>NC_044322.1:289500768-290125768 GCF_007399415.2 Gopherus evgoodei | reverse complement strand
ACCCAAATAAATCCATTTTGTCCTGTATAAAACTTATACAGGGTAAACTCATAAATTGTTTGCCCTCTATATAACACTGATAGAGAGAGATGCACAGCTGTTTTCCCACCTGGGTATTAATACATACTCTGAGTTAATTAATAAGTAAAAGGTGATTTTATTAAATACAGAAAGTAGGATTTAAGTGGTTCCAGGTAGTAACAGACAGAACAAAGTAAGTCACCAAGCAAAATAAAATAAAATGTGCAAATACATGTCTAATCAAACTGAATACAGATAATCTGACCTTTAGAGGTGCTTCAGTAAGTTTTTTCCTCAGACTGGACACCTTCCAGGCCTGGGCACAATTCTTTCCCCTGGTACAGCTCTTGTTCCAGCTCAGGTGGTAGCTAGGAGATTCTTCACGATGGTTCTCAGAGTTATATTTCATATTTCTAGTTTTAGATACAAGAGTGGTACATTTATAGAAATAGGATGAACACAGTCAATAGATTATAAGATTTGTAACGATCCCTTACAAGAGACCTTTTGCATGAAGCATATTCTAGTTACATTATATTCACTCATGAGCATATTTTTATAAAACATATAGACTGCAACGTCACAGCTACAGTCTCAGATCTGTGCTAATTCATCTCAACTTTGTGCAGTTGCAGTGTTATAGCCATTGAATAGGGTTGCCAGGCATCCAGTTTTCAACTGGAACATCCAGTTTTTGACTGGAACACCCAGTCGAAAAGGGAACCTGGTGGCTATGGTCGGCACCGCTGACTGGGCTGTTTAAAGTCCGAGAGGTGATGCACTGGGGGTCCCTAGTGCTGGCTCCACAGCTCCCAATGGCTGAGAACCACGAGCAATGGGAGCTGCGGGGGCGGTGCCTGTGGGTGCGAGGGCAGTGCATGGAGCTTCCCTGGCTGCCCATGCACTAGGGACTGCACTACAGGGACCAGGCAGCCACTTCCTGGGAGCTGCTGGGACCCCACACCCTGAACCCCCCCCCACTCTAACCCTCTGCCACAGCCAAGAGCCCCCTTCTTCACCCCAGACCCCACACCCCGAGCCCCCCCCTGCACTCTGAACCCCTCGACCCCAACCCAGAGCCCCCTCCTGCACCCCAAACCTCTCATCCCTGGCCCCATCCCAGAGCCTGCACCCCCAGTTGGAGTCCTCACACCTCCTCCGCACCCCAGTGCCCTAGCCCAGCCTCAGGCCCTCTTCCGCACTCATAACCCCTCATTTCTGGTTCCACCCCAGAGCTCACACCCCCAGTTGGAGTCCTCACCCCTCCTGTACTCCAACCTCCTGTCCCAGCCCAGTGAAAATGAGTGAGGGTGGGGGAGAGTGAGCAACAGAGGGAGCTGAGTTGGGGCCTCGAGAAAAGGCAGGGGGCTGGGCAGGGGTGTTTGGTTTTGTGAGATTAGAAAGTTGGCAACCCTACCAGTAAGGTTGATTTGAGGTATGATTTCTGCTAATAGCTCTCAAGGTGAACTGAAACTATCTTCCTTTTGTTCACCATCCATAGCTTTTCTAAAAATTTAGGAAGGAATATTTTCAGATTGACCTGTTTTATGCTTGGAAATCTAAAAATTCTGCTGAAAGACTGAACATTTGCTCCAAGTAAAGTTGGTTGCAAACTCCTATGGCTTCACAGGATCAACCCCTAAACTTTGGCTATAGCTGTGTTTTAGCTTATCCCTTCCATAAATACCCAGTGCTAGATTCTGATCTCTATGACATTAATGTAGATCAGGGATTATTACAATGTTAATCTGGATTTGCACTAACATAATTGAAATCAGAATTTAGCCTTATGTGGTCTGATAACCTTTTTTCATTGCATGGCTTTTAATCTAATCTTCATGTACAACAGCATCCTATAAAAGCCTTTTGAATGCCCTCCAATGAAAACTTAAATATAAAAGTAGTTATTTAGCCTATATTTTCTAACTTTTACACACTAGTTAAGAACATAAGAATGGTCCTACTGGGTCAGACCAAAGGTCCATCTAGCCCAGTATCTTGTCTTCCGACTGGCCAGTACCAGGTGCCCCAGAGGGAATGAACAGAACAGGTAATCATTAAGTTACCAGCTTCTGGCAAACAGAGGCTAGGGACACCATTCCTTCCAGTTGTGACTTGAATAATTTTTTGTTCCTTTGTGCCACCACCAAACTTGTCCCTTTTTCCTGTGGTTGAGCTTTCTCAGGAAGAAATTAAGTTCAGGCTTTGTTCTCCTAAATTCTTCCCCTAATGCCTCCTCAGGCATACACTCGAACTGCCCATTTGTTATGTAAGACCAAATAAGAAATTTAAAATGCTTCAATACTACTTGGTGTGTAGAATTTTTTCATAGAGCAATTTAAACCTAAGATAAACTGAAATGTTGTAACTTAAAAAAAGTTATTTTATCACACTAAATTGGCTTTGTTTTCCCTGCTTGAGTGTCATTCTTTGAGGTTTTCCCTGTTTCCACAGACTCTTCCATTGGAAGTACAGAATGGTTTGTGTGCAGTTTAACTTTGGGTCTGAGGTCTTAATCAGGTATTTTCTTGCCCTCCTTTCTCCCGTGTCTTACTGGAAATAACCACTAACAGTCTACTCCCTTGTATCTCTCTACAAGAGAAATTAGGAATTTGGATTATGAAGATTGGGCAGTGGTAATTTTGAAGATTGGTATCAACTGGTTTTCTGGTTCACTAGTCACTTCTATATTAGGTGACTTAGAAAGCTTGAAACTGTGGCTGTCCAGTGCTTACACTAGATGCAGTAATATGGGAAAATCACCATAATTAATATCCCTTGAAAATATTAAAATAAAAAAACCCATAAACCTTTTTAAGCCCATAAAAGACAAGCATTTTGGTATCCTAGCAAATATTTTCAAGGGGAAGGGAGCAACTACCAAAAAGAGAAAGAGGGAAGTAATTTTCTGCATGTTGCCTGCAAACATCTTCCAGCTATGGGGGTGGGGGAAATCGTCCCATTATTGTTACCACTACCTCCTACATTTGTTTATTTAACCACCCAGGTAAGTCTTTTTCTAAATTCATATTGTAAGCTCTTGGGTAAGGACTGTGCTTGATATTGCTACCCTGTATCTAGCACTCTGAGGTCATGACTTGGTTGGGAACTCAAAGTACAACTGTAATTCTGCTATTTTCACTACTACTAGTCATAAGCTTTGCAAAACATTTTTTAGGAGGGGAGTGAAGAAATAAGACATGACTTACAGTGTTTGACTTTCAGAAATGCTTGGTTTTAAATTTAGTTTTGTAAGTTAGCCAGACAAACATACATAGAATGTCTGGAATATATTTGTATCTCCAAATTCAGAATAAGCATTAAAATTAATTTCTGATTCATGTACTTAAGGTTATGCGAGTGCTTATGTATACTGCTGAACTGGGTGCTTTTTGATTTTATCGTAAAGCCTAAATCCCATTTTCCAAAGTGAGGTAGGCATTTAGGAGTCTGGATCATGCCTAAAACTTAGGTCAACCTAACTACATAGTGCAGAGCTGTGTCCTGTGTGACGTAGTTAGGTTGACATAATCCCTGCCGTAGATGCCGCTAGGTGGACAGAATTGTTCTGCTGACCTAGCTACTGCCTGTTAAGATGGTGGATTTAGTACAGTGACAGAAATAACAAAAACCCTCTGTCACTGTAGCAAGTGTCTGCAGACTATAGCACTACAGTGGCGTGGCTGCCGTGCGGCAGCTGTGCCGATATTGTGCTTGTAGTGTATACGCACCCTATGTTTTGATATTATGAAGTTTGTCTGGCTTTTGTTCTTGACTTACATAATGTTTGATGATGATTAAGGTTAAGATTTTTATAACATATTTTCAGTAAAAGTCATGGACAGGTCACGGGCAATAAAGAAAAATTCACAGAAGCTCGTGACCTGTCCGTGACTTTTACTAAAAATATCCATTGCAAAATGAGTAGGGAGAAGGGTCCAGCACACAATGGTTCTGGGGTTCCTGCTACCTGTAGGCAGTGGAGCAGCTGCAGGGTTCCCACACCACCCGTGACAGCTGGGAAGCTGAGGGGGCCCCAGCTCGGAGCTTCAGAATCCTCTTGCCACTTGCGGCGGCTGAAAAATTGCGCCCCCCTACGGCGACTGGGAGCTGTGGTGTTCCAGCTGACAGCTCCAGCCCTGCCGCCTCGGGGCTGAAGTCATGGAAGCCTCTGGAAATCATAGATTCCATGACTTCTGCGATGCCGTGACAGAATCATAGCATTAATGATCATTTCACTTGAGCAATATGAACTGGTGCATTTTTGTAGGTAGACCAGGTCTTCCAGGCACAACCTAACCAAATGTAAGCCAGGTTTAAATTCACAAAGAGAGTGCAACTTTGTGTGTGCAGAGATTTTACTACATTGGTTTAAATGAACATCTTTATTTGAACAGTACAACTTGGTGTGTAGACCAGGCCTTGGTAATGAAGTGTGTTTGGGCACATAAATACAAGGTTTGAGGAAAGGAGGTTATTTTCTGTAAGTAAGCACTTTTTATTCTATTTGAACTAAGGTTAAGTAGACTATGTCTGTGTCCTTGTTGTGCTTTGAGAAGTTTCCTCTGTTCATCTCTACCTCTGTAAGCTCCCATGCATCTCTCCTTGACTAGGAATCAAATCCAGATTTTAATATCTTTGGGACGTCTGTAGAACAACCTATTTTAAGCCTTAACTGACTGAGTGGCAGAGGCTAGTATTTAGAAACAATTATTTACGATATTCAAGATTTCTGGAATTTAGTTGCAGCGAAAACTGCAAAACTTTTTGTACAAAAAAGGTAACTAACATTAGGTTTTAAAAATTAGTGACTGACACAAATGTATATAAGAGAAACCCCTTTTTCTTAAAAACAAACAAACAACTCCTCCCACAGTATACTCAAAAGAAACAGAAACGTGTGAATGAGTGACTATTGCTGCATGAATAGCACAGCAAACCTAAACTGTCTCAGCTATTCCTCAGATTTATTTACTTGTTTCAAGATTGGATGTTTTATTTATGTATAGTCAGTAGGATGCTTGTAAAACAAGGAATTTCTTCATGCCCATTTTATGAATCTAGGTAAGAGAGTCAGCATTTCTTTGTCTGTATCCCTTTAATTGCTGTAGCTATTACATTTTGGAGCCTTGAAATGCCTCGTATTTTCTTTAGTATTTTCTGTTGTTCTGAGTTATTGTATGTAGATGTGGTAAAGTTATTTATTTTATTTTTTTCTGAACAAAAATAGGGAAGAGAAATAGTGTAGTGTCATGTTCCACCATAGAACAGTAAATCTAATAAGGCCTGCTGGGCCCACTTTTATCAACTAAAAGAGATTTGAAAGGTCAGCGGAAGTTCTAACTGTGAATTCTGGCCATGTATCAGAAGCTGACATTAAATTTTATATCAAAACCTTGAGCTATTTCCAAACTACTGGCTGGCCTGCAAAATGTTGCAAAAGAGTAACCTAAGTGCTCATCATGCAAGAGCTTAATATCTCAGCAGAACAGAATTAGCCATAAAGTATTGTTTGGGGTAAACCCCATGATGAACTGACAGAGAGGAGCACAACACATTTTTCTGGTTTAAGAATTTAAATGTCTGTTTCAACAAGGTTTCTTAGAGAAAGATTGTGCACAGTAAGTGATTGTGTCTGCTCCCTGAGTTTCTCTAAGCCATTCTTCTCCTTACCTTACCTGTATCTGCTCCTCCTGAGAGCAGATTGACAATACCTAGCATCAGAAGATATTTAGTTCTCCCACTACTCCAAATTCAGTTCCCCCCCCCCCAATCTCTGGATACTAAAGCAGTGCTGTGCAACGCTATGCAGTAGTCTTAATTAGGGCTTCAGATTTCATGTAGTCCTGTGTGGGTGTGTTTTGAGGATGGTTTTTGTATCTGGTTAAAAAACAGAGGATATTTCAGACACATCAAAGGTTACTGCTGATGCCTCTTCAGTATATGGGCTCAGACTCAGAAATGGAATTTAGGATAGAGTGTACCTGAGCTTTCAGAAAGCCTTTGACAAGGTCCCTCACCAAAGTCTCTTAAGCAAAGTAAGCAGTCACAGGATAAGAGGGAAGGTCCTCTCATTGATCAGTTACTGGCTAAAAGATAGGAAACAAAGGGTAGGAATAAATGGACAGTTTTCACAGAGGAGAGAGGTAAATAGTGGGATCCTCCCATGAACCAGTGTTCTTAAACTTATTCATAAATGATCTGGAAAAGGGGGTGAACAATGAGGTGGCAAAGTTTGCAGAAGATATAAAATTACTCAAGATAGTTAAGTCCAAAGCAGACTGTGAAGAATTACAAAGGAATTTCAATTAAGTGGGTGATTGGGCAGGAAAATGATAGATGAAATTGAGTGTTGATAAATTCAAAGTAATGCACATTGGAAAACATAATCCAAGCTAAACATTCTAAATGACAGGGTTTAAATTGGCTATTACCACTCAAGAAAGAGATCTTGGAGTCATTGTGGATAGTTCTCTGAAAACTTCTGATCAATGTGCAGCAACAGTCAAGAAAGCTAACAGAATGTTAAGAACCATTAGAAAAGGGATAGATAATAAGACAGGAAATATCATAATGCCAGTATATAAATTCATAGTATGTCCTCAACTTGAATATTGTATGCAGTTCTGGTTGCCTCATCTCAAAAAAAGATATATTAGAATTGGAAAAAAGTACAGAGAAGGTAACAAAAATGATTAAGGGTATAGTACAGTTTTCATATGAGGAGACAGGGCTGCCCGGAGGGGGCGGCGGGCAAGTGGGGCAATTTTCCCCAGACCCCACAGGGGCCCCGACAAGAATATAGTATTCTATAATATTGCAACTTTTTTTTTTATGGAAGGGGCCCCCGAAATTGCTTTTCCCTAGGCCCCCTGAATCCTCTCAGCGGCCCTGTGAGAAGAGATTAAAAAGACTGGGACTGTTCAACACATAGTCAATTTGTGGAACTTGTTGCCAGGGAGTGTTGTGAAGGTCAAAAGTATAACTGGGTTCAAAAAATAATTAACCATGTTCAGGTAGGATAGGTCCATCAGTGGCTATTAGCCAAGATGGTCAAGGACCCAATCCGGAGTGTCTTTAAAACGCTGACTGCTAGAAGCTGGAACTGGATGGTAAGAGACGGATCACTCAATAAATTGCCCTGTTCAGTTCACTCCTTCTGAAGCATCTTGCATGGCCACTGTGGGAAGACAGGATACTGGGCTACATAGACTATTGGTCTGATCTAGTGTGCTTATTCTTATGTTCATAAGATTATTTTCTTATGGTATGATGCAAGAGAAGGAAATGTCTGAACACCTCAAAATTAGCTATTGAAAGGACCATATTTGAAGAGGATAATATTTTACAGAGTATCTCAATCTCTCATTTTTAACCTTTAGTTATTTAAAGCTTTCAAAGCCTTTTAGTCAAAGAAAATCAATAAACTGCTGCACACTTCTTTAGTGAAATCCAGCTAGTGCCCAGCAGCATTCCAGTGTTGTACACTACTGTTTCTGTCACTCCTAAGCCATCTTCCTTGTTTGGAATAATTCAGAGAGAATTCTTCATTCAAAAAATTATTTGGGGTTTAGAAACTGGCAATTAATAAGCTACTGGTTATCACCTTACATAGTGGTAATAAAAAAATCAAAGCACAGTTTTTAGAATTCTCAGGTCCATGTATTTGACTGCAATTTTCATTAATTGCAATTTTTTTTCACATTCTGGGAATGTTACGTCACTCTGAAAGATAATTCTCTTTTCCCCAGTGGCTTTGGCCCAATGACCGTTAGAAAAAAAATATGGGGTATGATCCCTGGGACTTGGAGTATAAGAGGAGCAGCAGCATCACCACCACCTCCTTCTCAACTACCACCCATTTTGTGACTGGTGCCCAAATCTAGTGTGAAGAAATGGAAATATATTATTTTGGAAATATCAAAATTAATCGTTTTGACATGTATGGATTTTTTCATAGAATGAAACAATTAGCTGAAATAGACACGGATTCACAAAAGTTTCAGTTGACCTGACTCTGCGTTTTTGGTAACAACTTTCAGATTAAAAATTTGCCCATCTCAGTTTAAGCCTGTGGTTAAGTGCTTTGCTGATCTGTGGCTGTTTCTGAGTAAGAATGACCTTAAAGGCCCATTACATGTTGTTTTTTTCAGTTACTGCACTAAGATAACAAGGTTTGGTATGGAAATACTGTTACTGATGGTCCAGGGCTTATCAATACTATAACCATTTTTTACATCTTATTCCGGGGCCCATATACCAGCAACATATTCAGTGCATAGTTCTTACTTCCTATGTTACATTACACAAGATAAATGATTTCCCCCTTCAGTGTAAGAATCCTCAGTGTGACATGGGTAAATTTGTTTATACTCATATAAAAGATCCATAGTATTGGCAGAAGTTTACTAGGCACAGTATAAAGCAGTAGACTTGATACTGACTTAATTTTTCTCTATTGTAACTTTTTCCTTTTAATCGGATACAAGTATATCTTCGTGAGAAGGGAGAGGTTTAGTACACGCACCCCTTGTCAGTATCTCCGATGAGCTAGGTTTGGCGGCTCCCTGTCTACTGTGCTTGCTTTTATGGATCTCTGTCTAAGGGACCTATCAGTCCCCATTCATTGTATAGGGAGCCTAGGCGCCTAACTCAGGCTTTGTGAATCATAGTGTTCTTGTAATTTTCTAGGTGCCTAAAGGTTAGGTATTGTATCACAATACCTAACTCCTTTTGAGCATTCAGGCCTAAATCCTTAGTGCTTTGAGGTACTTAAAAATTTGAATGACTCAAGTTTTAATGTGTTGATGCTGGGCTAAGCTGTTAAGACATCAGCACTATGCACTTAGAAAATGTTTCTGACTTTGCAGAGTATCAATAACTCTTGCTAGTGGTTTTAGTGGCGGCGGTCTGACTTACAGGATTCCAGAAGGATCTCAGAATAAAGAAATGGAGCTTTACCAGTGCAGAAGCAGAATGTTGCTAGACTTTTTGTCTGTTTGACATGAACCCAAGTGGGACAACAGCCTCTTGCATGTATTTAGGTGTTTTCCTTTTGGTAAAAATATGCTCTGTACTTCAAATACTGATGTTCATTTTAAACATGTGGGGACCATTAGCAATGTTAAAGCTGGACACATAGTTTCATGTGTTAAATCATTTTAAAATATCACATCTGGTTTTTACTCTAGTGATAACACCTGGATCAGTTTAGCACTAGCATATACATTTAGGACATATATAGCTGTTAATTTCAAAAACATCTGTTGATTTTTGTGAGTGTGAACTATTGGATCTTTCACATTCTTGGAGTTTGTTGAAACAGGCTTGCTTGTGCTCCTAGGTGTGCACAGATACAGCCAAATAAATATTCTATGGCTGGTGCGAGAGATTTTTTCGGTTTGGATGGGGAGATAGGAATTGTTTTGCCATCAGAGCTTTTGTCTTGATCAGACTTCCGTTTTCAGATGCGTTGATGGCTGACTATAAGAATTTTTTTTTCAAAACCAATCCATTTTGATACTATGAGTAAGACATCCCACTCTCCTGGGACGTCTGAAATGGGCAGGCATTAAAAATTGAAGAAAGTAGGTTCTCTAACAAGTCTGCAAATCTTCTCTGTGGCTGGCTGAAAGTAAAAATGCCAGTTGTGTTGGAGCTTTGAAAAATGACTTCCCCTGTGACCTGCTGCCTTTTAGAGAGAATAGAGTTTAGAGTTATTTTTCAGAGTGGTGAATGCCTTTGGAGTTTCTCTTATTATGCCCATTAGCAAAATTGGACCAATCTGCAGGATATAACCCAAAGGAAAACTATTAGTACGAGAGGGGGAAAAGACAGTGCTAATGTGGCATTTTGTAGTTTCTTTTATCCCAGAATCTTTCCCAGAGCCAACAATTAATAATGCTTTCTATCTGTGCAGAACTCAGAATGTTGTGAGTGCAGGAACCATTATAGGGAACATGTCAGCAGTGCTTTCTAAGGTGTTAAGAAGACTGCTCTTAAAATTGCTCTTGAATTGGTTACTCAGTGAGGGTAGCAAAAATAAGTTATTTCTTTGCTTCCTAATTTAATACAAATAACAATTAATTTTCAAATAACAAAACAAATAAATGAAAAATCTTGCTTATTAGTCTTTTTTAGGGTTTTTTTATTTGGGGGAATTCATAAGATATTTAATGCGAACTATACATGTAAGTATGAGGGGAACTGGTATAATGAATGCCCTTGCAGCTCGGTCCTACAGTGGTGATCTTAGGTGCTGTAGTTTTTGTCCACTTGTCCTTTTTGGCACGTGCTATGATGTTTATTTGTATGTACCCTATTGACTTAAAATGGGAATTAATGAGAATATTTAGAAAGAAGAATAAATCTGTAGAATTGTGTTTCTCCTTTCCTTTTGCCCATTTTTGAATTTGGGGACATGTGTTTTCAGGCCTCTGAGTGAGAATTATAATCTCTTCCTTTATTTAAGTTTGTTCATTTCCCCCATTCTTTCTTTTGCTGTCCTCTTCTTGCTAGTGAGTTCCTGTTATGATCCCTCACTTTTTATCACTTGCACCTTTTAATAGGAGTTTAAGAGAAGCAGCTTTCTCTGAGAATATCATTAATGCCATTCCATTAAATAATTATACCTGTAGTGTAAGAGCCATAGACCTTCAACTCTTTCTTCAGCTGTGTTCAGGTTTAAGTTATCATCTGCAAAATGTCTCTTTTCTAATGAGTAGACTGTTTAGGTAACCCAGACCCTACCATCACTGGGGTCTGGATTGCCTTACTGTATAATTATTAAGTCCGAGCAAGTGATTGTTCTGAATTGTGCAGTTGAAAGAAATCTGGTAAACTTCCAGAACAGTCAGACAAGATCAACTGATGAAAAAGTAAATTTTTCTTGGTTTAAGGAGTTGCCTCTTGAAACCTTACTAAGCTATTATGAGGTGAACTGATTATTTTCTTTCCGAGGATTGAGAGTCCATACGTCTGTTTCATGGCAGCACGGAAAGTCACTGCCACTTCATGGAACATTTTTTTTAAATACTTCAGCTTAGTTTAAAATTAACATTTCTTTCTCATTTTCCTTTACCAATTCTCCTTTTAGAGGCTGGTATTGGAAAATACTTTCTCAACGAGCTCTGGGGATTATGTACTCTGCGGATGTTTGTGTAGTATGGTCTATCTTTAGACAGCAATAGTGAAACTTCCTATTCCTTGCTTTTTAAAATTTGAAGTTTGCAATATGCCTTAGTACTGCCTGGTTCTTCTGATGTTTATATGAAAATTTTTTTCCTGCATCCTTTTGTGCAATGAATGACAAAAATGTTGGCCACGAATGTTTTTTATTAGATTGCATAATATGAAACAGTAGTAGCTGAATGCTAGCCAGCGGCTTATAGGAAACTGCCTCTTTGCTGCAGGACACTGAACTTTTGTTTAATTGTGTTTTCTCGCACTCCAGAGCATGAACAGAGTCCTCTTTACTTGTAAACAGTTCAGAAAAAATAATCAGAGGGAACAAATTTTTGTCAGTACTATGGATTTTGGAGCAGAGAGGAGACAGACTGTGATGTGACTTAAACCATCAAGTAAATGCTATGGAACAAAGCAAGTTCTGTTTTGTTTTTTTTTGTAGGGTGGGGGAGAGGGCAGGTTATGACATTTACTTGAAAATGCAAGAATATCTTATCTTGCTTGCATGCACTGCAGTCTCCTGAAACTTCAGAAATGTCAGGTAGATTTTATACCTAAGCAGAGTGTAATCAATACTGTACATAAAATTTTAAATCCAGGCTTGCAAATAAAGAGCTCTAAACTGGAAAAGGTTAGAGTTATGACAGATTTGTTGCTAGGTCTGTAAAGAATATTTGAGTGACAGTAGTTTTGGACTGCACACTAGGTGCTTCTTTGCAAATATGAGACAGGTATGGTTAGCTTCTGGAGGGAAGGAGCATATGAGTGACATGTCTAGTTGCGAAGGGAGGTCTTTAAAAGAAGTATGAATTTGTACCGTATTTCACTCCCTATTAAATGGAGCTGGTCTATCAGGAAAGTACTGTGTTGAACGAGGTTGTTATTCCTGTGTATTGATGATAATCATCATTTAATGACTCTGATATTTAAAACGTACTTATATAGTTTTAATAATGGTGTTTATCATTGTTTTCAGAAAAAATGACCAAACCCACACACACACACACATTCTGCCTGAGTTAGGGCAGTGGCAGTTGCACTGTCACTTTATCCTTTGGGGTTTCTGCCTAGGAGAATATATTTAACTTTTAAAGGGGGGGCTTCCATACTACATCAGTGTATCTTGCAGTCACTCTTAGCCAGTGGTTCTCAAACTAAGGCCACCGCTTGTTCAGGGAAAGCCCCTGGCAGACCAGGCCAGTTTGTTTACCTGCCGGGTCCACGGGTTTGGCCAATTGTGGCTCCCACTGTTTGCGGTTCGCAGCTCCAGGCCAATGGGGGCTGCGGAAGCAGCGTAGGACAAGGGATTTGCTGGCTGCCGCTTCCCACAGCCCCCATTCACCTGGAACAGCAAACCGTGGCCAGTGGGAGCCGTGATCGGCCGAACCTGTGGACCTGGCAGGTAGACAAACCAGCTTGGCCCGCTGGGGGCTTTCCCTGAATAAGTAGCAGCCCTAGTTTGAGAACCACTGCTCTTAGCCATGCTCACTGGGATTTATCTGTGCCAGTGCTGCCATCCCCGTATAATCTATATGTCAGCCGAGGCCTTGAACTTTGTTATCCCAAAGAATAGTTGTAATTCTGTGCAGTATCTAGCACCAAACCTGCTCCAGTCTCACGTGAATTTCTGTTCCTCTGTTGGTTGCTCTCAAAGCAGTTATCACCAACTGTGAAATCATAGAGGATCTATTAAGATTTCTGAAAAGGAGTAAAGAGAGGAGCAGATAAAAGCTTTAAAAACAAAAATTATCCCCTCCCTTTCCCAATCCCCCAAAATAAGAAAAAAATTCCTCTACTAGTAGTAGTGAAAGGAAAAAGTGTTTGTGAGGTTGGGAAAACAAACACAGACAACCTGATTCATGGTAGAAACAGAATTCAAAATGAAAAATGTAATGTGTTTTAAGAGGCATCACCAGATCTTTAAAGGATTTATGGCGACCTCTTCATAACCTCCATACGTGCAGAGACAAAAGGACATGCAGACCGTAAGCATGTCTACTAGAAACATTAGAGGAATGTGCTTTAGACAGTGGAACTGCTGAGCTACATGGCATTTAGAGTATTTGCATGGAGTTGCTATGTTTTAGCATATAAGCATTTTTTATTAAAGAAATGTGTCACTCTCATACACAAGTCCCTTAAAATAATGGCATAAAAAATAAGATGGCCTAGATGAGACTCTTGAGACCACTTTTTATATTTTTCCAGCTAATGTTTCTGTCTATACTTTCTCGTGCAGAAAAGGACTTCAGCTTTAACATTTACTTTCAGATCTGAATTTCAGGCCTTTCCTCTCCCCTGTCTAAATTTAAAGACTTGATTTTGGCTCGTCTCTCTAGTGCGTGTACATGTATGGCCATGTGGAAGAGTGAATATGGAAAAACATGTTGTATCTCTGTGTTCCATGTTGAAGAAGAACCTTCTTGTCATAGTGTTCTGGTAACTCTTCTCTCAACATATCGGGTAGAATCCTGGCCCCTTGGAATTCAGTGGGAATTTGTCCATCAACTTCACAGATTCATAGATTATAAAACCAGATGGGACCTTTGTAATCATCTGACCTCCTGCATAACACAGGCCATAGGACTTCCCTGAATTAAATCTGGTTTGAACTAAAGCATATCTTTTTAGAAAAAAATCCAGACTTGATTTAAAAGTTTCTTGTGATGGAGAATCCATCACAGTCCTTAAGTTGTTCCAGTGATTAATTACCCTCACTGTTAAAATGTACATCTTATTTCCAGTCTGAATTTATCTAGCTTCAATTTCCAGCCACTGAATCTTGTTTTACCTTTGTCTGCAAGACTGAAGATACCTCTTATCAAATTTCTGCTCTTCGGTACTTACAGACTGTGATCAAGTCACCCCTTAAGTTTCTCTTTGTTAAGCTAAATAGATTGAGCTCCCTTAGGCTCTCACTATAAGGCATGTTTTCCAATTCTTTAACAATTCTCTTGGTTCTTCTTTGAACCCTCTCCAATTAATCAACATCTTTCTTGAATTGTGGACACCAGAACTGGACACAGTATTCCAGTAGTGGTCAGACCTGTGCCAAATAGAGGTTTTATAACCTGTCTACTCCTTCTTGATATTCCCCTGTTTATACTTCCAAGCACCTCACTAGATCTTTAGGCCACAGCATCACATTGGGAGCCCATGACCCCCAAGTCTTTTTCAGGGTCACTGCTTCCCAGAATAGAGTTCTCCATCCCGTTAACTATGGCTGTTAAATAAGAGTACAGTGGCGCGAGGATTCCATCCCTTCTCTTTAGAGAGCAAGGCACTCTAAAAATGGGTTTTTACAAATTGTGAAGCGTGTCAGTGAAGTAAAAGGCATATCCATCTGTTCCTTTGCTCTGGGGCATTCTCTAACTGTGCCATGTCACTGGAAAGAACTGTGAAGTGATTTTTCAGTTCACTGGTGCACGTGTTTTCTACAATATATTGCAGCCTCTTGGTAAAAAATAAATGTGATTTGGCTAATGAATTGCCTTAGCTGTGACCTCATCTTGCCACATGATGTTTTTGGTAAATGCCTGGGCTTATCTGTTGTATTTAGTTCCAGTTGGGAAGGTAGGCCCTAACACAGATGGCTCTGTAACTAGCAAATCTGAACTCAGAGAGATTATCACTGACTACATGTTTGTATAGCTCCTAGTACAATGAAGCTTTGGCCTGATTAGACTCTAGGTGCTACTGTAATGTAAATGTTTAGTAATAATAATAACAGTGTCCATTCTGTGTTTAGTAGTTAGAACAAGGCATCTTGAAACAAAAATTTTACAAAGATTGTTTTACATATGGGGGCAAACTGTTACTTGAACACTGGACATCTATTTAAGCTGTGTGGGTCTAAAACCTTCTTCCATATTGTGATTTGTAAATACAGATTATAGGATTTGTAAGAATAAGTAGTTTTGCACATATCATGGTGGACAGGTTTCAACTGAGCTGAATGTAGACGTGGAGACCGCAAACGGATAAAACTGAGCTCTTACACTAAGTTTTATTTTTATAGTAAGGTGGTTACAGTGTAGAATTCATAGAGTAGTACATCTTAAAATGTAAAATATAAATCTTTCATAAATTTAAAATATTCAGAGAAAGGGTGGAATTTTATCCTTAACATACTCTGTCTTCTGGCCACACCTATGGCATTCTCTGAGAATTCAATGTCAGACAAAATATATACAGGAACATCTATGGATGGGCCAATGTAGCAGCACAAAGTATGCATATGTCTAGTGACTTCATGTAGTTATTGTTCATCCATGACAGTCAGAATAATTCTAACATCTAAATTAAAATTTGAGTATGAAAGGCCAGCTCGGGTTTTAGTTCTGAATTGCTCGAGGATCAGTTGTTTCAACAATGTTTGTCAGTTTGTCAGTTTTTCATATTTCTTTTACATTTTAATTATAACCCATCAAATCTTAAGTGATTGCTCATGGGCTAGACTCAGATGAATGTCATCGAAGGGTGTTTTATTTAATGGCTTCAGCATAACATCTGTTTCTAATGTTTTAAAAGCCAATTTATATGGAAATTTATTTTAGAAAAAGTCAATAGATAGACACTTTTAACACCTCTTGTACTCTAGTAAAAATTCAGAACTCAGAGTAAAATAGCATTGACATAATGCTGTTTTCTTGCTTGCACAACATAAAGAATAATGACATAAGGACCTTTTTGCATTGACATAGCAATGATTATATCTTCTCAGTTGTCTTTTTAACTGTTTGATTAATTGCTTTGTTTTTATTTTTTTAATAGCCGAGCCATCAAGACAAACCAGGATCTTCTGCCAGAAACCCCCTGGACTCACATATTCTACAATGATTTTTGGGGAACTCTCCTAACCCACAGCGGGAGTCACAAGTCCTACCGTCCTCTCTGCACACTCTCCTTTCGCATTAACCATGCCATTGGAGGCATGGATCCTTGGAGCTACCACCTTGTAAATGTCCTGTTACACACTGCAGTCACTGGGCTTTTCACAAACTTCTCCAGAATCTTGTTTGGGGATGGATATTGGACCTTAATCGCAGGCCTGCTGTTTGCGTCTCATCCCATCCACACCGAAGCAGTGGCAGGAATTGTGGGGAGGGCTGACGTTGGAGCCTGCTTTTTTTTTCTGCTCTCATTGATGTGTTACGTTAAACATTGCTCTACAAGAAGCTACTCAACCAGCACTTGGGGCTGGATCTTGGGGACAGGACTCTGTGCTGGCTGCAGCATGTTGTGGAAGGAGCAAGGAGTGACTGTTCTAGCAGTTTCAGCAGTTTATGATGTCTTTGTGTTTCACAGGCTGAAAATGAACCAAATCATTCCTTCTATATATAAAGTAAGTGACTCTGCCCACCTGAGTTATTTGTTTTATAAAGCAGCAATCACTAAATTAATCAGATGCCAACTTTATCTTCTGGTATGGCTTAGTAGGGATGTCAGCCCTGTGCGAAATAAACACAGATGCCTTATACTGAAAGTACAATTAAAACCATTCAGTAAATTTTTTTTTTGTATTAGTTCCTGGCATTTGAACCATGTGGTATTACTCATCTTTTCAGGCTGGGGATCTTTTATTCATTTGTTCTCATGTCTTTCAACTCTGTTTACCATCGCCTGCTAACCCCAGGGTTGTAAGTTCAATCCTTAAGGGAGCCATTTAGGGAACTGGGGTAAAGATGTGTCTGAGAATTGATCCTGCTTTGAGCAGGGGGCTGGACTAGGTGACCTCCTGAGGTCCCTTCCAACCCTGATATTCTATGATTATTTAGCTCCTTTTTGCATGTTATCTCCATGTATCTTGCCAATTCAGCTTACTGTGGTTGAGTATGCAAGTGCATCAGCTGATATAAATCTACAAGCCTCCCTGAAGCAAAGACAGAGCACTTAATGTTCAGGTTCAACAGAAATGCACAGGACTTGAATTTAAGGCTCTGGCATACTTTTCCCCCTAGTAGGAGCTGCTATGCAGATCTGTTACAACCTCCTCCAGAATAAATATTTCTCAAAATGGAACTAGTGGCTCACAAGCAAAACAGAGAAGTCTCCTCTGTTGTTTGCATTACAGCAGTGCCTAGAAGTCCCATCTGAGACCAGGGCTCCGTTGTGCTTGACACTGTACAGAGTAAGAGAAAAGATGCCCAATTTTTTTCTGATGGATCAATTTCCCATTGGAAAATGTAGATTTGAAATATCAAAATGTTTCATGAGAACATACTAGTTTCACCATTTTTGATGGTAAATTATCAAAATGTTTAGTTCTATGAGGTTAAAGCACTTTGTTTTGACATCTGATATTACAAAAGTCTAAATGAAGCCCTTCACCCTGTTGAAATTAATTACTTTGGAAATTTGGTTTTGCGGGAAATTTTGAAATTTCAACTTTTTGTTCCATTCAAGACAAAAAGAAATTATGAAATGCGTGAATTTCCCACAGAATGGACATTCCAAGTTTTAATCAGCTCAGTTTAAGAGACAAATCCCAGCCTTGATGAGTTTATGATGACATGGCAGACAACAGGTAGTCCCCCAGCAGTCTTCTGTTAAACTAGTGTCGACTTACTAACGAATGCCAACTTACATTAAGCACTTTGTTTAATCAGGTGTCTGTCTGAGACTGTAAGAACACTTCTGAGCACAGTTGCCAACTTTCACGTGGTAAATAAGCAACTCGACTTTCATAATAAGCCAAAAATCAAGCTAATGCCATTTCAAGACAAGGCCAAAATAAATCAATCCCTAAAAACCCCAACACTCTGACTAGATCCCCCTGGACAGTGGTGAGCCCACTGTGTACCCTGACTCTCTTTCCCCCTGCCTTGCCCCTGCTTGCCAGGAGCTGATCATAAAAGAAGAAGCAACAAACTACAAGCCAAAAACTAGCCAATAAGCAACTCACAAGCCCGTTAAGCCAAAAACAAGCCCAGTTTTTGTATTGTTTTTTTCCCCATGGGTTTGGCATGTCTGCTTCTGAGAGCCAATGAACAAACATCATGAGTACACTGAATAGTGACTTGTGTGGAAAAAGAAAATGTGTATGTGTATTTAACTGCAATTTGTGTTTTAAAGTTATATGATGGTATTTTTCAAACATTTGGTACATAATTCTGTAGCCATATTTGAAAATCTCACTCATTATCCATAAAAGAAAATGAGGGATAAAACTCTATTTTTATTCCTACTGTGTACATATTTCCTAATAAGTGAAATTTGAAATATATTTTGTTGGTCTTCTTATCTAAACTAAACTACAAACCCTCTTCTCTTCTTATGATCAAAATCCTCTCATGGATCCTTCTCCAAATTCTGTCTTCATCCCTGGACTGAAGGCAAGGAGTTGATGTTTGGTTCCATGGAATAAATAACATTAGGACAGTCATGAAAAGTCAAGATGGAAACAAATACAGTTTTAGGAAGGGGATTTGCTGCTCAATTCTATCCCATCCACTCCATCTTTGTATCTGTGCTATTTATTTCCCTGAGTGGAGGATTTCATATTTACCATAGAGGTATCAAGTCTTTTTTGTTTGTTTGTTAAATTTATATTATTTTTTTTTTGGCAAACAACATCGAGGCTGTTTTTGTTTTTGAAGATTTACACCACATGGACAGGGACCATGGTTCATAGCAGCACTTCTTAGGAATGCAGAAGGCCAGGGCTGGGTTGCTGCTATGTACAGGGCTTTGTCAGGAACACACGAGGAAATAAATCTGTATTATGCGATGCTCAGGCCTGAATCCAATCCTTCTTAAAACCTGTGTGTTTGGGGACAGGTCCACCACCACCCACATTCTTCATCCTGTGTATTGGATGGGATGTCCCTCCAGCAGCCTTGCTTTTCTGAGTCAACTCTTATATCTATAGAGTGTGAGAGTTGTCATGTCCTTACCATGCTGGTGCAAATGAACAGAAAGCACTCTGATGCATTGCCAAACTTGCTCTGTCAGCATCTGAATTATCATCTGAAATAAATCTATAAAACTAGATAAATATACATGTGACTTTGAGGTGTCCAGTGTGATAATAATAATAGAACTATTGACTTTTCATAAATATGGTTAAGTTGTCACTGTCCTAAAACTTATTCTTCCTTCATTGTCTTCGATCCATAATATCTGGTCTTCTTTGATGTTTGGGTCTCTCTTCCTGTGTACTTGCATCTCTTTTGGTGTCATTAGCAAATTCAGTCAGGGATTAATCTAGACTAAAACTCCAGGCAAAGGATTGAAGCAGCAGTACTGGTTTCAGGGAGAAACTTGGGTATTTTGTGTACTTTTGTGTTTCAAAAAAGTCTCTGGACTTCACACACTTATCCTGAACTGGGTGACAACTATTAGGCAGTACCACTGTTGGAAGATTAAATGCTTCTTGATTTCAAATCTCAAAGTGGAACATGATTTGAATGAAAGTGATCATGAAATGATGGATTACACGAGGAAGGAAAAGAGTGTGAGAAGCAGAATAAGGACAATGGACTTTAGAAAAGCATATTTTAACAAACTTAGAGAATTGGTTGCTTAGTCAGGTCCCATGGGAAGAAAATCTAAGGGATAATGGAGTTGAGGAGTGCTGGCAGTTTCTCAATGAGAATATTAAATACACAACTACAAACTAACCCAGTTCAAAGGAAAGATAGGAAGAATGGTAAGAGGCCAATAAAATTCCATCAGGAGCTCTTTAATGACCTGAAAATCAAAAAGAAAACCTAAAAAAAAAAAAAGTGGAAACATGGACAAATTGCTAAGGAGTAGTACAAAAGTATAACACAAGTTTATAGGGACAAGATCAGAAAGGCAAAGACACAAAATGAGTAACACCTAGCAAGGGCCATAAAAAGCAATGAGAAGAGGTTCTTTAAATACATTAGGTGCAAGAGAAAGACAGGAAAATATAGGTCCCCTGCTTAGCTTGGAAGGAGAGCTAATAACTGATGACATCTAAAAAAGTCGGAGCTGTTTAATATCTGTTTTGCTTATCTTCTCTAGAAAGGTATATTGTGACCAAATACTTAACACAATTAATATTAACAATGAGGGAGAAGGAACAAGTCAAAAGAGAGAAAGAACAGGTTAAAGAATATTTAGGTGAGTCAATTATATTCAAGTTAGCAGGCCCTGATGAAATTCATCCCAGGGTATATAAGGAACTAGCTGAAGCAATCTTGGAACTGTAAGCAATTATTTTTGAGAATTCATGGAGGATTGATGAGGTCCCGGATGACTGGAGAAAGGCAAAATATTTTTTAAAAAGGGGAAAAAAGAGGACCTTCGATACTTGGAAAGGTATTGGAACAAATTTATTAAGCAATCAATTTGCGAGTTCCTAGGGTTATAAGGAATAGCCAGCATGGATTTGTCAGGAACAAGTCATGCCAAACCAACCTAAATTCCTTCTTGGACAGGGTTATGGGCCAAGTGGATGGGGCCTGGGAGTGGGGAGGAGCAGAAGATGTGTTAGTTCTTGATTTTTAGTAAGGCTTTTTACACATGACATTCTCAGAAGCAAACTAGGGAAATATGGCCTAGGTGAAATTACGATAAGGTGCATGCCCAACTGGTTGAAAGACCATAAAATAACCTTAAGAGTAATTGTCAATGGATCACTGTCAAACTGGGAGGGCTATCTAGTGTAGTCCCTTTGGGGGTCAGTCATAGGTCCGGCACTATTAAATATTTTTCATTGATGATTTGGATAATGGAGTGAAGACTATGCTTATTAAATTTACATATAACACCATGCTGGAAGAGGTTGCAAGCACTTTGAGGACATGATTAGAATTCATAATGACTTTGACAAATTTAGAGAATTGGTCTGAAATCAATAAGATGAAATTCAGTAGAGACAAGTGCAAAATACTACACTTATGAAGAAAAAATCAAATGCACAAATACAAAATGGAGAATAACTGGCATGGTGATG
Source organism: Gopherus evgoodei (assembly GCF_007399415.2). Classification (NCBI taxonomy): domain Eukaryota; kingdom Metazoa; phylum Chordata; order Testudines; family Testudinidae; genus Gopherus; species Gopherus evgoodei. The sequence goes on along the minus strand of NC_044322.1, from coordinate 290,104,638 downwards.
GTGGTGGTGGAGGTGCAGTAAAGGATCTGGGAGTTATAGTGAATCAGAAACTGAATATGAACCAAGAATATGATGCAGTTGCAAAAAAAGACTAATGTCATTCTGGAGTTTATTAACGGGAGTGTTATATGTCAGACATGAGAGGTAGTTGTCCTGCTCTATTTTGGCACTGGTGAGGCCTCAGCTGGATTGTGTCCTATTCTGGGCACCACACTTTAGGAAAGATGTGGACAAATTGGAGACAGTTCAGAGGAGCGCAATAATAAATCTGACCTATAAAGAAATGTTTAAAAAAAACCTTGGTATGTTTAATCTTCAGAAAAGAAGATTGAGAAGGGATTTAATACATCTTCAAATATGTTAAGGGCTGTTCCAAAAGGATGGTGATCAGTTGTTCTCCATGTGCACTGAAGGTAGGACAAGAAGTAATGAGCTTAATCTGTAGCAGGGGAGATTTAGGTTAGATATTAGGAAAAACTTTCTAACTATAAGAAGCTCTGGAATAGGTTTCCAGAGGAGATTGTGGAATCTCCCTCATTGGAGATTGTTAAGAACAATTTGGACAAGTTCCTGTCAGGGATGATTTAGATATTCTTGGTCCTGTCTCAGCTCACTAGTCTGGACAAGATGATTGGTTGAGGTCCCTTCCCGCCATACATTACTATGTAATTGTAAAGAAGTAGAAGCAGCTCTCCATACTACTACTTGGAAGCTCCCCAGAGAGAGCAGAGTTTGATAACTATTGATTGATTTTATTTCCATTTTGTTTGGCATCTCTGGACTCAGATATAGAATGTATTTATTGATAGTTTGCAGTAACCATATTGAGGTAATGTCAAAACTCTCCCATATAGGTCCCAAACCAAAACTTTCCTACAGATCTCTCATGCACTTCTAAATGTTAAAGAAAAAAAAAGTCTATCTATCTATGTATTTATCTGGATCCCATCACTATGAAGCACTCAAATACTCCAATCTTGAATGAATTTCAAGCATCTCCAAGAGAAAAGGTAAATAAGGAGCTGAACCATGGAGAGACTAAGTAATTTACTCAGGATCACATGAGCAGTCAGTAGGAAAACGTGAAATGGAATCTTGGTCTCCTGAGTCTCCATCCCATGCCTTAAACAACAAGATCATCCTTTAGGTCACAGAACTGGAAGTCAGGAAATCTGGCTTCTTTTCCCTTTGCCTTGAACTTCCTATGACTTGGGTTAAGCCAACAAATCTCTGTGCCTCAGTTTCCCAGCAGTAAAAGGTGGAAAGTACTTCCCTGTTTGACAGTGGTGCTGATTAGAAATCCATGGCTTCAGCAGAGCACAGATACTATTATGAGTGCCATAGAAATGTATACAAATAAATAAAAATAAAACAAAACCAAACCATTTGAATGCTGTGTAAAAAAAATGCACGTGTTCCTTCTCTAATATCCTCACGTATTTTTTTAAGCAGCTCTGCTTTGTGTCCCTCTCTTCAGGAAGATTGCTGCTTGAGCAGCAGCTTCCTCAGCACCAGGAGAAACTTCCCTTCAGCCACCTGAACTCCCAAGTGGGCTCCTCAACAGCTAATATCCCTGTTTCTCCAGAGAGGCTTAAATTAGAGACACTTTCTATTTACCTTTCAGGGTTTTAATTTCTTTTTTTATAAACAACTTGCATTTTATAAGAATACATTGTCATGGAAGGTGAATGGCATGTCATGGATATTGGGAGTATCTCCTCAGGCTTAAGCAGCAGCTGCCTTTTATCTTCTGGAAGCTGTCAGTCTCCTCAGCTGCTGTTTGATAGCTTATCTGTGCTCTTCTGCTCGCCAGTTCTGGAGCAGGGGCTTCACTTCTGTTGAAGGCCAGCAGGGCCCTCTAGTTCTGGTTCCTGAGCGCTGTATGGGAGTTAGGGTATGTCTACATTGCATGGGGTGTGTGATTGCAGTATGTGTGGATATACCTGAACTGGCTTTAATCTATCTAGCTCAGGTGCTGATAGCAGTGCAGCTCTGGCTTCAGTGTGACCTAGCTGCCTGAGTGAGTATCCAGGGTTCCAGGCAGGCTTGTACAGCCCATGCTGAAGCTTTGCAGCCACGTCTTCACTGCTGTCGTTACCTGAGATAGCTAGATCAAAGCTAGCATGAGTACGTCTACACGAGCTGCAGTCATTCCCCCCATTGAAATGTAGGCATATCCCTAGACAGGTGAAATTTAATTCCCCTCTGCAAGGGAGAAGTTATTGAATTTAGAGAAGAAAATGTAAAGTTAAAAGAAGACAGAGTGATAGATTTAAAAGCTAAGTTAAAGCAAACAAGTCACCTTTATCTAAAGGTCCACTGTGCTGTGCTCACTCTAATGTTATACAACCCAGACCTGCATAACAGCATTAGAAGACATTTCTCAACCTTTTTGTATTTCAGAGTGCACTTTGAGCCTTACCATTAACCCTGTGGTGAGATTGAAATACTGCTCCGCTGGAGAGCTGGAAATAATTTTCTAGGCATGCTGCAAAGCCTGTTCATTGGCTATTTGGGAATAGCTGAGGCACTTTGGATATGGGGCTTGTTGTGGGTTCTGATTTGTAATTTGTTTGCTGACCAGATGTTGGCATTAAGGGGTTTGGGATGGAGGGAAGGGCAAGAAAGCTGCTGCTGTTTTGGTTTGAAATGATTTTTCTGTGTATCTTCTAAAGTAATATCAAGGATGACTATAGCCCAGGATAAGTGTTCTTAACAAGAAATCCTGGCCCACTGGCATCAAAGGCAAAGCTTCTATTGACATCAGTGGGGCCAGGATTTTACCTCTTACTTTTTATTTAAATTTAGTATATAAATAAATTTATCATTTAAGGCTTCCTAAGGTATTGACACTGAATTTAGCAAAGAATAAAAGAATATATTAGACACAGTGACCAACCATAAGCTTCCCTATGGGATGTGACAAAACGAGTTAGACAAACAAAAATGGAGACAGTTTGAGATTTCTCAGTAATCTCTGAATTGTGGATTTATTTTTAACTTATTTATTTTACCTCTTGGTTTACCATTGTTATGGGCTCTGGACAATATTCCCTAGGCAAGGATTGAAAATATCCCCAAGTCATCACTTTCTGTACAATCCAAGTTTTTATTGAGTTATTTATTTTAAAGTTTCTAACTCTTGTGATTGAAAAGCTGACTATCCCCCATCTGAATTGAGTATGATGAAAATAGTGATACAGGCTGCAGACAAACCACTTCAGTGTCTCTACTGCTGCTCACAGCTTTCCCAGGCTGGAATATAATGAAAACAGACCAATGTCTTGTCAGTTCTTCACAGTTGCTGCTCAGAACACTGTGGATATCATAGAAGTAGTGGATCAATTTCATTGTGCTATCCTATTTGGGGAAACTCTGTGTATGCAATGAACGGAAAGAGAAGGGAAGTTGAAGAAAAGAGGAAACAGACATGGAAGAGGACAATTCAGGAAAAGTTAGGTGCTTAGGGTGTTAGCCTGGGACTTGGGAGACCTGGATTGAATTCCTTGCTTTCCCACTGGCTTCCTGTGTAGCTGTAGGCAAGTCACTTCATCTCTCTGTGCCTCAGTTCCCCATTTGTAAAATAGGGGATAGTAGCAAGTCTTGACCTCACAGAAGTGTTGAGAGTAAATACATTAAAAGCTGGCAGGTGCTCAGATATTATGGCAATGGGTGCCTTTAAAAGTACCTAAAACAGATAGGGAATGTGGCGTTGGGAAGTGTCAGAATGGTATTTTTCACCTTAGTTTTAGTCCTTGGACTTGTTGGTGTCAGGTAAATTTTCCAAGCCTAGTCCCAGATAAAAGTGGTACTGTTCTATTGCAGAACAACTATAACCTGTACACTGGGCATACTCCTGTTATCATGATTGTGTGACTAGCTGTATTGCTGCTTTGCCATAACAAACACATCAGAACATTACACTGTGAATTTACTGGAATACCAAGGATTCAAAATGCTGCTGTGGTGTGGTAGCTGCAAAGCAGGACCACCAGCAAAACAGATACAATCTCTTACTTAGCATCTATTTTTATGCATTTACAGTTTTTCAAATGTACAATGAAATATTTTTTCCCCATAGCTGTCTATTAAAATCTAAATTCTACCCTCTGACCCACAGGAAAGGATCTCATTGGTTTCCATGGGAGATGCATATACACATTAATGGGTAGAATTTGGCCCTAAGGGTTTTCCTTCCTTTCGCCAAATGTTGCTGCATCCCAGTCTGGATGTGACATGCAGACCCCTTTGGGTAGTTGAAAAGTCTGTCTGAAGCCCAATTTGATTTGGTTAGCTATATTATGACTAACCATTCATTTCCTGACTTCTTCTTCAAATGCAATATAAGAGCATGTGTACAGTTAAATCCAGCATCTCTTGATGGAAGTGTACTTTGACACATCTGTAAATAAATCTATGAAAGTGAGAACAGTCAAAAATCTGACTGAGTGGGGACAATGCATCAATTTGTTTCATGTATGTATGGAAGAAAGGTGTTTTGTTTCATTGACAACATTTTTAGACCTTAAGTCTTTCACTCTAAGTCAAATAGAATGCAGATTGATTGATTTGTCATGTATCATATGTATGAAATGATTCTGCATGACCTGCGTAAGTTAAACCACCACAAAATATGAAAAAAACCCAGTACGGGAGAGAGCTGTGATGAAGCTTGTAATTATATAAACTATGCAAATACACAGAGGCCTTATTCTTTTGTACTAGCAATCCCCAGCCTCAGAGCAAGGCTATTAATCAACTTTGCAGTGTGCAGTCTTCTGTCCAATTAGTAGTATAAAGCTAATTTAAAAAAGTAGGGATTGGAGCAAGGCAGTGTTAGTGGTTAAAAAGAGAGAGAGGAAGCAGTAACGTTACTTCTTGGTTGGACCATAAAATAATATAAGAAAATATGTATCACTTAGAGATTTATATATACAGATACTAACTAATCCAAATGTACATCACATGTGTATTCCAGTGGTTCAGTATAGTAATATTTTTCTAGATCAACATATTGTTAATACAAGGGACTGGTATATTGAACCAAGGAAACGTCTCTTCTCCTGGGAGGCCTGTCTCACATACGGAATTAGTTACTGGTATCTATAGATTGATATGAACCACAAATGGAATCACAGGATGCATTATATAACCTTTTGTGCTGTTACCTTCATTGCTATAGTGTTTCTTTTTTTAAAAAATGGAGGCTTACATTCCATTTAAGGTAACCATGCAAACCCACTGCTCCATGAATGACATGGTTAACCGCCAAATAGAACATTACTCACACTTATGGTCAGGAGCAACCTTTGCTGTGGTTGGTTTGCGCTACGTTCATTTGAAATGGAGCTTTCTGTGCATTAAATAAAACCTAATGATTTTTCAGAAGGCTTGAAAATGAAAAACAGAACCATATTTTGTGGTTGGGTACGCTATGGTCAGCATTCTTATTTTACTGTTTAAAATAGCTACATTCTGAAGGACATTGAAATTACCTTCAGGATTCAATCTCAAAATAAAACACCTCCTCTGATTTAAACTTGTAGTTTATTTTTCTCTTTTGAGGAGATTCAAACCACAGCTGTTAGAAAGGTCAACCTTAGGTTTTTTGTTTTTTTTTTCCTCTCTGGCTTCTGTCATTTTGCATCATTGCCTTGGCATCATTTAAAATATAGCCGTTACTGATCTAAATAAATAATAATAAAAAATTCCTCAGATTTAATAAAATATGTTACTCAGTCCTTGTTTCTGCAAACTTCATGTTGGTGGACTCTTGGGCTTGCATTGACCCCACTACAGGTCAGGGACTGTATTGTGTAATCATAAATTTAGAACACATGCTTTTTGATAGTGAAAATCCGTTCCAAGCTACCCCATTACATGCAGTGAATGACTTTTAGTTGTAAAATGTTGCCAGACCTCTTGCCAAATCTTTTAATCTAAACAAAAACTGCACATGGAAGTCAATAAACTGTGATACGCAAGCTTTGTGTGCTACGTAGGCTTTTGTGTTTGCAGAAGTAAACAAAAGATCCGGAGCACTACTGTCAACTGGGGATTTGCATAGTCCCTTGATGTACCTTGTATTCAGAGCTAGTCAGCTAGGAATTAATTTTTCCAGAAGTTATAAACCTGTACAAAACTCTGAAAGCGCTGAAACAAATGCATTCAGATGTATACTGCATGCATTTCCCGATGCTGCAGCCCTTCTCCTGACTCACCACTCCTCTGGGTGGAAGCAGTAGGGGACCTGCTATCTCCTCTCACTTGTAAATAGATGCTTCTTTGTCCTCTTCACTTCCAAGTGGCTGGTACTGGTGTTCCCCAAACCTCCCAGGTCCCCTTCTTCTTACAAACCCTGAGTGAGAACAGGAGGATTGGGACCTATTGGCCTGCTTTTGGGAGCTGCTGATCCTGTAGCTCCGTTTTGATTTCAGTGGGACTTGCAGGGTGCTCAATGCTTTTGAAAATGAGACCATATTCAGTACCTATTGTGTTATGTGTGGAGCTTTCAAAAGTTGACACAATTACAGGTATGGCAGAAACAGATCTCTTAATGCCAATTTAATAACAGTGTGGGTTTTTAAAAGAAGATTAAGCTCTCACAGTGCAAAGTTGTAAGTTTTTTTTGGATAAAGTTTTTTTTTTAATACAAAATCCTTATTACATTTGCTGTAATTGCTGCTGAGTTGTGCATTGCTTTGTCTTCTCACTTGCAAGTTCAAATTAATATTTTGGAGGTGGGAAAAAGGAAACAACTCCTTTGATAAGCTAGTAATCAAATCTATAACGAGAGATGTATTTTTGATCTGAGCAGAGGATGCGCAGAAACGAGACGTTTCAGTTTAACAAAGTGGTCAGTTTGCTGGATGATGGTTGTTCCTATCTTTGGCATTAAAGAAGTTTTGTACTGTGTGTGTTAAGATGCAAAACTATGGCGTGTTCTCTCACTCCTGCCGTTGGCTAGGGATCTCTTTTGAAGCATGGGGTAAGAATATACTTTCAGGGGATTTGCACAGTTGATATTAATTCTTATTTTTCATTCTGAGTTTATATACCAACTACCAATATTAAAAACAGTGTGGCTTTTTTCAGTCTTGTTTAATGTGTAGGGTATTGCTGGACTGGCTACTTGTCACAGACATTCAAATAAACTTGGTTTTCTTCATAATAAAGTGTATGTAACATTTTTAAATTGATGATGTATAATATTTTTGTCATTGCCAAACTCCTGAGAGCAGTACTAATGGTGGGATAATATGACTTCAGTAGCTTTTGGTGTTCCCCTGATGCTTGAAAAATATTTAACAATTCAACTAGCTAGTGTTCATCACCAAACTTATTGAAAGATTAAACAGCTATGTTTTAGCATGTTTTAAGAACATATTAGATGGCATTTACTATCTAAGTAAACACTTTATTTGCATAACGGAAAAGGCCTTTTAAACTTCTTAGAATTTTGAAATCTGGGAATTTCCTTGTGCAAAATGTTTGTAATTAAATATTATTTATATTTTGTATGTTTGTGAAGGAAATCTCAGGCCACTAAGTGTTTCATAATGAAAGTAGGAGAGGGTCAGATGAGTAGCTATATACTTTTACAGGGGCATAAAACAATATTTACCTTTTACAGATATACTGCTGTTAAGGTTTCAATTCTAAATTTGTTCATGAAATAAAAAAGTCACCCAGGGGACCAGTCCTCTTGCTATGGGTCACAAAAGAAAACAACAGCACGGGATTAAGAATGTAATGGGTTAAAGTTATCCCTGGTATAACTCCTCTGAAGTAAGTGGAGTTGCGTCAGAGATGAATTCAGTGCTGTGTGTGTAAGATTTTGTCTTAGTATTTTGCCTAAAATGCATATACTTCTCTTCATAAATGATTCTACTGTTTGTATTAAATGCTAAGCAGCAAATCATGGATTTTTATGCCTATCCTCTCCATCCAAAAGATCTTTTTTACCAATATTTTCAAACACGAATACCTAATATTAATCTCTTGATGTTGTATTTAGGCCTGTTTATAAAAAGTGCTGAGTAGAGCTGATCAAAATATTTTGACTAAACATTTGTCTGTTGAAAAATGCCATTTTTGTCAAAACTGAAATATTTTGTGGAAATATATCTGGTCCAGGATCTGGCTGGACAAGAGACTGATTCTGTAGCTTAGTGGAGTAGTTGGGGCTCTGGCTTAGGAATGTAGAAGATCCAGATTCAAGTGCCTATTTTGAACCAAACAGGGACTTGACCCTAAGTTTCACAGATTCCTAGTCTAGGGTCCTAACCATCAGGCCCTAGAATCTCTCATATTTCACGATTTCTTTTGCAAGGTCTCATTGACGTTCTGCATCAAAATGAAAACAAATTGTGAAACCTCAAAGTTATTTTCCAGCCTGCCTGAATGCTGAATACTCACATCTCCCTCTGCATTGGACCCTTGCACCATTGTAAGTTACAGATAACTAAAGAGGCCAGGCATAGTTTGTCTTCCAGAGGCCAATGTAGTTGGCAACAGAATCAGAAGAACAAAAAAGCAAGTATACTAGAGACCAGATTGCTTGCATATATGTATGGCACTTTGTTCAAACGAGATCTGAATAAAGCTCAGGTGAGTGGGGTGCAGTGTTCTGCTAATCTTTCTATGGATCCTTCTGATCCACCCAGAATACCACATCTTGGATGGATGATCTTTTTCTGCCTTGTGTGCTTCTGCCATCAGCTTTCCCATCTAGCGTGTTTCTGGGTACATTACCTGCTGAAACTTTTAAAATGTGCAATGCAATTCAAACCTTTCTTTTAATAAGATCTCTGACTAGTGTTTGATGCATTCTCATACTTTTTAGCTGGTTACGTGATGTATCCAGGATATTTTCAGAATTCTTCTATCATACCATAATTCAAAGGCTTGTAGTTTCTTTATTGTTGATCGTTGGATTGTCCGTGTTTCACAGCCATAATTTAACACAGACCGATTTCAAGTTGGGACATAAACTAAATTCTGACTCTTCTCGTGAGATGTTTATTCTTCCAGAATATGTGTTTCATTCTTACTATTCTGGTGTTGACTTCAGTATCTGATCTTCCATCTTCTGTAATGAAGCTTCCTAAGTAGCAATAATTTCTCACTTGCTGTATGGCTGAGCTGTTCATTGGCATCTTGTATGTTTTTCCCAGGATCTTGGCATACCATCATTTTTTGTCTTGTCCACATTTAACTCCAGACAATATTCTTTGCCATGTTCATATATGATGTCCACTAACTTCATCAGACCGTCTTCTGAATCAGCCCAACAACACTGTCATCTGCATGCTGCAAATGTTATTCACCCATTTCCCATTCATCTTAATATTTATCTTCTGTTCTTCAATTAATTTAATCAAATACTTACTATAAATGCTGAATAAAGTTGGTGACATTATATAACCTTGTCTCCATCCTCTCCTGATCTCTATTAGATTTTTATTTTCATATCCCATTATAATTGCCTTCTGATTCCAATATAATTGTTTTATTACTTGGCGTTCTTATCCATCAGTCCCTACAGAGCTTAATATGTTGAGCAACTTGTAGTGGTAGATATGCTTTTTGAAAGTCAATGAAATGCAAGTATACTGATTTCCTCATTTCAACTGATTTTTTTAATATGACCTTCAAGTTCATAATGGCGTTTATTGTGCCCTTTCCATGTTTGAAGCCAGAATGATGTTTGCTTATTTCCTTATCAGTCTTTCCTGGTATTTGGTCTTGAAGAACTTGCAAAAGTATCTTAGACGCATAAGATACCAGGCTGATGGTTCTGTTGTCTTTACAATCCATAGAATTGTTCCTTTTGGGGGATTTGGATAAATAGTGAGTTTGTAACATCTTCTGGAAATCCTTCTGTTTTAAACATTCTTCATTACCTCTGACAAGGTTTCCAAGTTTTCATCCTCTATGCCTTTTAACAATTCAGCTGGTATTCTGTCACATCACAGAGCCATGATTTCTTCATCCATTATTGGTGGGCTTACTTGATTAGTATCTAGTGCAGGTTTTTCAGGCCTATCATCACCAAGCAGTTCCTTGATATATTTTCACCGTCTTTAGGGCCTGTCAAATACTGTCCATTTTTGTCCTTAAGGGTTGTATTGATCATGTTTCTTCTGCAATTGAAAGCCCTTATCTTTTGATTAATCTTACTTGGTTCTCTTTATCCAGTTCAATTTCTTGCATTTCTCATTCAGACTTTGTTAATCTGCATTTATTGTTTATTTTATTTCATCTTTGATATTCCTTTTTTCTCTGTTGTCAGTCTTTGTGTTCTTTACTTTCTTTTGACTGTCAGAGTAATAATTTAATCTATTATCCAGAGTTTTTTCTTAGGCAGTAACATCTTCCCTACGTATTTATCTGCAGCTTTTTTGATAGCATCTTACAGATGTTTCCAAACCATGTGGTCTTTGTTTTCATTAATGATCCACAACACTACTTCTTGGTAGTGAATCATGAGATACAAGTCTTCAGCACTTCAAGGTTCCATCTCTCTGTAACTTTTACAGTTTGATATTCAGTCTCATCAATATCAGTCAATGATCTGATCCACAATCCTCACTTGGCATAACCTTAACTGTCCAAACACCATTTCTATTCCTATGATTGAACATGATAAAAATCAATTTGGTTTTTATACATTCCCCCTTGGTGATTCTCATGTATGCCTTGTGCTTCTCTTTTGTTCAGAATAAGTATTGCAGATAATGAGGTAATGTTTATTGCAGAATTATATGAATCTTTCTCTTCTATCATTTCTTTCAGCAAGGCCAAATGGGCCAACTGCCAAACATATTTCCTTTCCTACTTTTGCGTTCCGGTCTCCCATAAGAATTACCACTCTTTTTCTTTCCACCACTGATTTCTATTGCCTCCTCAGTGTTTTCTTAGATTTTTTTGATATCCTCATCAGAATCTACAGGTGTTGGAGCATAAACTTGAATAATCATTTTATCCATTGGACCTGCTTTTTTCACTATTATCATTACATGTCAGATGATAGATTCTCTTGTTAGTCCTTCCAGCTATAGTTCTATCTACTAAAATTACCACTCCATTCCTATTTTGACATCCACCTGTACTAATAACTCTGTATTCTGTGCTGCTTGGAAGACTTGTGACAAAGTCCAGAACATCTCACTTAGTCCCATTATTTTAAAGTCTAGCTTTATCATTTCTTTGCACACGTTTTTGGCTTGCTTCCTGGTTTGCAAATTCCACATGTCCGGCCATGTGGGGCATCAGTTTGACATGCAATCTGATTTACCCTTATTGCAGTTGAGTCTAGGTCGGGTTATGGTATAACTTTGAAGCTAATACTCCATAAAGGCCCCAAGACTCAAGTGCAGCCAGATTTTTTTTCGGATTGGAACCCTAGCCTTTAGCCAAAAGGTTTAACCTACAAGGCAGCAAGGATTTCCCCCAAAGTACGTTGAATGATCTGTGGTGCTGATTCCCATCGTCGAGCATTGCGACAGTTAGCAAAATTCTTCCATTAACTCCAATTAGAGTTTATGGTGCTCAGAGCATCTGAAACCGAGACCACTTATTTAAGTGCCTAACTTCAGGCAGTCAAGTTTCAGTATGTTGATGTTTGATTCTTAGTAGCCTATGTTAAGATTATAACATAATCAGATTCCAAATTATGGCTGGTATTCCATCTATAATGCATGCAACTCTGCCTTTTTTACATAATTACATGTTCTACAGATGGATTGCATACAGAGTTGTGGGAACTAACTGAGGTGTGGGGGGTAGTGGGGAGCATGTCCAAACCTCAGACCATGAGGGCATGATCCAGGATCTTTTAAAAATTTGGCCATCAACAATATTGGTGTTGGGTTTTTTTTTGAATTTCCTGGCTTCTGCTCATTTTGTTTTCCAGCTGTAATGCTACATGATTACATACACACTTTTCATGGCTTGGCAATTCTAAACATTAACTTATTTGGACAGTTGTATTTTTTTCTTTACAATATTACAACTGTGTGTTGGCTTTGTATTGAACCAGTGAATTGTGATCTAAAGTGGCAGGCATTAACTGCATGAACAGAACAGTATTAGCATATATACTTTTATTTCTTTTCCCAGCTGCAATCTGAGTTGAGTGGGGGAGAAAGGGAAATATACCTGCGGACCTGAAGCTGGCTACTTTTTTTTGGGTCAGTTGTCAAGAGGTAATTTTCTTAGCTTATCACCTTATGTCCTTTTAAAACAAACAACCTCCCTGATGCTTCTATAGGCAGGCAGGCTGTACAGATGGAGAAGAGGAGCATTCTCTGTATTTTTGTTCAGGCTTATAGAAAACTAATTAAAAATGCATTTGGGGAAATGGTGGTAAATAAAACTTGCCAGAAGGATACATATTTTCATTGAATTTGTTCACTTTGTGCTCCTAAATGTCAGAGAGAGCTTACGTACTACTTATGATAGAAACTTTAAGGCTTGTATAGACATATGCAGTCCACCTTATAAGCCTGTGGGCTTGATTGTGTTGTGCAAAAGAAAGCTTCAGTGACACCAAAGATCTTGCTTCTCTCCTCCCTATAAAGTTTAAAAATAGATTCCCACAATAACAAACCCTTAGAAGTAAGTGGAAAGGAATATTAATGTAATAAAGGAACTAAGCAGAGGAAAAGGTCTCCGTAAATTCTCTCCCTCTCTGAAAAAAAAACCTTTTTTTTCTTTTACCCTGTATGTGTGTTAATCTCTGGACTCTTGTGCTATTGCAGAGCACAATGAGACATGCATCAGGAGCAATTACATTTTGTTAGCAAGACTGTTTATTTTTAAATGTTGATATAAATTATAGCTCCATCTGACTTGGAGACTCTTCTCTTAAAAAGCATTATTAAAAGTGTCAAAACACTACCAAAGAACAGCTCTTGTGAGTTTTAAAATAATAGTAATGCCAGGTTCAGTCTTCTCCTAGGTACAGTGTTTGCTTCTTTAGACTACTTTATCTCTAAAATCTGGTTTCTTATAACTAGAAGTCTAGGGGAAACTCAGCGTTAGCAATTTTGTAGTCTTTTACTGTTTAATTCATTTACGATGCACAGATACTCTGTTCATTATTATTATTGTTTTACATTACAGCAGCACCTGCAATCCCCTAAAAGGTTTGGGATCCATTATGCTCAGTGCTGCACAAACAGACACAAACAAAATGTGTATGTGTACATAAATACACATCACATCCTTTTTCCAAAGAGCTTGCAATCTAAGATGACCAGTGCGATGTGAAGGGTCATAAGAAAAGGATAAACCTTGTACATTTTATTTATCTTCTAAATTACAAATTCTCTTATTATAAATAGAGGTCTAACTGTTCCCATCTGCCCTCCACGTTGGTGTAGTTCCCTGATCCATGTAAACAAACAGGGTAGTACAGACGTATTAATATTAGTATTGCAACCCCAAACACACCAAATTCATAAATCAGGCCCCCCAAAATTCTGAGATTGGCTTAAAAAATCAAATTTAAAAAATAATAATGTTGAGCTCTTTGTTTTATTTTTTTTCTGTTTTTTGAGCCTGTAGAGTACATGTGATATTAAACTTTAATCCACTCGTGTGAGGGCTAGAAACTTTTAAATAAAAAAAGTTGAACTTCTCATGTAATGTTGAGCTTGTCTCCAGGGGCTGTGGCGTGAAGAAAAACATCCAATATTGTAAGACTGAAGATAAAATTGTACGAGCTGGCAACACCGTTGACCCATATTTCTTCACTTAAAACAAACCAAACAACCACAATCCACTTTTAACTTACACATTGGAATCTTTTCCAAAGCACCTAATTTCCTAATCAATTGATTGTCCTGTCAGTTCAGTGCTGGCTGCTGTGAGGATCCTGCAGGCCATGCCGCTTAAATCCCTCACCTTATGGCACAGAAATATAGACACCTGCACTATTGGTCTCAAATAACTTTCTGTGAAGGAATCACCCTGCTAAGAGTGAGAAAAGAGGAAAAAAAAAACCCAGCATGGCTGCAAGGATTGCTCATCAGCAGTCTGGAACTGCTGTGTAGCAGTAGAAAGGTTGGCATGTCCTTACTCTGAATTTAGTCTCCAATGCTCTGCCGTACCCAGATGGCTTCTCTATGGTCTGCTGGACTGATTATAACTCCTGCTATCAAGTGACATAATGGGGGGAGAGATAGCTCAGTGGTTTGAGCATTGGCCTGCTAAATCCAGGGTTGTGAGCTCAATCCTTGAGGGGGCTATTTGGGGATTGGTCCTGCTTTGAGCAGGGGGTTAGACTAGATGATCTCTTGAGGTCCCTTCCAACCCACATAATCTATGATTCTATGTAGATACAGGTGTTAGTGTAGTTTCTGCACTAATACCTGCCAGGTTCATGCCCATGACTGCAGATCTGCTTCCAGTATATAAGCAATGTAGCAGATAAATTAATGTCTCTTTTATTTGGTTACGTCCTGGCTTCCAATTTCAAGAAAGTTGGTATGAAGTAAGAAAGGCATTCCAAGGTAGCTGTAATGTATGTATGTTAGTGAAATCATGTATGTTAATAAAAACAATACTCTTCGGTATATTCCTGAGTGTTTCACTTACGCTTTTAGTTTCAGAGATACCTGTGTGTAGTAAAGCTGCTATTTGTATTATTATTTTTTTAAATAAAAACAATCTCTCTTTACATTTGATTAAGAAAAAACTCTTATGGGGAAAAGAATTGGAATACATCCCTAACTTTAGCCAGTGACTAGTATTGTAAAGTATGAGGAAGATGGGGGCAATGCAGCAATAATTAGAAAAAATCAAGAAGCCTTTTATACTGATTGAAAAGCTGAGCATGTGATTTGAAAGCCAGAAATTTGGGACCTATCCAGGATAACCGTTGCAATATTAATCAGCAGAGCAATGTAAATCTCCTGTTACAGTAGCTGTTGAACCTGCCCCCTACCCCAATTGTATGCAGTCTTTGTGCGTGTCCTTATAAGTTTTGACAGTTTAATGAAAAATGAAATATCTGAAAATCTTATTTGATATGTGACCTTGCATTCTGCGGCACTGGGTGGTTAGCAACCAATGTACTGCCTCAAAGGGATAATACATTCATGTCTTAATGCATTTGTTTGTTTTACTTGTGGCAAGGCAGACAGTTTCAAACCCTAAGAGGGACTTTCTTTTAGTCAATTTGTCAGAAGGAATGTACTATGCTACTTCGTCCTTTGGGCTTTGGTACATTATTTTCATTAAATGTCACAATATAGTGATACACAAACCACTTGAAATGAACAAATTTGGTCAAAAGAGACATTAATTTAAAATATTATTGCTTATGTGAAATGCACATCACTGCTGGATTAATCCAAAAGCCATCTTGCTTTACATCAGTTGACCTCTGCTTCCAAGTCTGCCCACTTGAGAATGTATAGGAAAACACAGAAAGGGGGCCTTACAATAAAACTTGAGGCTTTTATTTAACCACATAGTTTTGTGATTTCGAGGAAATCATAGGATTGCATAGCTTTTCATTGAATGTTTCTGGGAAACTCAATTTGCTGAACATTCAAACAGAAATATATAAAGCTATATTTTCCCCACTTATTCTTTCTGCTAGTAATGTTGGCGGCTGGAGAAGTTAAGTGCATCACATTTTCTATTTATAGTTTGTTGGCATAAAATAGTAGGTTAATATATTCTGCCATTAATTGACTAGTTGCAATAATTACAAGTTATATGAACTACTAGGAAAATGTAGCCTACTTTTGAAAACCTAGTCATATGTACTGTAAACATCTTGCTGATGTAATCACAATTTTAGCAAATGCTGTGTTCCTCTTCTCTGGTGGACCTTAAGGCTGAAGGCAGGGCTTTTTAATGAGGGACCCCATTTTCTAAATGTTATTCTACTGTGGAGGAAAATATTCTGAAATCAGTTATACTCTTCCTATCTAAGAACTCAGTTCCATTTAAATCCAAATCTGACCAGGTCAATACCAAACTTCTTTAATTAAAAAAGCAACACTTGACTGTAAGTGAAAAGAGTTTGTAGGCTGATCTTGTTAGTTCTTGGCTAAAGTTTGCATCACAAAATATGCTTCAATCATTATCTGATCTCTGTTCTCAGTGTTTAGTACAGGAATCAATGGAATAAATGGAAAAAATGGAATAAAGGAAGAGAGTATCTGGAGGAGAGCAAAAATAACTGTTGCAAAAAAGAGTAGGCTGATTAATCAAGTATTATACTTAAACTGTCAATGCAGCAACAAAGAAGGGTTGTTGTTTTCTGACATGATAATGCATGCTCTTCAGTGTCCACTCTTCAGATCGGAAAACTAGTGACCATAGTAGAAGGGAGAATATGAGTGTATTTTTAGGTATTTTTTTTCCTTACATGTAAAGAGGGAGACTTTTTCAGCTGTAGTAGTCACAGGAAAAATAAATAAAACAAACCTGGACTGTTAGGAAATGTGACTTCCTCACTAATCAACTTCCACATTAAATACAGTGATTGGGAGACCATAAGAACTTCTCTTTTCCCATTTTACTGATACATCAGGTTCTTCCTCTTTTCCTGATTGTCCATACATGTTTACTTTATTATTCTTGTTAAAGGGATATTAGTAGGATTCAGTATCTCAGACATTTTTGAATCCTTAAATTTCATCCCCTTTCTTGCTGTCTCTCCAGTATTTCTTTCTCCCTATTTAGGTTTTTAAGAGGCCTTCTCAGTAGCCAAACTCTTGGGCACCCCTCTATTCATTCTGCCTGTCACTGCCTTATCTTTCCTTTAGAAGTCTTATCTGACAGTTACATTTTGTGTTTCCAGTGCAGGTTCCCCTCCACACCCCCAGGAAATTAACATGCCATTGTAGCCCATTAAAATTAGTTTACAATTGCAATATTATTATTATTGAAAGTGTTGGTTAACTTCAAGAGAAGAAGTCTTCAGTTGGGCAGAAAAAATGTGCTTCATGGTCCCTCCACTCTATACATTGACACACATTGTTATTTCCCATTCTAGCAGCCCCAGAAAGACCCTGTACTTTCTCTTGTGACATGTCAAAACTGAACTGCCTGTCAGAAACATCTAAATAGGCTATGGTAGTTAAGTAGCTGTGATTCAGCAGTATACCTTTTGGATCCAGATCAATCATTTCAATGTGATCATCGTCCAAATAATTTTCTCTGCATGCTTTGGAAGACATCACAGCTTTTAAGAGAAGAAAGAAAAGTTAAAACACAAATGCATTAAATCTCATAACATATATACAGTAACTCCTCACTTAACATTGTAGTTATGTTCCTGAAAAATGTGGCTTTAAGCGCAACGATGTTAAGCGCACACACACACACACACACACACACACACACACACACACACACACACACACACACACACACACACACACACACACACTATAAGTTTTAAACAATTTAATACTGTTCACAGCTATGATTGTGAAGCCTGGTTGAGGTGGTGAAGTTAGAGGGTGGAAGAGAATGGGATATTTCCCAGGGAATGTCTTGCTGCTAAATCAGTGGTTTGCAAACTGTTGTACTGGTGACCCATTTCGCATAGTAAGCCTCTGAGTGTGACCCCCCCATATACCTTAAAAATACTTTTTAGAATATTTAACACTATTATAAATGCTGGAGGCAAAGCAGGGTTTGGAGGCTGACAGCTCATGACCCCCCATGTAATAACCTCATGATCCCCTGAGGGGTCCTGACCCCCAGTTTGAGAACCCCTGTGCTAAATGAGGAACTATTACTTGGCTGAGCCCTCAAGGGTTAATACATTGTTGTTAATGTAGCCTCACATTCTACAAGGCAGCAGGAATGGAGGGGAGGGGAGATATACGCCTTGTGTGTGGGAGAGAAAGAAAGAGATGCACACTGCCCCTTTAAGTAAGCTGACCCACTCTTAAGAGCATTGTCTGTTTACGTGAATCAGGAAGTTGAGAGAGCAGCCGCTGCCCCAGGCTCTTTGTCTCTCTCCTTCTGGCAGCTGCTGCACAGGGAATTTAGGGGAGCGGGGAGCTGATGAGGGGTTGCCGGTCCACTCTGGTTCCAAGCCCCCGCCAGCTAACTGCAACAGGCTGCTCTTCCTGCAAGCAGTGGACAAAGCAGGCGGCTGCCAAAGGACCTTAGAGGGGAGCATTGCACAACTTTAAAGGAGCATGTTCCCTAACTGATCAGCAATGTAACAAGGAAACAACTTTAACCGGGACGACTTTAAGTGAGGAGTTACTGTAAATCAAACATCTCTCTGAGATCTGAATAAGGATATGTTGTGTAATAACAATGTTAAGCAAATAATTCCATCTGAACCTGATTGCTTTGTGTTGAGGTAGAATTACAGGATTAGGAGATGAAAGGAAAGTTGTTGTCAGTTACTTTGTTTAATTTTGAACATATTTGAACATTTTGGGTTCAAATGTTCAATTCCAGCTCAAATGTCATTGGGATTATGTTCATCTGGGAGAGGCAATGGCAGCACAGGCCTACGTGTACACACACAAAGAGAGTAGACCGGCCATCCACTTAAAACCTGGCTAAATGACAAAGGAAGCACAATGATAAATGGCATTGTATCCAGTCAGGGCTGTAACAAAGAAGGATGCCATAGAGAGTGGTGCTGGGTCTGGCCTATTTAATAATTCTGTTAATGATTTTTAAAAAGGGAATAAAATGGTTAATAGAATTCATAGAACATTTTAAAATGGGAGGCATTGAAGATGCCAACAGGGACAGAGAAATAATAAAAACAGTAGCTCTCAAACTGACAAATATCAGCTTTGGGGGCCTTTTGAAACTCCTTTGCTGATGACAAAGATGAAGTATCTGGATAGTGTCTTGCTGTCTTTTTATTTCAATCCAGGATCTTAAGAGAGGGACTTTCTTGTTTTTGTCCAGGAAACACAAAAAACCGAGTGCCTCTGTGCACCTTGCATATCTACTTCATATTTGGTTTTGCCAAGTGTTTCATTAGTGTGCAGTCTATTGTATACAAATGAAACCAAAAATTGAAAGGGTACCAAAAACAAATGAGGACAATATCAAATTGCAAGGCAACTTGAAAAATGTAGCAGTTTTGGCTGCAGGCAAGAGCTGCTCAGTGTTAATGAACATACAGATTTACAATATTAAATAGAAAATAAAGACAACACCAAGTAGCCTTACCTAACATAGCTCAAGTGGCTTTTCATCTGATCTCTTTAACGCTGTTATATTACTACTTGTATGTTAACCAAATGCTATTTGCAGGTATGTATGACATTAGGATTGAGAGGTTAAGGAAGTAGTTCACTTGAGGTTCTTTAATTTATGGTCCCTAATATAACCATTTTAGAACTACTGACCTAGATGGATTAGAAACACAGGTGGAAAGTAACAAAATGTGATTCCTCTTGGAAAAATGTCAGCAAATATAGAGCATTGGGGGAAATACAAAACATATGTTCAAAGGAAAGGAAGAATTTAGGGAAGCAATAATATTGAAAGAGGAATACACTTAGGGATGATCGTGGACAGTGAATTAGACATGAATTTACAATGTGATATAGTAGCAAAAATGTCCATTACAAATATGTGTTCCATATACTAAATCATTTTGTTATGGAGCAAGGAGGTGCTCAATCTTTATTGTATGGCTCTTGTACCACTAGACCAGGAAAATTATATTCACTTCTGGGAGCCTCATGGGAAAGTTGCAGAAAAACTGTAGGGAGACCAGAGAAGAGCAACAAAAATGATCATGGGCTAGAGGGATTGATTTGATGAAGACTGGCAAATAGCTGAAAGTGTGTACAGTAATTCCATTTATTAACTTATTGCTTCCCCTCAAGAAGTTGCTATTATCCAAAAGTTGCCAATAAATGGGAGGCACTGTTTTTAGGAGGTTACATAGAAATACAAGTGCGGAACAATGATACGTTGTACAGGACAGTGGTTATGAATTGTTTAACTTTCAGTTGAATACAATGTACTAAAGAAGTAAAAACAATGTGACACAATATATTGGATACACTACACAATGCTTAGAGCAAATTTAGGAAATCTCAGCTTATTTGTCTCAGACTACAGCAGCACACAATTTTATGAAGAAAAAGCATTTAAAAAGCAGCAAAGAAAACTTATAAAACACTTACATTGCAATGTCTCTGTACAGTGAACAGTACTAAGAGCTCCTCATGAGTCCCAGGTATGTCTACACTATCTGCTGGATTGATGGGTAGTAATCGATCTATGGGGGATCAATTTATTGCATCTCGTCTAGACATGATAAATAGATCCCCGAACGCGCTCCCTGTCGACTCCGGAACTCCACTGCTGCAAGAGGTGGAAGCGGAGTCAACGGGGGAGTGGCAGCCATCGATCCTGCGCCGCCAGGACGCGAAGTAGACTCATAGACTCAGACTCAGACTCTAGGATTGGAAGGGACCTCGAGAGGTCATCGAGTCCAGTCCCCTGCCCTCACGGCAGGACCAAATACTGTCTAGACCATCCCTAATACACATTTATCTAATCTACTCTTAAATATCTCCAGAGATGGAGATTCCACGACTTCCCTAGGCAATCTATTCCAGTGTTTAACTACCCTGACAGTTAGGAACTTTTTCCTAAGGTCCAACCTAAATCTCCCTTGCTGCAGTTTAAGCCCATTGCTTCTTGTTCTGTCATTGGAGGCTAAGGTGAACAAGTTTTCTCCCTCCTCCTGATGACACCCTTTTAGATACCTGAAAACTGCTATCATGTCCCCTCTCAGTCTTCTCTTTTCCAAACTAAACAAACCCAATTCCTTCAGCTTTCCTTCATAGGTCATGTTCTCAAGACCTTCAATCATTCTCGTTGCTCTTCTCTGGACCCTCTCCAATTTCTCCACATCTTTCTTGAAATGCGGTGCCCAGAACTGGACACAATACTCCAGCACAGAGTAAAGCGGAAGAATGACTTCTCGTGTCTTGTTTACAACACACCTGTTAATGCATCCCAGAATTACGTTTGCTTTTTTTGCAACAGTATCACACTGTTGACTCATATTAAGCTTGTGATCTACTATGACCCCTAGATCTCTTTCTGCCATGCTCCTTCCTAGACAGTCTCTTCCCATTCTGTATGTGTGAAACTGATTGTTCCTTCCTAAGTGGAGCAATTTGCATTTATCTTTATTGAACTTCATCCTGTTTACCTCAGACCATTTCTCCAATTTGTCCAGATCATTTTGAATTTTGACCCTGTCCTCCAAAGCAGTTGCAATCCCTCCCAGTTTGGTATCGTCTGCAAACTTAATAAGCGTACTTTCTATGCCAACCTCTAAATCGTTGAAGATATTGAACAGAGCTGGTCCCAAAACAGACCCCTGTGGAACCCCTCTTGTTATACCTTTCCAGCAGGATTTGGAGCCATTAATAGCTACTCTCTGAGTACGGTTATCCAGCCAGTTATGCACCCACCTTATAGTAGCCCTATCTAAATTGTACTTTCCTAGTTTATCTATAAGAATATCATGCGAGACCGTATCAAATGCCTTACTAAAGTCTAGGTATATCACATCCACTGCTTCTCCCTTATCCACAAGGCTCGTTATCCCATCAAAGAATGCTATCAGATTAGTTTGACATGATTTGTTCTTTACAAATCCATGCTGGCTATTCCCTATCACCTTACCACCTTCCAAGTGTTTGCAGATGATTTCTTTAATTACTTGCTCCATTATCTTCCCTGGCACAGAAGTTAAACTAACTGGTCTGTGGTTTCCCGGGTTCTTTTTATTTCCCTTTTTATAGATGGGCACTATATTTGCCCTTTTCCAGTCTTCTGGAATCTCCCCCGTCTCCCATGATTTCCCAAAGATAATAGCTAGAGGCTCAGATACCTCCTCTATTAACTCCTTGAGTATTCTAGGATGCATTTCATCAGGCCCTGGTGACTTGCAGGCATCTAACTTTTCTAAGTGATTTTTTACTTGCTCTTTTTTTATTTTATCTTCTAAACCTACCCTCTTCCCGTAAGCATTCACTATATTAGACATTCCTTCAGACTTCTCAGTGAAGACTGAAATAAAGAAGTCATTAAGCATCTCTGCCATTTCCAAGTCTCCCGTTACTGTTTCCCCCTCCTCACTGAGCAGTGGGCCTACCCTGTCCTTGGTCTTCCTCTTCCTTCTAATGTATTGATAAAAAGTCTTCTTGTTTCCCTTTATTCCCATAGCTAGTTTGAGCTCATTTTGTGCCTTTGCCTTTCTAATCTTGCCTCTGCATTCCTGTTTTATTTGCCTATATTCGTCCTTTGTAATCTGACTTAGTTTCCATTTTTTATATGACGCCTTTTTATTTTGTAGGTCACGCAAGATCTCGTGGTTAAGCCAAGGTGGTCTTTTGCCACATTTTCTATCTTTCCTAACCATTGGAATAGCTTGCTTTTGGGCCCTTAATAGCGACCCTTTGAAAAACTGCCAACTCTCCTCAGTTGTTTTTCCCCTCAGTCTTGATTCCCATGGGACCTTACCTATCAGCTCTCTGAGCTTACCAAAATCCGCCTTCCTGAAATCCATTGCCTCTATTTTGCTGTACTCCCTTCTACCCTTCCTTAGAATTGCAAACTCTATGATTTCATGATCACTTTCACCCAAGCTTCCTTCTACTTTCAAATTCTCAACGAGTTCCTCCCTATTTGTTAAAATCAAGTCTAAAACAGCTTCCTCCCTAGTAGTTTTTTCAACTTTCTGAAATAAAAAGTTGTCTGCAATGCAGTCCAGGAACTTATTGGATAATCTGTGCCCCGCGGTGGTATTTTCCCAGCATATATCTGGATAGTTGAAGTCCCCCATCACCACCAAATCTTGGGCTTTGGATGATTTTGTTAGTTGTTTGAAAAAAGCCTCATCCACTTCTTCCACCTGATTAGGTGGCCTGTAGTAGACTCCCAGCACGACATCACCCGTGTTTTTTCCCCCCTTTTAGCCTAACCCAGAGACTCTCAACACCTCCATCTCCTACGTCCATCTCCACCTCAGTCCAAGTGTGTACATTTTTAATATATAAGGCAACACCTCCTCCCTTTTTCCCCTGTCTATCCTTCCGGAGCAAACTATACCCATCCACACCAACATTCCAGTCGTGTGTATTATCCTACCAAGTTTCAGTAATGCCAACAATGTCATAGTTGTATTTATTTATTAGCACTTCCAGTTCTTCCTGCTTATTACCCCTACTTCTTGCGTTTGTATATAGGCATCTAAGATACTGGTTTGATCTTGCCTCCCAGCTTTGCCCTGACCCTCCTTTCTCTCTGCCATTATAGCCCGTGCTCCCTCCTGTTTCCGACCCATCTCCCTGGTCTTGTTCCCCATTTACATGTGGGGTTTGCTCACTTGTTCCCGTCGAACCTAGTTTAAAGCCCTCCTTACTAGGTTAGCCAGTCTGTGTGCAAATAAGGCCTTTCCCCTCCTCAAAAGGTGAAGGCCATCTCTGCCTAGCAGTCCTTCCTTGAATAGCATCCCGTGGTCGAGGAAGCCAAAGCCGTCCTGGCGCCACCATCTTCGCAGCCAGGCATTCACCTCCACGATGCATCTGTCTCTGTCCGGGCCCCTAACTTCGACAGGAAGAATCGAAGAGAATACCACCTGCGCTCCAAACTCCTTAACCCGTACTCCCAGAGCCCTGTAGTCACTCTTGATCTGCTCAGTGTCACACCTCACAGTATCATTTGTGCCCACATGGATGAGTAGCATGGGTAGTAGTCAGAAGGCCGGATAATCCTCGACAATGCCTCTGTAACATCTCGGATACGGGCCCCTGGCAGGCAGCATGCCTCCCGGGATGAACGGTCAGGGCGACAGATGGGTGTCTCCGTCCCCCTCAGCAGAGAGTCTCCAACCACCACTACCCTACGTTTCTTATTATCAATGGCGGCAGCAGACCTCCCAGCCTTAGGGGTATGAGGCTTCCCCTCCTTAACTATTGGGGGTGATTCCTTCTCTCCTGTATCAAGAAGAGCATAATGGTTATCTATTACCACAGGAGGAGGGTTCGCAGCAGTGGTGGAGCACTGCCTGCTGCCAGAAGTAACCAGCTGCCAGTGTCCACCCTGAGCCATCTCCTCCTCCACTGGTGTGTCAATAGTCCTGTGAACTGGGACAGCTACGTCAGCTGTCTCCACATGGATACTGTCCAGGAATTGCTCATGGATGCGGATGTTCCTCAGCCCAGCCACCTCCTCCTGTAACTCTCCCACCTGCTGCCTGAGAGATTCCACCAGTAGGCACCTTTCACATTGGATGCCACCCCCAGCCTGGATATCAGTAAGTGGAAATTGCAAGTTACAGTCTTCGCAAACCCACACGAGAATCTGGGTAAAAGCATCCATGCTTTGGTGCTCTGTCTGGCTACAGACGCAGTAAGTATGTCAATTTAAGTCTATTTAAGATACGTCGACTTCAGCCTCGCTATTCTCATAGCTGAAGTTGTGGATCTTAGATCGATTTCTCTCCCCTGCCAGTGTAGACCAGACTCTGCAGAGTAAAGCAGCATAAGATCCCCCCCCCCTTGTTTAAAAAAACTGTAAGAATAAAATTTGTCCACTGTTGTCTGTTTTTTACAGTTTGCCACCTCCATATGTAAATCCGTCTCAGTTTTGCACACAGTCCCATAACTCTTCTCAAAGTCAGAATTCTGGAATAGCCTGTGGAAAATGTCCACTCTACGAGCTGTTCTGTAAGCAAAGGTTCAGTGCACTATCCTCTTGTGACTCACAAGCCTATAAGTGTTTTACAGCCACTACCGTCTCCAGAAGTTCAGCATCAGAGTTCCCCTTAAGTCTCTAAATAACTGTCAAACTCAACAATGGTCTCAAATTCCTCTGCTGTTAGATTTTCTTGAAATTGAAACATTGGCCAACACATCAGTGTTCACAAGGCCAGCACTTGTTGGTGAAAACCCTCCCTTTTTGAAGTAGTTTGAAATAAGTCTTTGAGAATAGCAGCCCATACTTCCTTAGTGAGATGAAGTGCATCAATCTAAATTGCGTTTTTGGTAACATCCACTGCTTGTAGGTGTGGTTCAGCATCCAGAGAGGGGTTGGTGGGTGCATTAAGATGAGCATGATCTTTGAAGTTTTTGGTCACACTCATGTCCACTGGCTGCATGACTGAAGTTGTGTTTGAAGTAGGGCTGTCTATTAATCTATTAATTGCAGTTTTAATCACACTGTTAAACAATAATAGAATACCAGTTTAAATGTATTATACATATTTTGGATGTTTTTCTACATTTTCATGTATATGGATTTCAGTTACAACATAGACTACAAAGTATACAGTGCTCACTTTATATTATTTTTGATGACAAATATTTGCACTATAAACAAGATAAACAAAATATATAGTATGAGGTAAACTGAAAAATACAGGCATTATAGTGCAATCTATTTGCTGTTAAAGTACAACTTATAAGTGTACATTTTGTTTTCTTGTTGAGTGGAGTTATGTTAAAAAAATAAAACTTTAGAGCCTACAAGTTGAAACATGAAAGGGCATACGAATGTTTAGCATATCTGGCAAGTAAATACCTTGCAACACCAGTTCTCACTTTCAGGTGACATAAATAAGAAGCAGAGAGCATTATCTCCCGTAAATGTAAACAAACTTGTTTGTCTTAGGGATTGGCTGAACAAGAAGTAGGACAGAGTGCACTTACATGAGGTGAATTGAATGGAGAACAATCATATCTCCTTTCAATCTTTATTTTGCCGTACTAAAAAACCCAAGGTGTTTTAGTCTCCTCTTGTATTTCCCTGATCATCCTAGTAGTCTTTCTTTGCACCCGTTCCAGGTTTACATTTAGCTTTCTTAAACGTGGGTGACCAGAAACATACACAGTATTCCAAAGGAGGTCTTACCAGTTGTCAGTTACTTGGCATTAATACTTCTCTATCTCCATTGGAAATTCCTCACCTGATACATTATTAGAATACTCTTGCACGGTACAAATTTAAAACAGCCATTTCCACCTGCACTCCTGAAGCGTCATTTAAAACAACAAAACATGAAGTGGAGCATCTTCTGGAGTGTTATGGGACGTGACTGCTTTTGTTCACTTTTTTTAACATGAATGGTGACATTGTAAGAATGAAAATTTCAGAAAGTTGTCCGAATATTTAATAGCTATTAATATTTCAGTATTGGGGGGGAAAAGGTATGAAAAGCAGTCTTTCAAATTGGCTATGTACCCCTACTGAGTCTGATAAACTGTGAGATGCTTTGCTGATTAAACTGAATGCTTTGTGTGTCTTGTCTCATGGAGCAATGGAAACTTTTGGTACAAAGAATCATTTGAAAAAAACCCATTCAATTCATCACATTTTTATTGTTGCCTATTATTTAGCTAAATGTTATAGCAGCAATTGATTGGGAAAGTGTAGGCGTCTCTAAGTGCCACCAGACTTTGGAGTTTCTAGAGTAAGATGTAGAGCTTTCAGCATATTTTAACATCTTCACTATGTGTCTCTGGAAAAATGCCAGCTGTCTGGAGGATGAACTGCCATTCTCTTCCTCTCTTATCTTCCCCCTCCCCCCCACACACAGTTAAGGGTCTTCATAAAATTATATGGGGGAAGCAGAACTTGCATTGGAAAACTAGGAATTCCTCCTTCCTTTTCCCCCACCATGCACACTTCAAAGGGAAAATGTCCTTCCAAAAGAATAAATTTGCTTTGCATTTTTAACAGTCTGTCTCTTGACAGGTATTTTTATGTATTGCAGTTTGTATGAAACCACTTAAAATCAAACTTGTCAGTCAAAAGATAAAAGTACTAATGAAAGTCATTTGATCAGTACACCTCTACCCTGATATAACTCTGTCTTCGGGAGCCAAAAAATCTTACCCCATTATAGGTGAAACCGCATTATATTGAACTTGCTTTGATCCACCGGAGTGCGCAGCTCCACCCCCCTGGAGCACTGCTTTACCGCATTATATCCGAATTTGTGTTATGTCGGGTCACGTTATATTGGAGTAGAGGTGTATATTGATAAAGCAGTCTTCATACCCTAGTGCTTTTCAGTTACAAAACAACAGTAAAACTCCTTGTGACCCACATCACTAAGATGGCTTAGGAAAAAGCTAATGTAAAAAGATGAGGCTTAAATGTTAATGGTGTCAGCTTAAGACTTAACTGAACAGATGTCTGCTAGAAGCACATTCCAGTCTTGAACCAATAAAACTACAATCTCTTCTGTCCAGTATTTCCAGTACCTGAATAACTGTCAGAACTGTGGTGTAATAGATTGTAGAGCCCACTTAGGAAACATAGCAGTGGATAAGGCTCACACAACTATGGATGGGGGAAGGGGGGAAACAGAAGGCTGTGAAAGGGACCAATAAATTTTTAAAATTGTAGTTCATGGTAGCCAGCAATGAGACTCATGAATTGGGAGTGGTGTAGAAAAAGACCTCTAGGTGATAATCATGGCAGTTACAGCCACCCAAAGGGGTCCCCATGAGAATTTTTAGGGGCCCCTGGAGCAGGGTCCTTCACTCGCTCCGGGGACCCCAGAAAACTCTTGCGGGGCCCATGCCCCCGGAGCTTCTTCTGCTCTGGGTCTTTGGCGGCAATTTGGCGGCACGGGGCCCCTGCCGTGGACCTTCGGGGCACTTCGGTGGTGGGTCCCGGAGCGGAAGGACCCCCCGCTGCCGAATTACTGCCGAAGCAGGGGGCCCCCCACCGCCGAAGACCCCAAAGCCCCTGAATCCTCTGGGTGGCCCTGGTTACAGCAGCATGGATATTTTGGTTAAACTTCAGCCAAAGTCAAACAAAGATTTAATAAAATATTTGCAGGTAGGCAAATAACTTAAACTAGGTAAAGAAGGTAAAACTTAAACTTTGCACCTTGAAAATGGAAATGATGCAAAATGAGTGCTCATGAAATCTCTGCCAGTTACAATAGTACAGTAGGTTAGTGCCACTAGTTTTCTTCTTCGTATATTTGAGTTCAAATTCCATTTTATGTTATGAACAAAAATTAATTTAATCTGTTCTTATTAGTATTATTTTGGGTATTATACATCATAACCTTACACATTTTAGTATGATTAGTTGTCTTGGGACTCGAAACTCAATTGAAATAAGAAAATATTGTTAATAAATCCCCCCTAGAAGTAACTTGAATAAACAGAGCATGACTCCCAAGAACAACTTGTTTCTAGAGTTTACAACTCTAAAAATTGTCTGGGAGGAAATTTAGTGCATGTATATAGCACATTTTTTTTTTTAGAAGAAATGTAAAATAAGTTTGGTGTTCTTAAATTACATGTGTAGAATTATCAAGTTAACTGGCTTTTGGCTGTGTGATGCTATAAACTAGGGGGGTTTATTTATTATTTTTTATATTGCTAAATGTCCCTTCCCTCTTCACACTCTTTATCCGTAGATTGGGGCATACTTTTACATGTTCACACTTCCAGGACAATGGCACACAGAAATCTCTAAGTACGCTCTAGACAGCCACTGGGATTTTAAAATAGGATTTCAGAGAGTCAAATTTTCCCCCTTTCTTACTCTCTCTCTGTGTGAGAAATACTTCTGAATGGGGCAGAATACCAGCTCATTTGCATACCTCCCTGCACACACAAAAACTTAGATTCACATGGATCACCTTCCTGGGAAGACAGGTTTTCTTCTCTGAACCTTCTTACAGTACTCTGTAAAGGACCAGATAAACAAGAGTTGCTAACATAGTAATGCAACCTGAGTGGGCTGTAAGACACTGTTCTCCCTGACCATATCAAAGAATGGGAGAATTCTCCAGAGAATTAGACCCTAATCTTGCACATGAAGATGAATTTTGCTGATGCAAAATCATAGAACCAGGTGGCTTTTTCAGGAGTGTTCATTATGTACACTAATTATTTTCAGCTAAAACCAAAAGGAGACCAATGTTTTAATGGTCTAAAAATTCGCTCTCTGCTCTGCTGACTTTGGCATTTTAGATCTGTAATATGCAAATACATTCTAATAGATTCTGTATTAATATCTACACAGATGTCTGGCAAGGAGCTTTTAAGGGGTTAATGTCAAGAATGATGCACAACTGATTCTGTTTCCTACACTGCTTTTAGTAGTCAATACAGTTTGTGCTGGTGAGAACAATAGGGCAAATAAATGAACTATGGTTCAACACAACATGCACTAAATATCTCCATTAGACCATTTAGTTTTTTTTTCCAATAGCTCATCGCTTACCCATTTGTTTTGTCTGCTTTGGTTGCAAAAATTTTAGAGCAGGGACCATTTCTTCTTGTTTTGTTTGTGTGTGCAGTGCCTGGATCACTGAGGAATGCTATGCTAGTAAAACCAGCTATATTTTAACATAAAGTGAGTGGTGGCAAAGTGCTATCAAATTATTTCAATTCTTCTCTAGTTAGCAGCTAAAGTCTTAGAAATATTACTGTATCCATTTTAAACATCCTCAGCTTTAGCATTTATTAACCAGTAGCAGCAAGTGATCATTCTTCTTTTTTATTTATAGTGCTAGAGTCCTCCTTGAGGAGTGAACCTAACTAGTATATCTAATCATCTTTCCACATGCCTATCTAAATGTTTATCTTGACGAAGTCTTTCATGTTTTTTCAGTTCTGGAAGTGTGAACTGCTGTTTGACCATGCAGCCAATTATCTCAATTAATCACTTAAAACTAATCTGATCAAGATTAGGTTTGTAGGCTTTCCAAAACTGTTTATAGAGCTTCATAAAGCTGGTAACATTGTTTAAAATTTTCTTTAAAGAAAAATGGCCTCTGATGTGAACAATTTAATTCTTTAAGTTCCAGGTTTCTGACCAAGTAACCTCCATTTTTTGTTTTGTTTCTGAAACTCAAAACAATAAAAACTTTTAAAATCTGGGTTGATGCTTTTTGTAGGAAATCATTATTGAAATGTTTTACTGTTTTCCATGTTTTATAAGGGAGGCATAATATGCTAGGTTTATAAAATGATATAACATGTTATTGCAAATACGCTGTAGTCATAACAGGGAGTAGCATGTATATTTTACTAGTTCGTGGATATTTGTGTATTTTGGATGACAGTCTGAACTTTGGCACAAAAATCTGGCAATCTCTCTGCTTTGGACTCGCAGGAATACCAGTTAACATTTTATGTTACTCAAATCTACCCTTCAATACAAGTTTATCAGTATATTAATTTCTCAGTCACTGTGCATTTAGAAGGAGTAAGGTGTCTTGGGATCCAGGAACTGGACTCTGACACACAGTCTGTGTGACCTTGAGAAAATCACTTAGTCTCTCTATGCCTCAGTTCCTCCCTATCTGTCAAATAAGGATAATAGTTCTTTCTTGGAAGGAAAGATGATTTTATGGTTAAGACAGTGGAATAGGACTCAGGAAATCAGAGGTCAGTTCTAGCCCTGAGACAGATTCCCTGTGTGGCCTTGGCAAATCACTTTTTGTGCCTCAGTTCTTCATCTGTAAAATGGGTATAATACATCCCTGTCTGTAGAATGAGGGGAGAGGACTTGTCCAGAGAGATTATTTTCCAGTGGTCATGTTAGCATAAATTTACTAGTATTTGAGACACACCAATATTACAGCCACAGGACCTACAGGTATATCAATTTCTAGTGTGAGAAGTGGAAAGAAGCAGGACTGTCAGTGAATGGAAATGTAGTATAAAATTTTGCATTTGGAAGTAATGGTTGGGCAGTTGTTCAGGGGGAATAGTATAGTTTTCAAGATGCTATCAATTTTGAAAATCCTTTTAATTAGACCTTGAATTGTAGGTTTTCCAAGTGAGTTTTAAAGGAAAGAAAGAACATATGGAATATCAACCTTCACATGTTTAAGAATCTGCATCACGAACAGAGTCCAGCAGTTTTTGAATACAACTGTCAACTAAACATAAGTGATGCACTTCTCCCTCTTGGTTTTATAATGGATGTTAAATGTATTGAACTTTAATCAGCACTGTCAAAAAAATCACAGTAAAGAAGAAGGTTGCAGTCTAGTATGTTGCAGTATGTACCCACAAATATATCATTGTAAAAAGTGCAACTACCACTGAGTCATTAGTAAAGTTTAGTGAGAAAACAATAGTGGTGTTAACATATAGATTTCATAACTTAGGGAAGAGATTGCTGCACTATTAAATGATAATGAGGTCACTGCTTTCATGCATGGTCTGCAGGGCCAGATGTCATGGCAGCACCTATACCCATTTTATGCGAATAACACTATTAACATGTCCTGAAGTTGGTACAGACAGTTCACTGCTGCAAAGCTAGTTTGGCACAAGAGAGAATTTCTCTTAACTATAGTTTTCAAAGTGGTAGCCATGTTAGTCTGTATCAGCAAAAAGAATGAGGAATATTTGTGGCACCTTGGAGACTAACAAATTTATTTGGGCAGAAGCTTTTATGAGTTTTAGCCCATGGAATCTTATGCCCAGATAAATTTGTTAGTATCTAAGGTGCCACAAGTCCACCTCTACCCCAATGTAACATGACCTGATATAACACAAATTCGGATATAACACAGTAAAGCAGCGCTTGGGGAGGGGGCAGAGCTGAACACTCCCGCAGATCAAAGCAAGTTCGATATAACACGGTTTCACCTATAATGTGGTAAGATTTTTTTGCTCCCAAGGACAGCGTTATGTAGGGGTAGAGGTGTACTTCTCATACTTTTTGCTTAACTATAGTGTCATTTCCTAGCTGTACAGTCTTCGTTACCAACCTGTACAGTCTTGGGCTTCTCACGTTTACCCATTCTGCCAGATGTGTGATCCATTAGGTGGTGAATTGAACTCTCCACAATTCTGTAATGAAGAGTTTTTATAAAATAGCATGACTGTTGGTCACTTGGGACAAAGCCAGACTCAGATGAGATGCCTGAAGCAAAAGGTTAGATTCCATTGATTTACTCAGCACCAAGCCTGCTGGGTCCCCCCCGTGCACTCAGTACAATCTGTACACCTGATAAAGCAATGCCCACCATTTCCCAGCAGGATCACGAGTGCTGAAAGTCTGTCAGTAAATGATTGACAGCTTGATAAAAGTACTTCAGCCAGATCATGTGGTTAAACAAGACAGAATGCCCATTGGACACATACTTCTAGGAATTAATACAATTATTGTGATCTATAAGACAATCTACATGTCTAATCTCATGAGCTTGCCTACTGGAGAAGAGAGGGGGGCATGTGGTATCTTTGAGTGTTAGCATTGTCAGCATAATTAGCACACACCAGTGATTTGCAATGAAGACCATCTTAGGTCAGAAGATTGCTCTAAAGTATTACTGGGAGCTGTTTGTTAAGCTTTTCTAGGCTTTCACACTGGGCTCACGGGAAGTGCTTGTTATATGATGCTGAAACAAAGGGAGAAAGAATTGTGCACATTAACTGAAGATTATTCAACCTATAAATAAATAACAGGGGAGAAAATAAAAGGTCAACCGTTACCAATGTGACAGCAACTTTTGGGATGTAGAACAACTGCTGTGTAATTTATCATGTATTTTGTGGAACACTTGCTTAGAAATAACACTTAAAGTAGGAAAGCCTTATGATACCTGTTTGTCTGTTACTTTGTAATCCCTCTGTAGGCCCCCATCTTCCATCCTGATGACCATGATGTTCTCCTCATTATCTTCCAACATCCACATAGTTTCTTTCCCCTCTGTTCAGTACACGGCCATTAACATCATCATTTCACTGCATCACTCTAATGGCCCTTGGAATACATCCACTGGCTCATTGTTCTTCAAGAATAAACTTCTTGTCATTATCTTGAAGGCTCTGTATAACCATAGACGCAGTTTCACTTCTATTTTGGGGGTGGGGAAGACAGCTCCAGTCAGACCAACAGTGCTGCGTGTGTGTGGGGGGGATGACTGATTCCATGTTTGCCCACAATTTCAGATGGGGTGGGGGGGGAGGGGAGGGAGGAGAGATTATGATTCCAGGGACTATTTAGGCAACTGACAACTCTAGTGTTTTTTTAGATAATAACTTAGAAATATCTGACAGGAACATTGTATCTAATTCCTATATCAAGAAACAAAATGAAATAAACATTAGACTCACTCAGCTCTAATACTAACATGTTCTGACATCTTGTGGCAAGTCACTTATGGGACACTGGTCAAGTTTAAAATTGTAATGTATATTCATACTCAGATACTCTTACTAAAGTCAGAAGGAACCATCGTGATCATCTAGTCTGACCTCCTGCACATTGCAGGCCACAGAACCTCACCCA
The DNA here is from genome assembly GCF_007399415.2 of Gopherus evgoodei. Taxonomy (NCBI): domain Eukaryota; kingdom Metazoa; phylum Chordata; order Testudines; family Testudinidae; genus Gopherus; species Gopherus evgoodei. The sequence goes on along the minus strand of NC_044322.1, from coordinate 290,071,365 downwards.
CCCACTTCTGTAAAAGACCCTAACCTCTGGCTGAGTTACTGAAGTCCTCAAATCATGATTTAAAGACTTCACATTACAGAGAATCTATCATTTACACTCCCAGTGACCCCATGCCACAGAGGAAAGTGAACATCCTAAAGGTCTCAGCCAATTTGACCTGGGGGAAAATTCCTTCCTGATCCCAAATATGGCCATCAGTTAGACCTTGAGCTTGTGGGAAAGACCCACTAGGCAGATAGCTGGGAAAAACTTCTCTGTAGTAACTCAGAGCCCTCCTGTCCAGTGTCCTGTGTCCAGAAGTTGGGGATTTTTGCTACTGGCAGTTGTCGATGGGCCACATCCCCTCCATAAACTTCAGGGGTCCACATTGATGCTTAACTTAAATAACTCCTCTCCATCCCTGGTATTTATCCCTCTGATATATTTATACAAAGCAATTATATCTCCTCTCAGCCTTCTATTGGTTACACTAAACAAGCCAAGCTCTTTGAGTCTCTTCTCATAAGACAGGTTTTCTATTCCTCAGACCATCCTAGTAGCCCTTCTCTGTACCTGTTTTAGTTTAAATTCATCTTTCTTAAACACTGGACACCAGAATTTCACACAATATTCTAGATGAGGTCATTGCCTGGTATAACATTACTAACAGTTTCCTGTCTCTACTGAAAATATCTCACCTGGTACATCCTAGGACTATATTAGCCTTTTTCACAGCCTCATCACATTGGTGGCTCATAGTCATCCTGTGATCAACGAATCCACCCAGGTCTTTCTCCTCCACTGTAACTTCCAAATAATACGTCCCCAACTTGTAGCAAAGATGGCACTTTTCAGCTTGGAAAAGAGATAACTAAGGGAGGATGTGATTATGATTGGTGTGGAGAAAGTAAATAAGGAAGTGTTATTTATTCATAACACATAAACTAGGGGTCACCAAATGAAATTAATAGGCAGCAGGTTTAAAACAAACAACAGGAAGTATTTCTTCACAAATGCACAGTCAATCTGTGGAATTCTTTGCCAGAGGATGTTGTGAAGGTCAAGATTATAGCAGCGTTAAAAAAAGAACTAGATAAATTCATGGAGAATAGGTCCATCAATGGCTATTAACCAGGATGGGCAGAGATGGTGTCCCTAGCTTCTGTTTGCCAGAAGCTTGGAATGGGCGACAGGATGGATCACTTGATGATTACCTGTTCTGTTCATCCCCTCTGGGGCACCAGACACTCGGTACTGTCGGAAGACAGGATATCGGGCTAGATGGAGCTTTGGTCTGACCGGGTACGTCTGTTCTTATGCCCATATGTTAAAAATTCTTCTTGGTAGTCCCTAAGTGCATGACCTTGCACTTTGCATTATTAAATGTCATCCCATTTTTATTACTCCAGTTTACAAGGTCATCCAGATCTTCTTGTATGGTATTCTGGTCCTCCTTGGTATTGGCAATATCTTCCAATTTTGTGTCATCTGCAAATTTTATTAGCACACTCCAACTTTTTGTGCCAAGGTCAATAATAAAAATGTTAAATAAGTTTTTGGTCCCAAGATTGAGGAACTCCACTATTAGCCTTTCTTCCGACTGACCGTTCACCTTTCAGTATGACCTGTTGTAGTCTCCCCTTCAACCAATTCCTTATCCACCTTTTCATTCTCATAATAATCCCATTTTCTCCAGTTTAACTAATAATTTCTCATGTGGAACTGTATCAGATGCCTTACTGACATCCAGGCAGATCAGATCTACTGCATTTCCTTTGTGTAAAAAATCAGTTATCTTCTCAAAGAAAGATATAGTAATTTTGTTACCACCTCTTGAATAAAACAAATGAAACAATTGTAAAAAAATATAAAATTATTTTCTGTCATTTAGGCTACTTACTTTTTACAGTTCATCAAGCTTGGAAGAGATCATTTAACTTTAGGAAACATTCTAACAGCCCTTTTTTATCTTAATTATCTGTTAATCACTCTGCTTATAAACAATATTCTGGGGTGCAAGCTGGGAGCAGCACTCTCCTCTGCAGAACTCATTGATTGCATTGCACATTCAGGCTGCCTGACTGAGGCTGGCAGTTTGCCCCATCCTCTCCTCCCCACTCCCCAACTCAACCTATGTGTATAATTCTGTCTCTCCCTACCTGTTTTCCCTTCTCTTAGTACAGTGGTTCCCAAACTTGTTCCGCTGCTTGTGCAGGGAAAGCCCCTGGCGGGCCAGGCCGGTTTGTTTACCTGCCGTGTCCGCAGGTTTGGCCGATCGTGGCTCCCAGTGGCTGCGGGTTCACTGTTCCAGGCCAATGAGTGCTGCTGCAAATGGCGCAGGCTGAGGGACGTTCTGGCCTCTGCTTCCAGCAGCTCCCATTGGCCTGGGGCAGCGATCTGCGTCCACTGGGAGCCATGATCGGCCGAACCTGCGGACGCGACAGGTAAACAAACCAGCCCAGCCTGCCAAGGGCTTTCCCTGAACAAGCGGTGGAACAAGTTTGGGAACCACTGTCTTAGTACATCACCCATCTCACTGAAGGGTGCCAGAGCCTTCCCCAAAGTGGGAGGGGATGAGGGGCCTTGCCCCCTAAAACCCTGGCCAAGCCAGAAGCTGGAGCTGTGCTCGAGAGCCCGCCCACTGCCCGGCTCCGACTGGGGAGTGAGGCCTTGAAGCCACAGCCTTGCCCCCAGGTCCCTTGCCCAGGGCAGGTGGAGGGACCCAGGCTCCCTACAGCTGCCGGCACAGCTTTCCCCGACCTGGCTCCGCCCCGGGGGCGGGGGATGCAAGGCCTTGGAGCTGCAGCCTGGCCATTGTATGAGCCAGGCAGACAGCTGTGGGAAGCCACGGTGGACCCTCCACCTGCCTGTGATGCGGGAGGCCCACCAAGGGCAGCCCTCGGCCCGTGTCCCCGCTCCCGGTCCCTCTCGCCCAAGGCAGGTGGTGGATCCGTGGCTCCCCACAGCTGTCTGCATGACTCTTACCAGGGATGGGCTGTGGCTTCAAGGCCTCACTCCCCAGTCGGAGCTGGGTTGGGGAGAGCCGCGCAGGGAGCCAGCATGGAGTCTCATATCTGCCCAGGCTCCACGCTGGTCTGACTGGAGGATCAGGCCTCGAAAGAAAGAGGAGGGGACAGGAGGCCCCAGGTGAAAAGTGGACAGGCCAGGTCCATCCACTTTCAAAAAGTGTGAGGACTATGCTCCCTCCCCCGCCCGGTTCCAGTGCCCCTGCTCTCACCCCTATTCTGCCAGTGGTGCCAGTCTCAGCATCCCCCATTGTTTACTTTTCCCACACTGATCTTTGGTCTTTGATCAGTGCCACTCCTGGCACATGGAACTCCCTTCCTGAGCTGTTCTACAAAGCCACTACCCTCTCTTCATTTAAATAACTCCTTCAGTGCTTACAAGAAACTTGCTGACTTGCACATTTTCATCTCCGCTGGCAAGCTATTTGTGTTAGGGAGTGTCATCTTCTTCACTTTTTGAAAACACCTAGCAGATTTTGAGTGCGCCCACAGTCTAAATAATAACTGTGTAGATTGTTTAGAGTGAAGAGATGCACGGTTCCAGATATATAGCTAAAGAAATGTTACTCTTGGGAGTTAAATGTTACTCTTGGGAGTTGGCATGCATTTGAAGAGTGTCCAAGATACATGTATGTCGTAAGCTTTCGAGTCTGACATTTTTAAAGTGAGGTCATTATGTTGCTGAAACAGGTTGCAAAGGATATAAAAGCATATTGCTGAGTCCAAATAAACCATTTTTACTACCATCTAGTTCTGTCTCGGAGAAAAGGGTTAGAACATCAGGTTTTCTTTGTTTTAGCTATAGAAAGTTGATTGAGTTCAGAATGAGAGACTGTTAGATTTTTGTGAAGTCTTAACTTGGTCACAATGGGCTGATCTGGGCTACAAGTGACTTTATTATCTGAAAACTCATTCTGTGAGGAGGGAAATTATTTACAAAATGATTTTTTAAAGAGGATTTATAGGACATCGCCCAGCATCTTCTGTCCTCCTCCACAGAAAAGAAAAGTTTTCTTCACACACTCATGCAGATTCCTTTTCTTCTGAAATCAATAATTCTTCCTTTTATTTATTTATTTTTTTTAAAACAAACTGGAACAGTATCCCCTTCTTACTCTCCTTTTCTACTATCCTCCCCTCCCAACCTTTTCCCTTCAGTAAGTTACACGGAACTGAACAGAACAGCTACAAAGTGCCACTCAGTATGTGTTACTTTAAAGGCCAGTACTTAAACAGTGAAGTGGCTCAGACTTACTCGGGCCAGAAAAGGCTTCCAGGTCATATGTTTGACACTCTTCTCTTAAATCATGTGTATAACTGAAGAGGACAAGCTCAAGTATTTCAAAAGCAACTTAATACATTTTAAATCTTATATCAGCCAATACATGATATTATCAAAGAGCTGTTGATACGTCACAGGCAACTGTTTAGAAACTCCAGTATGCACTACTTGTCAGTTTTGTTAAAGCAGTGATATTTGCATGAAAACAGAATCTGTGTGGTGATGCGAGTTACCTTGAGAGTTAGCTAGATGGCACTGGAACACACTTGTGTTGCTTTTTTAAAGAGACTGTTGTTTGGAATACAATCCTTGTTGGCTAGAAGTTCAGAAATAAAGAATCTGTTAAATGTTTCTCTTTTCTAACCATATACAAACAATTAATCAGCATGCCCTGCTTTTTTTCAAACTAATGTTTCTGATGATGCAAGCATCTCCAAATCAACCAATTGTGGTATTAGAGGATAATAAAATGAGATAAATAACGCTGGAACATTTATAAACTCTTAATCGGTTTGGTTTTCTTTTAATTCTAAAACTCCATAATTTTGACATTACTGGCACTCCTTTCTCCCCTCAGTGACTGTCAATGAGTCTGTGACCCACATTCAATGGCACAGCTGTAGTGGGACGATGTGCTTAGCACTATTGACTTTTGATCCATATTTCACACAAATAGCAACTGTGGGATAACAGGAGAACAAATCATAATGCAAGCCATTTAATAAATGCTACCAGCAGCACTAGCTGCAGCATCAGTATTAAAGTGAGACTTCCCAGCCTGGGTTCCTGTTCCTGTTAATGAGCACTTCCCAGCACTGGCAAGTTAAAAGTAGGACACTGCTCACAAGTTGCTGCAAGAGCAAATCTGAGCAAATCGTAGCATAAAAAAGCAAAACTCACACAACTTCATCTTCTACCACACATACAAAATACCCAACCAACCAAGAACCTTATTCTTTGCAGAATCCTTGAACTCTCAGGCATCACGCACCAGTCCGCTGTCATTCAAGCTGACCAAAATGTCTTCTCACTAGATGCACTTCTCTCCTTACATGGCTGCTGCTGGCACTGTCATCCTGCAGCATAACAATTGTGTTTCCAGAGCGAATCTTTTGATGCATCCAAACTTTCACAAACAACTGCCATTTGCATTGACTCCAGGTTCTCTTTAGTCATGATGTTTTAAAACATATGGTTGGAAAAGCATGGATGGGATTTAGTCATCGTCATCTTCTTGTCCCAGAAGAAAATTTTAAATAGACACTATGGAAGCCCTCCTCCTTGTCCTCGAAGGAGAAAACCAAAGCAATCCAAGTTTCTTTATACATTGTCAAAACTCAGACCTGGCAATGGAGAAGCTGAACTGCTTCCAGCAATGTTAAAAACTGAACTGATCTCTGCCTTTTAACTAGTCTAGCTTGGATTGCAGGGAAACTAACAAGCCACAGCTGTTCCAGAGCTCCATCTTTTAATTCTTGCTTCCCTATCATGGAGTCAAAAGTCTTCCCACCTTGGCCACACTCTTGGACGATCCCAGGCCTCTAACAGATGATAGCACACAGAGCTTTTGCCATTATAATTCATATCTTTACAGCAGCCTAAACTCAAAGTTAATGTGCCAGGCATGGGGCTATGTCTTAAATCCACTTGGAAAATTAAGTTAGTGCAAAAAGCGGTGATGCACTCACCAAGTTGAGTTTCTTATTGTGAATGCAAAAGATCAGTCCTCTGTGATTTGCAATGTCTGCCTGTAAGTTTCTGGGCAGTGTTTAAGATGTCATTTTGACCTATAAAATCCTGCATGTATCAGGACCTGATTATCTGAGAGACTGCCTTTCTCCTTGTCTGCTGCATTTGTGCTTGACCTGTAGCACTCTTGCCTGAATAGAGAATGAGTTACTGGAAAGTCTTTTTCTGTGAAGGGCCTATGACTCTGAATTCACTTACTCTCTTTTCTGTCCTCCTTACACAGTTCACAGCAGTGTTCCCAATTCTCACAATGTTATCACAAGTCTCATAATACTTACTGTTCATATTAAAGCTCCAGTTCCTGGAGTCCTGTGATTGTGAGAAACTCAGCTTTTGTTTAAAATAAAAAATACATTTTCAGTCTTTGGGGGTATACAGAAAGGTTTGAAAATGTGAACCGTAAAGGCTCAAAATGTAGAAGGCAAATAAAAAGAACTTAAAATGTATTTTAAAATGCACTTGATTTTTAAACTAGTTTTGTGAGGTGTGTTGAATCTGACTCGTTGCAATACTGAAAACTCGGCAGCCTAAACTAAGGGTTTTTTTCCTGAAGGAGGGGAGAGATTAATTTGGGCAATGGTGTATTGCAGGTGCATTGTGAGCTGGATCAGTGGCTACAGTAGAGGCCCTTTGTATTCTCACTTCTGGGTTCAGGAAATTGCTGTGTTTTACTTCTGTGTATGTATTTTTAATATATGTGAAAGGCTCATAGAGCCTTTGGACAGGCACTTAATGTTTTTTTTTCTAGAAATCAAAATAAAAGACCAAAATAAAAGTCCAGAATAAATATCTAGTAATATTAATTCGTATTAGTATCTAAAATAGCTGGCTTCCAGAGAGCACAAATGCCGGTGCAGAGAGATCTCTTGGCCGTTTACATTTTGCTGTCAGGGATTCCCTGCTGTGCGAGTGAATGAATAGTGAGTGCTGGAATTTTTAATGACTAGAAGAGAAGATTATCTCCCTTCAGGCTGAGTCCTGGCAACCTTAGTAGTCTCATTCCAACTCTTTATTTTTATCAATATTATTTTAATCCTCATATAACTTTTAACTATTTCAAAAACTTCTTCCTTTTCTAAATTAGGACATGATGAGCCACTGTCATAACATTTCTTCCCAGATCTGGACCTTAGCGTCCAAAATATGGGTGTTAGCATGAAAACCTCCAAGCTTAGTTACCAGCTTGGACCTGGTATCGCTGCCACCAGCTAGGAATTATACAGTGCCTAGCTCACTGTGGTCTCCCCAAAACCTTCCCTGGGGGACCCCCAGACTCAGATGCCTTGAGTCTTACAACAAAGGGAAATAACCCCCTCCCCTTGTTTCCTTGTTACTTCCTCCCAGGCTCCCCTCCCTGGACGACCCTAGGAGATTCCCTGCTTCCAGTCCTGGAAACACAAGTACTGAGAGATCTAATCTCTCTTCCCCCTCACCCAGAGGGTATGCAAAGTCAGGCTTAGTAAATCTAACACAAAGAGATTTTCCCCCTGACTTCTTCCTCCGACCAATTCCCTGGTGAGCTGCAGACTCAATTCCCTGGAGTCCCCACTAAAGAAAAACTCCAACAGGTTTAAAAAGAAAGCTTTATACAAAAAAGAAAGAAAAAGACATTAAAATAGGCTCTGTATTAAGGTGACAATATACAGGGTCAATTGCTTAAAGGAAAAAAATGAATAAACAGCCTTATCCAAAAAGAATACAATTTAACACATTCCAGCAACTACACACATGTAAATACAAAAAAACAATATAAACCTATTGTCTTACTATCCTTGTACTTACAACTTGGAAACAGAAGATTAGAAAGGCTGGAGATAGAAAAATCACTCTCATAGCCGAGAGGGTCACCGAACCAAGACAAAGAACAAAGAACTCACACCCAAAACTTCTCTCCACCCAGATTTGAAAAAGTCTTGTTTCCTGATTGGTCCTCTGGTCAGGTGTTTGGTTCCCTGTGTTAATGCTTTACAGGTAAAAGAACTTTGACCCTTAGCTATCTGTTTACGACAGCCACAGCTACATGAAGTTCTAAAAAAAATGCTTGCTTCATGCACCAAATTTTGTACACCAAGACTTAGATGATCTGTCAAGTACATGTATAATAAAAGAATATTTGTTTCAAAGGTTACCTGAATTTCCTCTCTTAAATTAGGTAAGTGAAGCGAGAGATGCTTAATTCCTTGAATGGTAAAGTTAAGAGGGGCATCAGTGACATAAAACCTATTGTATCTCTCCTTTTTTTTTTCTCTCTCAAAGGTTTTCCAAAGTCATGTCTGACTGGTTCTTGTTCTACTATGAGGCCTCAGGTTGCACCATACTACAATGTCACAGCTACCGGGTTATGTCTTTGCGGAGCCTACAACTACAGCCAAAAAAATATGTTTAGAACTGATTATGTGGAAAATACTCCACTTTAACTGGAACCAACACCCTTATGGGGATGTGCATAGTTAAGACAGTTGCAGAATGATTTCAAGGGCTGGGTCTTCTGATACCCTGAGATTTTGTGAGCATGGAGGTTTTCCAGCTCCCAGAAGACGCTGTGTGCATTTTAGTGAATATTTAATTGTATTCTTCTTCTGAAGGGCCGAACAACATATATCCTGAAATCCAGCAGAATAGGCCACCACCATCTGATGGGTAGAAACTTGAGGACTCTCAGTCCCCTGGCTTCTTTGAAAAATGTTACTTTAATTACTGTCCCAAACCTACCCCTTCCTGTTCTGTCTTCCCCTGCCTTTCCTCACCCAGCTCTCTACACATACCTCCACATACACAGAGGGCTCTCCTACCCCCTATATTGGGACTGACCACTGCTTATATGCCCTAGAGCCAGTATTCCTAGACCCTGTGTGGTCTAGTGTGGTGGTATTTTCCTGCTGAATTGGCGCTTTCCACTGGGAGCTGAAGGAGAGAGGTGGCTGGTAGTAAGGGGATCTAAGCATGTACGTGCTACAGCTGTTTGTACTGCACACTCCCAGGATGTTGTACTGGACTGAAATTACTGGGTCTAATGTAAAAGAGGGATAGTCCTAGCCAAATTAAATTGTTGGTAGCCACTGTGCATATGGGAAGCCCTGCATGGGAAAACATTAAAATGCTGGAACAAAAAAAGAAATTCGCAAACAATGAAGGTTGCCTTTCTGGGTTTCATTCTCTTACTCAGACTGTTTGATCTCTTCTTTTTCTTCATCACCACTAATATTGTGTTTTAACTGCTTCATTTTTAATTCTCTTCCTATTCAATTTTCCTTTTCCCTTGGGGGAGGGAGGGATAAAAAGAATTCCACCTTGTCTTTTCTCTCATCCCACCACACCATTCTTATTCTTGTGTCCCAGTGTCTCCCCTTCCCTGTAGTTCTGTTTTTTGTCATCCTCTTCCTCTTTTTCTACATTATCTACCTCCCCACTGCTCCTGAGCCTTCCCCTGCCATTCCAGGACCTCCCCTCACTACAGCAAGGAAGCGTCTCTGAAGTTCTCACTGATATAAAGGGAGGGAGAATTCCAAGCTTGTATCTGACATTTTTGTGTGGGGTAAAGTAGTCAAAGTAGGGTTACTGGATTACCCAGAGTATTATGGCATGGAGTCAATTGAGCACCATCCTTCTTTTACTCCCTGTTTTAGTCAGTGGGAGTCCCCTACCTCCCTCAAACTCTGTTGTGATGCAGTTAAATAAATTAGCAAGTTGCCAGCCTGGAGTTTTGCAAGTAGTCTTATTTCTATTGCACTGAGCTGTTCATTTATAAAACAGGTGTGGAAAATTTCTCTAATACAAGAGTACTGGTGGAATCACTATATGCTAAAATGGGTGCAAATTCGGAGTTCAGTTGAAAAACACCCTGAATATTTAGCCCAGGTCTACTGATACACTCCTTTCTAATCTGCACACTGTTATAAGTTGAAGTTGTGGGTGACAGCTGGAAGAGGGCTTTCTATAACCTTGCTGACAGCTGTGACCTACCATTCTCTATCAGCTAAAATTGCCTTGGCTAATCTCATGGACTATCCACTCCAGGTTTTCCTTTTTTTCCTCCAGGAAGAACTATTAAGACTCCCCCATCATCTTGCTCAATGAGATTCTGGCAAATAAAGTGACTGATGATTAACATTCCAACCTGACTGCTTCCTTAGCATCGATCACGCCTGGAAAGATTAATTGTTGAAATTGTCAGGAAAATGCTACAACCCTGCTTCAACTAGAGTCGCTGCATAGCTGTGTTAAGGGACAAATTAAAGTTTTGGAATAATAATCACCATGTACTATTTATATTTAAGTGATACCTGGAGACCCCACACAGAATCATGCCTCTATTTTCCTAGGTGCTATACAGATATAAAGGGTGACACAGTTCTTGCCCCAAAGAGGTGACAATGTAATTTAATGCAAACAAAATGGAATAAGTGGCTGTATTAAACAGTAGGTGGAAATGAGAATGGGGAAGTATGAGGATAGCTGGTTGTAAATGTATGTAGGCAAGCCTACATGTACAACAGCTGTGTGTTTGGAGACTGTCTACTGTGAACATCACTATAAAAGGGATCATTATTATCCACTCTTTCATTTGTGTCCTAGGCAGTGGGCACCAAGAGAGATCAGGGCCCCACTGTGTACTGTGCAAGCACATGAGAAACACTCCCTGCCTTGAATAACTTAAAATCTAACTTTTATGAGGGAAAACAGAAGCACAGAGAGGGGGAAGTGGCTTTCTCAAAGTCACACAGTGGGTCAGTGAGAGAGCTGTAATAGAAGCCAAGTCTCCTGCATCTCAGTCCAGTGCCCCTTTCACTGGCCATGCTATTAGTGGGGATTTAGAATAGTTCGTAGTGCCTTTCAGACTAGCTTGAGAAGGATGAAAGAAGTGGCATGGAAAAAGTCACAAAGACTCTTGTGGGAAAAATGGACAATCGTGTGGCAGAAGGGGCAGGCTGTGTTGTCAGAAAGGATGAGGTGGAAGGTGACAATTTACTTTCCAGCATAGCAGAGAGTTGATCAGAAAGAAAAGGGAAAGAAGATATGCAATGCCCCCATCCTCCAACTTGTTGGAAGTAGGCAAATGTTCTGTGATTTAATTGGGGCTCCTTCTACATAGAGCAAATTGCAGGATTAGGCTCAAAGTTAGGTGCTGTCCTGCTTGATACCCTGAGTGCTTGGGAGTTAAAGTTTATAAGGAATTAAGAGAGTTGGCTCCAAGAAGTCTCTTCTTGAAAGATTAATGAGTTTGGTCTATTAGTCCACTAATAATATGAACATCTTTCAGACAGTCTGGATCATTAAGAGATACAGTTTATGTAAAACCTTTTGCAGGGCATGAAATAGCCTTAAAAATGCCATTGCCCAATGTTGACATGTTATTAGTTAACAATAAATCATTAGTGATCACTAAGGCTTCGTTTTAATCACAGGTATTTTTAGTAGAAGTCATGGACAGGTCATGGGCAGTAAACAAAAATGTATGGCCTATGCCCTGTCCATGACTTTTACTAAAAATACCTGTGACTAAAACTTGGGTGGTGGGCTGTGAGTGCTCGGGGGAGGTCCGGGAATGCTGGAGGAAGGGGCCTAAGACCCCGTTGGTCCTCGGGAGGAGGGCCAGGCTATGATGCGCGGCCTGGGATCCCCACTGGTGCTGTATGGGGGAGGGTTGGTGGGGCTGGCAGTAGCTCCCTAACCGGCTCTGCATCCCTGTAGCTCTTAGGTGGCGGAGGGGCACAAGCGCCGGCTGCCACAGTTCCCATTGGCTGAGAACCGCAGCCAGTGGGGGCTGCAGGGGTGCGGCCTGTGGGTAGTGTGTAGTGCAGAGCCACCCTCTGACCCCTCCACTGCCTGAGAGCTGCAGGGCCATGCCAGTGGGAGCCCTGCACCCCAAGTCTCTAGCTCTGAGCCCCCTCCCATACACCCAAACTGCTGGTGCTGGCCCAGGGGCTGCCTGGCTTGGGGAGCACCTGAGCCAGCACCAGCCACTGCAGAAGTCACAGAGGTCATGAAAAGTCACGGAATCCGTGACTTCTGTGACCTCCGTGACAGACTTGCAGTCTTAGTGATCACATATCAAAGGAGGATAATGCAATTAATCACAGAATCATAGAACTGGAAGGGACCTCAAGAAGTCATTAGTCCAGTCCCCTGCATCCAAGGCAGGACTAAGTATTATCTAGACTATCCCTGACAGGTGTTTGTCCAACTTGCTTTTAAAAATCCCCCATGATGGAGATTCCACACGTCCCTAGGCAATTTATTCCAGTGCATAACCACTCTGACAGTTATGAAGTTTTTCCTAATGTCCAACCTAAACCTCCGTTGCTGCAATTTAAGCCCAATGCTTCTTGTCCTATCCTCAGAGGTGAAGAAGAACATTTTTTTCTCCCTCTTCCTTGTAACAACTGTTTATGTACTTGAAAACTTTTATCATGTCCCATCTCATTCTTCTCTTCTCCAGACTAAACAAACCCATTTTTTTCAATCTTCCCTCATAGGTCATGTTTTCTAGACCTTTATTCATTTTTGTGGGTCTTCTCTGGATTTTCTCCAGTTTGACCACATCTTTCTTGAAATGTGGCACCCAGAATTACACACAATACTCCAGTTGAGTCCTAATCAACACTAACTTGATTAAGTTGGTGTTGGTCCTGCTTTGAGCAGGGGATTGTACTAAATGACCCCCTGAGGTCTCTTCCAACCCTAATATTCTGTTGTTCTAACCAGCCTGGAGAAGAGCAGAATAATTACTTCTTGTGTCTTGCTTACAATACTCCTGCTAGTACATCCCACAATGATTTTTTTTTCAACAGTGTTACACCATTGATTCATACTTAGATTGTGATCTACTATGGCCCCTGGATCCCTTTCCACAGTACTCCTTCCTAGGCAGTAATTTCCCATTTTGTATGTGTGCAACTGATTGTTCCTTCCTAAGTGGACTACTTTGCATATGCCCCTATTGAATTTCATCTTATTTACTTCAGACCGTTTCTCCAGTTTGTCTAGATCATTTTGAATTCTAATCCTATCCTCCAAAGCACTTGCAACCCCTCCAGGCTTGGTATCATCTGCAAACTTTATAAGTGTACTCTGTATGCCATTATCTAAATCATTAGTGAAGATATTGAACAGAACCAGATTCAGAACAGATCCCACTTGTTATGCCCTTCCAGCATGACTGTGAACCACTGATAACTACTCTATGGGAACAATTTTCCAACCAGTTATTCACTCACCTTATAGTAGCTCCATCTAGGCTGTATTTCCCTAGTTTATTTATGACAAGGTCATGTGAGACAGTATCAAAAGCCTTACTAAAGTCAAGATATACCACATCTGCTTCCCCCCATCCACAAGGCTTGTTACCCTGTTAAAGAAAGCTATCAGATTGGTTTGACACAATTTGTTCTGGACAAATCCATGCTGACTATTATTTATCATCTTTTTGTCTTCTAGAGATGTTTGCAAATTGATTGCTTAATTATTGCTCCATTATCTTTCCGGTTACAGAAGTTAAACTGACTGATCTGTAATTCCCTGGGTTGTCCTTATTTCCCTTTTTTTGATGGGCATTATATTTGCCCTTTTCCAGTCTTCTGGAATGTCTCCCATCTTCCATGGTTTTTCAGAGATAATTGCTAATGGCTCAGATATCTTCTCAGTAAGCTCCTTGAGTATTATAGGATGCATTTCATCGGGCGCTGGTGATTTGAAGACATCTAACTTGTCTAAGTAATTTTTTTTTACTTTTTCTTTCCCTATTTTAGACTCTGATCCTACCTCATTTTCACTGACATTCACTATTTTAGACATTCCATCGCCACCAACCTGCTTGGTGAAAACCGAAACAAAGAAGTCATTAAGCACCTTTGCCATTTCCACATTTTCTATTATTGTCTATAGTAACAGGCCTACTCTCCTTGGTCTTCCTCTTGCTTCTAATGTATTTGCAGAATGTTTTCTTATTTCCTTTTATGTTCTGGGCTAGTTTGATCTCATTTTGTGCCTTGGCTTTTCTAATTTTGTTCCTACATATTTGTGTTATTTGTGTTATTCATCCTTTGTAATTTGACTTCGTAATTTTTGTAGGACTCTTTTGAGTTTTCATAGTATCATAGAGGATTAGGGTTGGAAGAGACCTCACGCGGTCATCTAGTCTAATCCCCTGCTCAAAGATGAGCAACATCAACTAAATCATCCCAGCCAGGGCTTTGTCAAGCCGGGCCTTACAAACCTCTAAAGATGGAGATTCCACCACTTCCTATCTTTCCTGTTCAGTGGGATAGTTTGCTTTTGTGCCCTTAATAATGTCTCTTTGAAAAACAGCCAACTGTCTTTGATTGTTTTTCCCCTTAGACTTGCTTCTCATGGGATTTTTACCTACCAACTCCCTGAGTTTGCTAAAGTCTGCCTTCTTGAAATCCACTGTCTTTATTGTGCTGGTCTCCCTCCCACCATTCCTTAGAATCTTGAACTCTACCACTTCACGATCACTTTCACCAAAGTTGCCTTCCACTTTTAATTTCTCAACCAGTTCCTCCCTATTTGTGAAAATCAAATCTAGAACAACTTCCCCCCAGTAGCTTTCATCACCTTCTGAAATAAAAAAAAAAAGTCTCCAATACAGTCCAAGAACTTGTTAGATAATCTGGGTCCTGCTGTGATATTTTCCCAATGGATGTCTGGGTAGTTCATGTTCCCCATCACCACCAAGTCCTGTGCTTTGGATGATTTTGTTAGTTGTTTAAAAAAACACCTCATCCTCTTCTTCTTCCTGGTTTGGTGGTCTGTAGTAGACCCCTGCCATGACATCACCCTTGTTTTTTTTTTACCGCTTATCCTTTTTGCCCCTTTATCTTTACCCAGTCACTTACAACAATTCTGTCTCTTATTTCTATCTCAACCTCAGTCCAAGTGTATACATTTTTAATATATAAGGCAACACCTTCTCCCCTTTTTACCCTGCCTGTCCTTCCTAAGCAAGCTGTATCCTTCTATACCAATATTCCAGTCATATTCCACCAAGTCTCTCTGGTGCCAACTATGTCATAAGTGTGTTTATTTACTAGCATTTCGAGTTCTTCCTGCTTATTCCCCTGCAAATCAACTTGGGTTTATGGACAATGGATCCTGTCAAACTAACCTGATATCTTTTTTTCCTCGATATATAAAAATATATTTAAAAAATATATATAATGAGATTGCAAGTTTGGTTGATAAAAGTAATAGTGCTGATGTAATATACTTAGACTTCTGTAAAGCGTTTGACTTGGTACCACATGTATTTTGATTAGAAAACCAGAATGATATAAAATTAACATGACACACATTAAATGGATCAAAAACTGTATGATAGATCTCTAAATGTAAATGACAGATTGTATTGAATGGGTGTATTTCTAGTGAGGATTGGGTTTTGGCCCTACACTATTTAACATTTTTTCAATGACCTGGAAGAAGACATAAAATCATCGCTGATAAAGTTTATACATGACACAAAATTTGGAGAACTGGTAAATAATGAGGAGGACAGGTCACTGATTCAGAGCAATCTGCATCGCTTGGTAATTTGGGCGCAAGCAGACAATAAGCATTTTAATATGGCTAAATGTAAATGTATGCATCTGAGAACAAAGAGTGCAGGCCATACTTACAGGATGGTGTACTCTATCCTGGGGAGAAGTGTGTCTGATAAAGATTTGTGGGTTGTGGTGGATAATCAGCTGAATGTGAGCTCCCAGTGTGGTGCTGTAGCCAAAAGCAGTCTTGGGATGCATAAGCAGGAGAATCTCAAGTAGGAATAGAGAGGTTATTTTACTGTTATATTTGGCACTGGTGTGACTGCTGCTCCTGTTCAGTTCTAGGGTCACATTTCAAGAAGGATGTTGAAAAAGTTGAGAGGCATCAGAGAAGACCTACAAGAATGATTAAATGATTAGAAAACATGCCTTATAATGACAGACTCAAAGAGTGCAGTGTGTTTAACTTAACTTATTTACATGGGGGACAAGAATGATTAAATGATTAGAAAACATGCCTTATAATGACAAACTCAAAGAGTGCTGCAGTGTGTTTAACTTAACTTATTTACATGGGGGACAAATATTTAATAATGGGCTGTTCAATCTAGCAGAGAAAGGACAACATGATCCAATGGCTGCATGTTGAATTTAGACAAATTCATACTGGAAATGAGGCATACTATTTTATTAGGGAGAGTAATTAGCCATTGGGACAACTTATTAAATGTTATGGTGAAGTCTCCGTCACTGACCACTTCTAAACCAAGATTGGAATTTTTTCTAAAAGTTGTGCTCTAAGAATTATTTTGGGGCAGATCTATCGCCTGTGTTTCTCAGGGGGTCAGAGTAGAGGTTCATACTCATCCCTGCTTGCCTTGGAATCTGTAAGTCTATTAATATTTAAATATACATAACGTTTGTCATCTTTATTTTGGTCAGGGCACTCAGATGAGGAAGACGGGATGTGTATGTGTATTAATACAGTTGGTAGTAGGAAAGCAGGTGTCAAGGTCTTATTCCCACTTTGAACCTTAGCGTCCAGAAAGTGGGGACCTGCATGTACTCCTCTAAACTTAATTCCTAGCTTAGATCTGATAACGCTGCCACCAACCAAAATATAGCGTTTGGTACACTTTCTGTCCCCCAAAAACCTTCCCTGGGGAACCCAAGACCCATATCCCTTGGGTCTAAAAACAAAGAGGAATAAACCATTCCCCCTCCCTCCCCCTCCCAGATTTTCCCCTCCCTGGGTTACCCTGAGATATACACTGATCCAAACTCCTGGGATCCTAAAAGACAGAGGAATTAACCTTTCCCGCCCCCCCTCCTTTCCCTCCACCTATTCCTGGTGAGTTCAGACCCAATCCCCTTGGGTCTTACACAGGGGAAAAATAATCAATCAGGTTCTTAAAAAGAAAAACTTTTAATTAAAGAAAGAAAAAGTAAAAATTATCTCTGTAAAATCAAGATGGAAAATGTTTACGGGGTCTCAGCTTTACATAGACCAGAGGGACTTCCTCTCCCCGAGCCTAAGTATAAGTTACAGCAAACAAAGGTAAAATATCCTTCCAGCAAAATACACATTTGCAAATAAAGAAAACAAACAAAAAGACTGTTCTGCCTTCTAGCTATTACTTACTATTTTGGACATGAGAGACTGTTTCAGAAAGATTGGAGAAAACTGGTTGCACGACTTAATCCCAAGAGAGAACAAAGAACAACCCAAAAAGCACAAACAAAGAAAGACTTCCCTCCACCAAGATTTGAAAGTATCTTGTCCCCCGATTGGTCCTTTGCTCAAGTGTCAGTCAGGTTCACTGAGCTTGTTAACCCTTTACAAGTAAAAGAGACATTAACCCGTAACTATCTGTTTATGACAGCAGAGTATATCCTTACAGGGATAATAGCCCCATGGCATGGCTGCGGCTGGCCTGGATCAGCTGACTTGGGCTCATGGGACTTGGGCTGTGGGATTAAAAAATTGCTGTGTAGACACTTCAGCTGGAGCCCAGTCTCTGGAACCCTCCAGTTACACAAGGTCTCAGAGATGAGGGATAGCAATTTTTCAGCCCACGAGCCTGAGCACTGCGGTGGGCCTGACTCAGCTGACCCGGGTCAGCAGTGGTTGTTTTTGTTTTTGTTTTTTTTTACCCTCATGTAGACATACCCGTAAATGTCAAGGTGATGTAATCTGAATTTACCAATTGAGGGATACAGTAGAACCTCAGAATTATGAACACCAGAGTTATGAACTGACCAGACAACCACACACCTCGTTTGCACTTAGAAGTATGCAATCAGGCAATAGTAGAGACCAAAAAAAAAAAAAAAAAAAAAAAGGAGGGCTCTCAAACGATTAAAAACATTAATTGCAATTAAATGCATGATTAATTCCACTGTTAATAACAGAATACCTTTTATTTAAATCTTTTTGGATGTTTCCTACATTTTCAAATATATTGATTTCAATTACAGTACAGAATACAAAGTGTACAGAGCTAACTTTATATTTATTTTTTGATTATAAATGTTTGCACTGTAAAAAAAACAAAAGAAATTGTATTTTTCAGTTCACCTAATACAAGTACTGTAATGCAATCTCTTTATCATGAAAGTTGAACTTGCAGATGTAGAATTATGTATAAAAAACTGTATTCAAAAATAAAACAATGTAAAATTTCAGAGCCTGCAAGTCAGCTCAGTCCTACTTCTTGTTCAGCCAATCACTCAGACAGACAAGTTTGTTTACATTTGCAGGAGATGTCACCTGAAAGTGAGAACAGGCATTCTCATGACACTGTTGTAGCTGATGTCGCAAGATATTTAGTGCCAGTTGCGCTAAAAATTCATATGTCCCTTCATGCTTCGATAACAATTCCAGAGGACATGCATTCATGCTGAATACGGGTTCTTCTTGATAACAGTCCAAAGCAGTGCAGACTGACGCATGTTCATTTTCATTATCTGAGTCACAAGCAGAAGGTTGATTTTCTTTTTTGGTGGTTTGAGTTCAGTAGTTTCCTCATGGAGTGTTGCTCTTTTAAGAGTTCTGAAAGCATAATCAACACCTCGTCCCTCTCAGATTTTAGAAGTCACTTCAGATTCTTAAACCTTGGGTCAAGTGCTGTAGCTATCTTTAGAAATCTCACATTGGTACCTTCTTCGTATTTTGTGAAATCTACAGTCAAAGTGTTCTTAAAATGAACAACATGTGCTGGGTCATCATCGGAGGCTGCTAAAACATGAAATATGTGGCAGAATGTGGGTAAAACTGAGAAGGGGACATACTATTCTCCCCCAAGGAATTCAGTTACAAATTCAGTTAACACATTATTTTCTTAACAAGCCTCATCAGCATGGGAGCATATCCTCTGTAATGGTGGCCAAAGTGTGAACGGGCAAACAAATGTCTAGCATATCTGGCATGTAAATACCTTTCAGTGCTGGCTACAAAAGTGCCATGCAAATGCCTGTTCTCACTTTCTGGTGACGTTGTAAATAAGAGGGCAGCATTATCTTCTGTAAATGTAAATAACCTTGTTTGTCTTAGCGATTGGCTGAACAAGAAGTAAGACTTACAGGCTCTGAAGTTTTACGTTGTTTTGTTTTTTAATTCAGTTATGTAACAAAAAAATCTACGTTTGTAAGTTGCACTTTCATGACAAAGAGGTTGCATTTCTATTTCTTTTATCATTTTTACAGTGCAAATATTTGTTATAAAAATAATATACACTTTGATTTCAATTACAGCACAGAATACTATATATATGAAAACATAGAAAAACATCCACAATATTTAATAAATTTCAGTTGGTTGTCTATTGTTTAACAGTGCAATTAAAACTGTGATTAACTCAAAAAAAATAATCACAATTAATCACGTGATTTAACTGTGATTACTTGACATTCCTAAAAAAAAGCATATACAGTACTGTGTTAAACATAAACTACTAAAAAAAGGAAAAGCAGCATTTTTGTTCTGCATAGTAAAGTTTCAAAGTTGTATTAAGTCAATGTTTAGTTGTAAACTTTCGAAAGAACAACCCCAATGTTGTGTTCAGAGTTATGAGCATTTCAGAGTTATGAATAACCTCCATTCCGAAGATGTTTGTAACTGTGAGGTTCTACTGTACTGTGTAATTTAGTGGCTAGTGAAGATAGACTTGTTGTGGTGACACTGCAGACCCTGACACAATACCTTGCTCGCTCTTTCCACCGATTATTAGCAAACCAAATTCAAAAATCAGAAAACTAGAAATCATGAGCTGTCTTTCCAACATGTGATGCAAATAAGTGCCCTATCCCATGAAAGTGTATTATGGTATCTGTGCCATTAATATCATTTGGTAAAAAGAGCAGGAAGTTGTCAGCGGACTGTTCTGAGGGTGGAGTTTGTTAATGTGGGACTTTGTATTTTCTCTGTGGAGTAATGTTACTTCCCATTGTTATGTCGTTGTCCATTTGCCCGTCACCATCCTGCCTCAGAGCACAATTTGCTTTGTTTATACTTGGTGGTGCCTGAACTTGGGCAACCCAGTTCACTTGCTTTGTTCTCCTGAATTATGTAAACCTGCTAGTCTGTACCAATCTGTGTTTTATATCAGAAAGCACTTATTAAATATAAATAAAAAGCCCACATTAGGAATACTGTGAGGGCAATTAAAGGATTTTTGTTTTAATGTTTTTACTCAGTGATGTGAGTGTCTGTGTAATATATCCTCTTCTAAGTCCTGTCTTTTTGAAAGTCCCTATGAAATCCCACACTCATTAAACAGCTTTCTATTATGATAACTTGGAGAGGTGACTGCTGTACCTCAGCCTTCCCACTGACTGAAGTCTCATTAAAAATTGTCTCTTTGTTTTCAAAATGCTCAGCTCCCAAGCTCAACTCCTTAATGAGATTGGAATGTATTTCATAGTGGCTGGTTTGCTGCACCAAAGCCACACAGAATTTTGCAGTTTTGTTCACTGATGCTGGAAACACATTAGCAATGCAATAGGCCTGCTAAGGGGAGATCGATTGAAAGGAATCTCTTTTCCTTTTTCCAAATTCAATTACTTTTGCACCATCTTTAATTTCTCCTTCTGTTAGATTTTTTTCCCCTTCAGGTGTGGAGAAAACTATATATTAAATTCAAAATTATTTGGCTAATGTAACTTTATTTTCTCCAAAAAAATGCTTTCTTCACATTTCCTTCACAAAGTCTGGATTGTTTCACAGCTAAACTGATTTGACTACAGTGCATTGCCTGGTGGGAAGTGTTAAACCTCTTATTTTAAGCTGAACAAGATTACTGTGAAAGCTGGCATTCAGGTAGTTGTTAATGTAATGGATTAGGGGCTCCAGTACCCCCTTGCAGTTCCAATAATTGAAATCTTTAGGTACTTCAGCTTCTAATAGTTTGCTTTGGAAGTAGCTTGCCATCGATATCCATGAGATTATTAACTGCTTGATTTCCTCACATTAGCTTAATGAAGAAGAATGAGTCCCCATGCCAACTATAATACTATGAAATGGAGTTAAGTCTTGCTATCCATTCTCTTTACTTACCATTTCCCATTCTAATCCTGCGGTACTGAAGAAAATAGGAGCTTCGCTACTAACTTGGGCTATGGATCAGACCATAATAATGCATTTTATGTTTTTAAAAGTATTCAGTGCTGTATTAGCCTCCTAGGAAAATGCTTTCAACTTAACTCTAATATAGTTCAGTCTTGTAGCATTTATACTTCATGGGTAAAATGGCAAAAGTAAATGAGACCACTTGGTATGGAATGTATCATTTTTCCTAACTTGCTGCTCAAATCTTATGAATTTTCAGTGGTGGCTAAACATTTTTGTTTTATGCACTTTTACTGTGGTATATCTTTGCAGCATTCTTTGTACAATCAGTGTTGAAGACCTTCCACTGCTATTTGCATTCTTTCTGATTTACTTCTACTCTGTTGCAGGGAATGACTTCTGACCTTTTGGAATGTAATTCCTCATTTGTTTGCAAATAAAGTGCTTCATATATGAAGAGCAATTATTAATATATTCTCAAAGTAAAACTGTGACTAACAACGTGATTTTGGGAAACCCTTGCTTTATAATATGAAGATCTTCTGGAATGATAACTGGCTTTTGTCATTTCTGAGTCCTGGCTATTATATCAAGATTGTATTGACTTTGTGTATGTGAGTGCATGTGCACACAAATTTTCCCTTTCTGGAAGGGTGACAGGGTGCTGGTAGAAGCAAAAGAATTGTCTGATGTGGTAGGTATAGTAAGAATCTGAACTTTAGGGGTAACATCCTTTGTTGCCCCACCCCCCTTCATATTTTGTCTTAAAGGTGGAGGTGACAATCCTGACTCTTAAAGGTGCAGCTGAAAACCCATACACACACTATAAAATGTCACTCTTCTTCAATATAGAAATGCTAACTACAAGGATGACTGATAGGTACTTCAGCTGATTGGATTTCTGTTATATCTGGATAGCTTATTCTATCAATCCATTTATACCATCAACAGAATTTGATATTGATGACTTTCTCAGTAATGGAATGCTAAAACTACCTAGTCCTTACCAGAGATTTCATTTGGGATTAAATAACACTTGTGTTCATAAAATGCATTTATATTAGTTCATTGCAAACTGTGTCCCTTGAAGTTTTTTAATGTCTTACGGAATTTACATATTTATTTCACTGAAAATAAAACATGCTCCTTGGCTTTACTTTTCTTTAGCAGGGTACTATTTACCAGAGCATAGAACAAATGTCAAATTTGGCAAAATAATTCTTGACAATAGAGTTTTTTTGGATGATGTAATTATGGTGAGAGCTAGAAGATCATGTGTTGCTTCCACATCAAATGCCCATGTATGCATTGTAAAGTAGAACAAATCTTTTGTTGAAGAGAAATACATATCCATCAGTTCCGGTGATGTGGCTCTCAATAAGTCATGGAATGCAACCATTGGCATCTCTTGGCCCGCACTGCTTCCCGCAGCCCTCATTTGCCTGGAGCGGCGAACCGCAGCCAGTGAGAGGTGTAATTGGCTGAACCTGTGGACGTGGCAGCTAAACAAACTGGCCTGGCCTGCCTGGGGGATTACCCTGGCGGGCCATATGCCAGAGGTTGCCGATCCCTGCAATAAATTGTCAGTGGCTTTTTGTCTTCATCTTTTACTGTATGAACATATGTGTTCTGTGATGTAAAGACCTTGTCAAGTTAAAAATCACTGGTCAGATTTATGGAACATGGCGCAGAGAGGTGTAAATTACACTTCTCTGCATCAGCCTGGCTCTGTGGCCAAGGGTGCGTTCATATCAGCAGAGAGCAAGCCCGGTGATACAACAACTTGCCCTACCTCAGCTTTAATTTCATGGACTCTGTAGCAGAACTGCTGCCAAGCTGCTTAGAGGATATTGTTAAAGCATGCTGACTCTGTGACCAACACCGTTCGCTGTGATGTGATGTGCTGTGCTGGTTCCTGGTGGGCCTCCAGGCATAGCTGAGCTGTAGCTAATTTGTGCCACTGGAATTCACCCTTGGTTGACTTTGAACCTAGAAATAGGCCTGCAAAAGTTACTGAGCTAGGCCACATAGTTATGTTTTTCTGAAAGTTAATTCCTCTGCATGCCATGCCGATAATATTATTTTTTATAAACTTGGAAGAATTTCAAATATTTAATCTCCATTTCATCGTTTATGCTATTAGCTTTTTGAAGCTCTATGCTTGGATTAGTTGCTTTCAATAATGTTTCTAGTTAGTTAAGCTTTTTGTTTGTGTACTTGCAACAGGCTGCAACATTGCTGTGTCAAACTGTTGTTTCTATTGTTATTTCTATACAGATGCTGTGTGTGTGTGTGAGAGAGAGATTGTGTGTGTGTGTGAGAGAGAGAGAGAGAGAAACATAGCCACATCCTCAGCTGGTGTCAATGGAGTGATGCTGATTTACTACAATGGATCTATACCGATTTATACCAGCTGAAAACCTATATTATTTTTACAATAACCAGAAATGTGCATTTCACATGAGACATCGCAAGACATGGTTCCTGCTCTAAATCACCATCATTCTAAATTTTTGATGTTACAAAATGTGTATGAGTGAGTTGTGGGAAGGGATGGGGCAAAAAGAGGTGTGGATTGCAATAATGCAATAATTTGATCGAATTAGGAACGTGTACCTCTTGGTGGTTCTGCTGATTTGCTGTTCTTGTTAAATATAGAAAGATAAAGAAAAGAGATGAATATCACTTACTCATTCCTTTAGGATGTTACGGAAGATTTTCCAGGAAGATCAAAGTACGCAGTGCATTTTATGCATAGGAAGTGGCATAAAAAAGTGCCAGAGATAATCAAGGGAAAAGGGGATAAATGGGGTACTAAGTCGAATATCATTAGTGAGTGGGAGAGGGAGGACACCACAAGCTAAGAAAGAAGGTCAAATAAGCATAGGAATGGATTTTTATAATTTAAATTTGATAGGCTGGAGAGGAGTGGAGCCATTGGAGAGATTCCAAGGGTAGTGGTGTGATTGGACAGAAGGGCTAGGAAAGTGTTTTTAACCATCACTCTTTGGATCAGCTGGAGGGAAGCAATATGAGTGTCAGTAAGGCAAAATAAAAAGAGGTTGCAGAAATCAAGAAGGAAGTGTTAAGGCATGGATGAGAGTTATATCTGTCAGGGCAGAAAAGATGTGAATGTTTCTACAAAGCATGCATTTGGTTTTGGTAAAGGGGTGAGAGGGGTTTCTGCAATCAAAAACACTAAAGATGCCTCTGGATAGCAGGCAGAGGAGACATTAAACCTGATCCAAATCAGTGTTCATTTTCTTTTCCCAGATGAAAATGACTGCTTATGAAAGGTTAGAGGATTTATGAGGGTGTTAAAATTTATGGCAGATGGGCTGGATTAGGACTCAGAAATAGTGTAATCCAAATCTTTACTGTCAAGCATTACAGCAGTCTCCTCCTGCTGGGCTACACTTAATACACAGTCAGAAGGAGCAAGCGCTGTGGAGACTGAGAAGAATGAGTTGCTAGTGGAACTGCTTAGTCCGGCAGAAGTAGCTGAAAAACTGAATTTCATTTTCTGCAAACACTTTTAGGCGGAAACTATTCATTTATTTTAGGGAAAATGCATCAACAGACTTTTCTGGTCACCTATAGAAAATAGTTTGGAAAATGCTGATAAAACTTTTTGGTTTGGGTCAAAAAGTTTTAGACTGCAAATTTCTGACCAGCGCTGACTGTATTATCATGAAGAGGAAAGGCCCTATGTTTGTCCCAGAAGTCAAGAAGTCAGATGGTTCACGGAAGTAAAAGTTTCTGTTCTGAACTAACACTGGGATAAAATTGGTCGATCCTTCTAATTTGTGGGATGTAGCGTTAGAGGATCTTAGTGCTGGATCTTAGTGCAGCATTGTAAATCTACAGTAGTGCCGCTGAAATCAATGACAGTTATGGTAGATTTCTGTGGGATAACCCCGGCTACCAATCTGATATATATGTGACGTTGCTAAAAAGTTTGCCAACTTTTGAGAAGATCCAGGATGGAGTAGCACAGCAAAATAGTCTCTGGAAAGGAGTTCAGAAAGAAAATATGTCTCTGAGGCAGTAGTGAGCTGCCTTTTAAGTATAATTGTTTTTTCCCCAACCCCTGTCCTTCAGTTTTCTGATTTCTCCTTATTTTAATTGTCCTTTCTCTTTCTTCAGGTTATATGTCTCATTTTGCCCTGTCATTCTTCCCACAAAACAGCTAGAAGAAACTGTAAAATGTTTGCTATACAAGAATCCAGTCTTCTATGATTAATTTATGTATTCTTTGCCTCTTTTTTATACAAAATTATTTTTTTCTTCAAAATATGAGGCAAGAAGGAGAAAATATATATTACTTGACCTTTAAAACACAGCCACATTACTATTTGTTCACTGTTACTAAAGTTGTAAAGAGCACAATTGTAAAACAAGCACAGTTTGCAATATGTATATATGGCACCGTTTAATATTCGTAGTGTTAGACGGAATGTTCCTTGGCTTAAATGTCCATGCCCTCTCCTTCCCTCCCCCCACCTTTAATTTAAACTTTTTACATTAGTCTGGATTATTATACATAAACCACTTAGTTTTCTCCTTTTTCAGTAAGCTGTTTCTTTCTCTACTTCATCTCTTGTTCCATCCAATCCCAACCTCCACAATTTCTGTGAGTTCTATCAACCTTCCCATTGTTAATTCTACCACACTATTGATGTTTCTCTCCCTTGTCCTTTCTGTTGTCTCTTCTCAAACACTTCCCAGTACTAAAGACTTTTTTTCTTTTTTTCTGTCATTTAAAAAAACCTTCTTTATCTTTAAATATTATCAAGTAGATTTAATGTACAGGGCTGGGATTGGTGAACCGCGGCCACCGCGAGCTGCGAGCAGCCGTACCTCCGGATGCTCAGGTAAACATAGCGTCTCGCGGCCCGCCAGGGGCTTACCCTGAACAAGCCGCAAACCAAGTCTGGGAACTCTTGACTTAAGCATATAAGTACTGTGCAGTGGATGCATACAGTTTGTGGGGGGGCTAAGCCCTCAGGTAAATAGTGCCCTAAATTCATTACACAATAGTAGAAATAGTAGTAGTTTGTTTTTATACAGTGATTGGCTTTACAAATGTTAATAGTTATCAGGTTTATTGTAGTAATGTCTAAGGGCCAACCAAGAATGGGGCCCCATTGTACTAGGCACTGCACACATACTAAGAGCTAATTAGACAAGATAGACATGGTGGGGAAGGGGGCAGAACACACCAACAGAGTGAGCAACATAATGGCAGCAGACGGCATGTTAGTTTTATGACTTCTTTTATTTGTGGATTTGTGTAGAAGAGAATAAGATAAATTGGGGGGAAAGGGATGGGAAAGGGTGAGGGCGGCAGGGCAGGAGAGAAGAGGGTAAGAGGCCTAGGTGTGGAATGAAGCTGAGGTGAAGAGAGGGTTAGAGCAAACAGCCTGTCAGCACAGGACAGAGAAAGTCTAGTCAAAACTATAAAAAGTTCTCAATAGATTCATAGACTTTAAGGTCAGAAGAGATCATCGTGATCATCTAGTCTGACCTCCAGCACATTGCAGGACACAGAACCTTACCCATCAACTCCTCTAATAGACCTGTAAACTCTGGCTGAGTTACTGAAGTACTAAAATAATTAAAGACTTTAACTTACAAAGAGAATCCACCATTTACTTTAGTTTAAACCAGCAAGTGATCCTGATCTCATGCTGCAGAAGAAGGCAACCTCCCCTCCAGGGTCTCTGCCAATCTGACCCAGGGGGAAATTCCTTCAATTTGGTAATCAGTTGATCTTTGATCATGTTGGCATGACCCACCAGCCAGACACCTGGAAAAGAATTTTCTGTGGTAACTCACAGTCCTCCCCATTTAATGTCCCATCTCCAACTGTTGGGGATTTTTGCTACTCGTAGTCAGAAATGGGCCACATGCCATTGTATGCAATCTTATCGTATCATCCTCTCCATAAATGTATCAGGCTCAATCCTGAAGACAGTTGGGCTTTTTTTGCCCCCTCTGCTCCCCTTCAAAGGCTGTTCCTGAACTTCATTACTCTGATGGTTAGAAACCTTCATCTAATTTAATTCCTAAACCTGTTCATGGCCAGATTATAGCCATTTGTTCTTGTGTCAACATCAGCATTTAACTTCAATAACTCCTCTCCCTCCCTGGTATTTATCCCTATGATGTATTTATAGAGAGCAATCATATCTCCCCTCAGCCTTCAGTTGGTTAGGCTAAACAAGCCAATCTCCTTGCGTCTCCTCTTGTAAGGAAGGTTTTCCATTCCTCTGATCTTCCTAGTAGCCCTTGTCTGCACCTGTTTGAATTAATCTTTCTTAAACATGAGAGACAAGAATTGCACATGGTTCAGGATGAAGTCTGAGTGCCCAAAAGTCCCTGCTTTGGCTGCTTCTTCTCCTACCTGCTGGAGTCTGTGGCTGACTCCTCTGCAGTTTTCCCCCAAGACTGAAAGATGGTAGTGGTGGCAGAAGGGAGGCATGTGACTCCTACAATACGAGCTCTGTCCTTGCACAGTTCTGTGTTGGGGGGTGCCTGGAGGGAGAGATGCCCCCCCTCCCTTAGTAGGAGACATTGCACAAACAGCATGTAGTTATCCTAAAAGTATTCACAGAATAGTTTAGACTAGGGCTGTCAAATGATTAAAAAAATTAATCGTGATTAATCGCACTGTTAACAGTGAATGCCATTTATTTTAAATATTTTAGACGTTTACTACATATAATTAATTTCAATTACAACAGAATACAAAGGGTGCAGGGTTCACTTTATATTTATTTTTTATTACAAATATCTGCACTGTAAAAATAATTGTATTTTTCAATTCACCTCATATAAGTACTGTAGTGCTCTGTCTTCATCTTGAAAGTTTAACTTACAAATGTAGAATTATATAACAAAACAAAACAAAACCTGCATTCAAAAATAAAACAATGAAAATCTTTAGAGCCTACAAGTCAACTCAGTCTTACTTCTTGGTCAGCCAATCACTCAGACAAACAAGGTTGGTTACAATTTGCAGGAGATAATGCTGCCTGCTTCTTGTTTACAATGTCACCTGAAAGTGAGAACAGGCATTCATTCACATGGCACTGTTGTAGCTGGCGTTGCAAGATATTTACATGCCAGATGCACTAAAGATTCATATGTCCCTTCATGCTTCAACTACCATTCCAGAGGACATACTTCCAGGCTGATGATGGGTTCTGCTTGATAGCGATCCAAAGCAGTGTGGACTGATGCATATTCATTTTCATCATCTGTGCCAGAAGCCACCAGCAGAAGGTTGATTTTCTTTCTTGGTGGTTTGAGTTCTGTAGTTTCCGCGTTGGAGTGTTGCTCTTTTAAGACTTGTAAAAACATGCTCCACACATTGTCCTTCTCAGATTTTGGATGGCACTTCAGATTCTTAAACCTTGGGTCGAGTGCTGTAGCTATTTTTTAGAAATCTCATATCACTACCTTCTTTGCGTTTTGTCAAATTAGCTGTGAAAATGTTCATAAAATGAACGTGTACTTATCATCTGAGACTGCTATAAAATGAAATATATGCAGAATGTGGGTAAAACAGAGCAAGAGACGTACAGTTCTCCCCCAAAGGGGTACAATCACAAATTTGACACACTTTTTTTTAACGTGTATGATCAGCGTGGAAGCATGTCTTGTGGAATGGTGGCCGAAGCATAGAAGGGGCATACACATATTTATCATATCTGGCATATAAATATCTTGCAATGCTGGCTACAAAATTCCATGTGAATGCCTGTCACTTTCCGCTGACATTGTAAATAAGAAGCAGGCAGCATTATCTCCTGCAAATTGTAACCAACTTTGTTTGTCTTAGCGATTGGCAGAATAAGAAGTAGGACTGAGTGGACTTGTAGGCTGTAAAGTTTTACACTGTTTTGTTTTTGAATGCAGTTATGTAAGAAAAAAAAACTCCAAACCCTGCATTTGTAAATTACACTTTCACTATAAAGAGATTGCACTTCAGTACTTGTATGAGGTGAATTGAAAAATACTGTTTCTTTTGTTTATCATTTTTACAGTGCATATATTTGTAACAAAAAATAATACAAAGTGAGCACTGTGCTCACTGTATTCTGTGCTCATTATATTCTGTAATTGAAATCAATATTGAAAATGTAGAAAAACATCAAAAAATATTTAATAAATTTCAATTGATATTCTATAGTTATAAGTGGAATTAATTACAATTAATTTTTTTGAGTTAATTGCGTGAGTTAACTGTGATTATTTTGACAGCCCTAGTTTAGATGTACAAAATAGAGTTTAGAGGAAGGGAGACTTTTTGCACTCTTGCTGTTTTGTGATATATGAATAAGACCTGAAAGGTTTTTTTGAGGTGGCGGGTGCTTCTCTTGTCTTTTAGACATAAAGAATTTCACTGGTTTTTACTAGTTTGTTTGGGGTGGGGGAGGGAGAGTTGTCTCAGAACTTTGGACTTAACTGAAGGGGGTCAGTTGTGAGACTTTTAAGTGAGATTTCCCCTCAGTTGTTTTAGTTAAATTGGTATTAACAAAATAAACAATACAACAAAGCCGTCCTAAAAATCTGAAAAAGCTAATTTCCACTCTCAATCAAGTTTCACTAGCTTAGTACCTGGGATGTCTTAATCTTGCTAGTTCTTTAGTCTTCCGTATAGACATGACCTGAATTTCTAATTCAAAAATAAGCAGTGCACCCTCCTGTTCCAGCCTTTTCTTTTCTTTTCTTTTCTTTTCTTTTCTTTAATGCAAAGCCTTTCAGTCCTCCTTTATGTCTCATAAGAGAGCAAAAAGGGCACAAACCCAATTTACTTTCCCCTTTTGTGGGTCGCTTTAAGAATTGAGAGTAGGCTGTGCACACAGTCGATAGAAAGCATTCCAACATATCTGAGACCAAGGAGGAAAAGTATGTGGTTTAACTGAAGGAAATGATAGTGGATGAAAGGACAAATCAGAAGCTGAACACCCAATTACAAGTTAGGGGCATAAATTAAAGCACCACCCTGTAAATGTAACAGAGCTGGGGTTTGAATAACTTTATTGATAAGATATAGACTCAATGCTCAGTTGTAGTGATAACCAGTCCAGTCACCTAAATAGAGGCATAACATGAGTGCTAAGAGGGTAACATTCTGCTACTCATTTTATGTGTTATCTAGATTGCAAATAAAAAGTAGGCTATTACAGTAGGCTAGCCTGGGAATAAATAAATCATAAAGTATAGACCTATATTATGACCTCTGCTGAACTTGCTGATTTCTAGAGAGATTAAATAGATAAAATCTAATAATATATCCAGGATGAACAGGGAGACATATGGACTCAAAAGAGACTTTGGAATTCTTCAGAGTTCAAGTAGTATTTTTAGTGGGAGTAACTGATCTCAAATACAGGAACTAATGTGGTGTAAAATAATCTGCTTATTCCCTGCTAAAGCCTCCATTTCCTCCCTCGGTGAATTTATCTACATTACATGAAATATTCTTGGATAGGCATTCTTGGATTGGCAACCTAAATAAATCTTTAAAAAGAAATAAAAATCTGCATGTGATTAGCAGATACATAATGATGATCAAAACCATGTCATATAAGAAGGGGTCCAGTACACTGTAGAAATACAGAAACTGTAAACAATAGGCCCCTGAGCCCTGCAAATACCTATGGTTCATGAGATCAAGGGAACATTTCCCCAGAAAGAACAAGAGTGAACTATTTGAAAGAGATAAGACAACGTGAGATCCTGAGTACCAAACAGGCAGGGAACAACGAGGTTATGAATGCATAGCTTAAATACGGAGAGTACGTTCTAACAAAATTAAAATGACATTATTATAGTCATGGAAAATGACATCAAAATCTCTACAGAACATCTGGAATTATTTGGCTAAAAGAAGTTCCGTTAAAAAGACTGAGAATTAGAGCTGCACGAATAACAGATTTTTTGGTTCAGTGTAATAAATAAATAAATAGTTTGGTTTGGATTGATTTAAAATGAAAATCTTTTTTGACTTTTTTGTCACCTAAAAAGATAAAATTTCATTTTGGGTTGAATGCAGCATTTTATTTTTCCTGAAATTAAATGT
The DNA here is from genome assembly GCF_007399415.2 of Gopherus evgoodei. NCBI lineage: Eukaryota > Metazoa > Chordata > Testudines > Testudinidae > Gopherus > Gopherus evgoodei. Next base: position 290,040,170 of record NC_044322.1, on the reverse strand, counting down.
TTTGTTTCATTTTTTGGGGGTTTTTACTTTCTAAAATGAAATTGAAGTAAAATTCAGAACAAAGTAATTTTGAATCAAAATTGAAATGTTTCATTTCACAGATATAAAAATGAAACATTTTTACTTTTCCAGGTTGCTTTGGGGAGTTTTGAAGAACAGTTTAGTCTGAAAATTTTTGCCTACCTAGTTCTTGTTATAAATAGATCAATATTCTATTTATAATTATTAAAATTCATTTATTTTAGCTGTGTTGAATACCCTAAGAGCTCCATCTTGCTTTCTGGGGCGATACTACTCTTATCCCATACACTCCACGTGGCTCACATTTCTAAGCAGCGAAGTGGGCAGTTCCAAATGACCTTTCATTAAATCATTTCCACTGAGTGATCAGCCCTAAACACAAACTGATATGTGTCAAACTCGTAATGTGTCTTGTTACATTGGTTTTGTGCCACAGTAACTCCATTGAAGAAGATGGAACTGCACCAGCATAAAATCAATATAAACAAGTAGAGAGTCATCTAAAGATATGGCAAAATCTGGCTGATAACATACTCGAGTGGGTTAGGGAATTGGGAACAGTTGAATCATTCAGACTTATTTGCCTTTTACTACACTAATTTGAATGCTGTGCGCTTCATCTAGTGACTGTTAGGTGTGAGTTGGTGACTTCAATTCATTTCCTAAAACACTCCACATGTGGCAGTCTCAGCTGAGACACCAAATAGGAAATCTGAGACTAGTTTAATCTCTCATCTCCTTGTAAAGTCCCTTCACTTTCCAGATGAAGTACACCAGGGAAACTTGCACTGGATAAACTTTCAATTTCCAGTGCTGTTGAGATAGCACCTTTCAATAGCTGTAAATTCAATTATTATCACTAATGAAGACAGCACAGTAAATATTCTGCCACAAACAGAGGCAAAGAATGACTAAAAAATAAGTAAACTTGAATCCCATAGAATACTTCTCCAGAGTAGGATAATCAAGTGTAACACAACAACTCTGAGTGGGTCATTGGTAATCAGGATTTAACTCATCGCCTCTGGATCTAAAAGTATGAGCCTCTACTGACTGAGTTAAAAAAAATCCAGCTCTTGATAGCTTACACACTGTAGCAGACTCACAAATCTCTGTGGGCCATATGCTACAAAAACAAAGAGGGCCCCATGGTGCACACAAAGAATAATCCCAACTCTATAATATGTCATATTCTCTTTATACTTTACAAAGTGGTTCCTGCACTCATCATTATGAATTAAAGTCTATGATGTTAATTTGTACTGATGAATCTTTCTTTATTTTTGGTTTCAGAGGAAGAATTTGTCCCTTTTCTTCAGCATTGGTTTATTGACTTTCTGGGGGACTGCACTGCTGGGTGTCCGCTTGTACTGGATGGGCAACAAGCCACCAAGCTTTTCCAACTCTGACAACCCAGCAGCTGACTCAGACAGTTTTCTTACACGCACTCTGACCTTTTTTTACTTACCGACCAAGAACCTCTGGCTGTTGCTGTGCCCGGACACCCTCAGCTTTGATTGGTCTATGGATGCTGTACCTCTTCTTAAAACAGCCAGTGACTGGAGGAATCTACACACTGTGGCCTTCTATGCTGGACTCCTCCTCCTTGCCTACTCTAGCTTGAAGAGTTCCAGTAATAAGAGAGAATGCAATGGGAAAACTGTAATGAATGGCAAGCAGAATACTAATGGGCATAGCTGCCACTCTGACATGGAGTACAAGAGTTTGGAGCTGAAGTCCAGCTTTGCCTCAAAAGAAGAGAATGGCATAAAAAAACGTGTAATTCAGAGACCTCAGCTTCCTTCAACTGAGAACATTGTACTTCTGTCTCTGTCTTTGTTAATAGTGCCCTTTGTTCCTGCCACAAACCTATTTTTCTATGTAGGCTTTGTAATAGCAGAGCGTGTACTCTATATTCCTAGTATGGGCTTCTGCCTGCTGATTACAGTGGGTGCCAGGTCCCTTTATGTCAAAGCCCAAAAGCGCTTTCTAAAGAACTTTATTTTTTGTGCCACTGCTGCATTAATTCTTTTCTATGGACTCAAGACTGTTGTCAGGAACGAGGACTGGCAGAATGAGGAGATGCTGTATAGGTCAGGGATAAAAGTAAACCCAGCTAAAGGTAATACGCTTCCCATGTTGAATGTTTTGTTCCTGCCTGTCTGTGTCTGTCTTTTCTTTCTAGGTTTATCCGCTGTGTTTAGAGAAGATACATTTCAGAAATGTATATTAGGTGCAGTAATGCACACATTGGTACAGGAAAAAGAAGGCAAAGCAGGAATACATTTTGATTAGGTATCACAGATTTAATATTAACATGCAGAAAATTGGGGAAAAAACAAGGTAAGAAGATACTTTATTTAATAATCTATGTTCTGTTTTTTTTTTAATTAAAGATGAAACATTGGCATTACAGTAATTTCCATTACCTGGTATCTGTTCTCCCTGATGAACTTCCTTTAGTGACTTTGCTATTGGATATAAATAGAAAATATGAGAAATAATCAAAGAGAAGTTGAAGTAAGCCCTGTCTTTTACATTTCAAATTATGTAGGTAACAGTGATACCACATAATAAAGCTGGGTTTGAGCTATTCAAACTGGCAGGTGATTGAAGCCCATATTTCCAAGCATTATGCGGGGTTTTAGCCAAACAGGCATACCTTAATGTGTTAATGCATTAACGGCATTACGTGGTAGACAAGATGGGTGAGGAAACATCTTTTATTGGGCCAACTTCTGTTGGTGAGAGAGACACACTTTTGAGCTTACAGAGAGTAGTTCTTCAGCTCTGAGTAAGCTCGAAAGCTTGTGTCTCTGACCAAAAGAAGTTTGTCCAATATATTACCTCACCCTTCTTGTCTCTCTAATATCTTGGACCAGCACGACTACAACATTGAAGCGGTGAAGCATAAGTGTCAGATATTTGAAGCAAGAGCAACGTACCTGACACTAAGCCTGCTTTATTTACAGGCCAGTGGAACTAGAAGGGGTCTATTGATTGATTTTTATGTCTGTTATGAAAAAAAATTAAACAGCATTTTAACTTTTTGCACTTAGTAGTGTCCTAGAGTACTCTGCTCAGCAGTCATCACATGACGCTGAATCAGTAGTTGATGCTGACCAAACTGTTCTTTGGGTAAAGGTAATAGTGCTTTACCACAGTCTAGCTACTATGATAATAAATGGTAAGTGCAGATGTTAGTGTACGCTGAAAGTCGGGGGAGAATAAAAGCAGTGTGATTTACAGATAATATGCCTGGCTAAACAGTATTAAAGTTACTTGTAATTTGTCAGCCTAATTTTCTAATGATTTCTTCATATTTCTGTAGCCTCGGAGTAAACTATATAAAGTTATACAGTAAATGACTTTGTGTTAACAGTGTCAATGACAAGCACATCCCATTTTCTAACTTTATTTTGAAAAACTGGTTCATAGATGCAACAGACAGTGAAGAAAAATAAAGTAGGTGAATGGCCAGATAGTAAATATCCTCATTGCAGTGCATATAAAAACCAGTGTGGTGGTTGTCAATATAAGATACACAGCAAATAGTAGTCTTCCTTGAAATGAAAAGAATATGTCTTCATTTGACAAGGTGATTTCTGATGCTCTTATATCTCATTGTTAGTTCTGTCCCTAAAGGAGTTTTCCTAAATGTCAGTGATTGTGTAGTAGCTATCCCTTAGTCTTGGACTAGTTTCTCTGATGAGGTTTTCCTTGCCACTCTTAAGTGCTGCCCCAATGAGAAGCTTGGTTGGTAGAGGAGATGCCTAGAAATGGTGCATTTGGCAGTTCCCGAAGACAAACTATGCTAATTTTATTATTCACCTTTGTACTGGGAGATAGACTTTTAGAGTATATCCTCACTACAGCTGGTGGCTTGAACTCCTGGCCTGGATAGACAGACTCATGCTAGTTCCGCTCAAGCTAGAGCACAAAAATAGGAGTGTGGATGTTTCAGCACGGACAGCAGCTCAAACTAACTGCCTGAATCCAAGCCTTCCCAAACCCTTTGATCTGAGCTCAGGTGGCTAGCCTGAGCTTTCACAAGATCCACACTGATATTTTAAGGGTGCTATCTTGAGCATGTGTCTGTCTAGCATGAGTCTGTCTGTTCACGCCAGGCCTTATCCTCTGGGATTTAAGCCTGTATGACTACCTGGTTTCTAACCTTACAAGCAGACTTCATTTTCACATATTTTAGAAGATACTAGGAGACAGTTCACCAATTTAGTAATCTAGACATGGTGGAACTGATTGGAAGTCTCCCTAAAATAGCCATGTACTAAATATTTACTAGTCCATATGTATCATAAAGCACATCATTTACTGAAAACTCCCAGAAACTATGCCATAACGCCCAAGCTCTGTTCATTGTATTGAAAAATTCCTAGACTGTCCCAGTCTTGAACTATTCTAATTTATCTGATATTTCTCATGCTATTCAGGCAATCAAGACTGGGCTGGACTGCCAACGCAAAGAACTCCATAACCCAAAGAGATCAAGAATCCAAACTCCTTCCCATTATTTAATGACTGACATAAAATATGCTTTATTATTGCCTGTCTGATATTTTTTTTTGAAAAAACTATTAGGACAAAATTGTAATATTCAAATTGAAAGAGGCAAATAAATGTTGTGGCGGTGATAAGGGAGTCCCTTCTTTCTCTCCTGGCTGTTGGAAAGAGGATACCACTTAATCTCCTTTCCCACAGTCAGACCATCACTATCTCACTTCTCCCTCAACTCCAATAGCTTTGCTTTCCAAGGAAACATTTTTTCTAGGACGTTCTACCATCTTTCCCCTTCTGCCCCAAATCCTGTATAGATCACCTGATATAGATCAGGCTAACAAGGGAACAGGAATCGCTAAAAAGACTATTCCTGAGAGAACTGACAAAATAGGCAGAGGCCCTGCAAAGAGAGCCCTTTTGCTACAGACTGATGTTACTAAAGCCGTTCCCTCTTTTGCCATCATGGGGTTTTGAGACAATTTCAAATGCCCCTTTTGCCTCGCCATTAAAGGGAGAAGAGAATGTTAGTGACATGTCTGTTTTACCTCTGCCCACCCTCTCTGGCACTCCTCTTCTCCATGGGTTCTTGTTGCTGTGTTAAGTGCAAGCAAAGCAAGTAGAATTCTGCCTTAGCATAGAGAGGGTGTGAAAGCTCCCACTCTTCCAGGCTGCAGCAACCTTACCATGATTTACAGTTCTTCCATACTGTTCTTGTCAATGACGAATGGTATGAAAAAGCCAGTTAAAAGCCTGGCCCATCCTTCTACTTGTCTCCCTCATCCTTTCCTCCTGCTCCCCCCCACCAAATGCCCCAAGAGAATCAGGTGATTGGAATCTTCTAAGGCTGCCTTAAAGCCATCACACACACAGTCTGTTCTGTTTGACCCAGTGTACAGCAGGCATCTGCCAGTCATTAGCTGATGGAATTGAAGTGTGGTTTTGGGATTCCTTATCTGCATCAGTTAGCATGTTTGTTCATTTGCCATTTTGACAGAAGTAGTGGCTTTTTCATAACTAGTGTTTTAAGTAATTCCAAGATGAGCTGAGTCTTGCCTCATTATAGTTTGTCAGGACTCGAGAGGAAAACGAACAGGATTGATTAACGTAGTTTATAGATTCTGAAATGCCTGCATACATGTCAACAACAGGTAGAGATGGGGAGAAATGTCTCTCTGACTACCTTCAATGTAATGAACAATCTAACTATTAAGCAGTGGTTTCCCTCACTTGAATGAAGCTCCTTTTTTTTCCTTTTGAAGTTTTAAAAATTGTTACAGTATTTACCAGTTCTGCTGAAAGTTGACAGTCACTGTCTCTCTGTGGTACCAATTACCCTGAATTTAATATAAAATTATAATTATACACAAAGTAATTTTACTCACTCTGTCTTAGTGTTTATCTCTGTTTTTACTATGTAGTCCCAATAGCTCGGGTTCATGGAGCAGATTTTTTTTTTTTGTGAAATGCTATCTAAGGTCATTTTGAACTTTAGGAAATAACTCAACTAATTTGGATCTTCAGATATATGCCTTCTGATGAAGTAGATGACGTCAAAATAGTAAATTAATAATTAAAAACTATAATTGAAAGCGGTTGGGTATTTACTGTAATGAGGATTGAGTCTTTATTTGGCTATGTTCACTGATTTTGCTGCCATTTTTAGCTTTAAACCTGTAGATTATTGTTGATGCGACTCCTTAACTTGTTAGAGCTGGTTGACCAAACTGATATTATGGAAAGCACTCAAGATAGTGCTTAAAGTAAAGCACTTGAATAAATCCCATTGATGTCAATGGAACAGCATGTGCTCAAATTCAATGGGACTTCAGCGTGTGCTTCAGTTCTTTCCTGAATCAGGGCCTCAGAACATCCTTGATTTAGAACTAGTGTTACTTTTTACATGCACTGCCCCTGCCTGGCATATCAGTTTCTTATGTTACTCTGTGGAATCATTAAGTCAGGAGCACAGCCAGCAGCAAGGCCACTATGTGTTAGCTCTAACTGGTGTGTGAAAAGTTATTGGGCACAGAAAGTCTAGGCCTAACTATGTTTTGTCCCTCTCTTTCCAGTCTTGATCTTTAGCAGTTGCCTTGTGATTCCAGCAGGGAGTAAGAAAACTTTCTAAAATAGAAAACTGAAAGAGTTAAAGAAATTTCTTTCTCTGGTCAGCATAGTCATTTTCCAGCAGGATGAATCACTTATCATTATATTCATGCCTGCAGGAAGGTTTTAAAACTAGTCCAATTATTTTTGGATTTTGCATTTGTCATCCTTTGCTAAAATAGTATTCAGCTTTGGTCATTTCTGACCTATTTCTAGCTTTCTTCACAACTGTGGTGGGTTTATTTTAGAAGATTTCCCACTATGGCTTTGAGCTGGTAAGGAGCAGCTGTATAAAATGTATATGAATGTCAAGATCTGAATATGCAATGCAGATCAATGCATAGATAAGTACAATGGTTGTTGTATGATCATTTAATGGTTTGTGTTTTGCTTTTTGTTTTTACACTCACAGGAAAACATGGTACTTGCATGAGTGTATATATATTGTAAAAGTCTATTTGTGGTTTAATTAACTTACTACTAACATATCTGTTTTACCTGAAGGAATTCATAGAATCTAACTTTAGAATTCAGTTTATTTTGCATCATTTGTTTACTTTTTGCATCCCTCTGTTTGAACAATGAAAGTCTATGACACTTGCTTCATTTTTTTAAATAGCAAGTTTCATTTTATGGTTATCCAGGTGCTGTACAATCTGTAATGTTAAATTCCCCTCTAGTTTCCCATTACGAACACAGTGTGAGAATGTTTTTGTTTAAAAATTGTTTTATTTAGTAGGTACTATGACCGAAAAAAACCAAACCCAACAACCTCACAGACAAATGTGTTTATGTTTTGAGACCTATAAATACTTTACTTGATTCCTGCAAAATTAAAGTTTGAGCTCCAATTCGAGTCAACACAGTATCTATCCTTTCTGCAAACCTGGTACCTGTAATAAGTGTTTTGTATGCCATGTCTCCAGTGACGGTGTACACTTTGATAGACGTGAATACCATAAGTTGTTTCCATCTGATCTGACAGCCTGTTCTCATTGGCTTTATCTATGTAGATAAATGATCAGTGGCTGACAGTTTTTGTCATCAGTGTGTTCGTTCCCCCTTCCATGCCCATTCAATGGGCACTGAAAATGTAATAACTGATAGGGTAAATAGGACAAAACAGTTTTCAGCACCTTTGTAGTAAACAATGTGGTCTCAGTCATAGACACTGCAAAGCAGCTAGGCTTACTGTGAGGGGAAAGGACGGAACAAACCAAGATTGTGCACAACAGTCAAACCTTTTCCATGCTAGTCAATTGAGGAAAAGGAGGAGGCCCACTGATGACGGTAGTTTTCAGCAATGTGTCTTTCTCCTGGTATAGACAGAGCCACTGTTAACAATTGAAACTTTGCCAACAATGGGCTAGGAATCTCTTGAAACAGCTCTATGGCTTTGTTTTCAATAGCTAAGGGTCCTACACATTCCACGGTTGCTCTATGAAGAACACGGCTTGTTGCATACCACACATTCTGTTTACATTCCTAGTGAATTGCAGCATAATGTAGTGTGTTTGAGTTGGCAACCAAACGGCACTTTTGTATCTTGGGCATTTGGAATATACTTTGCCCATTTTGTACATAATAATATTGCACAATTTAACATTCTCCATATGTCTCACTCACTATTAAAAAGGTTAACTTCTCTGTCAATCACGGCATCAGTAGTTTTTTGTGCTTCTCTGATATTTCCTTTATATTCACCAATAGTGACAGCACTTTAAAGATATGTCTACACCTACGGCAGCATGTAGAGTACAGACAAAGCACGTCAACCTAGCATGGGTATAAATAGCAGTGAGACACTGCTTAGGCAAATAGAGTGCGGACACACTGTACCTTTCCCCACCACAGGGAGCTGCTGGAGCCTTTCCCTGCTGCAGAGGGTGGCAGAAGGGAAAGGCTCAGGTAGCTCCCTGCTGCCATAATCTTTCCATGCTGGAGGTAAAAGCTCCAGCAGTGGGGAAAGGCCCTGGCAGAGGGGATGCTGGAGGAGTGGCTCTTCTCTGCCAAAACCTTTCCCCGCAGTCTCCCCGCTGCGAGAGCCTTTCGCTGCCATGTGTAGCTATGCACAGCAGTATGGACGCAGCTTTCACTGTGATGTGTAGCTACACATAGCCTGCATGCCGCTACAAGAGTAGACAAAGCCTAAGACTAGTACAGGTTATTTGAATACCACTAATGTGGGCAGGTGCTCCAAGTTTGTATAATCTTTGGTGGTGCCCAGAATGGGTCCAAGTCCTGCCCCCTCCACCCCCAGCCACACAGACACCCCTGCCTAAAGCTCTGGGAGGGAGTTTGGGTGCAGGCTCTGGGAGGACGTTTGGGTATGGGAGGGGTGCAGGCTGTGGGCTGGGGTTGGGGATTGGGGTGCAGGAGGGGGTTTATGGTGCTGGGTGCTGGCTCGGGGAGGGGGGTTGGGTGCTGGGTGCAGGCTCTGGGCTGGGACAGAGGGTTGAGGTGTGGGAGGGGGTGCAGGGCATGGGGCTGGGGCCTGGGATGAGTCTGGGGAGCAGCAGGCAGGCTGCCTTGGGGCTAGGGCCTGGGACCAGGGAGGAGGACTCCCCCCAGCCCTCTCCCTGCTGGCAGCAGTGAGCTCCGGGGGAAAGGGCCCCCCTCAGCGTGACACTCACCCAAGATCCCCCCAGGCTGTTGCTCAGGAGGTCCAGCCAGGATAAGCCCCCCCTTCCTCCGAGTGGACTTGAAGTTGCCTGCTGCTGTTGGAGGGGGGGGTGGGTTGCCATGTACCACCTCCCCTCCTCTGGCGCAGCTGCCTCAGCCTGCCCTCGGTGCTGCTCCCAGCGAAGGAGCGCAGCAGGGTCCTGCTGCCCAGAGCACAAGGTGGAAGGCAGGGCTGAGTGATGCGCCGGGGAGACGCATGGGGGGCAGCAGCCGGGGCCGGGGGAGAAATGTGGCCCCAATCATTGGTGGAGCCGGGCCCCCAGGGCCCTGAATTTTCTGGAGCCCAGGCACCATGGACCCATACAACTTGCCACCCCTGAATGTGGGTACTGGGGAATGATTCCCATGAAAATTAAGGCTTAACACAGAGAGTCATTTTGGTTCATTGACTACCACACGTATGGAATAAGAGATAACACCACTTAGTAATTTTACATACCTTAATGTTTAGCACATTTTCCCCTTTTAAGACAGAGGAGTGGTTTGAGCCTAGTCCTGGGAGCCAGGGACTCCTGATTTCTAATATTCGTTTTGCCACTGCCTCCTTTTATGGCCTTGGGTGAGTCAGTTAACTTCTCAGCTTCCAGTTCTCCTCCTCTAAAATTACAAAAATATTTACCTATATTATTGTTGTTATATGAAATATCTCATGGTAGAGTTGAGACTTAATTCAATATTATATAAAAACAGTACTTAATAGTTCAGTATTGGTAATACTGTGGTCAGTCTGACACTATGACTTAGATAAACAGAAGAGGCTACTTCATCATTAATAGAGATATTTATTCTTAGTATTAGGTATTGCCTAGAGACCCCAGTCATGACTGAAGCCCTGTTGAGCTAAGTGCCGTATAAACACGTGCCCTTGCACCACAGTGCTTACAATATAAACAAATAAAACAAGTGACATACAAAAGGTAGGAGACAGGAACAAAACCTAAAAGTACAATGGCTAGGGTGATGTTAGACATGTTTCTTTTATTTATAAAAAATATAAGTATAGGTGGAACAGTATAGAAAGGCTTATATTTAAGGTTGCCTAACACTTTCCATCATAGCCTACTCTTTCCAGTTGCTTATAACTCTCAATATTTACCTTTAAGAATGAACTTTTTCATGCTTTAGCTCCATCTGAGGTTTTGTTTTTTTAAAGTTTGGTCAAAAATAGTTCAGTTATTTTGAGCATAAAGTTAGTGAGGGGAGAGGAAGAAAACATATTTGTCAGTATTACAAAATGTTTCCGGCTGGTAACATATCCTACCCTACAGTAACTCCTGGATAGGAAATGCTGCCAATACTAAAGTTAACTTATTTATCTAAGGCAAGGGTCAGCAACCTTTCAGAAGGTCTCGTGCCAGTAATACATTTTAACATTTTTAGGTCTCTTTCTGTAAGTCTATAATATATAACTAAACTATTGTTGTATGTAAAGTAAATAAGGTTTTTTATATGTTTAAGAAGCTTCATTTAAAATTAAATTAAAATGCGGAGCCCCCCAGACAGTTGGCCAGGACCTGGACAGTGTGAGTGCCACTGAAAATCAGCTGGCGTGCCGTATTTGGCCCCCGTGCCATAGGTTGCCTACCCCTGATGTAAGGCAAAGATTTAAGGGGGAATCACTGTATATTTTTAACGAGATAAGTTACAGCCTGTGTTATACAGGAGGTTAGACTAGATTATCATAATAGTCTCTTCTGGCCTTAGAATGTATGGATTAATAATAGCCATGCATGGCTACATCAATCTTCACTCTCCTAATAGTATGAATTGTATAGGAAATTACTGACATAAATGTATCTGTTCATCTAAGGCAAATTTGGCTAGTTTGAAAGAGCAGACGCTGTAAAGAATACTTAAATTAGAGTTCTTGAAATAAATTGAAAAATCTTTGCCTGTCCATCAATCACACAGGGCATAACTGTTTTAAAAAGAGAAAGCTCAGCTCAGTAAGTCTGAACTATAGAATTGTCTGAAGGTTAAATAAAATTGCTACCTTCAGAAAATAGTTCAGGGCTCTATATGTGGACACTGCCACTGCCCTGAATAGTTGACGGATATGGAGGGCATGACCACTAGCAAGTTATTTGTGGGAGAGCTGTAGGCACCCTATGTAGTTGAGAATCCTACATGTAGCCCAGCCTCAGTAAAACAGTCTGGATATGTTAATTATGTTGGAAAGTGGAAGGGAAGTGGCTTGCTCTTCACTTCAAAGAGCTAAATTTATTCCCCAATGTCAGTGTTCTTGTCTGAGTTCTCGTACTGTCTTTGCTTTTGAAACCTAAGTCACTGTTGGATCTCTGTTTCTCTTTCAAAAGAACACTAGAAAGCCCAATATTCATCCTTTATGAATTTATAAGGCTGGGAAAGAGTATATATATTTTCTCTGGATAAGGACCAATTTCACTTCCAATCAGAGAATCATAAAGAGGACGAAAAAATTTACCATTAATCACCACATACAGTTAAATGCTTAGATTTCTTTGCATGGCCTAATGAAGAAAAAAGACTGCTTTGTGAGCTGCTGCCACTTATTTGTGGAATATTGGAGTCATTCAGAGGTAGCTGTAGCATTTTTGGTGATGCTTATTCACCTTGAATTCCAATCCTAAACACCTGTTGACTGCAATCACCCCAATACAGAGGCAGGTTGATGGTCTTCGGAAGGGGTACAAAGATGGTTCTTTATAAACCCCCAATTTAACAGATAAAATGGGTGCTTGAAGTTAGGTACCTAGATCCATATTTAAGTATCCTATATAGCTACCTTTTTTTTTTCCCCAGAAGTGATGAATTATTAGTAGTGGAAGGAAAAATAAGACCATTCTGATTTGTTCTTCATCTGAATATATTTAAACAAGTATGTTAAAGCTAGTCATTTCAAGAGCGTCCATCACGGTGCCTTTTATACATTACCTATGAGAAAGCTTGTCTTTGCTTACTGATACTCAGGATGCAGTGATTGCCTGCCTTTTTCCATTCCGGACTTCTAGTGAGACTCATTCTCATGTACACAAAGGCCCCTTTCTACTGCTCTGGCAGTGCAAATGGTTTGTAAAATGGGTATAACAGTAATTTACGCCCACTACCAGAGGGTGTAAAAGCAGATTAGCACAAATGATATTCAGACCTCATGTCTTTATGTGGCTTTCCATTTGCCCTCCCTTCTATCTCAATAAGACACAAACTCCCCCCTTTCCACCCACCATGGTGGAAACAAATGAAGTGATGACTGATGTGATTGCAATATTTGTCTATAATGAGTTTCCAAAACAATTATTTTCAATTATTTATAAGGTTACAAAATGAGGAGCAATACGGGGCAGAATTTTCAGTCTTCCAGTTCTATGGCTATACTGTGAATGTGAAGAAGCCCTTTAGCTTAATCAGCTTTTTTCTTTAACTGGATGCTCTTAAGGGAACACTTTTCTTCTAGCTCTCTGAGTACAGGTCTGCAGGACGAGCTGTCATTTATTTTAGTTTTCACAATTCTCTACAGGCAAAAAGGTTAGGTAGATCATTTATGACATTTTTCTTTGGCAGAGTTCTTCTTTCCTTTTTAGTTAAAACATTGGATACCTGTTGACCGAAACAAACCAAGTTATCTCACAAGATACATCTTTTTCTAATGTGAAATGATGAAAAGACTTCGAGAGATCAATTATTTTCTAGTAATACCTATTGCACAGTTAAAATGTTTGCCTTTTTGAATAATATTGATTTGGGAGCGATTGTGTATATATAACCTGGGAAAACCACTAGAACAAGTCAGATCTTTGTAAAAGACAATCAGGCATTTACATTGTCCTCACTGCACCCCAGAGGACAGGGTCAAGTCTGTTGTCCTCACAGTACTCAGAATACACAGTGCTCAGTACTCAGAGTCTGTATCTTTTCATTTAAATACCCATTGTGAAAAAGGACTGTGCAGTAGAGCTGAACAGATTTTTGAGTACCCCAGTTGTTCAGGAGGTTTTCCCTTTGTTGATACCCAATGGAAACTGTCTTAACGATGTGATCTTTATTGCTAAGGCTACAGTGACGAGGCCTTAATCACACAATAGTGTATATATTAATGTGATTAGTTCCGCTAAAACCAGTGGGACCACTTAAGTGAGTAAGTACTCCCTAGGGTAAGTAAAAGCTCCACAGTCTGAGCTGAAATGAGTGAAGTTGTGAGTGCTAAAAGTAATTCCATTTTGTAAGTCATTCAAGGCCTACACTCCGTTTGATTAGGCTGATAGAACTGCCTTGGAGAAACACTGGAAAGTCAACTTTTTTTTTCCAGCCTAACATGTAATACACCAAGAGAATTGGGAGTATTAAGCCCTCATGATGAAAACAATGAGAAATATCTATGAATAAATGCAAAAACTACATATCTGAATTGCAAACCTTGGAGACAAGGTTGAATCAGTCTTCCAAAATTCTTCAGTTGCTTCAGCAACCACGCTGACGCAGAAATGGATGGCTGTCTGCTACGTATATATTCCTCCATTCCTCTGGGCAATCATTCCCAAAGTCTTTGACTAGATCAGCAATGAAGGGCTGAACAAACAATATAAATGGCACTCTTAGTGGGGAAAAAATAAATTATGGATGATGAGTCACCAGTATTAGAGTGGATTTGAGCATTAGTGGATGTTGGCTTATATGAAAATTCAGTATATAAAATACATGAAAAAGTTATGAGCGTACAGAAACAATTCATTAATCACATTAAGAAGTAAGAAACAGAATGTTTTTGTTGGCAAGTAACCAACGTGTGCTGACGAGTTGATCTGAATGTATAAACTAACACATTTTTTTAGAACAATTATAGTACCAATAATTGATGTTATGGATACTTTTACAATACATTTTGAGAAATGTTATTTGCATTTGGAATTCTGTGGAAAACAGAAATATCCAAGACAAATGAAAATGTTCTGTGTTACATTTCTGAAGTAGATTATGTGAAAAACATTAAACCCCCAAAGTACTTTGGTACTTATGTATCCATTTTCATAATCAAAGTGCTTTACAAACATTATCTAATTAGTCTTCAGAACACCTTTACGAGGTATCATTGGTAAGGGTGATGTAAAATTATTTAAAATGTGGAACAATAATTACTCATTTCCATATTGACTCAGTTCAAGAATTTGTACATTTCTGCTGAGAAATTTTTTTGACCTTTCTATTCATAAAAGTGGTTTTCTCTCTGGAACTAAATAATTGGTTCTAATAAACTGTGAGTGCTTAAAATCAGGGCTTGAAAAATCCATTCTCCTTTATCAAGTAGTAAGGTATCCTTGAAAGGAAAGGGCCATCAACTGAAGAATCTAACCTTTCAATTAAAAGAAGAACAAAAAAAATCTTACCGTGTGGCTCTGAATATAACCTAAATGTGAACCGTGTAACTAGTGCATTGTTCTCTCCTTTCTGCAAAAAGAACTCCTCCTTGGGTCCCAGCAGCCATGTGACACCATATTGAACTCCATAGATCCTGAGGATAATCACCGTCCCCAGTGGTTTTTCCTACAGTGTGGGAGCCTCAGTCTAAAGACACGCTCATCTAGGCTATATCTACACAGCACACAACCTGTGGCAGCATGTAGACTATCTGTACCTACATGCTGCAGTGAAAAGCTGGCTGTGTTGACACTATGGTGTTTAGCTACACACTGCAGTGAAAGGCTTTGGCTTCACTTCCTGTGATGGGGAAAGGCTTTGGCAGTTCCCTGATGCAGGAATTTTCCCCTGCAGTGAGGAAAGGCTCTGGCAGCAGGAAACTGCTGGAGCCTTTCCTCGCTGCCTTCACCCAGGACACTACACACTTAAAAATAGCAGTGTAGACAAGGAGGCACTGCTTGGGGGAGTAGAGAGCCATGCAGAGTACATACCTGAGTATATACCCATACGGTTCAAGCATGTCTTTACTCTGCCCACCTAAGCAGTGCTACACTGTTAAATTGCTATTTATACCCATGCTTTAGGGGCATGTAGCGTACACCCCCCCAAAAGGAGTGTGCACTGTAGATGTGCCTCTAGTGTAGTTGTTTGTGCTCAGACTTTTAACAAGCTACAGTAGAGGGAAAATTCCCCAGAGACTTGTAAGCTTTTACTACTGCTTTTCATAATGTATACTACCCCAGCCCCATCTGAGCGAGGGGGATGCTCCTCCAACAGCGATTAGGCTACATAGGTATCTAGACAGATAACAGCAGAGGTGCAGGCACTGGTATGATTCATCTAGCTGAAATAAAGGACTAAGCTATAACTAGACTAGCTTTTTTGGATCTCATGTTACAGTACTATCTGTGCCTGCCACTTATATTGCTTTAACCTTCTCTCCTCTATTTCAAAAAGAGTGTTCATCTCCAGCCCATCATAGGTCATAATCATAAATTATATATATTTGGGTGTATAAAGAGTACATATTTCACTATGTGTATTTCAGTAATATCTAGAGGCCCCATACTGCTGGGCGCTGTACAAAGATGTAGCAAGAACCAACCCCTAACCAAAAAAGCTGACAATCAAAATAGCAAAAACAAAGGATGTGAAGAAAAACAAGAGGTACAGACAGTTCAAGTGACTTTTTCAAGGTCACATAATAGATCAGTAGCAAAACTGTGAATACCAGTCTAGTGCCTTATCTGTAAGCCCCTTCATTTTCATTTTATGTGAAAAAATCTTGGGTTTTATAAAAAGTAATATTTTTTTTCTGATTTTTCACCCTACTTTTATATCATTCAGATATTTAAACAATAACTTGTTTTATTAGGAAAATACAACACATTGCATGAGATATATATGTATTACAAGAATACATTAGTCTGTGTGTATATGCAAAGCTGCCTCTTGAAGTAAGGCTATGGATTAGTCTAGAAGATACCCACAGTAAACAAAACAGTCACGCACACAAGCTCTGCAATGTACTGATGACTGTCTTGCCCACCATGTACACATTTCACACTGTTGGCAGATAACAGTTTAAAGGTCTGATACACTAAAATGGGAAGAAAGCAAAAATCTGTATCAGAACATGTTTCAGAACACAAGTATTAGAAGTCAAAAAAAAAAAAAGGGGGAGAAAAAGGTGATGTTGAATGTATGCGCTGCAAAGGTATGGCCCAAGTATTAAATGTCAATATTTATTTGTGAATAATTCTAAGTCTACAACAGTAAACTCTTTATTCAAATGAAAGTTTTATTTGGGGATTAGATATATTGTTTTCTTAAACTCACTTTGTTTTGAGTTTTTGTTTTAGTTCTACAGCAAACCACATTGAATTTCATTTATCAAAGCATTAATTTATCAAATATTTTCCCCATAGTCCTTTCATCCTCCAAAATAAAGTCTGATATTCACCCACAAAATTTGTTAATAACTGATTTTCACCTGTTTTTGTTGTTGTAGCAATAAACACTGATAAATTCCCAGGAAAAATTAAATAAAATAACAGCTGAAAAGGAAGGGCCCTACTTATGTTAGACGGCACTCACATTATAAGAGTGGATGTTCAGTCTGTTGTGGAATAATTGAAATGTACAGATGAGAAAAAAGTGAAGCTTTCTGCACTGGCTACTGACTAGAGTAACTGTTTACCTTTATTGATGCCTACTGTACTGTCAGCTTTATTCTATTAATTTTCATTATAACCTTCCAAATAAGTTTCCAATGGTATTCTAATGGACTATCTAAGGTGAAGTACATTTTTTCTAACCTTTTCATAGACAATTTCAGAGAAATAGTAAAGTGGACATTTTGGTTCATTTTAAATATCATGAAATAGTCAGTCTAGAAAAATACTGAGGATCAATGGAAAAATATAATTAAACCAAAACTTCTTGCATTTGTTGTACTTTACTTGTCATGTTTTTCATTGTGACAGAGTTCAGAGCAGTAGCCGTATTAGTCTATATCAGCAAAACAATGAGGAGTCCTTGTGGCACCTTAGAGACTAACAAATTTATTTGGGCATAACTTTTCGTGGCTACTTCCACCTTAATTGAGTTGGCTCGTTAGCACTGATCCCCCACTTGGTAAGGCAACTCTCATTTCATGTGCTGGAATATATATTCTGCTTACTGTATTTTTCACTTCATGCATCTGATGAATGGGTTTTAGCCCATGGAAGCTTATGCCCAAATAAATTTGCTAATCTGTAGGGTGCCACAGGGACTCCTAGTTGTTTTTATTGTGGTGATACTGCCACAACCTGTAAAGTGCTATTTATTACTACTGTACAATTATAATTTACAGTGCAGTGTGTAAAGGTGTTAAGAATAGATGGTAAAAAATTGACATACATTTGAATTTTAGACTGTCATGCTCTAGGAATTCAGTGCACATAAAAGTTAATAGCAAAGAAGAAATGGTTTTTTTTTTGTTTAGTTTTTTGTATTTTATACTTCAAAATTTTCTAAATGAATTTAGTACTCACCTAAGATGCAGGGTTGATAGCCCTATAAACTGTACTTTTAGAACAGACATAAAATGGGCAGGGCCAGTGTGAGCTTCCCCAACACTGACCTGGATTGGTCAGCCTGCAGTCATGCACTATATTGATCACCAATGTGTCTGTGTTGAAACAACCAGCTGGGTACTATCTAACAGTTATGATAGAATGCTTTTTCAACTATTGACCCCATGCTACTAAGAACTGGATGGAGACAACTAATTTCAGAAAAGCCACTGACTAATCCAGTGGATGGTGCCAACGCTTACTCACTACCAGCCAGGGTGAGATTTGAACCCAAGAGAACCTCCCATTTCCCAATTCATCCCAAAGCATTTAATTAACATACCAATATGTAAACTATACCAAGCAATAATTCTATCTACCACTGAAATGCTGTCACCTCTGGAGCTAGACAGGCTGTTTAACAGTTCACAGGAGCAATACTTTAGGACAGGAAGAATAGCACATCCAATTGAAACTACAGGGGGAATTTTGTTCAGTTTCCATGCACCAGGATTAAAAGGTGCCATGCTTTCTTACAAAACCTGTCATGAGGTTCTAAAATTCTCAAGTGCCTAAGACATAAGAAAAAATATATCTAAAAGATAATACCTGCAGCTACAGCGTTCTTCTTTAATACCATTTTTCTGCATCAGTTCAGATTTGACTTGGAAGAGTTCCACCTACTGAATCAACATTAGCACAGATTCTTTTGGTTTAGTTGCATCCTTTAAGGTATAAAATGATAGATTTTGTATCATGTTGCAAAGGCACCTTTTTTGCTTTTATTCTCTTACATAACAGGTTCCAAATACAGTAAAACTACAAACTTTGGAACTCCTAAAATGTAAACATCTGCTCCGGTAGAGAAAGTACATCTTGGCCAACCTTAGATAATTTATTAGTGCATGTTGTGCAGAGTAATTTAATTTCCAAAATGTATATGTCTCAGATCTACCAAGGGCTAGTTTACAGTTCAATTTTGGAAAGAAAACCAAATGTAAGATCAATTTAAACAGCGTTGTAAAAACCTGAAACAGGTATCTGTACAGGAAAAGGATTAAAAAAAACCATTCCATTAAACTTGCAACAATAGCTCATGCTATGTAACCACTAGCAACAGAGATAACAGCTTCTTGAAGGTTTGTTTTTTTTTAATAATTCAAATGGGATTATACATCACAAGGGTTGGGAATTTTTCAACAAAACTGTCTTTGGGAAATGCAGACTCATCAAAATTGAAACTGTGGAAATTTGCCAGGGTTGATAAAACTTTAGCGAAAGAATATTCCCTACCCCAATGGCTGTTCTGAGGTGGGTCTCTCTCAGTCTCTCCTGTTGGAGCTGTTACACTTGGCATAAATAATTAAATAAGGGTTAACAAACAGTAACCTGAAACACCTGACCAGAGGACCAATCAGGAAACAAGACTTTTTCAAATCTGGGTGGAGGGAAGTTTTGGGTGTGAGTTCGTTGTTCTTTGTCTTGTGTCTGTGCCTTCTTGGCTCTGAGAGTGATTTTTCTATCTCCAGGCTTTCTAATCTTCTGTTTCCAAGTTGTAAGTACAAGGATAGTAAGACAATAGGTTTATATTGGTTTTTTTTTATTTACATGTGTGTAGTTGCTGGAATGTGTTAAATTGTATTCTTTTTGGATAAGGCTGTTTATTCATTTTTTTCCTTTAAGCAATTGACCCTGTATATTGTCACCTTAATACAGAGCCTATTTTAATGTCTTTTTCTTTCTTTTTTATATAAAGCTTTCTTCTTAAGACCTGTTGGAGTTTTTCTTTAGTGGGGACTCCAGGGAACTGAGTCTGCAGCTCACCAGGGAATTGGTGGGAGGAAGAAGTCAAGGGGAAAATCTCTTTGTGTTAGATTTACTAAGCCTGACTTTGCATACCCTCTGGGTGAGGGGGAAGAGAGATTAGATCTCTCGGTACTTGTGTTTCCAGGACTGGAAGCAGGGAATCTCCTAGGGTCGTCCAGGGAGGGGAGCCTGGGAGGAAGTAACAAGGAAACAAGGGGAGGGGGTTATTTCCCTTTGTTGTAAGACTCAAGGCATCTGAGTCTTGGGGTCCCCCAGGGAAGGTTTTGGAGAGACCACAGTGAGCTAGGCACTGTATAATTCCTAGCTGGTAGCAGCAATTACCAGGTCCAAGCTGGTAACTAAGCTTGGAGGTTTTCATGCTAACACCCATATTTTGGACGCTAAGGTCCAGATCTGGGAAGAAATGTTATGACAGCAGTCATCTGGGATGTGAGAGGCACAGATTCAAGTCCCCTTTATTTAAGCCTAATTTAATGGTTTCCATTTTGCAAATTAATTCCAATTCAGCAATCTCTCGTTGGAGTCTGTTTTTCAAGTTTTTTTATTGTAATATTGCAACTTTTAGGTCTGTGATTGAGTGTCCAGGGAGATTGAAGTGTTATCTGAATGTCTCCCCAGAACCTCCTTTTTTTTTTTGCTCACACTTTCCTATCTAGAAGCAGTTTTGAGGACAGGAAACTATTGGCTAAATTTCAAAAATTAGTAGTTGTGCTGTCATCACCAAAAATTACGGACTTTTATTTGGCCTACAAAGTGCAATATGCTGTCATCTCTGAAATTTGTTATGAAAATGCAAAGTCAAAGTCCACAATGGCATTGTATTCACTTCATTTCTTGAAGACTGGTAAGGAGAGCTGGTGGTATAGAGAATAGGAACAGGAGAGAATCTAACCCCAAACAGTAACTATTAATTTCACAAATTAAAAGCAAGTCAGAAAGGCACAAAACTGGAACATCTGTTTAGAAATGTACTTGTGCCAATTTAATTTTTTCTCCATGAAGCAGAGTTCTTAGTTTGATGGACTGCTGAGAGGATGATCTATTACAAACTTCTACGACTGTTCTTTAATTAGTTTGGTTACTTTTGGGGCAATTTATCAGTGTCATCCAAGCAGTAATCTAGCTCACGTTTTTGTCATTTTCATCAATTTCTGCACTGAAACATATTTTATGAATGACTCTAGTATCCATAAGGTCAGACTAACACAGAATAAAATATTAGTAAATTCTGGATGTGCATGTGCATATAGATGATTACTTTTAATGTTAGGTCTTTCAGTGCTATCTATTATTGATGTAAAAATATTTTTTTTATCCCTTCTGATTATCAAAATGTAGAATCTGGCCTGTGGTTTAATGCATTCTGAAAAGCAGTATTTTCTCAGCTGTATTACCACAAACAGTATACCAGTCTGCTTCATTGTCACATCCTAAATTTTGTTTTATTCCCTTCCTCCTTTCTGTAGAAGTAGTTTGATGAGATTCTAATTTGTGCCAAGAAGCTATACGTTCTAAAAAGATTTCAGTAACAACTAGTCAACCATCTCTTTATCTCAGCTGTTCTAATGCAGATTTACTTGCGAATCCTCATTTCTACTGTCGGTTAGCTCCTTTGTCATGAATATTTTCTAAGAATCTTTTTTAATAAGACAACTGAATCTGAATCAGCTGGTTTAAATGTATTATTTTGTAGATTGCTTTTCTCTGAAATTTTAGTTTTGTTCCTTGGTTATTCTCATTTTGCTGGACTAATAATGCAAATGTAACTGGCAATACAGAAGAAAGAAAAAGGGTTGTTGATGGAAGATATTTAACCTGCATTTGAATTATGCAAGAAAGAAATGAAATGAAAATCCAATTCTGTGATTTATTTTGTAAAATATGCTTCTTGAATTCTGGCTCATTAGTTACAGCTAAATCAAATTTTGCCATCATATGTTCTTTCCAGAGAAAACCAGAGTAATTGACATGTATAGGCCTTTTCCAGAATAGTTAGCCCTGGATCCTTGAGTTTGAAGGGACTACTTACTCATACACAAAGTTAAGCACGTTCATAAATTTTCAGGATTAGTTCTGAACTTGGTAAATATTTTCATCTTCAAACTGAAATTTCCCATGTTTGTTTTTCAGTCTGAGAGCAATTTTAAAAAATAAAGAAAATTTGACCAAAATCATACCTCCATTTTAATGTATGAAGAGAACTGAAAAATCCTTTTGGTGTTTTTTTAAGGCGCAGTTGTAGCACATGAGCTATTTGGGGTCAACACTATGCAAGTTTGTTATGAATGTTGTTGCTAGGTTACACATATGTCATTTTGTGGTCTATTTAAAATCTATTTTGATTTGGCCAAATTGTATGCATTTTTAAAAATTGTATTCCCTTTGGGGGCACAGTTTTTCTAAATGCTTTTTAAATAACCTGGCAATGGTTTATTGGCTCAGAATGCATACAGATGTAAGTTGAATGGAAATTCTTGTTCAAAATATTATTTCTCAAACTTCTTTTGGCTCTGTGTGTCAATGTGTGTTGAACATGATCTGAGAATATCTGTATGCAGTGAGGCAGAACTTTGAATACTCTGTGTGAAGATGTGTATAATACATGACTGTAACTGCCTCTTTTATGTGTATGCATAATAGCATGTTAATATGCTATTTTTTCTACAAGATGCTACCTGTTTCAGTGCAGGGTTCCAGTGAGGGGTTGGTCCACAGTGAATGGACAAGGGGACCATACACTGAAGAATTAGGATAAAAAAGTAAATATTTAAACAGTTTCCTCATTCTCTGCACACCATTCAATCCCTGCACTGAACAAGGAAAGGCTCCTACGGGAAAATGCCATCTTGTAATTAAAGAGTGAATCATAACATATACGCACTTCAGCACCTCCTGAATTTTGAGTGTTTTATTGTGCAATGCTAATTTTCCTTTATTATTTTGCATTATAAAAGTTACTAGAATAAAGTTCATTTACCAATTTAAAACTTCAGAGTCATTAATCCAATTGCCTTCACATTTAATATGAGGACTCTTCCTCTTTGAATTCTAGCCAAGTTTGAAGTTGAATGCCAAAAAGAAGTTCAGAGCCACAGAGAAATTTGTGTATAGTCACATGTATGTGTGCAATTAATTAACTTTTGTTTCTCAACCTTGTGTACTCAAATAGTTTAACTGATTTTCTTACAACTTTGCAAAAAAAATTGTGTGGATACAAAGCATAAAAAGTTGAGTGAATAAAAATGTGGTTTAGACTGTAAATACCCTAACAATTGTTAGTGTGGGTTGTACTAGTTACCTGAATGTTATGTTTTGCTATACCTTTGTTACATTTCCAGTTCCCTAGACATAGAGAGAGTGGAAATTCTAGGGGAATTGTTGTCACTCTTCTCCATATCATGGCCTCTCTTCCATCTAATCTAAGGGCTTGTCTACGCTACCCACCTTATCGGCGGGCAGCGATCAATCCAGTGGGGGTCGATTTATCATGTCTCGTATAGATGCGATAAATCAACTGCTGAGCGCTCTCCCGTCGACTCCAGTACTCCACCAAAATGAGGAGCGCAAGCGGAGTCAACAGGAGAGCATCAGCCATCAATTTGCTGCAGTGAAGACACTATGGTAAGTAGATCAAAGTACGTCAACTTTAGCTACGCTATTCACATAGCTGAAGTTATGTATCTTAGATCGACCCTGCGTGGTAGTCAACCTCCTTCCCTGATCATTTGCTAACATAGGAATAATAGGCCCTGACTGATACCTGTTCATAACCCTCTGGGAGTCTGACCTCCAGGGTAAGGACCCATGTCCTAAGGCATCATCTCTGTTACTTAAATGTACATACTGAGCCACCAGATCATAGAATATCAGGGTTGGAAGGGACCTCAGGAGGTCATCTAGTCCAACCCCCTGCTCAAAGCAGGACAAATACCCCAGTTCCCTAAGTGGCCCCCTCAAGGATTGAACTCACAACCCTGGATTTAGCAGGCCAATGCTTAAACCAGATCATGTTCAACTAGTTTTGTATGTAAAATGCAGTAAACATTTATGGGAAAAAATACCGTATTCAATATTCCATTGCAAAAGTAAAATAAAAATTGGGACTCCATTCCCCATTTGTGTTGCTTGTAAGATTCATTTTTTCTCGGTCCCATCGTTGCCCCACTCCATCACATTATGTTAACTTGATGATAGTTAGCATTTAATGATAGTTCTTCAACAGCAAATAATGCAAAAGACAAAGTGTGCTAAGTATAAAAATAAAACAATTGTCAAGCAGAGACCCAGATTTTGACCTATGTTAAAAACCTGGGGATTCTAACTCTGTATGTTTTAATATGCATATTGGCTTGCTTAAAAGCAATAAATTGCTCTCTGCTACTATTCATGTAGTACAATGGGGCACAATCAAAGGCGCTGTTTAATGCCTGTGCAATTCCCCTTAGGCAAAGTTGATATTGGTTTCAGTATTTGCCAATTTTAAAACCCTTATACAAAGAAGCTATAACAGTGGAACATGCGTAAATTTATTAGCTGGATTATTTCCCTCTGTATAGGGACAGTTGTTGGGGTGGTTAGGCAGAAGATCTTTCTGTTTGGCAGGATGTTGTTTTTCTCATAATCTCATGATAAATTAGTCTATTACTCTGCTATGGGAGAATTAGGGGAGGAAAATCTAGATACCATTTATGTAGGACCTACAACTTCTGCAATGCAGAGCCAAGCATCAAGAGACAGTATATTAACAAGTCTTGTTCTCTGTGTTCTGCTGACATCAGTAATGTTTGGTATATAGTAAAGCGATAAACCAGTCAGGGCCACAAATGTCTTGTACTTCTTAAATGTTTATCAAGTGTAAAAAGACATGTCGTGTAGGGAACGAAATTGTACTGTCAGGCGCCTGAAATATATACATAGAGTAAAAACCAAAACTTAAGGGAGAGTAGGGGGAATATTTTAGCACATACGTTTTGTTAGAGAATGATGGTGCTTTTGCAGTTTTAGTAGTTCTAGTTACTTAGGAGATAAAAAAGATTTGTTGTGTTAATGCTCTTTAAATGAAATGCCAAGCAAAAACGAAGTAACACATGAAGGAGAGCGTCTCCCTTCTCAGAGAAATATCCATTTTTGTTTTGGCACCTGTATAAAAAGCTATATGTGCAATTGGGGAGACAGCAATTGTGGTTTTGTTTTCATGGATGCCTTTAGATTTTCCTCCTTTAGTGGTTCACAGCAGTGATGTTATGCATACTGCTGCTAAGTTTATTCTGCTGAGAGGAAAATGCTGTGTTTGCTGCTGTTTTCATCTTTGGCTGGGTACTTTTGCAGCAGATCTCAACAGCTTGACATCAATGTACTTTATTTAAAAAAAAAATATCTGCCATAATTACTAGTTTCTTTATTTGTGCTATGTGAAAACTGTATTGCAATATTGGCTATGAAAGATGCCTACAGTACCAGAATTAGTTGTACTGCTTAGGTATCAGAGGTGCTAAGTGAAATATTGTTGTGGGGGTAGGGGGAGCTACACTTCCAAATGACTGTCTGCAGAGCTTCAAATACATTGTACTTCAAAATATTTTACGATGGGATATAAAAGCCCATTGTGTAGTATAAAATTTTGTGAGGTAAAGAACCACATGTTCCTCTCAACTAGAAAATACTTTTAACCAATCTGTGTAGCATGTTAGAATCATATGGTATGCCTCTGATCTTGTTAGTTGCCTAACCTTCACTTCAATTGCTGTGTCATTTATCAGCTTTCATATTCTAGGGAGATCTGTGTTTAGAGTAGGTAGGTATACAACAAGCTTCAACCATGAAGGCCCCTTGGCCATACACATAAACTGAGAGGGTTATTATTTTAGGATGATTTCATATAAAATGTCCCTTGCCGTCCAGTAGAGCAAGCCCTTTTAGTAAAGATTTGTGATACAATTTATTTTTGAACACCATCTTTCTTCAAATGTGACAATTATACCGAATTCGTGAAGATCATTGCTATTGAACTTGTCTCCCAGTAAGATGAAATGATAGAGTAACGGAAAACATTTCTAACACACATGCATGCACGCACACACACAAAGATTATCTGTGGGTTTTCTCTCCCTATGGAACTTTCTGATGTTCAAATACTATGGCATGTATAATTCAATTGTAACTGTTTCTGAATACTGCTTTCTCCTCTTGGCAGCTTGGGGTAACCTTGGAAATGTTCTCAAGAGCCAGAGCAAGATTTCAGAAGCTGAAAGCGCCTATAGAAATGCCTTGTACTACCGCAGCAACATGGCTGATATGCTTTATAATTTGTAAGTATGCATGGCTTTTCCTGGGTTGGTTCATCTGTGAAACCTGCTGTGAAGGGGGCTATTGATTTAATTATTGGAAATGGAGATGATGGTAGCTCTGGCTTTTTTGTAACCCTTTTAATTAATCTTGCTCCTTAAACTATGGGTGGAGATGGCTGCTTTTTGTTTTCATCCATATTATCAGATATCCATGTACTGGGGCTCTGTTTTGATGGGAGCAAGTATAGAAACTGGGGATCCATGTAGCCTAAACACATGGCTCTGGTCTGAAGAAAAATATACAAATCTGTGTGCTCACTGGAAATCCACTGAGCAAGGTTCTGATATTGAAGTCAGTAATGCCAGTATCATATCCAAATTTCTGATCTCCACTAAAATATAAACACACTGATCCACACTTGTGGGGTCTTTTTTTTTGGTTTGTTTGGGTTTTCTTTTCTTTTTTTTTTTTAAATATTGCTATGAGATCAAGATCTGGACATTGTCTCATATAAACCAACGATATCTGGTCACAGTCTGAGGAGTCTGCTGTGTCAAAGTAGCTTAGTATTTTCTTGTCCCTAAATGATTGATATGGATAGCAGCACACACATGCAGAAAGGTCCCCTATTCCAATTTGTATGTGTTGGTATGTGTATCGGAGTATAAATAAAATGAAAAGTTGAATGACAGCAATATGGCAGAGAGGTTATTTCTGACTCATTAATCCTTTTAGATAATAAACAGCCTCACCATAGTACAAGCTTATTAGGTAACATCTTGAGCAACTGAAGTGTGATCATACTGTGTAACGTGGCAGTGAAAATATGGCATTGTGGAGGTTCTATGTTTGTGTCTCATGTACTTCCAGCTCAAATTTGCTCAGTACACAAGCTTACTTATTTTTTTTTAAAACTGCCAATGTATCCTGCTATCTCAAAGTCAAGCTGAATATTGTCTTGTGCATCATCACAATACTGAAGGTCAGCTATTCAGTTTCACTGTGCATGAGGCAGATCAGAATCCAGCTAATGCCATTGACTACATAGCATGAACAGGAGTGAAAAAATAACTTGTTTAAATCAGAAAAATAGTAGGTGAGAACAAGAATACACACAAGAAGCAAATCTGAATAAGGAGGTCCTTTTTGTACAAAAGCATTGTTCTGACTATAACTGTACTTAAAAAAAAAAATTACAAAGCTCAGTAATCTCATTCCCACAAAATTTTAGTCCACTGATTCACTAAAAGTAAACTTGCCAATTGCCAGGATAAATACAATGGAAACTTAGCTCCACTTTTTCAAAATAGGTTAGTGAGGTCCTGGTATTGCTATAATTTATGTACCAAAATTAAGCATGATTTTCTTCTAATTGTAGGCTGTTCATGTAATGTGGGTGGAGTTAAGGTTGCACAAGAATTCTCAAAGGGTCATTTTCAGATGCTTCTAACTTCGTCCAGTATATGCCTTTTTGGCTGAAGCTTAGCATATTTGTTCTCAGCAAAAACAAGAATTTTTATTTATTTATTTATCTATTTATACCGGGAGTTTGAGCAAACATAGTTCATCCATTTTTAAGAAGAAGCAAATGGAAGAAAATATACTAACCTTTCTTATCACTTTTTAAAGAAATAGCTCCTGCATCTGAGCAGGAGAAATTTGGCAAGGATGATGGTCCCTAACTTGCAGACATATCTTTTGGTGGTTGGGTGAAAATTGGTTTTGCTTGGATTGAATTATGATTTTTACAACCATATTTGTTCACGTGTACTGTTTTTTCCTATTCAATTGACACTCTTCCAGCACATGCATCCGACGAAGTGGGTATTCACCCACAAACGCTCATGCTCCAAACGTCTGTTAGTCTGTAAGGTGCCACAGGATTCTTTGCTGCCCTTCCAGCACAATATAGGTAGTGAAGTACATGCGTATGTAAGTTGAATAGAGATTTCCAGTTTCTTGGTATTCCATTGGATTGACGTGTGTGTAAGAAAGTGAACTGAAATTTCAGTTTCAATATGTAGGACTGTGCAAGTAGAAGAAGGAAAAGCTCATCTGGAGCACAGCCTTCCTTCATACAGTGCCTATATGTGCATGTGCAAGGCCACTAAGGCCAACAAGTGAGGATTTTACTGCTGTTTAGCATACAGTTACACGCGAAGGAATCCTTTTTTGTCTTTATTTTCTTTAAAAAAAGAAAACAAATAAAACACATGCAATTCCATACAAAAATAACTTTCATTAAAGTTAAAGATTGCAGAGGGAAGCATTAAAGTGGAATATAAAGCATGAATATTCCTGGGCAAAGTTAATTCTCTCTCCTTTTGTGTGTTCTGGTAGCCTTTGGTCACATAAGTCTCATAATCTAATTTGTTAGACATCTTCTTCATTCAGTGTGCAAGTTGGACCATGAATGAGGCACGAGTTCACAAACAGAACAATGAGGTTAAGCATAAATACTGAACAGCAGCCTCATTCCCTGAGTACATTCCGGTTATGAAATTAGTCAGGAACTTTATAGGGGAAATACTCTGTAGTCCAGTAATTGAAGGCTTTTGAGTACTTCCCTTTACAATCATAACGTTCTTTTAATGTAGCTTTTGATAGAATTAAACTACAACCTGGCCATTACAGATTTCCAATGGATTATGAATGGAGGGAGTAGATTCAATACATTAAGTAAAACACCTTGACAGAGTGTGTCTATTTAAAATAATTAAATTTTAAAACATATTGTATTACCTGGCAATTATCTTTTTACAGGTTAAAACCGAAGGAATTTAGAAAAATGGCTTTCTAATAAATAAAAGATAAAAATTTGCAGCTTCTGAAACTGTTATGTCATAATATTGCCATAGGCAGTAGCACTTTT
Organism: Gopherus evgoodei; assembly: GCF_007399415.2. Taxonomy (NCBI): domain Eukaryota; kingdom Metazoa; phylum Chordata; order Testudines; family Testudinidae; genus Gopherus; species Gopherus evgoodei. The sequence goes on along the minus strand of NC_044322.1, from coordinate 290,011,409 downwards.
GCAATCCACTGGGCAGAAAAGAAAGAAACCTCAAATTTCTAAAGCCTGTAACATTTCAGTATTACTTACACAAATTTATAAAACAGTAAACTGAATTTCCAGGTAAGAGCGGAAACACATTTTATTAGATGAATATTATAGGTTGTGTCTTGGTAAATACCACTGAATGAGGCATCATACTTAAGAGAAATTTGTTCCTCACTAATTTAGAGTTTATAGTAATTATATCATCCTCATTCAAAGCCTTGACTAATTCTGAGTGTGTCATTTGCTCTATGGCGTCTGCAGTTGATTGAACAGCATAGTTATATAACTCTTGAATAATTTCTAAACTGTTAACGAACAGCTGACTACTTACTTTGAACATATAACAATATATTCTCTTTTATTACTACTTTTATGGAATTATATGGGAGTGAGCATGGAGCAAGGTGGGGAAATTAGTATCCACTACAAGTCACATTTGTTGCAGAGCCCCAATTATTTCAATAAGTGAACAGAGCTTGCCAAATTGCAGTTTACAGGTTGGATATCTTCACTGTCCTACCCACCACTATATGAGCCTTCATATTACTAGGAATACATTCGGTTGGGAGCACTCAACTTTTACTCCTGTAACCCTCCTTTCTTCCCTGGGTTACTCGGGAGCAGGCAACACTCACCTGTATAGCTCGGCTTCTGATGTTGTTGACATTAAAGGAGATTCTGAATATCTCAAGAGGTGATGATGGATAAGAGGGAATCCTCTATCCACCCCTCTGCAGCAGTCCCTTTATTCCTAAAGGAAGTTAAAACTGTTGGTGCCTCCACCTGGCTGGCCCCTGTACACACTCCATGGCGTGCCTTGGGAACCTCCAAGAATAAACCCCTTCAAATAGTAATAATAATTACCTGTGGCATGGGTCTAACTCAAATACCAATTATAAATAATATACATCCAATATACTTACATTAGAGCTAACATTCCTTTACTTAACAATTTAAAAAACAAGGTATAACAGACTAAGATTAAATGTCACTACTAATTTAAATCTACAGGGGCAGCTGAATAAAATCAATTAACAAATATAGTATATAGTAATGGTACACTGCTACCATTCACCCCACCCTGCAGTGAACACTCCTCTGGATTTCAGAGTCCTAGACGCTTGCGTGGGCGCGCTTCAAGATTTGAAGCTGGAGACAGCATTCTGTTGGGTCCCGTGTATCAGTCCAGCCAAGGCAACAAGCTGCACAACCCCTCTGAAATTGGAGCTGGCCCCACCAAATGTCAGCTGCTCTGGGTCCTGGGTGGATGGGAAGATCACTCTGCCTCTCCTCAGACTCAGTCCCTCTGCTGTGCCCCTTCCCTTGCAAGTACTTTCCCAAACCAGAGTGGGGGTTACTCTCAGTTCCTTCACTGCAGGCCCACCTCAGTCAGCTCTAGGCACAGCAACAGTCTCCACTCTGGATCCAGTGAAGCCACCAACAGCCTCTGAGGCTCCCTGCTCAATCAAAGCCCCTGCAGGCTCCCAGCAGCAGCTTCTGGCTTCCTAGCAGCAGCTTCTGGTATGGGCAGAGCTCCACAACAGCAGTCTCAGTCCTTTTCCCAAAAATGTAGTCCAGAGCCTGCTCTCCCTGCATGAGGCAATCTCTCCCTCTTTCCCCAAGGCATCATGGGAGTTGTAGTCTCCAACACTAGGTTTCAGCACACAGGCTTTTCCCTTGGAACACTCCCAAAAAAATTCAAAGGCCCCCTCTAGTAAAGGGTTCCTACACAGCCATAGTGAAGCAAATGTTGTTAGGGAGGGTTTTTATAAGAAAAATATATGTGAAAAATTCATAGGATCAAATCCTGACCCCACTGAAGTAAATGGGAGCGTTGCCAGAGACTTCAATGGGACCAAGATTTCATCCATAAGTATTTTGGCATTAATAGAGAATATATTACAATATAATACTTAATGAAGAGTGTTACCTTTCTAAAACACAAACCAAATACTCGTCCTGAGAGAACCTCATATTTAACTTTTTCAGTAAATCTTACAGCTAAATTCTCTACTGACTTGCATGCTGTATGCAGCCACATTGATTTCAGCTGGATTACTTGGGGTATAAATCAGCACAGAATTTAGCCCTTTTTTTATAAACCAAGAATTTGTGATTTATTTTAACACTGGAATTACCAAGATAGTACTACGGGAAAAAATACTATTGTTTCGTCTCCCAATCTGGATAATATTCAGTAGAGCTAAGAGAAGAAACTAATTCTTTCTGGCTTTCCAGTCTTAGTTTTATTAATACAGTTTAAACCTCATATTTTTTTTCTGTTTGACTTTGCTACTCATTACTGCCCAAAGCAGAATTGTGTTACAGTCTACAGAACAGTTTTGTCTATGTAATTTCATTTGTGTTAGGGTTGAGTCATGGTTAGGGTACTCTGTAGGATCTGTACTAGTAATTAGATATCAGCTTGAATATTTCAGCAAGTTTTCAATATATTCAGAAACTCTGACATCTAAAACCTCTGTAAAGTAGACATAGGTAATGAGTATTTAAATGTTGAGCCTTTTCAGTGAAGCTTATACCAATTAAACAGAAACATTACATAAAGTACCATAGGTGAAATCCTGGCCCCATTAGATTCAGTGATAAAACTCCCATTGACTTCAGTGGAGACATATCTTAAAAGATCGAGGAGAACAATTTATTATATAAACAATAGTCTGTATTTTCTAGGTATCATTCTGAAAACTGAATTCCATATTTTTTTTTATTTCTGCTAATATTTGCTATTATTATTCCTCTCTACCTCAACATCTTTTGGTTTTCAAATTTCAAAATTTTCTGTTGGGAAATAAGACTACTATACCCAAGTAGTACGTGAAATTTTGGTTTCTAAACTAGATGAACAAGCATATCAAACAGGTTATTGAGAGAAAGCAGAATCCTGATAAGGAATGGAAGATGGGATAGATCAGCAAAGAGAGCTACCTCTTGGAGGTCAGAAAGTGTAGGGGAAAAGTGAGAACTTCCAAGCAGAGTTGGACCTTTCAAAGGAAATTAAAACCAATGGTAAAAGGTTCTTTAGCCATATAAATAAATAGACAAGTAAAGAAGAAGTGGGGCAGATAAAGTCTGAGGATGGAGTAGAGATTGAAGATAATCTAGGCATGCTCCAGCAACCAAGCAAACACTTTACCTTTTAATAAGGGTAATGAGAAGCTTGAAGGGCAGTGGCAGGATGGCTAATAGGAACAAGGAACTGGAAGTAGAAATGACCACATCCAAGGAAAGGCAGCCAAACTCAAACAGCTCAATGGAACAAAATTGGGGGGCCTGGATAAACTCCATTTGAGGTATTAAAGGAAACAGCACATTAAATTACAAACCCAATAGTAAGTATTTTTAAGTAATCTAAAAACTTGGGGTTTGTATCCTATGGTGGAGAATTGCAACAATGGTACCAGTATTTAAGAAGGGCAGGGGAAGAGATCAGGAAACTACAAGCCTGTTAGTTTGACCTCTGTTGTATGCAGGTCTTAGAACAAATTTTGAAAAAGAGAGTGGTTAAGGATGTAGAAGTAAATGGTAATTGGAATAAAATACAACATGGTTTTCCAAAAGATAGATCATGTCAGACCAAATTGATCTTTTTCTTGAAGAAGATAACTGATTTTCTAGACAAACGAAAGGCAGTAGAGCTAATCTATGTGGATTTCAGAAAAGCATTTGGTATAGCTCCACATGAAAAATTGTTGGTTAAATTGGAGAAGATGGGTATTAATATGAGAATCAAAAGATGAGTAAGGAATTGGTTAAAGGGGAGACTGCAGAGGGTCATACTGAAAGGTGAACTGTCAGACTGGAGGGAGGTTACTAGTGGAGTTCTTCAGGGATCAGTCTTGGGACCAATCTAATTTAATGTTCTCATTAGTGACCTTGGCACAAAAAGTGAGAATGTGCTTATAAAATTTGTGGATGACACAAAGTTGGGAGGTATTGCCAATACAGAGGAGGACCAGAACATCATACAAGAAGATGTGGATGACCTTGAAAACTGGAGTAATAGAAAAGGGTTAAAATTTATTAGTGAATGTGGGAACTAACAAGAATTTTTGCTATAATCTGGGGATGTATCAGTTGGAGATGACAGAGGAGGAGAAAGACCTGGGTGTATTGTCGATCACAAGACAGCTATGAGCCACCACTGTGATACAGCCATGAAAAAGGCTAATGCAATTCTAATATGCATTAGGCAAGGTATTTCCAGAGAGATAGTGAAGTGTTATTACCATTCTACAAGGCATTAGTGAGACTCCATTCAGAATACGGTGTGCAATTCTGGTCTCACACATTTAAGAAAGATTAATTCAAACTGGAAGAGGTGCAGATAAGGACTATTAGGATGGTCAGAGGAATGGAGAACCTACCTTATGAGAAATGATGTAAGGGCATATTTAGTCTATCAAAATGAAGGCTATGAGGAGATACAATTGCTCACTACACATTAATTAGAGGAATAAACATCAGGGAGAGAATTTAAGGACCAATGTTGGTACAAGAACAAATGGCTATAAACTGACCATCAACCAGTTTAGGCTTGAAATTAGATGAAGGTTTCTAACCATTAGAGGATTGAAGTTCTGGAATAGCCTTCCAAGGGGAAGAGTAGGGGCAAAAAACCTAACTGGGTTTTCAGATTGAGATTGATAAATTTATGGAGGTAATAGTATGATGAGTTTTCCTACAATGGCTTATGGCCAATCGGCCACTGCTATTAGCAAATATCTCCAATGACCAGAGATGGGACTCTAGATAGGAAGGGCGCTGAGTTTCTACAGCGAATGTCTGGCTACTGGATCTTGCTGACATACTCAGAGTCTAACAGATCGCCATATTTGGGATCAGGAAAGAATTTTCCCCCAGGTCAGATTGATAGAGATCTTGGAATTTTTTTGCCTGCCTCTGCAGCATGGTGCACGGGTCACTTGCTGGTTTAATTTGAAGTCTTTAAATCATGATTTGAGGACATCAGTAACTCAGCCAAAGACTATGGGCCTACTACAGGAGTGGGTGGTGAGGTTCTGTGGCCTGCGATGGGCAGGAGGTCAGACTAGATGATCACAATGGTTCCTTCTGGCCCATCTAAAGTATATCAGTCTGTGTGTTAGTTTAGTGAAATATTCTAGGATTATCTCTCGCTGTATTTTTTTAAAAAGACTGTCTTAAAAAACTGCTGTGGGAGCCCTCTATGCTGAACTTTAACAATTGAAAAGCACTGAAAGCTACCTAACCTACTAATCAATGCTGAACTGTGTTTGAACCTGGACTGTATAGAGTTGGCACACTCACTGCGTATTCTCATGGAAACTAGATTCAGGGCTGTTTTTTCCTCTTGATAACACAAGTTCTCATGACTCAGGATGTGGGATAATAAGTTTAAATGTAGAAAAGGCTGTCACACTGAAAGGTTCCTCTTTAAAAAAAATTCAGATTTTTTTCAACACTGAGTGCAAACCTGTTAATAACCTATTTGGAATGGAACAGTGCTTTGCCTGCCAGCTCTTCATGTGTAGAAAACCACAATTTAAATGTGTCTCTTAAAGTAATCACAGAAGTTGTCTGTATAAAGTCTCATTGCATTAAGACATTAGCTCTCACTTATAAGAACAACACTGTATTGCTGCAATATATAATTCTGTTCCAGTGGCCTTTCATGAGACCTATATGTTTTTCTCTACTGTATGGGACAGTAATTTTCACAAGTAACACTGAGAACCAGAACATATTTAATGACCTAACCATTCAGCTCCACATTTCAGTCTTTGAAATTAAAGCTTCTGTTTAATAGCACCTGCCCTGGAGCTTTAGCCACAGTCTATTTAAACTTAATTTGCCAAATGCCTCCCTCAGTGTGGGTCCAATCCAGCATACAAATTATGTGGCCTGCTTGTGCACATAAACTGCTCACATATCAGCTCTCTTTATTCAAGGGAAGGTCAGCCCAATGCACAAAGACCAAAAATCAATAGAACCATCCACAGCACCAGGAGGAGTAAAAAAGGGCAAAAGAATAAAAAGCTTCGGCTTCAGCAGGGTGGGGGCCCACTCTTTAGTTTCCGCCCTGGGCCCCAGCAAGTCTAATGCCAGCCCTGTCTGCCCCCTTTTTGTCCACTTATCTGCACTCCCCAAGTGAACATCAGACAAGTAGCATTTGCCCAACATGGCTGAAGTCACAATGCGGAGGGGAGAAAGGAGGCTTTACTTAATGTATGCCAGAGTGGAATCTGTGAAAATCTAACTCTCTGAGTAGTACAATTTGAAATCAATGAGACTACATATAAACAATGGAAATACAATGGAACAAGAGTAAAGGTGGCAGAATCAGGCTGCACCAAATAAGTGTCTTATGTTAACAAGCAAACAGGCTCCAAATAAGTGCCTTAGGATAGCAATCAGTATACAAGAGAGATCAGGCTCATTTGGTAATGTATCAAGATACTGTTAGACTGAAAAGTGTAATGAGTATTTGACAAACATATGTATTTATCTCACTCACAGATGTTCTGCCTTTATTTTGTGCTTGATCAGATTCTGCCCCCTAGGCTCACAATGAGGAGTAGCTTCCTCCTTGAATAATCCCACTGACTTTAATGGAATTACTCAAGAATAAACTACTATGCAACTTCAGTAAAGGTGGCAGAATGTTGACACACTGTTTTGCATTTTAAATTATTTTCTAATGCTGAAGAGTGATGTACCTTTCAATGTTAACAACTTCAAGTTAAGACAAAACAAAAATTAAAAGCAAACAATACAATGCAAAACAAACAAAGGCTTCTAACGTTATGAATTTTATACTGCTAGGTCAAGCAAAGTAGGGGAAGTTTTCTGTTAAGGTTGACAGCTTAAAGATCCATGTACAATATCATTTTGTGTGTATGTTTGTGGAAATAGTTTGCTACACATGTGTACTTTGGTAAGCAGTCTCATACTGTGAACATGTTAATTAAGCTCTCCAGCATAGCTGTATTTAGTGTTGACAGTGCATCTCCATGCATGAATTATCACTTGGAGAGCAGGTACAGAGTAAAGGAAAATTTAACTCCTAAATAACTATTCCACGGGTGAAGTGACAAAGTTTATTCTGACAGTTGTAGTCAGGTAGCCTCTCATTCTGGGCAATTGATTAAAGATTCCTGCAAATATAAGCCTCGTTTAAAAAAAAGTTGCATTGTCCATTCAATTTAGACAATTAACTGAAGAAATCAAAAGTGAATCTCAAAGGGATGTATTGTCACAATACATTCATAAAACTTTCATTTCCTTTTTTATTAATATTTGTTTGGTTTCGTTTTACTGAACAGTGGTACGAAGTTAGTAAAAGGGCCAGAAGTCATTTGTGTGTCTTGGAATGCTTGAACTTGTTCTACTTCATCCAGAAGATTTCAAGTACTTTCATTTCTATGCTCTCAAAGGCAGGTTTGCATTATGAAGAATGAAGTCTTTCTTTCCCTAGGGAAGTAAAAAGAATGGATGCAAATCTAATGCCTGCAAATTGTGCTGTTCTAGCACTGGCTCACAATCTGCTTCGTACTTTGTACTGCAGCTGCTATTCTCCCGTGCACCCTCTCCCACAACATTCTGACTGGTATACAAAGGCTTGATCCACTTGTATCCTGGCCATCTGAGAAACTGCCTTTCTTTCTGTCATCTGTCCCAGCTGCTGTGGGCATATTAGCTAGTGGTAGCGATGAATGAGCTGATGTGCACTGTATTCTGGTTATGGCCTTTAATTCAAGAACTTTCTTCCTCTCACTAAAAATTTACTGATTTAGAGCAAAGATACCTCTCCTTCTCCTTCCTCATGCATTTGCTATAGAGGGTGCAGAGGAAGTGGTTGTGTGGGAGTACATTTAAGAAGAGAAATTAGTTGTTTGTAAGGGGAATGATCTCCCCCCCACAACCACCTTCCATTTCTAAAAGAAAAGGTGAGGAGTGGGAATGATGAGTGGAACTATCTCTGTATTTGTTAAACCTCACACATGAGCCCTGTACTCTTCAGAGGGCATATTTTTAAATATCTGCAATGAAATAAATCATAATAAGTATCCAATCATGACATCAAGCTGACACCCCCTCCGCCGGCCAAGTCAAATCAGAATGGACAAAATTTCCTATATTTAATGGGTTTCCCCTCTGAAAATGGAGAAACAACCTCCTCCACACAATAAAACAGTGTTTAAATAATTCATCAAAACTTAAATAGTCAACCTAATGTTAATCCTTTAGAGGCTTGCTAATTCCTAGTTGTACAGTGTATAGGAACTGGCTATTTTCAAAGGAGTTTGAGTAGCCACTGTAAAAGGACCAATGGACTCAACTTCTACTCCACTGTTGCTGGTTTCTGACCTCTTCTCAGGCTAGGAACCAGGATTGGTTCATCATCGTGTGCTGAGGTCATGGGCAGGAAAGAAATGGCTCGATACCAATCTTCCACAGGAGGCAAGTATACTTAAGCCTGATCTACACTACGCGTTTAAACCGATTTTAGCAGTGTTAAACTGATTTAATGCTGTACCCGTCCACACTACGAGGCCCTTTATATCGATATAAAGGGCTCTTTAAATTGGTTTCTGTACTCCTCCCCGATGAGAGGAGTAGCGCTAAAATCGGCATTACCATATCGGATTAGGGTTAGTGTGGCCACAAATCGATGGTGTTGGCCTCCGGGCAGTATCCCACAGTGCACCACTGTGACCGCTCTGAACAGCAATCTCAATTTGGATGCAGTGGCCAGGTAAACAGGAAAAGCCCAGCGAAATTTTGATTTTCATTTCCTATTTGCGCAGCATGGAGCTCTGATCAGCACAGGTGGCGATGCAGTCCCAAATCCAAAAAGAGCTCCAGCAGGGACCGTATGGGAGATACTGGATCTGATTGCTGTATGGGGAAACAAATCTGTTCTATCAAAGCTCCGTTACAGAAGACGAAATGCCAAACCGTTTGAAAAAAATCTACAGGCTACACAGTGCTGTGTGACAAACGTAATGGGAAGCCAGAGACTCAAATGGACGCTCATCGAGGGAGGGAGGGGGTACTAGGACTCCAGCTATCCCACAGTCCCCAGCAGTCTCCGAAAAGTATTTGCATTCTTGGCTGAGCTCCCAATGCCTGTAGGGTCAAATACATTGTCCAGCGTGGTTCAGGGTATAGCTCATCAATTTACTCCCTCCCGCCACTACCTGAAAGAAAAGGGAAAGAAATTGTTTCTTGACTTTTTTCAATGTCACCCTATGTCTACTGAATGCTGGTGGTAGACACGATGCTGCAGCAGTGAAGAGCAGTATCCGCTCTTCTCCCCTCCCCGGTGGCAGATGGTACAATATGACTGCTATCCATCGTCACCATCAGCCCATGCTTGATAACTGCTGAATACCCCTGGCTGGCCTCAGGGGCACCTGGGTAAAAATAGGAATGATTCCTGGTCATTCCCAGTGGATGGGACAGAACGGCTGGTAACCGTCCTCATCATAGCAACTGGGGGCTGAGCTCCATCACCCCCTCCCTTTCATGTGTAAAAAAAAGATTCTGTACTGCCTGGACTATCATAGCAGCGGCATGCTGTTCTCCTCTCCTCCACACCACTTAATGTCCTGCCTGGACTGTCATAGCACCAGGAGGCTGCTTCCCCCTCATTTTATGTCACTAACAAGTCACTTATCAGAAGGTAGCCGTGTTAGTCTGGATCTGTAAAAGCAGCAAAGAATCCTGTGGCACCTTATAGACTAACAGACATTTTGGAGCATGAGCTTTCATGGGTGAATACCCACTTCCTCAGATGCATGCATCTGAGGAAGTGGGTATTCACCCACGAAAGCTCATGCTCCAAAACGTCTGTTAGTCTATAAGGTGCCACAGGATTCTTTGCTGCTTTAACAAGTCACTGTTTGTTATTCCTGCATTCTTTATAACTTCATGACACAAATGTGGGGGACACTGCCACGGTAGCCCAGGAAAGTTGTTGGAGGAGGGAAGTAACGGGTGGGGTTGTTGCAAGGGCACCCTCCGTGAATGGCATGTACCTCATCATTTCTGCAGGATCTGACACGGAGCAGCTGTGCTCTCTGATACACTGGTTCTCTAGTACACTTGCCCCATATTCTAGGCAGGACTGACTCTATTTTTAGAAACCATAAAGGAGGGATTGACTTGGGGAGTCATTCCCAGTTTTGCTTTTGCGCTCCCGGCCGACCTCAGCCAGGGGCACCCATGATAGCAGCAGACAGCACAGAAGGACAGATAACTGTCATCTCATTGCCAAATTACACTGGCAGCAGATGGTACAGAATGACTGGTAACCATCTCTGCCATCATGCAAAAGCAAATGAATGCTGCTGTGTAGTGCTGGAGTATTGCCTCTGTCTGCGACATCCAGTACACATACGGTGACTGTAAAAAAAAAAAAAAAAAAAAAAAAAGCTGAACGGGCTCCATGGTTGCCATGCTATGGTGTCTGCCAGGGCAATCCAGGGAAAAAGGGCGCGAAATGATTGTCTGCCGTTGCTTTCCCGGAGGAAGGAATGACTGACAACATTTACCCAGAACCACCCGCGACAATGATTTTTGCCCCATCAGCGACTGGGCTCTCAACACAGAATTCTAAGGGGCAGGGGAGACTGCGGGAACTATAGGATAGCTACGGAATAGCTACCCACAGTGCAACGCTCCGGAAATCGACGCTAGCCTTGAACCATGAACGCACACCGCCAAATTAATGTGCTTAGTGTGTCCGCGTGCACTCGACTTTATACAATCTGTTTTATGAAACCGGTTTATGTAAAATCGGAATTATCCCGTAGTGTAGACGTACCTTATTCTCTTGGTTTTAAAAACACTATGAGCCTCAAATTGGATGTGATCTTTGATTGGTGCAGAGCTGAAGGATTCTAGCCTCTACCTCATGGATCTCAGTTTTTCCATATGATGGCTCTGCCCAGGCTCTGTACAGTGGTCTAGGTCCCCATCTTCCCTGGAAGCTTAGTCAGTGGTTGTACTGCTGTTGCTTCCCAGAATCATACTTCACCACAAACATGGCTAATTTCTTAGGAAGGAAAAACTAATAATTCTTTAGTTTGTTGTAGTTCTGTTCCTAGCGCTGCCACTCATGTGCTTTCTTGGAAGTCCCTTCATACCTATCTATCTCACAGGCAGGAATGTTAGGTGGTTTAATTAATCATGGTTTTAAACTGCTTTGAGATACTCTAAAGCAGGGATCAGCAACCTTTGGCACGTGACTCACCAGGGTAAGCACCTTGACGGGACGGGACGGGACGGTTTGTTTACCTACCGCGTCTGCAGGTTCGGCCGATTGCGCCTCCCACTCACCATTCCAAGCCAATGGGGGCTGCAGGAGCCAGCACAGGCCGAGGAATGTGCTGGCCACTGCTTCCCGCCACCCCCATTGACCTGGAGCTGCAAACTGTGGCCAGAGGGAGCTGCGATCGGTCGAACCTGCGGACGCAGCAGGTAAACAAACCGGCCCTGCACCCTGGCGGACCGCATGCCAAAGGTTGCCGATTCCTGCTCTAAAGGAAAATGTTAAATGTCTATTGGAACCTTAATCACAATTATGAATTCTAATTGCAGAAATCCATAGTCACCTGAGTCTTGAAATGATAAGAAGGAACTCGAAAATTAGCTCAGCGGATCCAGATACAGTTAAAAATTTTGCCTTATTTCTAGTCTGAATTTGTTCAGCTTCAGTTTCCAGCCATTGGTTCTTGTTATGATAGCTCCTGTGTGTAAGACAGTTATCATTTGTAATTGATATTCTCTTTAAGAGGAAGCTGGGTGTAAAGCTTTTTACACAGGAGAAATATGTCCTGAATAGTTAGTTTGGGGAAAGCACTTGCTGTCATATTTTGAATTTGTTGGAATCCTAAAGCTTCCCAAAAAAGTTAGAAATCTTTTCTTTAGGCTGGCTTAGTCCAAAATGCACTTGATTATGTGGGGCTAGCAAAGTGTGCAGTGATGTCACTGGAGTATGGCCCTTAGATAAGGTAGTGTTAAGGCCCTGCTTAATTTGCAAAATTGCAGAAATTGTGAATACCACAATATTTGGCTTTTACTGCAATTTTGTCATCCGCACAAGGCTGACAACAGGAGCCCCTGCCATCAACCTCCAGGGTCTCCTGCTGTCAGCCCTGTGAGTTAATAACTGTAATATAGTTGCAGCAAAATGTTTGGTTATCAAAAAAATTAGCATGCATAACATAATACTTGAGTGTTTATAGGTAAAGGTAAAGGTAAAGGTAAATTGACCTATATTAAGGTATATTGACATAAGGTAAATTGACCGTAATAATTACTGCTGTGGTGCATGTCCACACTACCCTTCTTCGGTCAGTGGTGCGCATCCTCACCAGGAGCACTTCCACCAACTTAAGAGGGGCAATATGGGGAGCTGAGATCCTGGGCTACCCCACAAGCTCACAGACTCCCAGTGGGGGCTGCCTCCCACCCTCCGCTCCCCATTCACCACTGGGAGCAGGTGGAAAGCCGCACAGGGCTTCTCCCCTGCCTGTTCCTCACCAGGAGTGTGGGGGAAAACCACCTGGAGCTTCTCGCCTCCCTGTTCTCTGCTGGGAGTGGGGGGAGAGCTGTCCGGACTTCTCAGTCATCCCCTCCCTGCTTCTCACAGGGAGCTGGGCAGCTTTGTCAATTTCACAGCTGGGAATGGGCTCCAGCCTCCTGGGCTTCTCAGCCCTGCACAAAGCTGGGAGTGGGGTCCAGCCGTCCAGTTCTCCAGAGGAGTGGGGAGCAGCTGGGCTCTCTAGCTGTCTGGCTTTCTTGTCAGTTTCATGACTCCTGCGAACAGCCAATATAAGTAACGCTGTCTACACAGACTCTGTGTCGCCCTAACTGCACTGACAGAAGCCCTACGCCTCTCATGGAGGTGGGGCTATTATGTTGGTGTCGTAGGGCACTTACATCGGCGGGAGGAAGGCTGTAGTGTAGACACTGACATAATTAGATCAATGTAAGTTGCTTTATGTCGACCTATGTAATGCTGACCAGCCCTTAAAGAAATCAGTCTTCTCTGGCTTTTCCAAATTACTACAGTTATTAAAGGTCCATTATTCATTTTCCATGTCTTGTCTGCAACTCAGCTGCCATTATTTTACAATCATCCTGCAATTCAAGTAGGGCCTTAAGTAGTGTCAATTTATACTTCTTTAGAAGTATACAAAATATATACCTGCTATTATTGGGAGCAGGTACATGGAAGAAGATACTCAGTGGAGGTCATTCCAGCCCAGTGGTGAAGTAAGCTGCACAGTCCCTTTTGTTCCCCATGCCCTCCCACCACAGAGTGGAAAGACAGGAGAGCCATGGGCCCATCTACCTCCTAAAGGGAGCTTTTCGTGGACCTGAGTTTTGAGGTGCAGAGTGGTGGATAACATCTGCACAGCTGTCAAGAATCCTGCCCCCAATCCTTTTGCAGTAAAACTGCACTGGTTCCATTGCCAAGGGAGCAGCCATATAGTAGCAGATGCAGAGACAGGATTTGTCCCTTAATATAACAGCTGTCCATTCATTCACATAACTATGTCATGGAATACTGGAGCTGCACATATTCTGAATAACAGCAGCATCTCCCACATCTAGTAGAGATGTTTTATGCTCAAAATATAGTATGTTGCACAACTTTGCTCAAATAATTTTAGGAGGTGGAGAGATGATGAGGTAGTGATTAGGATCCTGATCTAGGAGACCCTGGTTCACTTCCCTGATCTATCACAGGCTTCCTGTGGGACCTTTGGTAAAGTCACTTAGTTCCCTACTGCTAAAATATAGACAACAGCACTTCTCTGCTTCACAGGGGTATTGTGACGATAAATCCATTAATGTCTATGAAGCACTCAGATACGATCATGATGAGCACCCTATAAATTCCACAAGGAAATGAACAATACTGCCTTCAGAGTAGGGCTTAATATTGTGCAGTGAATAAGGCCTGGCCCACATATTTAACAATGAGGATAAAACAAACTATTCAGTATTGCTCATTCAGCAAGCGACATCCATCTTGTGACCTAAATGAGGCAGGGACACTGTGGAAAAAATTGTATGTGATCATGTCACTGTACTGTATCATGAAGCATAATCACAAGGGGGTCAGATTAAGGTTCTCCTTCAAGTAATTGGCCATATGCACAGTCCAGCTATTGGTGTGCATGTGCCCCAGGTGCTCAGGACCAGAGACTTTTTGGCCAGCAGTAGGCATGTGCCTGTACCCAGGTGCTCCTTGTGCTCTCCACTGAGGGCATATAAGGGCAGGGAATGCATACCTCCATCAGTTCCTCTCAACCATCTCCTGACATTGTGACAGATCATTGGTGGTCCAGCATGCACATCAGCCTGTTAGAACTCAAGGATGTCAGGAGAGTCTGCAAGGTTTTTATCAGCAACATCAAGGGTCAACACATGTAAATAATGCTGGAAAATACAACCACTATATTCTACAGCAGTGATTCCCAAACTTGTTCCACAGCTTGTGCTGGGAAAGCCCCTGGCAGGCCGGACTGCTTTGTTTACCTGCCGTGTCCTCGGGTTTGGCCAGTTGTGGCTCCCACTGGCTGCAGTTCGCTGCTGCAGGCCAATGGGAGCTGCTGGAAGCATCGTGGGCCAAGGGATGTACTGGCTGCAACTTCCAGCAGCTCCCATTGGCCTGGAGCAGCAAACCGTGGACACTGGGAGCCATGATCAGCCGAACCTGTGGAAGCGGCAGGTAAACAAACTGGCGCGGCCTGCCAGAGGCTTTCCCTGCACAAGCAGCGGAACAAGTTTGGGAACCACTGTTCTACTCCATTCAAAGAGGAGCAAGAGCCTCCTGCTGTATCAAGAAGCAGTGAGATTGTGGAACTGGTCAATCTGACATCAGCCTTCCCTCTCAGCTGTCAACATACCTGGCCTGCAGACCTCCCTAGCAGACAGTCTGAACAGATATATCTCATTGAATCACAAAAGGGAGATCAAGGACCATATTCTTCATCACTTTCAATGAATGGGGCCACACCCTTATAGAATTGTTTGCGACTTATTTTGCCTCAGGAGAAGTTTGAGCTCAAGTTCCCTATCTGATGCTTTTCTTGTTCCATGGATGAGGGACCTTTCATATGCTTTCCTTCACATTCCTCTAATTTCCAGAGTACTTTGCAAGGTCAGACAAGACTCCACCAAACATATTGATAGCCCCAGCCTAGCCAAGGGAGGTTTTGTTTCCAGAAGTCCTAAGGCTGTCCGAGGCCCAACCCTGATACTAGACTTGCTGTCATAGTTCAAAGGGAAGGTGCTGCACCCAGACCTCAAGTCTCTCCACCTCACAGCCTGGCTGCTGGATGGATGTCTAGCCTAGAAGTTTCTCCAGTCAGGAAAGACGCCACCAGACACCCCTCGTGAAATGAATGACATTCTCCCACAGATCTTGGTTGAGGTCACTCCTCCCTCATGAAGCACCTATACCAGTAACGTAGGAGAGCGTGCTAGAGCTGAAATGATCTAATCTCTCTGAGTTCTCTGAGAGTTCACCTGGTGGCAATTTCATCACGTCATCTGCCTGTTGAGGCCAATCTGTCTTCTCTTACAGACCTGAGATTCATAAAGGTTTCACAAGAGACTTTCCGCCTGTTAAGGAGCTCCATTTCACCTTAGGGCTTTAATCTAGTATGTCCCATGCTTATGGGGCTTCTATTCAAACCTTTGGCATTATGACCCCTTTTACATCACTCCACAGAAATCTTCAAAGCAGACCCTCCCAACATACATGATTGTCTTCCCTCTCTTCCTCAGGACTCATCCAAAGTACTTACCCAATGTGGTCATGGAATTCCACCTAAATCAGCAAATCCACCTGTCTGTGTTCTTTACTCATGTGTGTAAGTCAGAAGTGGCCCTCCACCCTTTGAATGTCAGAAAGGCTCCAGTGTTTTATCTACAAAGAAGAAAAAAACATTCTGATCTTCTCCAAGGCTCTTTGTAGCTGATGGACTGAAAGGCAAGATCATGTCTTCACAAATTCAAGGATCTTCTCAAAATGGATTTCAGAATGTGTGAAATCTTGTTATGTATAG
This sequence comes from Gopherus evgoodei, assembly GCF_007399415.2. Classification (NCBI taxonomy): domain Eukaryota; kingdom Metazoa; phylum Chordata; order Testudines; family Testudinidae; genus Gopherus; species Gopherus evgoodei. The sequence goes on along the minus strand of NC_044322.1, from coordinate 289,995,291 downwards.
GAAAAAGAGACCCACCTGCAGGGTTGAAAGCTCATGTCACTAGAGCCCAGACAGCTTCATTCGCTTCCCTGAACAAAGTCAATCCTAGATGTATGTAAGGCAGCGACCTTGTGCTCTGTTCATACATTTACCAAGCATTGTGCTCTTACAGAAGCCTCCAGCTTAGATGCTGGTTTTATTAATACTGTTCTCCAGTCCCTTCTTTCATAGACATCCAGTAGTGGAATGTGCATATAGACAGCCACTTCAAGGAGAATGAAAAGTTACTTACCTTCGAGGTATGTTGTCCCTATGTACATTTCACAACCCCCTCCTCTATCCTCTTGACCTTGGTGTCCTCTCATTTATATTTTGCGGTTGAGAGGAAACTAATGGCAATAGGCGCACCCTTGCCAGACAGCAAAAAGAGCATCAGAGTGCAAGCTAGCTGTATGGATAAAGCTGGCCAAAAAGTCTACAGACATGAGTGCTAGGGTATATGCACACCAATAGTGGAATGTGTATATGGACAACACATCTCAAACTCCAGTTTCTGAACGCTTTGGAGTGCTTGACTTTGCAACCTGCACATTCTTTTCACATGGCTTTTTGTTTGTAATAATACAGAGGATGGATGAGGGTGTGCATTTGTAACGTGTGTGTATATGCCTGTTTATTTTGTTCGTGCATATGGTTGGAGCGGACTTTTCTATTGGAGACGGAAATAATCCTATCTCTTCAGCTCTACTAATACCAGTGCCATTTCAGGAAGATAGTGATAACTGTGCCATCCTGCAAGTCAAGTGTTTAAATTACTGTTTTCAATTTCATACAAGCATCATTCTCTTAATTTTATCTATTTAATTAAATATTTTATCTTCATTTTTGGCAGTGGTCCAGGCTGGTTATCTTTCAAAAACAGACAAAAAAAAAGTGTGACTTAATTTTATTCAACTAAAAAATTTACTTTTGGAATTTTTCTTTAAATCCTTTCTTGATTTTGTTTAAGCTGAATCTAGAACTAGATGCACATAAATCTACTCAGTCTCATGCTGTCAGAAGCCACAAAGAAAGTAATAAGGTGTCAGAGGTCAATCAGAGCCAATTTCACATAGGAAAAGAAGTAGTTTCATGGCTGATCAAGGTTCTCTAGGTCATATACATCAGTTTTTCATTTTACTGAGACTCATACCAAAACAGAAATAAAAGTCTAATTATTTATTGGAAGTCAATATTCAGTCTTACACCCACACAGCTTGTTGTATCTATATGAACTTTTAAATAGCAAGTGCAACAGCTGCAAAAAGGTGTTTGTGTACTGAATGAGAAAGGGGGGAAAAAGCTGAAACCATATAGCATAAAATAATTAATTCGAAGTGCTATTACTAAAGCATGCAATGAAAACAGGGAATTACTTCAGTAATAATGACAAATAAGTGTGTTTTTAATCCAAATGGTATAAACATCATACCAAAGTAATTCATTATATTCAAATTGAACAATTTTAATCCGTAATTGTCTCACTGTGCAAAAACAATTCATCGAGAATTCATAACAGAGCTTCTTCAAGCAGAGAGGTTTATAAATCCAAGAATTTAGAAATATAGCAAAAGCAGATGCAAAAAGCATTTTGACTTAAGAATTCATAAGAGATCATGTAACACTTGTGTTTGGTGTTGATTTTATATGTTAATAATTATTTCATTGAACTAAAAATCTCATAATAAGAAGAAGTCTGTAAGGACAAGTCCTATATAACCAAAGCTTAACAGGGAACAAAACTAAAATTGTAGGAGATTTATTATCCATGTGTTATATTATCACTACGTAATCTACCTGGAAGTCAGGGGGCATGCTGCTAAACTTAAAAAGTGACCTTGTATTTAATAATAAATAAAAACTTAGAAATAAAAAATCTTTTAGAATTCAAGTCGTATTCATTCCCCCTCCCCCGATGGAACAGAAGTTACCTTTGTAATATCCTTTTTTTGCAACCACTGTGTACCTTTAAACAAACACTAGACGTGACTGTTGCGCTGTCATTGACTCAAACTACAGTATGTGGGAACTACAAATAAGCAGCCTTGATACTGTGAGTAATTTGAGCCACTTAATACTAGATTAGCCTGAAAACAGTAGGGCAAAAGTGAGGCTGCCTGGTGCTGATCAAGAGACAGTAAAGATAAAATGCCAACACAGGGTATATCTTTCTCAGCGAAAATTATGCCCCCTTGTCTAGGATTCAGAATTTAATATTTTCTATCTTAACTTTCATTTAATAAGGAATGCATATATACAGTGGACTTTTATGTTCTTTCTGCAGGGTGCTTTTTCTTTAGTGAGTGCGTGTGTCTTCCAGCTGCAGTGAAAAAGGTTTTGTTGTTGCTTTATTGTTTGTCTGTTTTTTGTTTAAAGAAAGCCCCGGTGTCCTTTCTTTACTCTGGAAAGAGGAAACAGCAAAAGTTTAAAAAAAAATAATCATAATTCTGCTTGAAAAGAGACATATTTTCATGAGAACTGTTAATCTCTTAATACAACTGGCGCCAGAAAGAGGAGGTTGTGTTTATGCCTGTTTGTGTGTAACGTATCAGATATTCAGTATTACCAAAAATAAGTTTCTGTGCTCACAGATGACAGGGAAGTGCAGGTTCTTTCCTGTTTATGCCCTTATTGTCCCTAGGTAAATAGCATCTGAGAATTTTATAGTCCTGAATCTGCAAAGCACATATGCGAGCACTTAAACTTTTAATCACAGGACCATTCACTAAAATGTATTTGTGTAATATGGCAAATTTTAAAACTATTAATTTGAATTTTCTAGTTTTTCTTTTCTTGTGAATTAAATTTTTGCTATGATTTTAAATGTAGTATTTTGGAATGTTCATTTATAAGTCTCTCAGGTAAGGTGTATGTTATAAGTTAGCTGTGCATGTATCTGTTTTCATAAACACTTATAGCTTTAAAGAAACTTCCTGTAATGCATAGTCAGTACCTCATTGTCAGGCAATCAAAACCAAGAAAAAATAGTTGGCCCTAATAAGAAGAGCTTGTCAAAAAATGAAATAACATTTTGAAAAGATTGACTTTTTTATTTTGTATTATAATGTACCATTTTGATGAAACTTTTAAACATTAAAAAAAAACCCTTAGATCCAGTTATAAAGCATATTCGGAAAACACCAATAATGCAAAATAAATATCCAGTATTTTTGTTAAAATCCAAATTCAAAATTTCATCATAAATCTAATAGTAGAAAATTTTGAATAGCTCTGTTAATGAGGATTATGTCCATGATGTCATGCCAAGTTTCAAATTACAGACTTCAGTTACTTTTGCTGCCGGCCTGTATTCAATTCTAGTGATACCTTGAAAATAAAATAAATAAAAAATAGGAAAAAGGTATTTTCCCCCTTATCTGCTGGCTTAACTCAAAAGAGTCTGAATGAATTTTACTCAGGCTGTCATAAGGGGGAAAAAATCCTCTTTGTATAGAGATTAAACATGACTCATCCTAATGTGTTCATTTTGAAAAGTTATGAGAATGTGAAAATGAAGGGAAACAGGAGAAGTGTTCTAAAATGGACAGACTGTTGTGCAGCCTTAACTGTAACAACCACTTCATTAGTGGTTGAATAATGGTTAAATAAGTGGTTGAGTTGTACCAGCAGGGAACATGTCTCAGCAGAACAAGGTCACAATCTTTTTTGTGCTATGCTAATATCAGTAATTAATCATACGATTTTTTTAAAAAAAAATCTTAGTTTTAAACATATGCATCCATTCATTTTAAACATCCTTTTAGATCTGCAGGAATACTGAAAATCTTTGGGGGAACATCCATTTGAATATACAGCTATGAATTCATGTCAATAATATACATGGCACTTTTTCTTAATTTTCCACAAACATTCTGTGTGTGTGTGTGTGGGTATGTGTGTGTGTGTGTATTTAATTCAAAAGAATGTTTTCTGAAAGCAAAACTTCAGTTAATATGCATGTGTGTGTTCCCGAGGAAGTTAGTCCTGAAGGATTCACACATCCGTCTCTTTAATATACTTTCTACTGTTACTAAAGGTTGCCATCCAATCACAAAGTAGAAACAGCATCATGTGAGCTAGGTGACCAGTCACACACAATCATGAATATTCTAACCAAATAGCTCAGACAAACCCATAGGCTGAAATATATATTTTTATAAAGTGGTTGATGATAAATTTTGAATAACAAACACATTTGTAACATTCAGCTGCTTTCCAATCATGAAAAGAAAAAATGAAAGATTTAGTGCAATTAGCTCACCAAGCTCTATCTGCATTAAAAAAAATTTAGCCCTAAAAAATCTTCATGCTCTTAAATATATAAATGAATCACCATTTTCCTAGGAAGCTGATGCTGCTGCATTTTAGTAACCATTTAGCCAAAGGTATATGAATGCACCTGACACCTATGAATTAATCCTATTTTTTTCAACCATAATAATTTTCTCTCTGAAATGTTAGTAGTTGCGAGTAAGCATTTTCTTTATTTATTGCTTCTCTGAAATACAAATCAGTATATTTTCCTTTTGTTACCTTTGTTTTGATTTTAATATTTTCGTTTCCTCTGGGGAGATAGAACACTGCTCTGCTTTTAAGGTAGTCCTTTACAGTACATTTCTATATCTATCAGTAAATTTCTTTTTTTTCCCCCCCGATACAGAGGATTACTGCTGCAGGAAAACAGCAGGTTTTCAGAAGCACTACATTACTATAAAGTGGCAATTGGTAGCAGACCCACATTAGCTTGTAAGTAATTCAGCAGGTTTTTTTTTTACATTTCTTTTCTTCCCTCGTCTCTGAACTATTATAAAGCTAGAATGAGAAGGCTTGGCTTGGCTTGGCTTGGCAGAATTTTTTTATATATATATAATTTCAATGGATAATATCAGTGTTTTATTTTTCAGCATTTCAATTTTTTATCTGTTTTAAATTTTCACAGTTGTTGGAAATAATGGGGGGCTAAGACAGCAATTATTTAATGACAGTAGATGTTGACATTCAAAATATTAAAGCTTTATAACCATTACAACAAGTTTTCAGCATCACACATATCACCATGTAGAAAATAAATAACCTTTTTTATCAACAAAAATCTGATTGTTCCAAGCCTAGATATATTATAAAGTAATATTCCACCAACCACATTTAGTGTGAGAAGTCATGCATATATGGACAGTTGTATTTAAGGAAATTTGTTCTCAATATTAAAATGAGAAGGAGAAATTATTTTACTCTTCAGTGAGCTGCAAAACAATCACTTCGTTGTTCAACATCTGCTCCCTGATAGACAGTGGGCAACAGAACTGAAAACAATGGCACAATCCTGTACCATTCACAAGAATGGGCTAGTGAGCCATGGACACTGGCTCAAATTTATGACATTGATGATTGTTTTCTGACAGCCAGTCTCTGACTTTTAAGGAATATGGTGAGTCAATAATACAAGGTTTTTGGAATTCCTTTTTTTGCCTTTTTCTTAATTGGGACAGTCATCCACTAGTAAGATTTGTTGTTATTGCCAGTGACTGATTCTGGTACCATACCAGTAGACTCTAATTGCAGGTTGTTGAGTCATTTTGGTATCCCCATGATTTGATGTATTAATTTATGTATGTTTTGGAGGCAAGGTGGCTCATATTTTCTTTTACTTAAAAAAAGAAGTCTGCCCAATATTATGTTTCTAAGAAAGCAACAGCCAACTTTCAAGGGAAGTTCTATGGCCTGTGTTGTGCAGGAAGTCAGACTAAATGATCACAGTGGTCCCTTCTGATTTTATAATCTCTGAACATGAATATATTGGTTTAAAATGATAACAGGTATGATGACATAGTGGAACTCCACTAAAACATGTAATATTTGTTTATTCCCTGAACAGCTGCCTATTTAAATACTGGTATTATCCTGATGACTCAAGGAAAGACTGAGGAAGCCAGGAGGACGTTCCTGAAGTGTTCAGAGATCCCTGATGAAAATTTGAAAGATCCTCATGCTCACAAGAGCTCTGTTACCAGTTGCCTTTATAACTTAGGAAAACTCTTTCATGAACAAGGACATTATGAGGTGAGAATGAAATTTTCCCTTCCCATGCAAACATCAACAATACCCCTCCCAACCCTACAAAAAAGTCCTTATAATAAATAATACCCATAATTTATATATAGTAGCACCTTTCATCAACCATGTCAAAATGCTTCACAAATATTAATTGATTAAGCTGTACAAATCCCTGTCGGTGTGGGAAAGTCTTATTCTCCACAATTTATGGAGAGAGAGGCAGAGAATAGCAAGCAGGGGCGGCTCCAGGCACCAGAGCTCCAAGCACGTGCCTGGGGCAGCAAGCCACGGGGGGTGCTCTGCCGGTTGCCGCTAGGGCGGCAGGCAGGGTGCCTTAGGCAGCTTGCCTGCGGAGGGTCCGCTGGTCCCGCGGCTTCGGTGGACCTCCTGCAGGCATGCCTGCGGGAGGTCCGCTGAAGCTGCGGGACCAGCGGACCCTCCGTGCTTGGGGCGGCAAAATGTCTAGAGCCATCCCTGATAGCAAGATAGTGTTAGAACCAGAATGAAAACTTGTCAAATCTCGGACTTTTTGCTTTCTGAAGTTTGGTCTCTTTCATGAGATTGTTGTCATAAATGGCTGAAGTATATCTGTAAGCCACTGGGGAGTGTGTATTACTGGTTGGCCTCTGTGCCTGAATAGCAGAAGATGAGAATCTGTTACAGCCCCAAATAGGGAGTCCATGGCTCTTTAACTCAATCTGGCTAGCTCATGCTTTTAGCCCTGGAGGTTCCCACTAGTTCACCACTGGTGAGTCAGCAAAGATAGCAGCCATCATATATACAGATGAGAAGACCTCTGTTAAGTATTTTGTCTATTGGAGTTATACTGAAGGCCTGGTTGGGTGGGTTTTTTTTGTTTGTTTTTGTTATGCTGTCCAGCCAAACATACTTCAGAATGATAGTTGCACGAACTGTGATCCATGTAACTTTTTTCTGACTGCAACATGTGAACTCTGCTGCTTACGATTAAGTACACACATGCAGTTCAGAGTCCCCTATATTTAGCTTCCTTTTTCAGCTCTCTCAAATGGCAGCGATTAATATGTTAGATTTTTTATCTGCATTTTAACCAATCTGTAAAGATAAGAGAGCAGCAACATACTGTATGGGTCTGCTGTGACTGCACTTAGAGTGCTGTGTTGTTTATACAAAGGGCTGGTCTACACTACGGGGGAAAATCTATCTTAGATACGCAACTTCAGCTACGTGAATAATGTAGCTGAAGTTGAAGTATCTAAGATTGAATTACTCACCGTCCTCATGGCACGGGATCGATGTCCGCGGCTCCCCCTGTCGATTCCACAACTCCGTTCGGGTTGGTGGAGTTACGGAATCGATATAAGTGCGTTCGGGGATTGATATATTGCATCTAGATGAGACACGATATATCGATCCCCGAGCAATCGATTGCTACCCGCCGATATGGCGGGTAGTGAAGACGTAGCCAAAGCCATGGATTGGCATGGTTTTCAAAGGTTAAATAAATGACAGGTGTCTTCCTGGGGTACTTACCTTCTAAAATGGACTTTACAGGGTCATGCAGTTATGTTTTGCAAAGGACTCTTACTACTCAATAAGTGTAAAGTGAATGAAAATAACTATTGAGCTTCATTCACTTTACATCTCCAGCCTGCCTGCTGAATGAAACATTAGTATGCGATCATGAAATTCAAGTATATCACATCATGCATATGCACAAGACCACACAGGAATCTTAATTTTGGCATTTCCCAACTCCTGAGTGCTCCTCCTTTCATTCTTTATCCACGTTCTTTCCCATGGAGCAAAGATTCAATAATAGGATCTGGATTCTATTGTTAGGTGATAGTAGGCAATGATACTTTATTATTAGGGTGCTTATTGTAACAATCTCATATCAATCTGGGCACTGTCAGTCCACGGAATTTTTAATCGGTATCTAGACACACACACACTAATGGAAATCATTCAATCTAGTGTTAAGGAACTTCACATCACTTGTTGATTGTTTTATAAATGAGGAATCTGAACTTCCTAGTGTATTGGTAATGAAGATATGTATTTCTTTTCTTCATTCTGGGAGCGTAGCTAGTACCTAATTCACATGTGAAAAAGTGCTGTTGAAAATGGTGCCTTAGTAATGTTTTTCTTTCCTGTTTCAGGATGCCCTTATGGTTTACAAGGAAGCAATACAGAAAATGCCAAGGCAGTTTGCACCACAAAGCTTATACAATATGATGGGTAAGAGCAATTTTAATATTACAGAGTGACACTCAAGGAGGCAGGGTGAAACTAGAGTATTTAGTCATGCAACTGGAGCTCAAGTGATTCAGTTAATTAATAAAACCAAATTAATTTCCTCCAATAGATCTTAACCATAAGTAGGTTCCAATTTCAGAGTTCAAGTAACAGCAGTAGATTTTCTTGACAAACCCTAGTAGATGATTATACAGGTATATTCTGGGTCTCTTTCTTAGTGTTCCCACAGCTCTTAAATACACATCATACTGATTGCAGTGGTGCCCACCTATAGAATTTCCTACCTAATAGCTAAGAAGCTTTATGTGTACTATTTAGTGTGGCTAGTGGAATTTTTCATTCACTAAGTCACCTCTCTTCCCCCATTCAATTACCATTGCAGCCAATGGGAGTGTTTTCAACACAAAATGGATTAAGTAGTGAATCACTAAGATTATTACATGAGGAATATTTAGATTTTATTATTAAATAGCATGTCTCAGTGGGCTCACAATCCAATTTGGATGCTTTATATCAAGAGTGAACATAAGAACGACCGTACTGGGTCAGACCAAAGATCCATCTAGCCCCGTATCCTGTCTACCGACAGTGGCCAATGCCAGGTGCCCCAGAGGGAGTGAACCTAACAGGTAATGATCAAGTGATCTGTCTCCTGCCATCCATCCTCACCCTCTGACAAACAGAGGCTAGGGATACCATTCCTTATGCATCCTGGCTAATAGCCATTAATGGACTTAACCTCCATGAATTTATCCAGTTCTCTTTTAAACACTGTTATAGTCCTAGCCTTCACAACCTTCTCAGGTAAGGAGTTCCACAAATTGACTGAGCACTGTATGAAGAAGAACTTCTTTTTATTTGTTTTAAACCTGCTGGCAAACAAAGGGTGGAGAAAAGATTAAGTAAAGTGAAGTCTACAATAAGAGAATCCAATAGTCCCTCTGGGTCCAGCTGACCTGCCCTTCAAAATGTTGAAGGCAGCCTCAGTGCATTAAATTGTGAGTTTTGGTTTCTTTTCTTAAAAAGCTAAATTATTTTTTCTCTTGTTTTTCAAAATATAAATATAAGAGGATAGAAATTTGAGTTGGATAAATCACTTGATTTAAAACCTGATATAACCAGGTGGCAGGTCCTAATATCCTGCATAGAGATACAAAAGTCTTTAAGTAGGACCCTGCACAGAAATGCACCTGTTTCTGCTGACTCATCTTAATGTCTGAATTATGGTGGGGTTCAGAGAGTCCTGTGAGATCCAATCTAAGATAAGAAAGGGGTTGAGTGTTTTTCTGAAGTAAAGAGAACTAGGGTAATTGTCAGAGAAAAAGCTCTAGGAACAACGAAGATCAAGAGAAAGGTCAGCAGGGATTGGGATTATTTTTCTTTTAAAATAACAATAAAGGAAAAGCCCAGGAAAGGAATAAGTTTGAACTATATCCCTTATGAATGTGTGTGGGCGTGCTGAATCCAGTGGGACTTAGTTTTCACCAATACTTATTTCACCAGAAAATGTAGATTCAGGCTGAACAAAACATTTAGCAAATTCAACAAATTGTTATGGTAAAAGAAAAACTAACTAAATCCAAAATATTATAAACATTTGTTTTGAACGTTTCAAAATGTTTATTTTTTCTATTTGAAGCAACTTTGTTTTGAATTTACTTCAATTTTATTTAAAAAGAGATAAAAACTTGAAAATGAAACATTTTGATCTGAAACGACCATTGAATTTTATTTTTCTCATTTTTTTTATTTTTGTTTTTCACTTCTTGATTTTCAAAAAATGTTTAAAATTTTCATTTTGGGTCAACTCTATGTTTGTTTTCGGTATGACCAGTGAACCAAAAAAATCAGCTATTTGCACTGCTCTAGTGGAGAATCATTGGAGGTACCTTAGAGATGAATATGGTCCAGTAGAATCAGATAACTTTTCATTTGGACAGGCTATTAAGAGTAATGCCTTTCGATGTATACTGTGCAGTGTATGTTCCTGTCAATGAACATGACTCTCACTTACACTAAGGGGAGTTTAACACATTCATTGAATCAAGATTCTGATGCTCGCTCCCCAAGTTACTTGTTTTGTGTGTGTAGTTTCTCTCCCTTTAACAAGATACGTTAAGTATTTGATGATGAAACAATTATTCTAAAACTGCAATTTGATCTGGTGCTTTTTTAAAGTCTATGTCTTAAAACAGTTAAGGATGTAAATTCAGAATTAAAATATTTGTATTGCCATGGTGATAGCATTGCTTGTTTTTGATTCTTTGTAAACCACACTCACTTTGGCAATGCATATTTATTCACTGTTGTCACTTTTCTGGAATACTGAATCTCATCATATCAAATCAGTGGCTAAAAGTCTTGCTTTTGTACTCATTTTTTGTTGATAAATGGTCTAGGTCGTATTACCAATTGATCAGTTTCATTTGTCAGCCTTCACTGATTATCCTATGAAGCTGATCAACAGCCATAGTTTTGTTTTGTGAATTAGACATCTGCTTATTATTATTGCCCTATAGAGACCTTTGGCAGATTGTAGTATTTAGATAGAGCCTGGCAAGTTTGACTCCCCTTTTGTGTGCAAAAGTATAATTTCAAAATCTTGAAAAAAATATGATTTCCAGTAGCAAAAGTTGCAAAATTATAGTCAAAATTATTTGTGGTAAAACAGATTATGTAATATAAAATGGGTGAGTTGCCCTTTCTTCCTTTTTCTTTGAATGGAGTGATCCTATGAAATCATTGCTCCTCATAAGGATTTAATCTGCTGTTTTTAAATAGAAAATAATCCCAAGATTTGGGTAAAATAGATTCTTGACTGAGTACTTTACCTACCCCCTTTCTATATGTAAGGGTTGTGATGCCTTTCCCAACTTGTTTTATATGCACAGTTCTCTGCCACATGTACAAACTCACACTCTTCCTAGGATTTGGATTAATTAGCAAACAAAACAAAAAGATGACACAAAGACCAGCTCAGTCCTGTTCCTAAGATTATTTCATTCATTGCTTTGTCCATGCTCTAGATCCTCTCTCCTTTAAATCATAAAATATCAGGGTTGGAAGGGACCTCAGGAGGTCATCTAGTCCAGCCTCCTCCTCACAGGAGGACTAATCCCCAGACAACTTTTTGCCCCAGATCCCTAAATGGCCCTCTTGAGAATTGAATTTATAACAGAATTGAATTTATTGAGTTTAGCAGGCTAACGCTCAAACCACTGAGCTACCTCCAAGTCAGACCAGCTCCCTTAATAAAAAGTCACCTGCTTCAGAGTCAACAGAGCTCACTTAACACTTTTTCAGAAGGATCAATGCCTGCTAACAAGATTGCAAACAGTGCCAAACTGTTACAGGGCTAAATAGCAAATATAACTTTCCCTAAATTTAGCATTTCTGGATAGATTGCAATGCTAGAGCCAACAGACTAAATACATCCAGCCTACCATTGAATGTACCTCGCAGATCCTATTTATGAATTAGGCAGTGAGATGTTTGTCTGTTTTTGTATGTAAAGTTAAATGAATCAACATGTTAGCTATATAGCTATTGTTTGGATGTATTATTTTAGATAAATTTGCCTGCCTACTTCTTGCAAGGCTTTGTCTGTTAATAAACTTTTCCATTAGGTATACAGTGGGCGACTGTTGGGAGTGAGGTCTGCTAGAACTCACCTGCTTATAACTGCAGGAATTTGACAATCTGAGCTATGCTCACCCAGTTTATGGTGGATATCTGCTCAGTGCTACAGAGGAAGATGGGAGATCCCCGGAATGCCCTCAGTATGTGCAAGAGGAGTCCTTCCCTATCTGTGTGTGACCAGGAATCTCCATAGCTGAATGTATAATCCAAGAATACAGAGGATGTGAGGCCAATCCCTTTCAATTGACTTTGTGATTAAATTTAAGCCTCAACCACTTGCTGTCTTTGATACACAGCATTAATTGCAAGTGTCTGACTTGAGAAAATGTTTCATCTGATTTAATAGCCATTTCCATCTGTCATTCCAGGGATTTAATGGGGCTTTCCTAGTGACTCCCCCCATACAATATATACTCAAAGGAGTATAACCAGAAGGCTCTCATAGCTTATACTGTATTAGGATTTGAACTCCTGATCACCAAATACATAAGCTCACCAGCAGTGTTAAACCTTTGCACTACCTGTTTTCTGTGTTTTGTGTTTCAGTACTTTTCCTGTACTTGCTCCCATTGGCTTTTTTACTCTGGCAAGCCAGTAACTCATTCCTTCAATGTGTCACTTTGACTTCTTGCTTTTTAAAAATTAGAAACTAGTTTGTCTCTTAAATTAAAAGGGACTTTTTGACCCAGAGGATCAAGTTATCCATTTGGCTTTGTGTTTTGCTCATTATATGAAAGGCAGGGCCTGGAGACCCACGTCAGATGTTCAAAGTTCATGTGTATGAAAAGCCACAGTGTAGATTTTCGTACTCTGTCACTGTGATTTATTTTGCCAGGTGTGCAGCAACCAAGCTAAGGAAACCATATGTTTTGTTGGCTGTGTACCAAGAAAAAAATTATTAATTTTTCTTTTCTTAAAAAGAAAAACACAAAACAAACATAAAATTAAAGTCTTTAAACTGGAATAAAAATAATTATTCAATATTCTGTGTGGGGTTGGCTTGGTATAAATTTTCTCTGTGGCATTCATCTTTGATATAATTTAAAAGAACGTACTAAGGTTACAAAGATCAATTTGCTTGGCATTACAACACGCACTACAAAGGCCAGAGTCCAGCTTAGCTGCATTAAATAGGTAATATATTTTGTTTAAAGTTTCAATTAAGACCTAGGGTCAAAAGATATAATGGTCCCCATGGGATCTTGAACACTTTAATGCCAATATTGGGATTGCTTAAGGATCAGGCTTGGGTCTAGATGTCTTTTGCTTTCCTGGAAATATGATAATATACAGTTGATTGTATTACACTGCTTTTAAAACCGCACAGGCCACCTGCTACAGTAATTCATACTTCTGCCAGTTTAGTGGTATGAAAGAGAGGGAAATGAAGTGTTGGAGCCAGGGCCGTAGCAACAAAGAACGTGGCCCCCTCCGAACATATGTCCAGGGCCCCTTGCAATGCAGAAACTGGAATGCGGTATTTATTTTATACAATATACAGGGTTCATATTATGTATACATAGGCCTACAGTGTACATGTATTCCGTATTTACGCAAAGCGCTTCTTTCGAGCCTTGTTCTCCGCAAATTGGTTAATCAATGCGTCGTAGTCCAGAGATCTGGCAATCTTGTTTTTGATTGAGATAACTGCAAGCGCAGAAAGCCTGTCATCTGTCATGGTTGAACGCAGGATATTCTTGATCAGTTTCATTCTGCTGAAGCTCCTTTCAGCACCAGCGACAGTAACTGGTGTGGTCAGAAGAATTCTGATGCAAATGCAAAGATTCGGATATATCTCCTGAAGGCTGTTCTTGTATATGTACGTTAAAAAATTGTTTGCCGTGACAAGTCCTCTCTCTTTCTCGATGACATAAATAAAACGATTCAATTCCATTAAGAGTTCATTGGCATCAATGTCTCCCATTTTTCTTTCAAAATTTTGGCTGTGATTCTCCAGTTCATTTTCTCTGTGACACTGCTTCAGGCTGTTAGTGTTGTACAGAAATCCAAACAACTTATACCACTCCACGAGTTGATCAAATTGCGACGAAACAGAAGATATGGCCTGATCAGTGAGAACAAGAAAGAACTGCGATTTGAATTTTTCTTCGGCAGAAAGACGACTCGAATCATCAGCACATTCGTAATCAAACATTCTCTTCCTACGTCACACCCTGGTTTCTGGAAACACCTGCTCAATACCCATATGCTCTGCTATTTCACGTGCATTTGTGACCACAAAGTTATATCCTGTATTTCGATAGTCTTCCAAAAACTTCATTGTAGCACCGACTTCTGCCTGCAGTACGTCAATTGACACATCTGGTGACTGAATTAATTTGCTGGTTTTATTGACATGAAATAGTATATCGTACCACGTGTACACAAGTAGAACAAAAGGCCACGTAATAACATGGTTTAAAAGCGCACTGGCTTCTGTTGCTCTATTGCCATCTTTCTTTTCAAGTGCATATTCTCGCAAAGATGACAAAGCATTGCACGATTCTTCAAGGTGATAACGCAATGGCTTCACAGCATCAATTCTCGACTCCCAATGAGTGTCCGATAACCCTTTAACAGATATTGGCATATGTTCTTGAAGTATATCCCAACGTGAAGGTGAAGAAGAAAAGATAACGTATATTCTGTTGCTGTGTCTGAGATCACAAGATTCCAAGTGTGAGCTCCACATGGTACATACAAGGCACGGTCATTTATTTCTAGCATGCGGGCTTGAACTCCTTTATTCTTTCCTCTCATATTTGTGCCGTTATCATAAGCTTGGCCTCTCATGTCAGCAATGTCTATTCCTAAGTCGTTTGCCTTTTCAAGAAATGCTTCCAATAAGCCCTCGCCAGTTGTATCATGAACATTAAGAAAACCAACAAACGCTTCACGAATATTGACACCATCTTCACCGTTACATTCAACAAAGCGTAACACCACAGACATCTGTTCTTCATGTGACACATCGGGGTACAGTCCAAAATAACTGAATAATATTTTGCTTTTTTAAGCTGCGCTATGTTGGCCTCTTGAATGTTACTGGCAACAAGTTGAATCAGCTCGTTTTGGATCTGTGGACTGAGATACTGAACATGTGTCTCTGCCTTCTTAATCCTCTGTAAAAGTTCGCTGAGGACAGTATCATACTTTGCAAGCAATTCAAACAGTCCCAAAAAGTTGCCATTTGAAGGATCGCCGAGCTTTTCATTACTTTCTCGAAATGCCAAGTTTCTTTCGGACAAGAAAATAATGACATCAGCCATGCGTTTGACAACATTTCTCCAGAAATCTCTTTCTTTCAGAAAAGCCTGCAATTCAAGTTGGCCAATAGATGTACGGTTTACTATGCCTGACTGAAGGTCAAACCATTTCACCATACAGTCTTGATGACCTTTGCTTGTTTCATGCTGCTGAAGTCTTTTTGACAGTGCTTTCCAAGCAGATGTTCCACGACGTAGCGGTATGTCGCCAGTGCCAAATAATTTACAAGAAAAACAAAAAATGGCATCTTTCTGAACTGAGTACATTAACCATGAACGTCTTATTTTCTCGCCATTTGCCATGGTTCGATAGAAATGAGTACTTGTGAACCTCTGTCTTTCCTTGTTATAAGGAAATTCGTAACTTTCATTCTGTAGCGATGGGCCACGTGCAACAATGTCACATACTTGCCTGTTCGATATTATAGACGGCCCATCTCCTGGATCATCAGTCAGTGATTCAGATTCAGATACTTCTTTCCTGGCAGCAGCTGGAATATCTGTCACAGTATGTTTGGTAGAACAATTGGCTTCACCTTCGACCACACTTGAAGCACTTCTGGATACTTCTGGATACGATTCGTCGCTGCTAGCGCTGTCCGTTTCATGTGCCTGTACCTGTACGTTGGATTGCAGCACAAAATACGTTGACAACTTTGGAATTTTCTCAAGTTCCTTCTCGGCATCTTTTGCTGCCTTTCGTTTACTAGCTCCGCTCTTATACATTCTCTTAGACATCACAAAGCACGCTTCTGCGTTGGAAACGATAAAAAACTAAACAACTAAATTAATAATATTTATCCGCTGACTGCCATTATGAACGCAAATACACATTCTTTGAATGGGTCCAACTAAAATTCGAAACTGACCGACAGACAACTGATGTAGCCAATAGCATTATGATGTCTCATAATGACTTCACGGTTTTGTCAGTAAAACTGACATGGATTGTGCAATAGCGTCAATAAATGTCACTTACCTAGTTATACCTGACATTTTTTTTGCCACTTTTAGGGGCCCCCTTCCTTGCGGGGCCCCCTCTGGTCGGAGGGTACGGAGGGCGCTCACTACGCCTCTGGATGGAGCTTCATGTTAATATTGAGAGATAATGAGAAATATATGGATAATGTTGTTCAACTTATTGAATGGCAATTGCACTTCATCCATCTCTGCCTATTTTTCAAGTGCATTTCTGTTAAGCTTGATAACCATTTTTGATAGAGAGCTTCCTTTGTAACTTACATCCAATACTATGTGCACTGAATAGTATGTGTACACAGTGCAGGTTATGAGGGAAAGTGAGGAGCAGAAAAAGAGGGACATAGGTGGAACTTGTGACTTTTTCGTTGACTTATAGACTTCAAGGCTGGAAAGGACTATCATGATCATCTAGTCCAGGGGTAGGCAACCTATGGCCCGGGTGCTGAAGGCGGCACACAAGCTGATTTTTAGTGGCACTCACACTGCCCAGGTTCTGGCCACCAGTCCTAGGGGCTCTTCATTTTAGTTTAATTTTAAATGAAGCTTCTTAAACATTTTTATAGCCTTATTTACTTTACATACAGCAATAGTTTAGTTATATATTATAGGCTTACAGAAAGAGACCTAAAAATGTTAAAATGTATTACTGGCACACGAAACCTTAAATTAGAGCGAATAAATGAAGACTCAGCACACCACTTCTGAAAGGTTGCCAACCCCTGATCTAGTCTGACCTCCTGCTCATCACAGGCCACAGAACCTCACCCACCCACTTGTGTAATAGATCCATAACCTTTGGCTGAGTTACTAATGTCCTCAAATCATTATTTAAAGACCTCAGTTACAGATAATCCACCATTTAACACTAGTTTAAACCTGCAAGTGACCCAGCCCATGCTGCAGAGTAAGGAAAAAAACCCCAGGATCTCTACCAGTCTGATCCAGGGGAAACTTCCTTCCTGACCCCAACTATGACAGTCAGTTGGACCTTGAGCATTTTGGCAAGACCCACCAGCCAGACACCCGGGAAAGAATTCTCTGTCATACTCAAAGCCCTCCTCATCTAGTATCCCATCATCGGCTTTTGGGGGATGTTTGTTACTTGCAGTTGCAGATCAGCTACATGCCAGTGTAGGCAGTCTCATCATACCATCCCCTCCATAAACTTATCAAGCGCAGTCTTGAAGTGAGTTAGCTTTTTTACCCCACTGCTCCCCTTGGAAGGCTGTTCATACATGAAGTTACCACTGAGTCTCTTTCTCAGTCTTCCCAATTTGCCTCTAGACATGTTGCTCATGTGCAGATGCAGAGCACATGTGCATGGTGAAAGGTTACTATCCATGGCAAATTTTCTTCTTTCAGTCTCTAGAAAGTTAAATGATTTCTCCTTGTTGCTCTGCTACATTATACATGGACAGAAACCAAGCTGTCTTACACCAGTGGAAGCCATGTATAGTACAAGTAGGGGAGCCAGATTTTACATCTGTAATAGAAATAGAGGTTCACATCATGAATATGAAGATTTAGCACAGAGAGAGGCGTTTCTGTGTTGATGGTTATAACATAACTATCACTTTATTTGATTATTCTTTTGGGTGGATGTGGCTATTTGTACAAGCCTGTTAATATTGTTAAGACTCTTTCCCCTTTTGCCCCTTACTCCCAGTAAATGCTTTTCTTATTGAATTGCTTTTAAATATTGTTTAGGGCTCTTTTGTTGGTATAGTCTTACAGTTCAGTTCATGCTGTGCTAGATTTATTTTTTAAGAGCCAGACATGATTGAGCTGTGCAATATGTGTCCCACACCATAACTTATGAAAAACATGATGCCCTGCACTTATGTCGGATTCAATGGTCAAAACATTGGGCATGCTTCTAATGAAGTTTTACTGGGAATTGTTTAATAATGTACATTACAAAACATGTATTTTCTTTAAATATATATTAGCTGAACATGAGGCCTATTTTCTCCTCATGCAAATACTTGATTGTGCTAAAGAGGTGCTAATAATGGAGTTCGCTACTGTGGGAAGAAAAGGTTGTGCTCCCCTACTCCCTTGTTCTTCCATCTCACCCCCAAGTAGGTTACTGTCATTTATATCTGCTCATGCTAAGCTGAATCTGAAACTTTGGGCTGATTGAAACTTCTGGCTGTTTTGTTTTAAGATTCTAATTATTCAAACTGAGTACAAAGATTACAGAAGTGAATTGCTAAGGAGGTTGTGGCTACTACATTTGAGACCATTTTTTTCCAAGTTCCAAAGGTTTTTGTTCACATTTTTCTTCTCCTTTGGACAATCAATCTCTATTCTCCTGTAAAACACTTTAAATTTTTTTATACACACAGTATTCTGGAAAGGCCAAGAGTCTACGAGTTTAATATTTTAACATATTAGAAATGTGGATTAAAAATGAGTGTACCCATTACATTTTCAGACAGAAATATAATCTGATATCTAAACTGGGCTACTGATATAACAATTATACATGGTCCAAATGGTAAGTCCTTTTATCAACAGCACTTTGAAAAGAAATACACTGTTGACACAATGTCAATGTTTACCTCTTCAGCCATGGCTAATTTTTTTTACTATCCACTTACATAAAATGAAAGGTATAAGAGACAAATTATCTTTTCATTTACAAATGCTGAGTCATTCCATTTGTTCTCTCTTTAGTGACTGTGGGTGACACATCTATCTGAAACTAAAAATCAAATAACTATCCCAGCTGAGTTGTTTGTCAATGACTTCTTGTTTCACTGAGGTTTTCAGACTATACTTCTTTAAAGACTGTCCTGTTCTTTATTGAAATTCATTTGCTTTTTATTTTCATCCCTCTCCATCCAGCTATAGGATTTTTTTTTAAAGTTGATTTTCGTTCTAATTAAACCAAAAATCTGAGTCTCCATTGTGATTGGCTGCAAGTGGCCTATAAGAACACAGTCAAATCCATATAAATGGATAATTGACTCCCCTCCAGCAAAAAAGCTTATAAAATGCTGTGTGCTCTGAGAAGTCTTCAAAGAGATTCTTCTATGAAAGAAAAAAATATGCTTGTTCTGTGTACAGTATACTTCATATACATTAAGATCACATGCACCAATAGCTCCAGAGAAGCTCTGTGTGCAGAATATGCTTATTAACAATAATGTGCATGCTGCATTATAGATTAAACATAACTATTAAGCATAGCTATAACAGTGCTTTTAGCTTTGTTATTTGCACACATACCCTAGTAGCTCAGAAAAAGCCATTGCAATATGTTCTGTGAAGGTGTAACAGTACAGTACAATTGATGCAAAACATGTAGTAAATATGCTTATTAAGCATGTGCAATATAATTTTATAAAATATATCTCCTTTTATTCTATCTTGAATTCCATTTTTGTCAGTGCAATGGCCAAGTTTATGTTTTGTAACTCTATACTCTGAGATTTTGTACACCAAGGTTTTGCCATGTTTTTTGTTTGTTTGTTTGTTTTTTGTTTTTTTACATATTACAAACATTTTTAAAACACTTCCTGATAATACTAAGAAGCATATTGCAATGCATCTGTCCTGAGTATAGGTAATATATATCTGTATTTGTCTTTTTGTGTCTTCAGTAACACAGTACTCCAGAAATACGATGCTAATAATAAAAAAAAATCTAAGCACACGGTATCCATAGAGGCATAATGCTAGTACATTCGCAGCTCCATAGTAGTCTTCTCATCAATACATCCAACATGTTCCCCTCAGGGAAATGGCCTTTGCTTGGGGTCTTCAGATTTCAGGATTTCTTAGTGCTGAAAATATAACAACATTATTTGTGGTATGTTTGATTTTTTCTAATATCTGCCCGAGGTAGAAATAATCCAATATGTGAATCCCTCTTGTTTATCAACAAACCGGAAGTAAAGACAGGTAGTGATCCTAATCTAGAACCGCATAACACTGCTTGCCTTCCTGTTCGCACTAAATAGTCCCCTGTTTTGTTCTTTTGCACTATATGAGACATGTTGGAAATTCATAACTCCTTTCTTCCCCTCTTGGGTGATAAACCATATCACAATCCACTCCTTTGCAGTGCAAAGTGGTGAATTTGACTCCTAGAGAAGATAACTCATTGTAGCCACCTAATCTTTTGTTTTTCTTTTTATAACTAATCACTCTTTTCTTATTATCTTTGTTTTTTTAACTGATCATTGTTTTGTCTTGAATTGTTTCACACCTTTTCCACTGCGATGATTTAAGTGTTGTTTTGGTGTTTCTAAGAAGTTTTGAAATGTGTGCCTGTATTGTAAGATTCCCGAGGGTTCTGGTGTTTATAAAAAGAAAACACCTTAGACTGCTTTTGCGATGATAATAGAAGTGTTGCAACTGATTCTTCTCTGTTTTGTGTAGTATATGAATAAAGTAATTTTGAGTTTCAAGGCTTTTGTTGGCATAGGTGTAGTTAAAGGATACATTGTATCCATTATGCTTTCCTTTGTACTAAAGTATTAAATAAAAAGAGTTCTTGGTGAAACAATCTACAAAACACTTTAAATATAGTATCATATATCAATATACTAAGTAAATTACAGCCACAGTGTAATAATGAGATCATCTATCCCATCCCCTTCCCAGTGCAGGATTGCCTTTAAAGCTGGGTAATCTAGAGAATATTAGGTGAATAATTCCTCCCCGAATTTGAAATGTGTTGAATAATTCCAATATTGTGGGGTCCCTCTATGTCCGTCCCCCACATCAGTTGAGCTTTACATTGGTGAGGTGTGTCTTATTTTAGAAGTCCCATTGGATGTGTCTTCCACCAGTTTCAGGTTTAAAGTCCACAGAATACTAAAGATAGGAATCTGTAGATTAATCTTACTGCTGAGAACTCATTTAGCCCTGCAAAATATTGGATGGTCATGTACCTGGGGTGAGCCATCAAAAGCTTTCCTCTTGGTATCTCACTATGGCTTCTATTCAACAGAAGCACTTAAGCACAGGGTTAAGTGCTTTTGCTGAATTGGGGCCTAGATTCCTATACGTTGACTTGTTCTCCTTATGGTGTCTGAGATATCTTTGAAACATTGTGACATATAACAGATTTCCTCCTGTGCCTTTGTGATATAGTTTGTAAAAGTGGAAAAGTGGGATATAAATTCACTAAACTGCATAGATTTGACCGGATACATTGTCAAACTGAATTTGTTATATGGCACCATTTATATTTTTGGTATGAGCACTTTACAAATGAATGTGTTAAATGCTGATACTGTGAAGGTAAATGGAGCAGCCAGTTTGTATTCTGCAGCTACTTTCATATCTCATGTCACTGGGTGCTCTATGAAGGATTTACTGAAAATTAGATCATTCACATTACAAACGTTTGTGTATATATACAGTAGTAACTGTCAAATATCACTAATTCTTTTTTAAACTTTTTGTCCCTGTGCAGATATATATAAAATATCATCCTAAATGACAAAATCCAATCCCTATATGTCTAATCCAATAGAATGGTTGGAAAACATCTCAAACCATAGAAGCTTTTATTTGTTTTGCTTCACTTTAACCAAGAATATGGCCAGATTGATTGAACTGAAATTTTGCAATATTCCCCCTCCCCCCCAATCTGGGACAAACCCCCATCACATCCTTAACCTGAAGTGATTTTTTAATAGCAGGGCTCTAAATCCTTCCAAAACAAATAGTTATAGAGGAAACCCTGATGGACCTTCAGCTGTAGTCACATAATCAAAAGTTGCTATATTACAGACGGTTAGAACCTGGGCTTTACAGGCAGAAATCAAGCTTTCAATAGAAATGCTTGAATATGGCCAGCAAAGGAGAGCAATTTTAAAGTCTTCAGGGGAGCTTTCTGTGTGGACATTTTGATATTTAGGTTACTAAATTCAGAGTTGAATTTTTGGATGCACAATCAACAATACCCTCCAGGAGAAGGTCATTTAATAGGTTTTGCTGTGAAGTACTTGATTTCTAAAACCTTCCTCAATTTAATCTGCCTAGCAGCCTTTCCAGCACATCTGTTTAGCTCTCCAAGTCCTTATATTAGCATCCTGAGAAATATTTGATAAAATTGTGTATCTTCATAAATTTGAACAGTGTACTGTGCATTGTTGGATCTATGAGACTATTATAGATGGGTCTGGCAGCACCACACATTAATGTTGTCTGTCACTTCCAATTATCATTAGCATTGTCATGCATCTGACAAAATGGGTATTCACCCACAAAAGTTTATGCTCCAATACATCTATTAGTCTATAAGGTACCACAGGACTCTTTGTTGCTTTTTACAGATCCAGATTAACACGGCTACCCCTCTAATACTTGACTTCCAGTTATAAGACCCTATTTTCAATTGCTTATAATTTTGCCTAACTATCACCATTCAGGCTGAAATTTTCCATGCCAGAGGTCTGCCTCAGATCTTTTTTGGTGGAGGAATGGGGAATTCTCAGCTAAAAGAGTTCAGCCATTTCTGAGAACGAAGCAAGAGAAAATATGTTGTGCTCATGCTGATTTTTGGTGGCCTGTTCTTTGAATAGCTGTAAGCACCTCATGCTTTGAAGCAGCGACGTGAAAACTATGAGGGTGGGGGTGGTCTTTGTGTCAGGGATATGCCTTTTTCCATCTCTGTGCAAATCTGCCCAAATAGGACTAAGTTATAATTCTTTGAAATATCACCATTTACACATGCTCAATAGAGACTTCTTAGATTTTAGCAACTAAATTCCCTGAAGATTCAATCCACATGGGCATACTACAGCCTGGGACCAAGCAGGGCTTTTCTTGAAATTGTAGCTTTGTGCTACTGCAGGGCATGATGGGTCTCTTAAGTCAGAGACCTAAATTGACTACAGGGAGTAGGTCTCTCCTCTGCTGTCAATGATGCCCTACTGGGCCCAGGCTGTAGAGGAAGCTGACCAATTTGAATGCAGAGGGAACAAGACTTGCAGATGAGAAGCAGAGTAGATTTGGATAGGAAGTCTGGGGAGAGGGAAAGGGAAACTAGGACTAGGAGTTGAGATGGGGATAGAGAGTGGGACTGGCTGAGCAAGGAGATTGGGACTCAGCGCTGAGGAGGGAAATGACCAGTGGGGACTGGGAGTCAGTAGTTGGGGAGGAAACTGAGATAAAATAAGAAGCCAAGAGGGGGATGGATTTGGTGGGGGGGAGCCTGGGACTGGCTGGGCAATTAAACTGTGACTTAGAGCTAGTGATGTGGCAGTAAAGTAATGAAGAAGGAGGAAAGATATATCAGAAGAGGAACTGTGGTGCATGGGGGAAGTAGTGGTGTTACTTGGGCTAAGAGATGAGGACAAGGAGCTGAGGTGGGGGAAACACTGTAACTAGAGGAGAAGCCCAAGGACAGAGATGGGGTTTGGTAGCCAGTGAGGATAGGGAACGTGGACAAGGAGTTCAGAATGTGGACAACTGGAGTTCAGGATGCTGAGAGACCGATTGGAGTGGTAGAGAGAGTGGGAGAACTGGGATTGGGTGGGGAAAGAGACAAGGAATGGGAGGAAAGTCAGGGAACTGTGAAAAGCTGGGCAAAGAGACTGGGAGTTGAGGGAGAGGGCCTTAAGGACAGGGGAGTCCAGAGGAGTGAGACGAGGCTGTGCTAAGCAAGGAGACTGGGACAGGGATAAGAAAACTGAGGAATGGAGACTGGGACTTGGATGGGGAAAAGCCAAGACTCGGACAAGGACAGTTTGGAGTATAAAAGATAGGATGTGATTATGTCATTAAAGACTGTAACATAATGCATATGCACAAGGAGGTGCAAATTCAGGTTGATGAGGCAGCCTTAATTGTGTCATTTTTTAACTTGAGACTGCTTAACTTTGCAACTGTAATCATACTGTTTTGCATGTAGTAGATTATAATTTGATGCCATTCACCTGAGAGTTAGCATAGGTTACTGGACTGAGCATGGGGTTGGAACTCCTGAGGTCTAACCCCATTTATTCTGCTGAATTAGCATGTGGCCTTAGATAAATCACAGTTTATACATATGGGGAAAATAATGTCTGTTAGTTAATAGGTGCAATCCTGACCCTATTAAAGCCATTAGTCTTTTTGCCATGGACTTCGGTGGGGCCAGGATTTCACTAAATGTGTCTATAGGACATTCAAAATGTGCTATGTAAATGCAGAGTAGTAGTATTCTGAAAACTGCCATACTTCATTTTTTAATTAATTGTTTGATCCTGCTTATTTCTGATTAGCTTTGCAAGATTGTTTGATTTTTCCCTTCAAATTGTTTCTTCTACACTACATTAAATGCATTTTCAAAAATGTCAAGATTGCTGCCCCAAAGTGCATTTCTGTCATTACCATCATTCTCCCACTATCCTTGTACCTTTGCTGTCTGAGTTTTTCAGAGCAAGGATTTTACTTTGAGAAGTTTGTCAGATTTTGATCCTTTTTCACATATTGGCTTCCATAATCCTTACAAAGTTCAAATCAGATTAAAGCACTAGTGATGTTATACTGTGATTGCAGGGCGCCACGCTTCGCCAACTGTGGTGTGTTTTGATTTTTTTTCTATGTCCTCCCTCATTATTCTAGCCTTCTTTGGGGACTTTTCTTAACCTACTTCCGTTTTTTTTACCCTCATCTGTGATCTTGATGTGTTTATGGTTAAACACAAATTCATGCTGTATTTTCACTGATACTCCATGCTGTATAATGTGAATTGATTGAAAAGAAATAGCTTTTGCATAGCAGATGTGATGTTAATTTGATTACTTTGGGAATTTTGATTGATACTCCCACTTTCAATTCCTTTCCAACCAGACTTTCATCTCGTTTGTGTTCTTTCATCCTTAATAAGACTGTGCCTTCATCACTAAGGTGTCCATAAAGTTAGTTTGTTTTTTAACTTGCCGGCATTGAAACCAATGCATTGTCTTAGAGGTCTTCGTTCATATATAGGTGAACAGTCACAATGTAGAACTTTTTTTTTATTTTTGCAATTCAAATGATAAATCTATTAAAATGCTATGTCCTCAGACTGGTTATCATTTTACTTCATAGGAGAAGCCTACATGAGACTGAGCAAGTTGCCTGAAGCAGAACATTGGTATATGGAGTCGTTGCGATCCAAGACTGACCACATCCCAGCACATCTCACATACGGGAAACTTCTGGCTCTAACGGTGAGTTAATCCACCATTTCTGAGAGTAAATACTAGAGCTCCCAAAAGAAGTGAGGTAGAGGGATAACCTGGCCTTGTGACATTCTTGGTCTGGAAATTGATTATGATGTTATTAATAAATACTTTGTATTTCAATAGTATCTTCCAACTCAGGAACTAAATATACTGTAAAACATCACCTATATATTTTTTTAACCCCTTGCCCATTAACGAAATGCAGCCACCTCTGAGGAGGAACACAGCAGCTGTAGTATAGCTCACAGTAACCATATACAAGTTTATAACAGGAAATAAAGAATACTATATCCATCTGAAAGATACTTGCATTAAGAATAAGAGTTTGTCTACAGAGTGGGATAATGCATTGTACGGGAGTGTGATCTTTATAAATGTACTAATGTGTTGCACATTAATTGGTCTGTATTGACCCTGCTGGGGTGCACTAAAAGTTCCCTGGTGCGAACTAATGTAATCTGTTTCAAATTGTATCATAGTGCAGTTCCGTGAGGTCAAAGCCATAAGTTACTTTATTATAGTTGATTTAGATGGTGAATGTCCTTATTTTAATATTAAAATATCTTTGTTTGCATGCCACCTTTCATCGAAGGATCCTAAAGCATTTACAGATGGCAGTTGGTCCGTGCAATAATGTGATACATTAAAACATTATCTTTATTTTACAAGGGAAACTGAGGTATTCCTCAATGGTGAAGTGTCTTGCCGAGTCATACAGCACATCGGTAGCAGAGCTGGGACTGTAACCCAGAACGCCCAATTACTTGTTTTATACTCAGCCTGCACACTTCCATCTTTTAATGGTAGCTGTTCCATGATGATTTTCTTGGCCTCATCTTTCAAAGGAAAGGCCTTACATTGCCCTTCTCACATTCTTAGTGCAGGGCTGGCTATACCATGATTTTGCTAGACTTTTTCAACATGCTCATGTTGCCTCCTCAAATTCACTTTCAGATCTGTAAACAGTTGAGCTCATGGCTCCAGCATAAGGTGCCCAAAGATAGTCACAGAAGAGAAGGGAATTACAGTCCCTATTTGGATATCTCATTGCACCAGTAGTGTGCAGCTAACTGTCCCTTGGACATTTTGAAGTTATAAAATGGATTGCCTTTTTTCTTAGTCACTAATTCTTGCTCCCAATTTTGCAGCTGCCATTTTCTTCCCATTTCTTTCTGCTGTGCTGATCACCCCCTCTCTATTTTCTACTTACAATCTTCTTCTTCTCTCCCATACTCTTCTTTATCTTTCAGCCTTTCACTTCCATTGGCATATCTCCTTTGTTTCCCCAGTTGTCATGTGGGTGTGTCTTCACTGAAACACACGCACACATACCCCACCACCACCATCACCAACAACCACCCACCCACCCACCTACCACCAAACAGTGTGTTCTTAACTCTGGTTAAAATAGCAGTGAAGACATGGCAATTTGGCTTTTAGCTTGGGTTAGCATCTCGCTTTCAACCGCAGACTCCCCTCTAGGCTTTAACTGAAGCTACTCACTCAAGTTAAAAGCCGAGTTGCCTTGTCTTCACTGCTATTTTAACCCGAGTCAGCTATCATGGTTTAGCTAACATGAATTAATAACGCACCTATTGATGTGGACACAGCAGCAAAATGAGAACAGACATGTGTGGAATTTAGTGGCAGGCTGCAACTTTTATTAAGTTGTAACGGAGGGGAGGACTGCTACTCACCCATCACCCATCCTCTCCTGTATTAGGCATTGAATTGGTTCCAGCGAGGTGGTTATAGGACTTATTATCATATAACCCATAACATGGGGTAGGACTTCCTCCACTTACCCCAGAATTCAGTTCTCTCTGAGTCCTAGAACCCTTCCCCCATGAAGGAAACAGAGGGTGAACTTGTGTGGGGACCTGGGCCCATGAGGACCACAGGGTCCGATTTCTGTCTGCGAGGGCCACAAGGTTTCACCCTATTACTTTAGCCCAAAGTCCATCACCAAAATCCCAGGTCTCTTACCTCTGGGGACTGTTCATTTTATTCCCTTAGCCACAATGAAAACTGGATACAGGGAGCATCAGCAACTAGCTTGATCGCTCTCCCCACCCAACCATACTGCATGGTATCACAATTCCTGCCCAGTCCATTGCCTCGTATCCTATAGCCATATATCAGCATTTCCATCGGACAAATGTACGTCTTCCTTGCTGGAATGGAGCTGAAAAAGTCTTCACCTGGCTCCTGCTCTGAGCTAAATCCTGGGAACTGGGAAGTGCTGGCAAAACGGCACCCCTCTCTCCCAGCTGGCCAATGGGTGCCAGAGACTCCCGGGGGACGAGCTACCTAGTGTCCCTTGACGAGTGTCTCCATCCCTTGCCATTGGGACTGTCTCTCTTTCACAGCAGGCTCCATCAATTTCCCCCATCCATTGATGAGGATGGTGACATTGTTTGCAGTGAAGACAATACTGTGTGTTGCTCTTACTTGTTCTGCTCCTCAATCCTTTGGCTTCCCTCTGAACACCCTCATCTTCCTTTGTCTCAGCTTCACTATGGCCCCTCTTCTACACAATCTTCTAACAAAGGACTTTTGTGTGCAGGAAAGAAATGTAGAAGAAATACTTTAACGCCACCATATTCTCCATCCTTTCTTCACTTTTGCTTAAAATACATGAATTGCAATGAGAAAAGTTTAGAACAGAAGGACTGAGATGAGAGAAGGAAGTGACAACAACAATTAAAGTGAATTCAACATCTATTTTCAAATGTTAGTAAAAGCTGTCAATTAAAAGGTTTAATAAAACCAGTACAGATTTGAGCTTTCAGTTTGCTATGGAATAATAGTTGAGGTCTGATCATTATCCCACTGTCTGTCAGTTTCAACCTGTGGAACTATAATTTTCCACTCTAATTCCCAATTCCAGTTAAAATTTCTCACATACTGACATACACACGCACTTTTGGGATATATCTATTTAATATTAAACTCCAAGTAGACTACATCATAACATTTCCCTGTTCACCTTCCTCTTCTGGCCCACTTCATTATTTGCACCTGAGGAGTATATTTGAAAGCTTGCATGATTTTTTTTTCTTCCTCATTCTCTTTTTTTTTCTTGAAGAAATATTTTTATGAGACACAGAAGTTCTATTTTACTAGAACATGTGGAAGGGGAAGGAAGGGTTTTCTCAGAATCCAAATCTCTGTTTTTTCCACCCCACACACCTCTTTCTTTATTTAATTTTACATATATTCTTAATTGCTGATTATATGGAATATATGATCTGTTATGGGATTTCTTGTCATTTCCATGAAAAAATAATCGTATAACATTTTTTTAACATCTTAATTATTTCCAAATTATGAGAACTGGCTACAGGAAATTTTAGATTTGTCCTTTAGTCCTGAAATAATTTTATTATATAATTTTGGGTTTCTGAATTGATAACATGCACCTAATTTGGAGGGAGAATGGAGAAGGGTGAAAATGTCCACACAAATTTGTATTAGAATTTAACTGTTTACATTTCTTGAAGGAATTTAAACACAAGATACATATGAAGCAGACATTGCCTTCAGGTTCAGGAAAGAATATATATCATTATCAGAACTGAAAAGAATCTCTATACAACTCTGAGTATTGGACACCACATCATGGTGTTGAACCATAGGCCAATGAAATGCAATATCCCTCCTTTTCCCACACACGCACTCTTTCATGTTTGTCTATTTTCATCAAAAATGATTAAGATGGCCCTAAAATTATCTTTTCTTTTATTTCTGCCAAGTCTTCTCTGTATATATTCGTTGCTGTGCTTATGATATCAATGTGCAATAACAGAAAAATAAGACAGAAGACACAAAAGGAGCATATTTTTGTTTGTTTGTTTTTTACCCTTCCAGAATGTAATTAACATTGTGCTTCAGAACACACCACTATTTAGATGATGATGTGGTAGTGGATATGAAATGCCTATATGTGGTTGTGGTTTGTTGTTGTTGTTTTTAATTATTCGAGTTTGGTCACTGACATTTCAATATTGGGAATGATTTATGACCAATAAATAGGAAAGGAGCAGAATATATTTTATTGGATTTTCTACAGTCATCAGTTTTTTCAGGAGAGCTGAATGGAGCAGGAAATTGGCAGTGGGATATGAAACCTTTGACCTCCAGGTTGATGGTTCAGCCTTGGTCAGTTTTACAGCACAATGGTTGTTCCATGGCATCTGTGAAAGAAGTTTCAAGCAGAGGTATCTTCATCACAAAGGCTTCTTTCAAGACTGGCACTAACTGGCATGCTTGATCAAAGTCTCTACAGATTCTGCTGGGATTGAATGAAGATAGAAACAGGAATAATCTCTCATCTCATCCCTCCAAGCCAGGGTTAGAGTCACGTTGTGATTCATTCTTAATTTGAACTTTGCTATTTAAGTCTATTGAATAGAAATGGACACTGCATAGATGACTGAAAAAAGGCAGGAAGGTATTATAGTGCCTTTGTGATTCTCTCAAATGTTAAGGAGAGACATTTTGGGGTGTCTCCTTTTATGTCACACCAGTCAGTTTGTTTAAATTCAAACTTTTTGCAACTTTTTATTTGAGCTAGAATAAAATGAATGTTGAAACAAGCTTCTGTTAAAAGTTTGACTTGGCTGTTAGCTTATTGTCCAAGGAAGAGTTGGGGCAGTGAGGGGGAGGAGATGAAGAATGAAAATGATAACTGAGCTAGAAAACTTTCCTTGGCCAGGGAGCTAAAAAAAAAAAAAAAATTCTCAGCCAAGCTTCTAGGTCTCAGCCGAAGGCAATTGTACAACATAAACCTAGTTGTAAAATCAAAACTGTAAAGTTCACAAATTCAATAATGTTTTATTTCCTGACTTAAATAGCCCAATTTTAACCCCAGCTTTTCTGCCTCCTTAAGTCTGTTGCCAGTATTAACACCTACTAATAGCACTGAGACTTGGTTCATTTATTCCCCCAGTGCCAAACCTGGCTATTGAACCAGTTTCTTGTACCTTCTAGATTCATCTTCCTCTTGTGAACAACTGTTATGATTGTGGGGAGGACGTAACCTATGCCCAGTCTGTTAAGACTTGCCAAATTGCTGCTAATTGCTGTAGGCTGTGATTTCTCAATTGGCAGTAGGAGCAATTTACAGTTGTATAAACGTAGGAGTAAAAATCAAGCAGAGTGCTAGAGTGCTGAGTTACTAAATGCATTTATATTGTCTGGACTTGGCTCTAACATATCAAACACAACTAATGAAATATGAATGCAGAGAGCATGTTCTTAACCTATGATTTCTTTTATGATTTCCTGATACTTTTTATTTCTTCAATAATTAGTCCTATAAGACTCCTTGAAATAAAGCCACTTTACTGCTCTATCTATACCTGTTTAGGTGTGAAAAGTTAATAAAATCCTCCTTTCTCTTCTTGACCGCTTGGGACAATGACTTCCGCGTCTTGTTCCTTTTCTCAGTCCACTGAAACAAGTTTCTAATTATCATAGTTGCCTTCAGCGATGTAGGATATGAATCAAACTCAAATCTCAAGTGCAATAGAAATTAAAAGCTGACATCAGATCTTGCTGAAAAGAGATTTTTAAACAGAATTTGTTCCTTTTTGAGTGGTTTGCCCTGCTGAAACACAGGATGATATACCCTGTTTTTACAACTGTAAAAAACGGTAAATAAGAATTCATCCTGTACTGAAAAACTTAAAATTATGGTAACTGTATGGTGAATGAATGATATTAATTCATTTAATTTGAAGTTGATTTTTGCAGCTTCAGATCTGCATGCGGCTAATATTACTCCTGTTTTGAAGGGCTGCTTGCATAGAGGGACTTTAAACCTGCATTTTACAAGCAATAAAATGAACAATGGACGGCAGAAAGTCTGATCTAAGCTTTATAATTTTTCTTGTGCT
Source organism: Gopherus evgoodei (assembly GCF_007399415.2). NCBI lineage: Eukaryota > Metazoa > Chordata > Testudines > Testudinidae > Gopherus > Gopherus evgoodei. Next base: position 289,964,019 of record NC_044322.1, on the reverse strand, counting down.
AATTTGCTTGGTTTTTGTATATGCTTAGTATGAGGTTATTTGGAAGCTGCTAACCCACTTCCACCTGTTTCTGCAAAAGAGCAGAAAATACCAGCTTCAGTTTAAAGCACAACATAAAATCTAATTATTTACACACATCCCCAGAAATGAATATTGTTGCAAACCTTTCTACGTTTTGATGTGTTACACACTAGTATTTTGTTTACTTATTTTGATATTACTGTTTCTTTAGAAAAAGTTTAAATTGTGCTTTTTGTTTAAGAACTCTTTGATATAGGAGTAATCATTTTTGTGTGTGGGTCTTGTGAGTGTTTATAATGCTTAGTACAATGAGTCCCAATCTCTGATTGGGCCTTAGACACCCCTGAAATAATAATTCTATTTTGAGCCTACCCAAATAGTGCATTTGTGTGTCTGTGCATGCAATAAAATGATATGGCTTAAACCTTTTAAAAAAACAACTATTCATGAAACAGACAATTGTCTTCCTGGGCAAAATGACTCTTGGTAAAGCTTACTGTCGGAGTATCTGCAAGGATATGTCCATGGAACTCAGAAGACGCTGTCTGTGTTGTAATAAAAGCTGGACATTTAAAGTTACACTGTGTAGACCTCAAAAACATTTTACTTATTGATCTTTTCAATACATTTCATGTAAGTCTATTTATTTGTTCATATGTGACAATACATCTGAGGTCTAATTCTCATTTATACTAATTCTCATTTATACTACAGCAACTTCATTCTCTCTAACGGTATGTCTACACTACCCGCCAGATCAGTAGGCAGTGATCGATCTAGTGGGGGGTCGATTTGTCTAGTCTAGACGCGATAAATCGGCCCCCAAACGCTCTCCTGTTGACTCTTGTGCTCCAGCTAGCTGAGAAGCGCAGGCAGAGTCGACGGGGGAGCGGCAGCAGTCTACTCACCAGGGTGAAGGCATCATGGTAAGTCGATCTAAGTACATCGACTTCAGCTATATTATTCACGTAGCTGAAGTTGCATAACTTTGATCGATCGCCCCCAGTGTAGACCAGGCCTTAGAGTGCAAAGATGCCTTCAAGTGGGAGCAATTTGTATTTTAGACAGTTTAAATACAATTTACTTCCACTTTGAGGCCCCTTTAAACTGATAGAGTAGTGTAAAGAAGCTGAAGTGTAAATGAGACTCAGATCCCTCATTTTTTTTATAGCTGGTTGTTAAATCTTTACCAACATGTGGTCGTTCACTGAATATATAGATACAACCTCATATGTTTTTTGGATGCCATTATATTCACTCAATAGTTATGTTCTAAGTTGAAATTCACTCAGCACTAAACCTGTGTACCACAAAGTGCTCAATTCTGCTTCCTTTGAGGTAGATGGTAAAGCTCTCATTGGCTTATTTGGGAGAAGAGGTAGGCCAACACTGAGCTCTTGGGAAATCCTACACTAAAATTATAAGCTCCCTGTGCTGCTCTATTGTGTAAATATTTGTAATGTCTTTATACCTTTTCTGGGATATGGGAAATGCCAAGAAGAAACAGATAGTGTTCCTGTACATGCAGAAACACTGACAAAACTTGAAATGCTTGAATATTGTGCTCCAAAGGAATGGTGTAATGAATTTGGATCTTCTTACCTAGTATCAACAGTCACAAATATTTGGTGACTCGTACATCAGGTAATGCTGTATGCTCATAGCTAAAAATTATGCTCACTAGGTTACATTTTTTTCAGAATTTGTATAAGAAAAGCTAAATTTAGCGGTTGAAAAGTATGATTAGTAGCTCAGCTAGTAGGCTAACTAGAAAGCAGCCTGTTGGCTAGTGTTTAAGTTCCTAATTTTATTTTATTTATTCATTTCTCAAAAACAGAATTTAGCCATTTGGGTCAGCAGTACCTGAATGTTGTGCATTTTTTAAGTTCTCTTAAGATCTTGCATGCTAAGTTAGATAAATTGTTTGAGAAACCTGCTGGTGAAAGCAACATCTGATCTGACCTCATCAGTCAACTGGAAAACATGGGGTAACAGCCAAAGCACCTGAGCTCTTGCCTTACCTAGGTAATTTATTTCTTCTTCACAAGGAAAAACATAATTCTTATGAAAGGCTTTCAAATTGCAGAACTCCATTTATAAAATTTAATGGAGTCTCTTTGTCAAAAAATGACAGGCCCAGGTGCAGCCTTGAGCATGTACTGTAATTCGCTTTGCATTGTGTGAACAAAGTTTTCAAAGGGAGAAAGTGGCAGTACACATGCTAAGGAAACATCATACATAAGCAGGGTCATTTTTGCATTAGTGTGACTTCAGTAGGCATTCAGCCTAAAGCTTTTGCCTACTGGTGGCTGTCAGTTGGCATATGCTTATACTGGATAAACAGTGATGTTGGATGCACTAATCTCTTTCTAGAAACCTTACTTAGGGGTCATAGATGGAACCAGATTGAAGGTTTCAATTTTATATACCCCAAGTGATTTCTGCTCACATCAAAATGCCCACAATTTGTAATAATACAAATAGTGGTTAGTTTGCTTAAGAAACAGCCCAATAATATAAAATTAGGCAAGATGTAGTTTAGGAATTGTACATTTTGGTGAATCTCTTTGGAGAAACATGAAGTATTGGTTTGCCTTTTACATGGCACCACATAGTGCTATTGATCTCTGTCCCTGCCTGCAGGTATATGGGATCTTGGGGAGCAATTACCACACAGCTGGGGTTCCAATTAATTTCTTTATTAAAGGGAAAAAAAGGAAGTGGTGGGAATTTAATAATGAAATATGATGGGATGGGGTGTATAGGGTGTTTACAATAGACAACGATGTGGGGGGGGTTCTTCTTATTGAACAGTGTAGGGAGTTCTAATAGTGGGCTACAGCAAGTGGGGTTCAGCACAATGGGATACAGCACAGTCAATAAGCAACTCTAGATACAGTGTGGAAATGCAAAGCGTACCCAAAAGAAATGCAAAATAAAATGGTAGCTTCTATATGAGTTAATAGCTAGATACACAATGTAACACAGTGGCATCAATGTAAATACAAAGTATATCAGAAAAGTGGAGGCAACCAATGGGGTGTTATAATTACAAGTAAAATGTGAGTTACAGTACAACAATACAATATCAATATAAAGGCTGGGTCAAGAAACAGGAGGGGGGGTGAGTGATTAGTGGTATGCAGACGAGCGGCTAGAAGCAGCAAGAGACTCTGAAGCCCTGCAGGGTAAGGACAACGGAGTAATGTGATGGTGATCTTCGGTAGGGGAGGGACAGTGGAGAAGTGTAAAGAAGGGCTAGAGAGAGGTTTAAGCAACAAGCGGACACCAAACAGAAAGGTAAAAAAAAACAGCAAAGGGTTTGGGAAGTTTCACAGGGGGAGAAGCAGCAAGGGTTTTGGGAAGTTCGGAGGGTGATGCAGACGCGGAGGGGGGAGCAGCAAGGAGTTGGGAAGTTCAGAGAGAGTGCAGATGCGGGGGAAAAAGCAGCAAAGGGTTATAACAGGGAGACACGGAGGAGCACACAGAGAGGGAGATTGGAGCGGGGGAAAAACAGACACGGGAAAGTTCAGGGAGAGATCGGGACAGCAGGAAGGCGAATTTAAGCAGCAAAAAACCTTATCTATCTTAACCAACGACTAGGCAAAACAACAAATATCACAATTCTAAGCAAAGCTATAACAAGCAACTATACGGAGCAACAAAACAGTAAACTATAACAAAGGCAGTTGAAACTTACAAGCTCTACAATCTTAACAAACTATGACTTATTAAACTAAAAAAAACAAGACCTATGGTGCACCTTATGCTATGGGGAGGTTACAGAGGGCAGAGTGGTATGTGTCCAGGACTCAGCTCCCAAGGAAGCCAAGGGATGGTGGCTACAGCGGTGGATACAGCTGAAAGCAGAGAGCCCCAAGGCAAAGCCCACAGGAGCAGAGCTTAGCAGCGGCACAAACTTATTTTTAGCGGCAAAGAGCCCTGGAGTTTAAGAGAGGTTTTAAGACACAGACCAAGGTTTAGCTTGAGTCTGTGTGCTGGGGAAACAGAGCCAGCAGCTAAAATAATAAAATAAAAGTATAGAAAGTTTTACAGAGGGATTCTTACCAGTCCCCAAGGCAGCAGCAAAGGCAGAAGCAGCAGCAACATCAGAAGAGGCAAGGAGGGCTCGGTACAGTCTCAATAATCAGGAGATCTCTCAGGTAGCAATTCGTTCTTCATAGGGGGGGCATTCAAAAAATGGGGGTATGCTCAAAAGTAAAACGAGAGCGGAGAAAGGACCCTCCAGAACCCCTGGCTGATCAGACCAGGCAGCAATGCAGGAACCTTTCTGAGGTGTGTTTCAAAAATGTCTGGTTTTAAAGGCAAACTTGGGCAGTTTCCCGCCAGTAATCCTGATAAACTCCCTCTGTCACAGGGGAGGGGCCACAGGGAAAAAACTGAAGGTAAGCCCAGAGACATGCCTGGACATAGTCCTGTGCAATAGGTGACTCAAGAGCACATGAGGCCTATGACTCATGCCCAGGATCTTAAAAACACATTAGGTTTTGCAGCTCTGGACATTGCCTGCCCTACACCGAGCCCAGGCTCAACGAGGTGATAACAGGACTAACCCTTTGAACAGAGCAGTGGTCCCACTTAGCACGCAGCACAAGTGGCCCTCCCTTTGAGAAGGGCAGTGGCCCTGGTAAACAACTTAACAGCCAGGGAAGGGCGGCCACAGGAAAACAGAAAACAAAATGGAGTCTGGGGACAGGTGTAAGAAACAAAATGGAATAGGGAATAGCTGTAACAGACATGCCCCCCTTGCCGACCTGAACGGGCTGTGAGGGGGATGTCCCATGCAAAGACCAAAAAAAAAGGGAAAAAAAAGGTTTTACAAGTCTTCGTCTTCGTAGTATGGAGGTGGTGGTTTGCTGCTGTCCAAGGGGATGGAGAAATACCTCACCTGCAAAGGCAGGGCTGATACAACCTTATGAATTAGCTGCTTGACCACTGCTATCCCCAACAGAAAGGCCACAAGAACAATAGCCACAGTAATAAGCCACTGCTTGATGGACTGAGCCCAGGTCCCCAGCCACCAGCTGGACCACTGAGCTTGCCACCAATCCCACTGCTTACGCTCTTCACGAATCTGGACGGCGAGGGAGGATAGTTGGTCAGCCACGGCTGAGACGTTGTTCCACCCAGGCTGAAGGCGCAGGCAACATTGTCCTTTAAAGCGAGGATCGAGGTCCTCCAAGGCAACACAAAAGTCCTTCTGTAGGATGGTCTGGATCAGAAGACGGTTCTGCTCGGCGTAGTTGGCTAGGATAGTGAGGGTGTCGCTGGTTCGACGAAGTCCTTCTGCTGTGATGTTGGCGAGGGCCTCCAGACCAAGCAACAGTCCACGGATTTGCTGTAAAGTTAAACTGTAGGAGAGGGGGTTAAACTGTATGTACCCTCCTATGACCATCTCGGTGGCTGACTTGAGTCGCTCCCATGCGGTGGCTGTTCATCGTTTGCGTGGTGAGGAGAAGAAGGGGCGACGGTGGTGAAAGAGCCCTCCTCCCTTTATGACGAGTTGCCCGATGGCACATACCCCCTTTGGGAATGCGGGTAGAGCAGTCCGGGCAATGTTGTTCCCACAGAGCCACACTTGTCCTGGGGAAGAGGGTAAAAACTGGTCATGGATGGAGCTTCGCTGGAGGGATTTCTGGCCGGGTGGTGTATCGACCTCCATCCATAGTAGGTGGGCGGCTCTGACCTGTCTCAGTTCTACATGGGTCTGAGCTGTGGATAAGTATTGGGTGGGGTTAAACACTCTACTTGTTGAAAGATGATTAATAAACCTGGTGAACTCAGTGCGGTATCTTGAGCTTCCTTTCTTGGGGTTGGTGTTAGGCCGAGGTCCTATGAACCATTGGGTGCAATTGGGATACTGCCCCAGCGGAGTGGGATTGGAGAAGCCAAAGCACACATTGCAGGGGGCTGCTGGGAGTGGTCCTGTCACCGCAACAGGGGCGAATGAGTTGGGTCTTCGGTCGTCGCTGGTGATGTTGCACGTGAACAGAGGCCGATGAACCCAGTCTGGGTTGTTGCAGGCTGAAGCTGGATGCTGTGGAGTCAGGTTCGTGAGGGGGAGGAACTCCCAAAGGAAGGGGGACCCTCCCTCTGAGGCCTTTGGTCTTGTACAGGCAACGCAATCGTGTGATGGGGGGGCATCTGACAGGTTCCCGATGAGGGCCTGTAGGGCTTAGGCTCTCAACCAGGCAACCAGGGGGTTTTCTCGAGGCGGGGCGACAATCATGGCGACTGATTCCTATGGAGACATGAAAGAAAAGTGGCCCATCTAGGGCCTGTTATGACCGAACACTAAGTCAGTTTTGGTGCCCAGGTCAGGCTTGCCCCGTCCATCTATTTGAATATGATAGGTGTTAGGGAACCGGCCAGGTGTGATGATGATGGCTGCTAGTGGAGTGCAGGTTCCCTGGGCATTGGGAATTGAGACCCACACTGGCTGAGAAATACTATAGGCAGGTTTCCAAGGTTCCCGCGGTTTAGGAGCGATCTCTGGCCATCAGCTGTATGCTGTATTAAGGGAAATGAGGGCTTGAGGCAGCACCCGGTCCCACCTCTTGTAATCAGGGGTGCCAAGTATGGCCCGAATTTGGGTCTTCAGCATTCCGATCCGTCTCTCCACGACTCCATTTCTTTGGGGGTGATATGGCAGGTGGGTGTGAAGACGCACCCCCCACTGGGACACCATCTGGTCTATAGCTTTACTGGTGAACAGTGGCCCTCCATCGGTCTGAATCTCTTCGGGTGCCCCCCAGGCAGCAATTACCTGGAGAAGGGCTACAGAAACAGCTGGTGCAGTAGATCGCCTGAGGAGAGAACACATTAACTGACGAGACCCTAGGTCAACTATTACAAGCCCCTTTGGATACTGTTTGGCCCCCAGGAGGGGGCCAATGAGGTCCATCTGCCAGGTTTTACCTGGGCTAAAGTGCTCAGGGCTATAAGCACCATGAGCATAGACAGGCTTGTTAGTGACTCGTGCCTGTTGGCAGCTCAGACACCCTTGGACAGCTTGGGTGCACTGCTGCCTAGACACGCTCGATGTTCGTCTCCCTCGGTCAGTCAACAGCTGATGTAGGGCACGGGCAGGCAGGTGCCCCCACTCTTTATGAAGCCAGGTGATGAAGGGATCACTGCAAGAGATAATGTTAACCTGGGATGTGTTACACTTATATTCTCGGAGTTGTAGATCCAGGCTGGAATGAAGAAGGTTACTGTCAGACCTGTGTGAAGGACAATGAGTAACAAACCATGGCAGCTTGGACTGTCCTGCCAGTTGAGTAATCTGTGCACATATTTCTGCATGAGTGTTGGGCCGTCCTTCTCCCATCAGGATGGACACGCAGTAGCTTGAGTCCACTCCCAGTACCACGTGTGTTTTCGGGTGGGCTGCCACAATGTGAGAGGCTGCCAACAGGACGCCTTCTGCTTCGGCCTTCTGAGCTGAGCTGGAAAAATCTAAGGGTTTAACTTTGAGGGTGTTACAGGTAGCACACAGCATTCCTGCTCGGGGAGAAGGCGATGTGCCCCCATCAGATACAATCCAAGGGACATAGGCACTCAGTTGGGCAATAGCCCCCGGCTCAGTGGGAGCTGCAGTGGAGGAGGACTTGAGGGCCCAATGTCCAAATACCCCTTGGGCCTGGTAAATGAGTCGCTCCCCGGTAGCAGGGGCTCCCTTGCACTGGGGGGCCGGGGTGAAGGTGAGGTATGGGAGAAGCTCCACATGAGGCCCCTTTAGGGTGCCTGTGGCAGATTTACCCTATGGGAGAGCACACTGGACAGCAAGCATGGCAATGCCCACAGGCCCATAACGATATTCGGGTCCTGACAGCTTCCGGGCCTGATTGTGGACGAGGAGGTCCTCTTGGGACACAGTTACGGCCACATGGTCTGAGGACACAGTGAGGGTAATCTCAATAGGGTTGGTGGGATTCCATCGAGCCAAGGTGGGCCCAGAGCCCAACCAGGCAGCCAGGGAAGACACCGCCTGCTCGGCCTCTGGTGTCCAAGGGGTTTTAATGTTCCTGGCATATCGCTGCAAAACAGATAGTTGTGGCAACAAAGCAGCAGGGAGAAACTGTCTGTGATAGTTAATTACACCTAACACATGCTGCACTTCACGTCTGGGGGGAGCTAACCCAAAGGGGAAAGAATTGGTGAGTGGGTGGTAAGTTAAGTGGCATAGCTGTCCCTTTTCTACAGTAAAACCTAAAAACTGAAAGGTAGAAGTAGCAGTGAGGACACTTTTAGGCAAACTGAGGTTCCACCCATCGGTGGATAAAGCGGCCTGAACCTGTTCAGTGACCTTTTGTACTTCAGTTGGTGTGGTGCCAGTTATAAGAATGTCGTCCACGTAATAGACAACATGAATGTTGGGGAGGGATGGTGCCTTCTCTAATGTGTGGGTTAGGGCCTCACTGGCACAGGCACGCGAGTTTTTGTACCCTTGGGGACACGCTTGCCATTGGTACTGGGCTCCCTCGTAAGCGAAGTTTAACAATCCCTTGGGGTCATAGAGGGGGATCTGATAAAACATATCTTTTAGGTCTATTGTACAGGCCCATTGGTTAGTGTCGTCCAGTAGGATGCGTTCTATAGTGGGGATATCCCATTTGGCGGCGAATGCTACTGATCGTATGTGTTTGTTAGCGGCACGATAATCTATAACCATCCTATACTCATTGGTTTTGTGTGGTTTTGGGATTCCCCATGCACTGGACAAATATTTGCTTGCTGACACACGCCGAATCTTGTTATCATTAAGCAGTGTTTCAATGAGCTGGGCAATGTGTGGTTGACCTTCTGGGGCTGTGGGTATGGGTCTGTATTTCCAGGGTGTGGGGTTGAGAAGTTCAGGTTCATGGGGGGCACTGGCACCCGATAGGGTGACTAGTAATGCATCGAGCACGGCTTCGGCCAGTTTAAAACGCCATAGCTCCTGAACCCCATGGAGTGGCATGGGTCCCACTAGGGCCCGAAATGTTACTGGTGTGTGGCCTATGGATGCGTGTACCTTTACTTCTGCACGGGGTTCTGTGCTGTTGAGGCCTTGCACATAAATGGTGTGTTCTGTGGGGGTGTGAGGGATGTGAGGAGTAACAATGGACACCTGTGCCCCCGTGTCCAGCAAAAAGGGGATGACGAGACCCTTGTCAAAAACTAGCGGATAATAGGGGTGGGGGTCCCCTTGCCGGGTGCTGGCCGCCGCCAAGCACCCGGCCATTACCCGTTTTTTGGCTGGGAACGTTCTGGGCGCTCTTCCCATCCCAGAGCTATGGCCAAGGCTCTTTGCTGCTCACTATTGAGCTTACGTACAACCTCCTTAGTGAGGCCCTTGTACAATAAGAACCCAAAAATTTTGCGTTCTGTAAATGAATGCTGTGAGTACTGGGGCCTGGGTTGTGAACTGGTATGTGGGGGGTGTGGACTGGCGTGTGGTGGGGGTGGACTGATGGGTAGAGCTTGGGCTGAGGGCCATCTTATTTTCTCGAGGGCTTCATAGAGTCGCCCAATGGGGCGCCTAGCATACCCCCTTAGCCAAAGAACTGCCCCAGTGTCAGGGGTGGTACTGCTATCCATGGCTAAGTCAATGGCAGCTTCGTCTATGGGTATCTCGGTGGGATCAATAACATGTCTGAAGGCATTGACCTGGTTAATCTGGGCCTGAGTAAGCCCGAGAGGGTGTTGGGTAGGGGACCACAGCATGATGGACCCCCCTGCGATGGCACATGTGAGGGAAGAGATGTCCTTGACGCTTCCTCTGGGGACTTGGATCCCTTGAAGGGAGTGCTGTAAATGGAGGAAGGCCAGCGCTGGGGCGGTCAGGGGCCATGCAGTGTTAGATATTACCAGGCTCCCTGAGAGACCCCTGGACCAGCTACTGGTCCTGGCTAATACTATGCCCTCTTTTCTATCCACTAGCTCTTGTCCGTTTTCCAGAGCCAGGCGGCCTAGCCACAGTAGTGGTGGCTCATTGGCCCCCCTACCGGTGTCCGAGATGAACTCCTTCATCTCTGCTTTGGAGCGGGGTCGGAGTTCTGTCACCTGTGTGGTGTTGCCCTGGTTATCAATCTTTATATGACTGATGGATACTGGCAGGGCTTCACCAGAGGTGACAGTGAGTGCAGGTTCATGGGCTTGGGCCTCTAAAGGGGCTGAAGGTAGGGCTGAGTATAGTGGGGTTTTCTTGAGGGGAGATGAGGCCTCTGGGTGGGTATATGGGGGTGGCTTTTCAGGGGATTTATTGGGACTGGGCAGGCTAGGGGTCAGTGGTGGTCCCTCCTGGCTAGGCTGGCTAGTGGCCTCCTTGGCAGAGGTCATTAGGGCCCCATGGAAAACAGTTAGTTTATCAAGGGCCTGAGCCAGGATCTCATAGGTAACTGTGGCTACCTTTGGGGGCTTATATATGTCATGCCACAGTTTCTTGGGCTTTCGAATTTCATCCAGCTTCTGCACCAGTTCTGTTAATATCTGGTGGGTGGGGGACCCCTGCAAAATTCGAGGTTCAGGGGCGAGCTTAGATGGAGCCCCCCCGCAGACTTTCACAACCCTTCCCACCTCTCTCCAGAGGCGGGTGGGATCTGAATCTGCGGCTGGCTCTCCTGCCTTAGTGCAGACTGGCCGGAGGCTGGAATCAGCAGGGCTGGCCCTGAATGTGGGGTGGCAGGTTAAGAGGCACTCCACATCAGTGAGCCCCAGGTGGGTGGTATACACCCTGGAGCTCTGGCCTTTGCCAATAGTACAGACCCATTCTAGGGCCTCAGGCTGCTGTTTACTTTGCAGCAAGTGGTATTGTAGGTGGTTGGTCTGATCTTCCTCTATCTCAGAGGTCTTGGCCTCTTTCCAGGGACAGGGAGGGCAGTAATTGTTACCCCAAGATCCTGTTCGTGACGCCATGTCCCTGCCTGCAGGTATATGGGATCTTAGGGAGCAATTACCACACAGCTGGGTTTCCAATTAATTTCTTTATTAAAGGAAAAAAAAGGAAGTGGTGGGAATTTAATAATGAAATACGATGGGATGGGGTGTATAGGGTGTTTACAATAGACAACGATGTGGGGGGGTTCTTCTTATTGAACAGTGTAGGGAGTTCTAATAGTGGGCTACAGCAAGTGGTGTTCAGCACAATGGGATACAGTACAGTCAATAAGCAACTCTAGATACAGTGTGGAAATGCAAAGCGTACCCAAAAGAAATGCAAAATAAAATGGTAGCTTCTATATGAGTTAATAGCTAGATACACAATGTAACACAGTGGCATCAATGTAAATACAAAGTATATCAGAAAAGTGGAGGCAACCAATGGGGTGTTATAATTACAAGTAAAACGTGAGTTACAGTACAACAATACAATATCAATATAAAGGCTGGGTCAAGAAACGGGGAGGGGTGAGTGATTAGTGGTATGCAGACGAGCGGCTGGAAGCAGCGAGAGACTCTGAAGCCCTGCAGGGTAAGGACAACGGAGCAGTGTGATGGTGATCTTCGGTAGGGGAGGGGCAGCGGAGAAGTGTAAAGAAGGGCTAGAGAGAGGTTTAAGCAACAAGCGGACACCAAAAACAAAGGTAAAAAAACCAGCAAAGGGTTTGGGAAGTTTCACAGGGGGAGAAGCAGCAAGGGGTTTGGGAAGTTCGGAGGGTGATGCAGACGCGGAGGGGGAAGCAGCAAGGAGTTGGGAAGTTCGGAGAGAGTGCAGATGCGGGGGAAAAGCAGCAAAGGGTTATAACGGGGAGACACGGAGGAGCACACAGAGAGGGAGATTGGAGCGGGGGAAAAACAGACACGGGAAAGTTCAGGGAGAGATCGGGACAGCAGGAAGGCGAATTTAAGCAGCAAAAAACCTTATCTATCTTAACCAACGACTAGGCAAAACAACAAATATCACAATTCTAAGCAAAGCTATAACAAGCAACTATACAGAGCAACTATAACTATAACAAGGCAGTTGAAACTTACAAGCTTTACAATCTTAACAAACTATGACTTATTAAACTAAAAAAAACAAGACCTATGGTGCACCTTATGCTATGGGGAGGTTACAGAGGGCAGAGTGGTATGTGTCCAGGACCCAACTCCCAAGGAAGCCAAGGGATGGTGTCTACAGCGGTGGATACAGCTGAAAGCAGAGAGCCCCAAGGCAAAGCCCACAGGAGCAGAGCTTAGCAGCGGCACAAACTTATTTTTAGCGGCAAAGAGCCCTGGAGTTTAAGAGAGGTTTTAAGACACAGACCAAGGTTTAGCTTGAGTCTGTGTGCTGGGGAAACAGAGCCAGCAGCTAAAATAATAAAATAAAAGTATAGAAAGTTTTACAGAGGGATTCTTACCAGTCCCCAAGGCAGCAGCAAAGGCAGAAGCAGCAGCAACATCAGAAGAGGCAAGGAGGGCTCGGTACAGTCTCAATAATCAGGAGATCTCTCAGGTAGCAATTCGTTCTTCGTGGGGGGGGGCATTCAAAAAATGGGGGTATGCTCAAAAATAAAACGAGAGCGGAGAAAGGACCCCCCAGAACCCCTGGCTGATCAGACCAGGCAGCAATGCAGGAACCTTTCTGAGGTGTGTTTCAAAAATGTCTGGTTTTAAAGGCAAACTTGGGCAGTTTCCCGCCAGTAATCCTGATAAACTCCCTCTGTCACAGGGGAGGGGCCACAGGGAAAAAACTGAAGGTAAGCCCAGAGACATGCCTGGACATAGTCCTGTGCAATAGGTGACTCAAGGGCACATGAGGCCTATGACTCATGCCCAGGATCTTAAAAACACATTAGGTCTTGCAGCTCTGGACATTGCCTACCCTACACCAAGCCCAGGCTCAACGAGGTGATAACAGGACTAATCCTTTGAACAGGGCAGTGGTCCCACTTAGCACGCAGCACAAGTGGCCATCCCTTTGAGAAGGGCAATGGCTCTTGTTAAACAACTTAAGGGGCCCTCCCTTTGAGAAGGGCAGTGGCCCTGGTAAACAACTTAACAGCCAGGGAAGAGCGGCCACAGGAGAACAGAAAACAAAATGGAGTCTGGGGACAGCTGTAAGAAGCAAAATGGAATAGGGGATAGCTGTAACAGACAATCTCTTATTTTTACCAGCTTCATAATTGACCCTTAAATATTAGGGGAAAATAATTTGCTTCATAAAGATTTTGTATTTCACTTCTCAGCCATAGTAAATTCAGTAACAATCATACTAGGTGATTATGATAGTTAAGGACTCTTTTAAATTAAACTCCAAGAAACAAAATAATTTATAAGCCTCTATCCTGTCTTAGAGTAAAAATTAAAGTTAAATCTGATCCCTCACATTTTAAACATATACCCAGTAGGTGGCCAAAATCTTTCCTAGGGTGTTTGCTGCCAGTGTTGCACAACTGACCAGTCAGAAAATTGGAGTTCAAGTTGTCAATGCGCACTAATCCTCAAATTGGATATAAAAAGCCTATTGGGTATCAAACAGCAACAAAGGATCTGACTAAGGGCAGGTCTACACTGCAGGATTAAGTCGACCTAAGTTATACAACTCCAGCTACGTGATTGCTGCAGCATCAATCCACAGTAAATGTAGAGATGCTCTAAGAATCTGTTGTTGCCGAAGTTCCCTTCCTTACCACATTATATATAAGCAATATTAATCAATAATTAGTGCATACCCTGAATGACAGAACAAAACAAAATTAAACAGATATGAGCATGGAAATATTGGGAGAGAGAAAAGGAGAGGATGGGACAAAAGGAAATAAAATGTATAAAGGATCAACTGAGTTTGATCCTTTACTATTCATGATTTGATCAGCCAAGCATGTCCCAATGGTCTGAAAAGAAGAGTAGGAGCCAGAATCTCTAAAGTTCTGTTTGGCAACTCTGACAACGATGTCCTTTCTGGCTGTAGAGGTACTGTGATTTGCCTATCTTCTTTTTCCTCTGTGTAAAATAACAGTAACATTTGCATATTGGTACCAAACAGGAACAGTGAAGATTAGTCACTGAGTTACTGTTCTTTAAAAAAAGTTTTGAAGTTGAAATGCTGAAATATATTCAAGTTATATTCATATATAATGAAGTTGATTGTAATTTTCTGGAGTAGTTTATGGCATTTTACATAGTGATTAGCTGGAAACAGCATAATATAACTATAGTAGAAATAACATTTCTTGGATTGTTTATTAAATGCTTTCAAACTCTAGAAATTTTTCACTTGCATGAAAAGACACACTTTCTAAATGGGCCAACTCAATTAGATGACTGAACTGGTTATATATTTCATATTTGGAGGCTAAATGTCTAGGCGGGTAAAATAGTTCATAGGAGGAATTTTTTAATAAAAGTTGAATTTTCCAGTTTAATTTCCATCATAGCAGAGTATTATGGATATAGGATTCCTGGTAGGTCCATATTCAATTAAATTAAATCCATCATTGACTGACATCCAAAAATGATTAACTGGTTGGCTCTTTAACTGCTGTGTAATAAAATGCCGTTATCACCATTCAAGCGTTTATTGACAAGTCTTAAATTTGAGAACAGTGGCTTATCTTCAGAGTGAAATATGTATATGACATTATTTTCTATTGTATTAAACCCTTTGTGGGGTCCATTTATGATCTAGCCAAAATGAACCAAGCTTGAGACCATGTCATTATTATTAGAGATGGGTCCAAGCCAGAAAGTTTGGACCTAATTCTGAAATTTCCTAAAGTTCAGAGGTGGTTTGGGCCTGGAATTCCAATTTTGGGATCAGTTTTTATATATCAAACATGTATTACATAGTTTCTCATCTTTTTTTTTCTCTCTGAATATGTCTGAATATAAGAGTTACATTGCATTGCTTTATGGCCAATATTCCCCAGTTGCTTTAGGTTTGGTTTATCCAGTATACATGGATACATCTGTGTCTTAAATGACAGGATTTCCTAGCTAGAGATATTTCCATAACTGGCATCTATCAAGGTTGTATTTCCTGAGGTTGGCCATATGTCATAAAACTATATCCATGAATACACTTCTCAATTCCATTAGGACATATTTTTGACTGTATGCCAAAATTCTGTGAGACTAATTATAAAATGAAAGGCTCTCTCGTTGTAAAATAAATTTTAAAAGATATTTAGATTACCGGTTGGTAAATGACATAGTGTCTTGCTCCTGTGAATAGGATAGTGGAAGCCATAAATTGTTCCTACTCATTCACGCAAATTTAAAGCTCATGACTGGAAACAGGGAAGGCAGACACACAATGAACTGTTTTCATGAAAGAAAGAAATCTCTTTATTTTGTTAAATGGTACAATATAGGCCCCCAGTTACCTGTTACTAGTCTACATATAGTAAATTTGACTGTAATCAGAGAAGAATGCGGGATATAGGCCAATTCTCTTCAGTAAGAATTTATAGAATTCAGTGAAAACAATATGTGAGACAGTGAATTTACTGTCATGGAACAGAGGTAGATGTTAATACTCTACTTCATCAAAAATGATAAAAAGTGACTTAGGTCTTGGTGAAAAGGAAAGTGCCTAATATGGGAATTAATTTCACATTCATCCATTCCACTTTCATTACATGGTCAGGATATAATAATAGTCTATAGAATAATGATAGAGATGAATACTCAATACTTTCCGTACAGTAAATATGTGAAGAAGTATGTGAAGAAATCATTTTCTTTACAATTTGCCTAATACTTTTTTACAGCCCTTTTGTGTCTTAATAAAAGTTTATTATTCCTGTTTGGTAAATTCCTCTTAGACCCTAAGGAAGAGCAAAAAACCAAAATACTGAATAAATGATGATTCAAAAAAAAAAAACCCTCTGAAGTAAAATTTGTATGCCATGCTTTTTTTCATATACTGCACTATTTTTTATTTGTACTGATTTCATATAACATGAACAAATGATCTGTTCCAAAGAAATGCAAATGTTGAGATGGGTGAGTGGTGAAAGAAAGACCATATGAGGAATGTGTATTTTAGAGGCATGTTCAAAGTAACACCCACAAACAAAGAATAGAGGGAGTGCAGATTGAGATGATCTGATCATGTAAATCACAGTCCTGACAACTATGTAGGTTACAAGAGTTCAACAGATTTCAAGATTGAACGAAAAAACAGAGGCAGACCCAAGAACAAGTGGTGGGATGTCATAAAAGAGGACATGTTATCATGTAACAAACGTTGTGGATGATGGGAAGTGGTAGATATGGATATATCTTCACTTTATTAAGGCTTTCAATATTATCTCGCATGAGCTTCTCATAAACAAACTAGGGAAATACAGTCTAGATGGAGCTACTGTAAGGTGGGTGCACAAATGAGTGGAAAACCGTTCCCAGAGAGTAGTCAAGCTGGAAGGGCATATCAACTGGGGTCCCACCTGGATCAATGCTGGGTACTGGCTCTGTTCAATATCTTCACCAATGATTTAGATAATGGCATAGAGAATATAGTTTGTGGATGACAGCAGGTGGAAGGGGTTGCAAGTGCTTTGGAGGATAGGATTAAAATTCAGAATGATCTGGATAACCTGGAGAAATTGTCTGAAGAAAACAGGATGAAATTCAATAAGAACAAATGCAAAGTAGTCCACTTTGGAAGGAACAATCAGTTGCACACATACAAAATGGGAAATGACTGCCTAGGAAGGAGTACTGCAGGAAGGGATCTAGGAGTCATTGTGGAACACAAGCTAAATATGTGTCATCAGTGTAACACTTCTGCAAAAAAAGCAATCATTCTGGAATGTATTAGCAGGAATATTGTAAGCAAGACTCGAGAATTAATTCTTCCACTCTACTCCACACTGATTAGGCCTCAACTGGAAAATTGTATTCAGTTCTGGGCGCCACAGTTCTGGAAATATGTGGAAAAATTGGAGAAAGTCCAGAGAAGAGCAACAAAAATGATTGAAAGTGTAGAAAATATGACCTAAGAGTGAGAATTGAAAAAAAAATGGGTTTATTTAGTCTGGAAAAGAGAAGACTGAGAGGGGAAATAATAGTTTTCAAGTACATAAAAGGTTTTTATACAAGGAAGAGGGATAAAAAATGTTCTCCTTAACCTCTGAGGATAGGGCAACCAATGGGCTTAAATTGCAACAAGGACGGTTTAGGTTGGACATTAGGAAAAACTTTGTAACTGTCAGGGTTATTAAGCACTGGAATAAATTACCCAGGAAGATTGTGAAATCTCTGTCATAGATTTTTCACAGCAGGTTAGACAAACACTTGTCAGGGATAGTCTAGATAATACTTAGTGCTGCCATGCGTGCAGGGGACTGGACTAGATGATATGGCATTGAACAGAACACTTTGAAGGGAGGCATGCCTCTCAACAGTTGGTAGGGGCACAAAACTCCTCTGGCCCCAGGATGGCTAGGGAGAGTGGAATCGGTCCAGGTAGGTACTTACATCCCCTTCACCTCCTCAATGTGGGGCTTTATCCAGAGGACTGCTGAGCACTCTCAGCTCTCATTACCTTCAATGGAAGATACAACTGCTTAGTACCTCTCTTTATCCATATCTTCCTGAGTAAAAAGTTTATAAAAATTAGATGATATAATTACTCAATAGGACATGTAAACATCTATGTAGTTGCATTATATTAGTGTTTTTAATTGTCTTGTGCTCAGGCACCGACTTTGTCATTTCCCTGGGAGTTCTCAACCCCTACTTCACCCCAGGCCTTGCCTTCACTGCACCTCTTCCCCCAAGGCCCCACCTCCACCCTGCCTCTTCCTGCCTCATTCTGCCCGCTGCCCCAAGTGCGCCCCACCCCCTCCACCAGTGCCTCCTGCCTGCCACTGAATAGATGATCGCAGCAGGTGGGAGATGCTGGGAGGGAGGGAGAGAAGCTGATTGGCGGGGCTGCCAGTGGGCGCTGAGAACCCACTATTTTTTTCATGTGGGTGCTCCAGCCCCAGAGCACCCATCCATTTTGATAAAGCAAAGAAAGTGGTTCATAGAACCAGTTTCTTTTCCTCCCCCCCCCCAAAAAAAAAACAGAAGCAAAAGTCTTGTCACAGACCCTGTGGCCTCACACACACTTGCCCTTTCTGTTGTTGGGAACATTATCTTTCATACAGGCATTCAGAAGCCTTCTACAATACAAAAGGAGATATGTAAAATACTCAGGTTTCCTCTACTCTCTAGTGTTTGTTGTAGTCACTTTTTTCTACTCAAAAAGTTATGTTAACTGTTTAGTCCTTTTGAAAAAAGTGATTATTCGTAAAGAGGAATCAAGAGGACTGGTCATAGGGAATGACAGTCAGTTTTGCTTGATGCGTAGATGTAATTTTCCACTGTGCCACCAAACTCTCACCAGCATAAGGCTATGCAAAATAGAGACATTTGCTGTTTCACATATTAAAGCCATGTACAATTTCAACTATGGTGGAACTTTGGGGGTGTAATTTTAGGACTGTCTCTCTGTTAAAACTCATCCCCCTAACTATTGCTGCACTTCATGTTTCCAAAATAATATTCAGTACAATTATGTAACTCTCATGGTGCAAATACGTATCTTTGAGGAGTAAAGAGGGAATTCTTAATGTTTTTAATGGACACCTATTTATTAAATGAATGAGGGTGAGGGAGCCACCTAACTGGTAGCTAACAGTGCATATAAATCTGTGCAAGTGCATTATTCAGAACTGCTTAACTGCATTAACCTCTCCCAATCTTATTAGTAGTTTAGGATTTTAAGGTTTCTAGAAGCTTAAAGTACATCAGCTGGCTCAACATGAGCTTTACAAATTCTACCAGCAGAGTGAGGAGAAATTGCTGTTGCTGGCTTTTTCCATTATTTCTGGGTGGGGCAGGGGAGAGTTATTTTCTTTGTCCTAAGTATTTGAGTGTACTAGTCAAGGAAATACACCTCTACCTCGATATAATGCTGTCCTTGGGAGCCAAAAAATCTTACCATGTTATAGGTGAAACCACGTTATATCGAACTTGCTTTGATCCACTGGAGCACGCAGCCCCGCCCCCCCGGAGTATTGCTTTACCGCGTTATATCCGAATTCGTGTTATATCGGGTTGCGTTATATTGAGGTAGAGGTGTACATTCCAGTTGATTTGAACAGATGTCAACTTTCCTTAAATTACTAACTTTTCTCCAGTCACTCCCACAGTCCTGGTAACTTCAAAGCCTTTTACCTGAAGGCCCAATTGAGCACTATGTCTGACAATATTTGTAGGATGAGGCCCATAATCTGGTAGAAATGACAGTTAGGATAAACACTACAGCTAACACTTTCAAAAATGGGTGCCTAGAATTAGGCTCCTGAATCCATATTTAGGTACTTTAAAATGGCTTGCTTGCTGATCACCCAGCTACTCCCATTAAGTCCATGGGAACTGTTGTGACTGAGACATTTTTGAAAGTCAGGTCACCTAGTATAATTTGTGCTTACTAGATTTATATTTTTCATAGAATGCTGGAGTGATAGTAGTGGACATACTCCCATCTTCTGTTTATGCTTGAGCAACATGAGTAAGGAGCCCTTATACTTGGAAGAGTCTCACTGAACTGAATGGGTATTTTGCCTGAATTAGGGACCTCTGGATAAGGGCCAGACAAATATAGCATGGCTAGGAGCAGTACAAGCTTTTTCTAAACTGACTTTCTAATGTGCTTTCACCCCACTTCTGGCTGAATCTCCTCCAGAACTCAGATGATAATGCAATTTTTATGATGTCTGAATCCTTGTTCCCTCACTGACATGCCAATTAGTATCAGTTATGGTGTGTGCCTGTGTGTGTGTGTGAGACAGAGAGAGAGAGAGAGAGAGAGAGAGAGAAGCTGGAGCTTCTCCATTAGAATGTGGGCTAAGACTATCTACTCATTTCTCACAAGCAAAGAAGAAGCTGTCATATGGCACACTTCTGTTCGCTACTGAGTTGGACTGCATATTAACTGGTGACCTGTAGTTTAAAGGCAAGTTTTATCCCATTAGTAATCCTCAGAGCCACTGAGTCCTCCCATTAAAAACTTATGAATAACCATTTTATTTTGGACGTAGGACTCTGTTCTGCAGTTATAAAGCTGTATTTTCACTTTGTGAGATTTCCAAGGCATGTGTGTATACGTATACAACTGCTCACCCTCTCTGTTAAAAATTGAGAGCTTTCCAGTGGTCTTCAATGCCTTCATTTGTGTGGGTCACTGCACATAAAAATAAATATGTACGCAATGTGCCAGTCCACAGCAATTTAATGTTTCAACTATTTTGATAACTAATTATGGATTTCCCTTAAAATTTAGAACCTATCTCCTTCTATCCTGTGTTCTACTTAGCACTGAATCCTTACAATAGAGTGGAGGAAAAGATAGGTGTTGTCCTCTAAACCTGACTATTTCACCACATGCATCCTCTTATGCTAGCAAAGGAATACTTACAGTGGCTAGTAGAAAATGTTGTTGCCTGACATAAGATATAAGTTTGATAAATGCCAAAGTTTAATAGTGATATAGCCTGATTCTGTCAAATGATTGGGGTTTATATCATCTGACACCTAAACAAAGCTTACAAAATGTGTGCTGATATATTGACATTTTAACAGTACACAAATGGCACAGAGGAGAACTCTTTAGATGGAGTGTGATGCAAGTTCCTTCAGAATGTCACTTGAGAGAGAACATTCTTAATCATTTTTTGACAAATATGGATATATTAAAATGACGGCCAACCTGAATAAATGGTTCTGCACTGTTCATTTGCTGGCACTTCAGTTTATGCCTCAGGTGATGTAATATATGACTTTTTTCCTGTTTTTGTTAATGAGCATTTTGGCCTCTCAATAACAATCATTCTATTGATGCTGTGTATATGGGCACCTGTCACCGTTATGTATTCTGTTTCCCTGAATGACTTCAGCTGGGTGAATATTACATTTGGAAAGTGCCAAACAGAATATAGTGGTAACATATTCTGGACAACTGAATAGATGAAAGTAAATTATATTTGACAAATACTTGTGGTCTTATAGACATAGTTCTATAAGCAGAAGATTCATATTTTACGACTGCCTTCAGTGAACTGTTCTTTTTTCGGTAGGAATAGCAACCTGAGTGTGCATAAAACAGAATTCAGTCAGCTAAGACTAATTGTGTTAGTCTGTTACAAGATCAATGATGCACGATCTGTAAATGTTAATTCTGTTGGCATTAGTGATACATGCAGTCTGTGCCCACAATTTTGGATTCTCCAGGCTGGATTTTGTGACATGACCCTTTTTGCCAGAGTAAGGATGTTAACTGAGCATCCTGAACCAATTTGAACTTGAATAATTACCCTGTCTACCTGAATTCCCCTGATAGTTTCAATTGGATATGCCATTCTTCTTCACTCGTTGTGCTGAACTATTGTTGCATGCTGTTTAAAAAGAACTGCTGCCTTACTCCCACAGAGGCAGCTCAGTTTCACTGGTGGAGGAAAGGATCGCTGTACACTTGTACAATATATGTTCCTTTTGAAAAAAAAATTGGGATGAAAGGTGCTTCAGCATCTAAATGTAAAAGAGCCTCATCTATCATGTGATTGCAGTGGTTAGGAGGTAGCAGTCACTTGCATTGTGAGTAATTGGGAAGGATTAATTTTCCAAAATCTGTTCAGGGCTTGACAAAGAGGTCTGAAATATGAGGACTGGAAACTGAGGATAATTTTATTGGACAATAAGGGCCAAAATCTTCCCTTTCAGGAGGGATACCTTATGGATCCCCTGTAGTATAAATGAGGAGGCTTCTGGCAGGGTGTCTTCTGAGAGAGGACCTTAACTTTGGAATTTGTCCCTACCATGTTCACCTGCACTTGTTAACTTTCTGGATTCACTTAAAGCCCCTTTTCTCTTCTCAGTCTGTTGAGGAGGTGTGGGCTGAGGATTTGAGGTAGTGATAGTTATGAGCAATTCTTGTTATTGTTTGAATGTTACATTATGGGATAGATGACCGCAATACAGAATGCATGCAATACTCGATCTGATTAAAATCTGCTTCTTCACCAAGTGATTATAGGGTAGGCTATGTTGAATGTATCTTTAAAATGGCACTCAGGGCAATCCTGAAAATTATAGAGCAAGAAGTCTTACTTCCACATCAGCTGCATTTCATTAAAATACGTGATTTTAATTCTGAGGCGCTCATATCTCATAATACAGACCAACTCACTGCTTGGTACTAGGAATAAACTGCAGTCATTGGTGTGTTATTGCATAATACTTGCTAGTTTCTAAGACAGGATACCAAGGTACAATACATTTTGGCTATTTTCTCCATGAGGAAACAGTAATAAGCCGTAGATTTCCTCTTGTCCCTGGGCTCATTATAGTGCTTGGTTTTAGTGGTTTTGAAGTTCTAAACAATAAAAGGTACTGTTTATTTTTATTAACAAAACTATGGTCTGTTAACTTGACAACTGTTTCTGTATCTTTCTCTTGCCTTTCTCATCATAGCTTTGGTGGTTCACCTAGATCCAACACATTTTCCTTAAAAGATTGGTATCACTTTTATATTTTATATTGACCTGCAAAGTGCTTACTTCCCATGGAATCTTTTTTTTAATATGAGTGTGAAAGAGAGTTGCACTTTAATATCTCTGCAAATAAATGTAGGACCCAAGTATAAGAGATTTTACAAAATCCTGTGTCCACAGTTCTAGGTGATGAAGTCAGTGCACGTGTTTTTAGCATATGAATGTATCTAACATTCATTTTCATACCACAGTTTTGTTTTGGAGTTATACTTATCCTGACTCTTGTCCAGAAGATTAGCTCACAGTGTACCAAGGTCCTTTACAATATTTATTACAATGGATTTCCACCTTTTCCTTAGATCCTGAACATTGATAGTGTTGAACACATTTTTTTCTGTGCCTAGAATCGGCAGCATAAAATAGTCAACCCCAAAACTTGTTGTAACTCTTGAATGTTGTAGCAGCTCTGCTATAGTTAGGGTCAAGATGGGCTTTCTGTTTAAAGCTTGACTCTTGTAAAGGCTCTAAAATCCATATGGTTATTTGGATTGCCTTGAAATTTCGTGTGTCTCAGGGGATGCAGGGTTTGGTCTGTGATCTAAGTTTGGGATCATTTGAACAAGATGTTACTGAGATACGGCCCCTGGGGGAGAAACAGCTTTTCTTAAAGTTGATACATTCTGGCAATGTAGTTTGGCACACAGATAGAGATCAAACCAGGGCTCAGATAATCACAGCATAGTCTCAAACGCCTGAAGGTTATCCCAACAGAGAGCATGACACTAATCAGCCCTCCAGAGGAAGCCAAATTAAAACATTATTAGAAGAAGAGTTTGCTTTTCCAGTTAAGTGTTCCAGCAAGCATGTCTGAGGGATGCACTTAATACATTACACTGCACATATGCAAAAAGGAGCACCCAAGAGTGTTGAGAGGCATCTAAGATTCACAGGATCTAGAAGGCGCTGAGAAACTGTTTCAGCCATTGACTCCAAGTACCAAATAGGCACTGTGAGTTCAAATCTGAAATATTGCTCCAATCTGCTGCTGTGAAAAGAGTGTGGGCTTTTTAAATTATTTTTAGGAAATGGATTTAATCTGAATATAGCAGAATATGTTTGAAACTATTCATGAAAAGAAAATAAATGATACCTGCAAATGCTGGCTGAGGGGGAGGATGATTAGTGCTGGAAGAGTAGTTAGAAATGGGGAGAGAAGGATTTGATGTGTAGTGAGGGGATTATGGAGAGGAGAATAATTGGGGATGGGTGGGTAGGAGAGGCGTTAGAGAGCCAGGAGGGGAGAGATGGTGTGTGGGGGGGGGAGGGGAAGTAGGGGCAGAGGTGCCTGTCAGCCCTACATTGCCCTCCTCTGTGTGTGCCACAATCTGGGAACCCTCAGCCCACCTATGGGAATCTGACCCCTCTCATTTGAGCTGAGATCTGGGAGCCTTGTTCTTCTAACAGGTCTGAGCATACCTCTCTTCCTGCTCCCCCCTGCTATGCACACAGGCTCTGGGGAAGCTCCCCTCTGCATGTGCAACTGAGAACAGCCATACTGGAGCATGCACTGAGAACACACTGCAGACACTGGGGAAGGAGTTGAGAATGGGTATGCTTGTTGCATATCACAGGCTTTCCAGCACTGGGGAGAGGGGAGGAAAACACCTGCTGACATGAGTGGAACCATTCACATATTTCAGAATTATTGTTTCCGGCTCTAGTTATCTCCTTGGGGTGTTCTCATTCAGCTGAAGCATTCAAGTGTAGAAACAGCCAGAGCCTACTCTCCTGCTGGAATGCTTCCACTTCACGCTTACAGGATACCATCTAACCGTGAGCTTTCCCTTACCCTTCAGCACATCTGTAGACAAGTGTCTTATCTCACCTCCCTACTGACAATTCCTAAGGCAAGACCCCCACCCGCCAGGGCCTTGGTACTATAGCAAACAACATATTTTTGTAAATAAATGATGCCGACTAGCTCCTCAAGGTGCACACTCTCCTATCACAATCACAGCCCTGTGATGCTCCTTAAACTAATCCCCATCTCCGAATACACATCTACCAATCTGCTTCCACCATTCAAACCGTTCAGTACAACTACAACTCTCACAGTAAATCCAGCTGTAGTGCATGAAGATAATTGTGGCTATTGCCATCTCCAGAAAGGCAAAAAGAAGATTACTGGGTATGTACCCTAATTTTGTGTTTCCTGGTTTTCTGAAGTTTGAGTGTTGCGGAACTCTATGCCCTGGAAGGGCATAAGCTGTCATCAGAGTACAGAGTTTATTTTACCTGTGTATTTGGCTCTGCTGTGACTACTACTGGAATATTGTGTCCAGTCCTGGTGTCCACAATTCAAGAAGGATGTTGATTAAATTAGAGAAGGTTCAGAGAAGAGCCACAAGAATGATTTAAAGGATTAGAAAACATGTCTTAGAGAGACAGACTCAAGGAGCTCAGGCTACTTAGTTTAATGAAAAGTAGGTTATGGGTGACTTGATTACAGCCTATAACAGGGATCGGCAACCTTTGGCACGCGGCTCACCAGGATAAGCATCCTGGTGGGCCCAGCCGGTTTGTTTACCTGCCGCTTCCCCAGGTTTGGCCAATCACGTCTCCCACTGGCTGCGGTTCACCGCTCCAGGCCAATGGGGGCTGCAGGAAGCGGCATGGGCTGAGGGATGTGCTGGCTGCTGCTTCCCAGTGGGAGCCACGATCAGCTGAATCTGTGAACGTGGCAGGTAAATAAACCAGTGCTTACCCTGGCAGACTGCGTGCCAAAGGTTGCCAATCCCTGGCCTATAAGTACTGTGACAAAGTTCCTCCTCTACTTTGGTGGGTCCTGCTCTTATTTGACAGATTTGCTCACTTCAGTGATCTTCCCCACAGTCTGAGTCAGCTTCTCCTGTGTATGATCAGGAGTTGGGACGTTTGGGGGGAACCCGGGCCCGTCCTCTACTCTGGGTTCCAGCCCAAGGCCCTGTGGATTGCAGATGTCTATAGTGCCTCTTGTAACAGCTGCATGACAGCTACAACTTGCTGGGCTATTTCCCCATGGCCTCCTCCAAACATCTTCTTTATCCTCACCACAGAACCTTCCTCCTGGTGTCTGATAACGCTTGTACTCCTTAGTGCTCCAGCAGCACACCCTCTCACTCTCAGCTCCTTGTGCCTCTTGCTCCCAGCTCCTCACATGCACTTCCTCTCCTCTGACTCCCTCTTCCCTGACTAGAGTGAGCTCCTTTTTAAACCCAGGTGCCCTGTTTATCCTACCTTGATTGGCTCTAGCAGGTTCCTGATTACTCTAGTGCAGCCTCAGCTCTGGTCACTCAGGGAACAGAAAACTACTCATCCAGTGACCAGTATACTTGCCCTCTACCAGACTCCTGTACCTAACTGTCCTGGGTCTGTCACTGTACTTATGTTGGGAACAAAGATTTGATAATGGGCTATTCAGTCTAGTAGACAAAGGTACAACACAATCCAATGGCTGGAAGTCGCAGATTAACAAATTCAGACTGGAAATGAGGAGTATATTTTTTAAAGCAAGAGTAATTAACCATTGGAACAATTTCCTAAGGGTTATGGTAGATTCTCCATGAATGACCATTTTTAAAGTCTTTAAGGTGCCACGGACTCCTTGTAATTTTTAAATTAAGATTTGATTTTTTTTTCAAAAATACCTGCTCTAGGATTTTTTCAGAGAAATTCTATGGCCTGTGTTATACAGGGGGTCAAATTAGATGATCACAGTGGGCCCTTCTGGCCTTGGAATCTATTCATGAGTGGACTTTAAATTTGTTAATGAAGTTTTTTCCCATTTAGTTCCTATTTACTTAAATTGAATCTGACAATAGTAGTAACTGTGTTGCTGTAGTGCCTGGAATTTGGAAAGTGTGGGAGCATGTGGTAGGCTGTACAGGATGACTCCAGAGTGCCTCAGTGTTAAAATAATCCATTTTCTCTCTCCCTCTATCTTTTTTTTTTAAGGGCCGCAAGAGTGAGGCAGAAAAGTACTTCTTGAAGGCTATTCAGCTGGATCCTACCAAAGGCAATGGTTACATGCACTATGGTGAGTTTCTGATAGATCGGTTTCCTTGCATTTTCCAGGCTGGCTGTTAATCTCTCTGAATGATTAAAGATTTAAAAACTGCTACTGGCAAAATACCTCTATTCAAGCAAAAGAAACTAACCTACCATGTAGAACTTCATCTCCATTTCAATTTGTTAATCACAGCAAAGAGAGAGGGGAGGTATTTTCAGATTTTTGCATAATTTTCCTTCTGGGAGGGAAATTTCCAAATTACTGTCTCTCTGTTGGGAAAGGAGGAAGGTGAGTATCACTTTATGTAAAAAGGTTTCATAGACATGTTTGTTATTGTTAACAGCATTGACCTAGCTCTGCTTGCTGCCTCTGGGTGGGCAACTAAAGATTGTCTTAAGTGTGCACCAGGGCAGAACAGCTAAGATTCTGTTTCCTAGTAAGCAGTTATAGGCTGTACATCTGCCTTCCCCCTAGCTTCCTTGTGGCTTGAAACAGACAAGTATTTTAAAAGGCTTTGACAGGTTTGGCTATACCTTTTCAATACTAAGCCAATCATATGCTTAAGTGATGCAAAGCACACAGTTAATTTGAGGGTGATGGTATGATATCTTTAGATAGGTTGTTTTTTCTAGATTTACAAAAAAATATTTCCAGATGTGATTGGTCCCAAGGAACCAAAAATATTTAACTTTATGAGCTGCCTCTTATTCTTGTTTAAAACTGATAATAGAAAAGTCAGAAAATATGAGTTATGTAGTCCCCGTTGGAAAATATAGAGAGCGGAAATAAATGTAATCTTAGTTGGGGAGCATGATGGGGAACCACAGCCGTATGGTACATATATTTTTATATATTGTTTTCATTTCCTCTTTTGGCTCCACTGGGTTTAAGCAAAACAACCACAGGGATGGTGCACAAAAATGGTAATAATAAAAATAGAAGGTATAGTTAACCAGCCATAACTTTATTTGTTTGTATACTTCACTGTGTGGTTTCTAAATCTCAGTTGGTGACATTTTATATTTGATTGGTTCAAATGTAGTGTATAATTTTGTATTTTGAATCCCATGTTTAATTCCTGGATGTTGTTGGAATGCATTCCATTAGTCTGCAATAATGAGGCAGCTATTGCATTGTATATTGTAGCAGTTAATATGGTGGCCCACACTTTTAGAGTGTCTTTAACCTACTTCTCAAATACCTTTATGCCTATGCAGATTAATTTGTATATGCCTGTCTGGTTTGTGCCCACAAATTCAGATGTGGTGATCACAGAAATCTGTGGTTGCAAAGTCAAGGGCAGCTGTCAAAAATCTAACTTTGCAATCAACTTGATTCTGTATGTTTCATGACAGTTCCAGACTTCTGTTTCTCATGACTTTGTGATATTTTCGATGTTTTCCCACATTATTCATTGATTTAGTGTCCCTGCTACACTTGCACAGTTAAAATGCATAGGATTTCTGAAGCCCCTGTAATCCAAAAGCTGTGTGAGGTTACTTCAGGGATCGGCAACCTTTGGCTCGCGGCCCTCCAGGCCCCCTGGCAGGCCAGGCTGGTTTGCTTACCTGCCATGTCCACAGGTTCAGCCCATCGCGGCTACCACTGGCCACGATTTGTCGCTCAGGCCAATGGGGGCTGTGGGAAGCGGCGCGGGCTGAGGGATGTGCTGGCTACCGCTTGCCAAAGGTTGTCGATCCCTGGGTTACTTTGTTCTTCCACAGATTCATGATGCATTGATTTCTGGATTGCTATGTTACAATGCTGAAATTATAAATCCTGGTGTATTAAATTTCATAATTTAAGGTGATCCATTGACAGGGTCTTTTGTTTTTACAGCAAAATAAAAAAGAAAGCATAGTTTCTTAAGGCAGCTAAAGGATAAATCATGTCTCCCATCTCTGCAAGTGGGAGGGTACCTCGCAGTAGAAATGTAATTTTTCTGTGAAAACAGGGGGAGGGGAGCAAGGGTCAGAATTTGGAGAACACTAGGAATATTTTTTGTTTGAGTGGGACTGCTTTCATGCAGAGGATCTGGAGACAGCAGAGGAACTTGAGGGTCCACTGCTACAAAGCATGGGGTCTCCATAGTGAGCTTTATTGATTATGAATCAAATTCTTCTCTTTGAAATATCAGCATGAATCTTGAATAACTTATTGACTCCAATAGCATTAATCCATATTTACATCAAAGTAACCAAGACCAGATGATGGCCCTATGTCAAAGTTCTGTCCCAGCAGGCACTAAACTCATTATCAAACATGAAAAAGATTCTCTGGGCTATTCTTTTCTTTGCTTGTTCCGAAGTCCTGATCAGGAATCTGGAAATATATGTCTAAGGACAATACAGTTATTAATCATGAACCTCTAGTGGACACTTACTCTGTGTGTTTTGTCTCTACACATCATGAATTTGGTTTAGCAACTTTTCATAGGTACACTTCATATCCCGTAAGTCAAATGCTAAATCATAAATCTATACTCCTTCTCATGTAAACCTTAAACATGACGACACTCTGGAAAAAAAAAACAGAGTTGGCACCATCCCTAGAAAATGCACACCTCACTGAGAAGTCAAATCAGAAGGGTGGCCATTGGGGACTCAAAAGCCTGTATGTTAATGGAGCAGCACTGTATGTAGGGACTGCAGATACGCTTTGATGCAGCTATTATATTACTTGTGCTCCCATGATGGGTCCATATATGCCTTCATCTTTGATTGCTGTCTTTGTGGTCTTTTTTGGAGGTATCAGGATGATTTGTCAGTGTGTTCTATCGTGTCGGAGATTTACCCTTGTATTTTCTGTTACTTCTAGTTATGGCCCTGAGCCATTAGTGGTGCAGAATGTGAATCAATGAGGGAAGTACCTTAAATGGCACATAAGACATTTAGGAATGTGTGATGAGTTAGGCAATGGCTTCATGGGTAATGTCACCATGGCACATTTGGCTGGACAACCCACTGGTACCTTGATTTTGCAGTTCCAGATCACTGGCTTGTTACCAGGTGTTTCAATGTTTTGAACAGTGTTTCCCAACCTGAGGGCACCAGACTAGTTCAGGGAGGAGTAAAGGAGTGGATCAGTGTGAGTGGGGTGAGATACAAGGGCTGCAGATCCCTGTCTCCTACACACATTCTGCAAATGTGTTGCCATGTCACTAGGTACAGCAGGAGGTGGCTCACTGAAAGCCATCCACCTTCCCTCCCCATCATAGTGCCTCTTTTGTAACTCGCTATAGGAGCAGCTCACCATTACAGTACCAAGCTGAAAACTCAGGCTGCCAACCAGTCTAGGCTTCTCTTCTACTGTGACATTCAGCTGAACTTTGGGTGAAACCAGTGGATGTCTACTGGATGGAACCAGCGTAGCTCTTAGTGAGGTAGGCAGAGTAGAGCTACCAGCGAGGCTGGAGGGGAGAAGGACTCAAGAGGCAGCAAAAAACTTGTAAAAGAGGAAAAGAGAGAATGTCCATGTGAAAAGAAGGGCATCATGACAGAAAGAAGAAAAAGAGAGAGTGCAAAAACCGAGTGAGGACATGGTGTTGAGGGGAGTACATCAACTAATCCATTCCAAGTGAAAGCTCCAATGCATTTTTTTTTTGGAGAATCATTGACTTAGCTATTGGCCCTTGACATACAGCAAGGAATGGAGTTGGTTTCATTATATTATGTTATGTATTTGTGATAAAATAGGAGGGAACTTGTTGCTATTCATGTATCAAATATTTTTATTTTGTAGGGGGAGATTTTCAAAGGAACAAAGGTGTTTATACCCAGTGATAAGTATTGGGCCACCTGAATTCCATTTGCATCTTTGAAAATCTCCCCATGATGTCTGAAGATTCAGTTAGATGGCAAGTAAGTAGTCAATCAGTGTTAGCTGGCTTAGAGAGGCCCTCTAACATCTAGACTACTGAAAGCTTACCTTAAAATGCGAGAATGCTGAAATACTGAAGGACTGCAAAGATTAAAAACACTAAGCCAGAAGATGGTCCCCACTCCAGTTGCTTTACAGCCATAAATGAGCCACAGTTGGATAGGGAGAAAATTTCCCCATTTTAGGTATAGCAGCTCTATCCTGGCCCCTTCATAAGTTCCCAGCACAGGGGTGTTTGTAGGCCAGAAACATGAGGGGATGTGGTGGTCACAGTGCAAATCACTATGGGGTTATGGGCTTCAGAGCAGTCTCCAGCAGTACTCTATCTTACACCAGGGGTTGTTTCAGCCCTGCAGTAACTCAGAATCTCAGCAATGCAAAAGTGGCATAAAGCGTATTTCTGTCTCCCTGACTCTGACCTGCACGTTCTGTGCTGCATCTCTCAGGAAACATAGCAAAGTAGAGAATCAGCTGTATGTTCAGGATGTCAGAATGATTAGCTTTAATGATAAACTGTCAGGGAAGAACCAGAAACACCAAAATTTGAAACTCTTCAACATTTGTGGTCATTAACCTAGCTTGTTTGGAAATAGGCTGCTTCATTCAAGTGATCACTTCTAAAGGAACTTTGGATTGAGTAGTTATTATAGTGGTCAGGAATTATCTTGTTTTATGTTGTAGGATTGCAGTAGACTCAAGAACATCAGAAAAGGACTTGACTGCTTATGCTTAAAGATGCACACATTTCTTTGTGCCCTAAATATACCACTGCTCTGCTTAAATACTGATTCACATTCACAGCTTCCAATAAGATTCTAAACAAGATTTAAATCAGAATGTTCCTTAATTTATCCTGTTAAGTTTCAGTTTGGGAGTGACACATATCTCATACTACACCAAGAGACTGAAGCTCTTCTTAAATCATAGTTACTGGACACAATTAAGGGGCAGAGAGTTTGGAAACCTAATTAGACCATTATGCTGTCATTTACACACATCTCACTAGAATTATTGTTTTATGTTTAGGAACTCAGAAAAACTATGTTCCTTAAAGTATATTTATTAGTTAATTGTATTATAGCAGTAACTGGAGACCACAATCAGAGATCAAGACTCCATTATGCTAGAAAGAGTACACACAAAGAAAAGACAGATTCTGTCCATAAGAGCTTACATATTGTATGAAAGTTTGTTATTTGAATATGACAGAGAAATGTGTGTTATATTTTTATAACAAGACCGCCATTTCTGCCATAGGTAGTCTTTCTGGAGGTTTCTGCGTGAAATTCTGAGAGCTTCTTGGATAGAGAGATTCCAGGGTTTGGAACAGGAAAGTTGGCAGGGGCTGTGCTGATGCGCATATTGCATCTGTCTAGCTCTGACCACAACTCATTGGAGAATTTAATTTCCCAATATACATCACTATCTAGCATCTGATGTTCCCAGTGGAGCAGACCCATGTGTTTGTTTTGTTTCTCACTCTGTATATACTGCGTTCAGCTAATCCTGCAGTCAGATATAAGTAATTCACAAGAATTGAAAAGTCAATTTTATGTTTTACTGACAAACATAAAAACTGACCTTCCTAGGAACTTGGTGATTTCTCCTCCAACCCCCTAAATAGGTCATAGCATTTTGTTAACAGCTTACAATTGATATGTCTCCTGGTTTCCGTTTTTTGTATTTAATACAATTCTAACTTTTAATTGCATTTCACTGATGGAAGTCCCTTAGTATGAGAATTTAGGATTTGAAATTTTTGGCCAAAATGTTCCTGTAATTCCACTGCTGCCCCATGCTACAGACAAATGTATTTTAAAATGTAAGCTGTGGGAGTTCCTATCCAGTTTCGTCCTTGGACTCAAAACTGAGGATATATTGCAGCTGTTACCTTTGGGGAAATGATGGATACAAAGTGATTTCAGAGAGAGGCTAGAATTTAGAAGTTAAGTAACAAATGTAGCAAGTTAACTATCCCATGTAAGAGACAGCGAGCAGGAAAAAGAGGATTAATGCGGAAAATAATAGAGTAATAGTGGATTTGTAAATGGATAGGGATAGGGAAGTTAAATAACAGTTTAGAAGTTTGTTGCTTTAAGTTCAGAAGTGAAAGATAGGGAACAAAAGATGTCAGAAATCTAGTAAGTACCCAAAAATCACTATTCATCTGTTCTACATCTATCTAAAGATCCATAACCTTAACTTACACGCAACTAACCAGACTGAACTGTGATCTTTAAAAAAATGTGAAAGTGGAACTTCACAGAGAAATTCAATTACAAATTGCCTAATTAAGTTAAAGTATAATTAATCTAATGAGAATAATCCATTTTTATTATAAAAAGGGAATAGTTAAGTGATTTAGAGTTATAAGAGCCCATGTATTATTCAAAAGAAGCTAAATGAAAAGGTCTCAATAGTAATTAATAAGACAGTTAGTTTGAACATCTTGTTGGTTCTGGGCCTCTCCCATTCCAATTAAGTAATTCCCAGTGTGAGGGAAATGGGGTTTCTGTGCACATGCCTACCCTACTGCCTCACTTCCCTCAGCACTTCTCCTACTCGTATACCACCCAAAACAGACCACAAGGGATGCTACAAAAAACTAAGAGTTTAAACCTGGCAGAATCCGTTCTTAAGGATTGACAAAAACATAACCTTGACTTAATTGTCTTTTTACATCAATAGATTATGAAGGAAGAAGTGAAGCCAGGAAAGGGAGGTATTTCTGACATTATAGTACCAACGGATTTTAATTGGAATCCTCTTCTGCCTTCCCCTGAATTTAGGCTCTATATAGTGTTGGGAAATCTATATTCCTGCTGTGTGGTCAATTGGCCAGGTCATCTCTGGGA
Source organism: Gopherus evgoodei (assembly GCF_007399415.2). Taxonomy (NCBI): domain Eukaryota; kingdom Metazoa; phylum Chordata; order Testudines; family Testudinidae; genus Gopherus; species Gopherus evgoodei. The sequence goes on along the minus strand of NC_044322.1, from coordinate 289,930,744 downwards.
TACTGGCAAGTGATGAGAAGGGGCAATAAGACAGTTTTTAAGGCAGTGAAATCTGGGATCATGATGCTGCAGCACCCACAGGCTTGAAGAAATCTTTCACTGACTTTCATTTTTGAATGGCCTGATGTTGGCAGTAGGGATACAGTCATTGAGAAAAACAGATGAGAGAGGGGAAGATAGCCCACAGAGACAGAATATACAATAGTCCTTAAAGCAAACAGATAGGAGAGCATTTTAAATGTTAAGTAGGATTCAGAGGAAATAAGGGGTGGCAGAGCAGATTTGAGCATTGCCACCATCTCGGGTATTCAGCATAAGCTCTGTTGGCTACCTCTGATACTTCCAGTATGTTCAGTCCAAAACTGGCTTAGAACGCCTTGAAAGCAAAATCCTCAAGCAAACAGGAATCATGCCATCTGGGTATCTACATGCTGAGCTGGTGTTTCTCGCTTTGGCACATGTCACGCATAGCCTGTGAATCTGTTTAGAAACTGGCAGATCAAACAGCTGTGTAAATTTACTTATGTCAGCCCGTCGTGTTGCAGAACTGTACCACCTAAGGAATGTTTGACAGACCCCGGAACAAGGACTTTCCTCTCATTGCCCCCAGAAAGTTCTACTCAAAATATCCATTGGTAGGACTCCATTTATATCCTGTGACATCTGCTCTTAACTGTTGGCAGTGGATGACTGACAGTTTTGGTGGTTCCAGTCTTAATGCTGCTGATGCCAATCAGCCATATTCTGTTCCGAGGGCCCAACAAGGAGTGACTGCTGCTCTCCTTCCATCCTGTTGTTTTGGATGAACCGACGTAACACATGCTGGATTAGGCCAGCCAAAGTTTGATCCCAACAAAGATTCCTCTTGGAACGCTAAGTTCTGTGAATATATCAAAAAAGGACAATTTCAACTGGCACGCCAATGTTGCATATGTTAAAATAATTGAGGTTGTTACTAGCCATAGATTTAATGCAATCAGATTTGATGCTTGATTCTACAACCTTGTAGAATGCCATTTTTACCATAGTGTTGTGTGCCACAGTCTGAGGAAAAAAATATTCCTTTGAGGAGGCTGTGGGGGAATAGTATCCAGACACTGATGGTCAAGAAGACTCTTCTGATACCCAACGTATTTCCACAGAGAAAGAAGAAAATGCCAGTGACTTCCATCTCTAGAGGATCTGATTTTTCCCTCTTATGCAAGGGATAGATAAGGGAGATTCACTTAATTTACAGACAGCCAAGAACACCCAGTCAGGTATGTCAGAACCAGAAATGCAGCTACCTTGTGAAAAAGGTAGCCAATCAAATCCATACTGAGACATTTCAGAGTGATTCCTCTTGTATATACACTCTGGATATGGCAGATGACTACATGTATGCACATCCCAACCACTGGATGTGTCATAGATTCTGATAGGGTACCAATTCAGAGATTAATCTTTTGGGTTGGTGTCAACACTGTTGCTCTGAAAAATTCTTGGCAGTTGTAGGGGTATATTTACACAGAGTGGAGGGATGCATTCTTTTCTCTAACTGAATGATTAGCTGATCAAGGACTTTGACAGAGATCCAGAATTTGTTTTTTCAATCTAAGGGTACTAAAGTCATTTGGTTTTAACCTAAACAACCTAAAGGCTTCTAGTTCATTCCACAAACAACTGGAGTAAACACCTTGCTTCAAAGCTTTATGTCTCAAAGATAGATTCTAAGACATTTTCTGTCTGCCAAAGAGGATTTGCCAGAAGAAGCAGGTTTCAGCAAGGCTGTGGATGTTGGAAATGATGGCTCTGACAGTATTTTTGGTGTCTGTCTGCTTCCACAGTATCAGAGGACACTTGAAGTCTCAGTGGTTACAAACCATACAAAAACACTACTATTGCACCTGATTGAGAGATGACCTGCAAGAACTATTGGATTTTTGGCAGTCCAGTGACAATCAGAAATTGGTAAATGACTTCTGAGCCAAATTGTAGTCACAATAATCCATCCATGCAGAGGTACTTTTACATTGAAGGCAAGTGGTAATCCAGGAACAGTAACTGTACATATATGTTTTTGGAAGGATTGAAATTGTTATGGATTAAGAGGTGTCATAAAACTGGTATCCCAAAAGTTGATTTTAATTCAAATAAACAATCAGGCTACCAAAATTGACATAGTTGGTGAGAGCCAGTCATGACATTTGCAGAAGGAAATCCATGAAAATATGAGACTGGGTAGTGCCCCATAAATCATGACTAGTGGCCAGCAACCTATCGGGTGAAAACCCTGATAATAAATTTAGACAAATACAAGTAGTTCCTGGATCAGGAGCTAGTGGATCAAATCTTCTTTGAAATCAGGACATCTCCCTAAGACTTGTTAGCTATTCAGCCATTCTGCCAACATTCATAAGAATGGCCATCCTGGATCAGACCTATGTTCCATCTGCCCCAGTATCCTGTCTTCTGACAGTGATCAGTGCCAGATGCTTCAGAGGGAATGAACAGAACAGGATAATTTGTTGCGTGATTCATTCCCTGTCATTCAGTCCCAGCATCTGGAGGTCAGAGGTTTAGGAACACACAGATAATGGGGTTACTAATAGCAATTGATGGACCTATCCTCCATGAACTTACTAATTCTTTTTTGAACCTAGTTAGTTTTGGTCTTCACAACATCCCCTAGCAATGAGTTCCACAGATACCACACTAGTCTTCTTATACTGACAAGGCCCTTCTGTTACAAGAAATGTCACTCCTCCCCGACTATAAAGCCTGCACTGCCATGCCCAGTCTTTTCAAAGAGGCTTATTTCTTTAAACAGAGGCTATCAAATAAACAGAAAATCGTATTAACTCTGTGCTTGGCCCAGGCTTCAGGATCACCCCTCCCAGGAGTTTCTGGCATTCCAGCTCCTGGCAACTTCCTAGCCTCAGCCAGCTCCATTCCCCTCATGGAGCAACTTCCCTATGCCCCTGGCCCCTTGTTCCAGGGACCCAGTACAGGAACTAGCTCCACTCCAGTGTGACTTTTCCTCCCCAAGGCTCAGCCTCTCTGTCCTTCCTCCCTCAGCTGCCTACTAGCAGCCCTTTATAGGCACATGGGTAGCCCAGCTCTCTTTAGTTAGGTGGATTGGGCTCACCTGCTCTGGCCCAGGGTAGCTCGGTTTAGTTATCCTCAGGGACCAGGTACCCTGTGACACCTTGTCTATAAGCTTGATGTGAAAAACTCTATAGCCAAAGTTTTTGTGTAGTACAGATACACCCCTGGAAAGTCATCCCAGCTGTTTATTTTGATTCCAATTTAATGGAGCAGGCAGTTTTCAAGAGAACCATAGTCAATATTTTCAGACTTGTGCATATCAAGATAGGAACTGCATTCATATTTAGGCACATGAATACAACAGGCTTGATTTGCAGAGAGTCTAAGCACACCACAGCTTTCATTAACTTCAAACTCCAACATGCACATGCAGATCTTGATTTTGACAGGAGATTGAAAAGCTGCCCTGCAAAGTTATGTTAAAAGCTCATTCAGTCAGATAAATGTCTGCTTCCCCAGCTAGCCTCTGATTAGCTGTCTTCTATTAAGGAGACATTTGTAGGGCAATTCTAGGTTGTTCTCATACCTCTCACAGACATGGTTTGCACTTGGCCTTATGGCAAGAATTTGGGTTTAAAGTGTGTTACGGCCCTGTTTCTAGGCAAGGAGTGTTGCAGCTCCTCCCAGCCCTAGCCATTTAGTTTTACTTTTCAGGCTGGTTTTAATATTTGTCATTTCTTAAGAGATAACTTAGTTCCTAAAGAAAATAATATTGTAGGGAAAAGATATGTTTATGGTAAATAGATGGTCCCACGGTTTTGTTTGTGGGGTATTGTGGTGAAATTTTGCTTGTGCTTGGCTGACTTTGTGAAATAATTGTCATAATTTCAAGTTAACTTTTAAGAGGCTTAATACTAAGTATGGAGAATGGAATTCTACTTATGAGAAAAAGATCCATTAAAGATCCAAAACATAGCTTATAGTTAAGGCTAAGATTTTGTCATGGATATTTTTAGTAAAAGTCACAGACAGGTCATGGTCAATAAACAAAAATTCACAGAAGCCCCGTGACCTGTCCCTGACTTTTAGTAAAAATATCTGTGACAAAATGGGGAGGAAGGAGACTCCTGCTACTGCTCTGGGGTCTCTTGCACCACCCATGGCACTTGAGAGTGCTGGGCCCCCCCGCTGCCCACCTCTCAGGGGCTGAAGCAGAAAATGTCACTCAGGGTTCTGGAAGTCACGAATTCTGTGACCTCCATGACAAACTCTTAGCCTTTCTCATAATAGTGTTACTAAGCTTTTGGGAATATGAAGGGAGAATAGTTATACACATTTTATTACAAAGAGTTTTAGAGAAGCAATGAAAAGAATATGCTTTCAGCCGCTGCAGTAAGAGCAGCTACATCGCTCTATATCATTTTATATAACTATTTTAACTTAGGTAGTTACACTTCTCTGCACTGTCACATCTAAGAAATGTAACAGCGCCTTCACCACTCAAATATGAAGTAATGGATAAATAGGTAAATTCTATATTTCTTCAGAGAGGCCCAATGGATGCTATTTTGGAAGATTCCCCAGTAAGTCATTAGATTTTGGGTGAGGTATTGGTTAGAAATTCTTTCCAATGGTAACATGTACTTTTAATAATTTCTATACAGGAGGTAAAATAAGAGCTGATATATCTGTTTCATCTGTAATTAAGATATCTTTATTTAAAGACATTGCTGTTTGTTTTACCATGTGACCATGGTTACTATGTGACACTGCTGTTTGTTTTGCCCATTAGGATTTGTGTCAGTTACATTCTTTTACTTTCTCTATCAGGATAGTTATAGATATCAAAGAAAAATCCCCCTGTTTGAACTTTAATTTTATTTGGAAGTTAGTTATTTTACAAAATGTGGAAACCAGAAATATGATATTTCTAGAGTTTTGTTTCTAATATCTAGGGATACTTTTTGGTATTAGACAGCTCAAAATAATATGGGTCTGGGGAAACTTTCTCTAACTGAATTGATTGGCCTAATAAAAGGTTGACAATATTTATATTTCATCCACATGGAACTGAAAACTACAAATATATTTTTTCAATCAGAGTTATGTATATTCCAGCAGCTCGCTTTTGGAGCCTTCAATATAAATGTGTATGTTTTTACAGTATTGTATGTCACCACCTCCTGCTGTTGGATACATAAATAGGTCTTCACATGGAAGTGTCTCACTCAGCTGATTTTGTGCTTTTATTCTCTTTTTACAAGGAAGTTTTCATGCCAGCAGTTTAGGACCAGTTTTATTTGTCATTGATCTCCAACTTATGGCCAGTATTTTAAATGTGGTTGCTGTCAATGATCAGTTGTTCAAGCTGGTCTTTAAAGGAATTGCTGTAATGAAAGGCAGTAATCTAGGGCCCAATCCAGCAAACTCTCAAACACACAAGTAGCCCCCCTGAAATCAGCAGAACTGCTTGAATCAGTAAGGGCAGCTCATATTAGTAAGGATTTGTGGGATCAGACTACCACTTAGATTCATAGCTGAATTTGTCCAACTACTGAGTGTGCTCTGAAGTGTTACCATGAAGCCTTTATGTGCACACAAAGGAATACTTCTGTTGCTGCTGTCTATTTTGTTTTCCCTCTGAAGAGACTCCAAAAGGAGAAAAAATAATTTTTTTTTAATCTGCTTCCTCTGATACCTAAACTGCTCTCATGTGGATTTTGGATGAATTTCCTTTTCATTCTCGTTTTCCACATTAGAAGTAATTTTTAAATGTATTCTGTTCTTGAACAATTAGCACAAAAGGAATCACATGACTGATCATGCATGTAGCTATACTGATCAGTCCCAAAGGCAACTGAATATTTTCTGACTTTTTACTATTGAATAACTCAGGGATAGGTGAGTGGATTCACTCAAATTTACAACCAGCACAGCAAAATTAACAAAACTCAGAATTTTCACTTTTAAAGAAAAATATTCCAAGAAATTAGGAGCATCTGAAAAAATAGTTTTATAGGCTACCTGAGGATTCCCCCATTGTAGGGGCATTTCTGGAAAAAAGACTAGCACCCTTCCCACCACCCATGAGTGTTAGGAGAAATCTCACTTCAGCTAAAGTAGACTGTTTGTCTGAAATTTGATTGCCCTGTTGTGGGCCCTGAAAATAGACAATTCTGCAATGACAGTGTTAACTACCAAGAAAAAGCAATAAACTGTAATAGTGGATATAAAAGACAAATCAGACAAACACTTAAAAGACTGAGAGTTAAACTTGCTTACCAGTGGCAGAGGTAAGATTTGATGAGGATGCTTGGGGAGAAGAAGCTATCAGCAGAGGGGTCATAGTGTTAAGCTTAGCTTTTACCACCCTCATGCCTAGGAAATTGAGAGGCCATCCTCCATTCTAGCTGCTAGAAGGGAGAAGATGCTTTTTTGTCTACCCTCCAGAGTCCCCTGGCTGCTCCAAAATAGATAGGAAGGCAGATGTTCTCCACTGCTCTATTCTTCCTCCCTTTACTGGCATCTTTGAGGAAAACAGAAAAGGGAAAAAATTGTCTGCTATTCTACTGCTCTGCCAACCTCTGATTCTTCTAATCTTTTTCCTCATGAGTAACTCCAAGTGCCCACCTCTGCAGAAAACAGCGAAGAAACTTAAATTCCAAACAAATTGATGGCTTATGCGTTCTTGGTCAGCAGGGCCAAAACTTCCCATTCACCTTCAGCAAGTGTGCAAGTGGATTTTTCAAGTCCTACATTAATACAGATACCATAGGATAAGGACACTGAAAATCCCAAAGTCTCTATGGGTTTTTCAGGAAATAGATTTTTATTATTTCCATCTGAAACTCCAATAGGTCAGGGAAGAGCAGATCTTTTCAGAAATGTCTCTGTTTCAGAAAAATGCTGCTTTCACTTTACATTGGCTATTTATTAGAAAAAAGTAGCCATTTGAAAAATACTGGTACACCTGAAAAGACCACTTTCTCCCAGCACCGAAATGGCTGCACTATGGTGATGGCCCACCTAGTCATTCCTTAGGGCTCGTACACACTAGCGCTTAAGTCGGTACAGCTTATGTCGCTCAGGGATATGAATAAGTCACCCCCCGAGCAACGTAATTTAACCAACCTGAGCACCGATGTAGCCAGCATAATGCCGCCTCTCGCAGAGGTGGAGTTATTGTGCCAACGGGAAAACTCTCTCCTGTCAGTATTGAGCATCTTCACCAGATGAGTTACAGAGGTACTCTTCTAGTGTAGACTAGCCGCTAATATATGGTAAAATGCCAGGTTTCCTGGAAGCCCTTATACTCCCTAGGTTCCTTCTGGATTCATATGGTTTGACTAGAATATACATAAAACAGAGAGCAGAAGAAGAATATGAAGAATGCTATTTTAAGCCCCAATCTTGAAAATATACATCGACTTAGCTTTAACACTGTAAATAGTTCCACTGGTTTCATATGATCACAAAATTCATTGACCACAAAAACTAACATACCTTGTACAGTGATTGTGCCTATTCCAGTTTGCTTTAAATCCATAAACAATGAACACAAAGAAACATACCTCAGAAATTCCTGATTAGACAATTGGCACCCTGAGAGTAATCATTTCTCATTCTTCATTATCTTTCCATGTCCCACCAATCATACAAAAATTAAAGTACTTGTATGGGTACGACATACTAGGGTTCAATCTAGATTAATGAGCAGCTGTGCCACCCTTGCCCTGAAACCTTGGATGCCTTACTCACCTTGCTGAAGGAGTTTCCACCTGGGCCACTCACAAACAGCCTTTCAGCATGTACGCCAAACCCTGTGTGTTTGTGTGTAACTGCAACCTCCCAGCCACACTTGGCTCTCACCAAGTGCAGGGTAACCCAACACCCTCCACCTCCCATCTTAGATTTCCCCCCAGAAATGTTTGTCCTGTACTGCCAAGCCCTCTCTTGGACAATACAAGTTTATAAATTCAAAGCAAGATTTTTTCACCGCGTGCTTACAGCAATTGTACTGACTAAATCTCTTAGGTCAGGACCCCTTCTCCAGTCCAGTGGCTGCTTCCTCTGTCCCTTCAGATGCAATGAATAGAGGGGCAGAGTGAGAAAGGAATCCCTTGTGGTGTTTGTTTGTCCCTTCTTTTTTACAGTGTAAGTCCCTCTCTCAAAAAACATTTCCAAATGGAAACCAGGAGGCAAAAAGTCTATGGAGAAGGATGTTCCCTGCTATTTTTCCTCACCCGTTTGAGCTTCCTTCGTTTCCCTTCCTGCTTGATGACTCTGTTTACTGCTTAAATGCAAGTTAAAAAGAGCACACATTCATTTGTTTGAGACAGATCTGTTTTCCAAGCTCAGTTTGGAACAATGTGTTACCACCACCATAAACTGGAATCTTATGCACATGCAGTATTGCTGCACATATTTTATCAGGATGGTACTTACCAGAAAAGTGAGTTTTTAGATACCTTACAATGCTTTGTACAAAGTTTAATACAATAATGTGTAGGGTGTGAATACAGGGGTACCTTCCGTGACAATGGAGAACACCAGAACCAAAGCTACTGTGGTGAAGAAGCTTCTTCATCAACTCTTGATATTGGCGTAAAGCAAGTGTGTGTGTGTGTGTGTGTGTGTGTGTGTGTGTGTGTGTGTGTGTGTGTGTGTGTGTGTGTGTAAGCTATTATAAAAGTAATGCTCTCTGACACACATTTTTAAAACTTCATCTGCAAACTGTACAAGTATGTCTTCCTCACATTTAAAATGCCCCTATACTACAAACATCTACAGCCTTTATAAAATAAGATGAGAGAGGAAAAAATGGAAATATGACACTAAGCACCCCTGTATTCATACCCTGCCCACTGTTGTAATCATCTTTGTACAAAATATTCCTTGTGAGATGTCATTTGAAAATGAATAGCTCACTGATCATTAATATTCATGCAGGATGTATGTACTCAGTGGGTATTAAGAGTTATGGACTTATGCTGGAATAATAGTTAAAATGTGTTCAAACCAGATATGTCAGGGGGAGTTGTTAAACAGGTCTATCCTAAACAAAGGAATGTGTGTTTACATCAGTTTACATATAAACAGTAAGCAGACCCATCAAGCAAACAAGGGGTGAGGCAAATCTCACATCAGCAAGTTTGGGATAAGACAGCTGGCATTTACACCCAGAAGGAAAGAGAAGCTTGGTCCAGATTTTACTTTTCAGAAGAATCCATTTCAAAGATTTACTGGTCTGTAAAGATGGGAAGGAGGTTGAACCTCAAGTGATAAGCAACTCAAACAAATGATTATATCCAATATTACTGCATTATAAAGTTATATAGAGTTGTGTCTTTCCTGAAAGCTAATGACATGCTGGTGATTAATGTAATTGTGAATTGTATGTATTAACCACTATATAAGGAATTCTGGATATTCATTGATATTAGGCTGTACAGCCCGCCCAAACAGGAGTAGATGTCACAACTATTTGTCTACCTGTTTCCTGTGTTTAAAGTGAACTGTTTGGTAACTCCAGTTAAAGTAACACACTGTTAAATATTGACACTTTACAGGGGCATCAAAGCTTAATATCTCAACTGGACATTGTTGAACACGTTTTTGGGAAAATCTAGGACTGAGAATATGTTGGGGGCAGTGTCAGAAACAGATAGTTAAGGGTTAATGTCTCTTTTACCTGTAAAGGATTAACAAACAGGGAACCAAACACCTGACCAGGGGACCAATCAGGAGACAAGATACTTTCAAATCTCGGTGGAGGGAAGCCTTTGTTTGTGTTTTTTGGGTTTGGCGTTGTTCTCTCTGGGATCTGAGAGTGACGGGACGTACTACAGGCTCTAATTTTCTATTCAAATAGTAAGTGCAGGTAGAAAGACGGTTTAGTCTTTTTAATTGGTTTTCTTTATTTGCAAATGTGTATCTGGCTGGTAGAGGTCTAATGTGTATTTGGCTGGAAGTATTTTAAATTGTATTTCTGCTGGAGGAGGCTTTTTCTCCAGTTTCTAGAAGCTGACAGACCTTGTAATATTCCATCTTGAATTTACAGTGATTTCCTTTATTCTTTTTCTTTTATTAAACGTTTTGCTTTTAAGACCTGTCTGATTTTTTCCCCTTGTTGAGGCTCAAGGGAATTGAGTCTGTACTTAACAGGGAGGGAGAAGGGTGGAATCCCTTTGTTTTAGATTCACGGAGCTTGAATCTGTATATCTCTCCAGGAGCCCAGGGAAGGAACACCTGGAGGGGAGGAGAAGGGGAGGGAAATGGTTTATTTGTTGTAAGACTCAAGGAATTTGGGTCTTGGGGTCCCCAGGGAAGGTTTTGGCGGGACCAGAGTGTATCAGGCACTGGAATTCCTGATTGGTGGCAGCTTATCAGATCTAAGCAGGTAATTAAGCTTAGAGGAATTCATGCTAGTACCCCAACTTTTGGACTCTAAGGTTCAGATTGGGGAAAGATACTATGACAGGCAGGCAGTGGCACAATCCCTCTCTGTAAAAGCAGATCCAGACTAATACGGCTACCCCTCTGATACTTGAATCCCTCTCTGGTCTCTGTTGCAAGCCAGAATGTGACAGGGAAGTTTGAATGTATAGTCACTGTACCTAACACCAGTTCTTCCAAATTTAAGATGCATAGATTGCAGACATTTAAAATCCATTGCAAAGTCCTTGATCCAAAAATAACACACTTTGTAAAGTAGATGTGTAAAGACTGTTACAGGGCACAGAATAAAGCTGGTTAGACAGTTTCCCAAGTTTGTTTAACTACCAAGAATTATCCATTTTTCTGGTTCCCTTTATTTTTTATTTTTTTTATTTTATAATTAAAGTGTTCTTGTAAAGTGTTGTTGCCCTTAAGTTATTGCTATGTCTTAGTGTTGACTCGGTTTAATAATTTTTTGTTGTTGAGGTATGCACCAAGCTTTTTGACATCTGCTTTCCAAGACCAACTGGTACTGCTTGGTAAAGGGACAGTCTCCTTATTTTAACCACTTTCCTTAACTGCAAAAACTGTTGTAGGAAACAGAACGGTGTCTTCCATGATTCTCTGAGTAATGCTTTAATAAGTGATAAAATAACAGTTCAGCAAGGGATATGTACACTCTTGTTTTCAGTGAGATATCCTTTACAATTGTAAAATGGAAGGAATATGTTTATTGGTCATTAACCACCACATTAAGCTGAATAAACAGTATTAATTAAAGCTTAATAAAAATGGAAAAGTACTTTGTAGATTCAGAAGATGGAATATTGAAGTAGAACACCTTAACTTTCCCTTGAGTAACATACGGTAGGATGTATGCAGAATACCTAGGTAAAATATCATTTTTAATGGTATGGGGAAATTACAGTCCAGTTGCATCTAAAGCAACTTCTACAAATTGCAGCACATTCAGCAGGTTTTATGTATAGAAATATACATACTGCAAACCGAGCAAATGGAATATGGAATCTATAAAGAGATGCTCTAGTTCAAAAGGAATCATTTTGTGGAAGTAATATGGCCTCTGTTATATTGGAGGTCAGTATAGATGATCACAGTGTCCCTTCTGGCCTTGGATTATATGCATTTATAAATCTAAAGAAGGAATCCAAAGTGTAGACTCTCATGTTGTTTTCTTCTCATCTCGTCTCCATGCTGTCCGTACAAGATTGCAAACCCTTCAGGGACCTAGCTTATGTCCACAGACAGGCCTAGCATACTTGGATGCTATTTAAATAATCATAAATAATGATAATGACAGAAAGAAAGAAAAATTTTTCAACTGAAGAGTTTTGTTGAGTGTGCCTGAGTTTTAATATTGTTGACAAGTGCATCGCAAATCCGGGGTGAGAGCTAAATTTAGCTTGCCTATGCATTTTTGTAAGATTGAAGCTAGGAAATGTTAACGTGGTATGTAGGATAGAAGTAGTCCTAGTAATTCTGGGAAAACTTATGCTGAAAAAAAAAAGTTTACCATTTTCTGTTTGTACCATCTCTAGTTTAGAAAGAATAGCAGTTGGAGAGAAACAGCTGCACATCATTATGATAATTTACCTTACCTTTTCATTTAAATTGCAAAATATACTTTCATGCAAACTTAAGCTGGGCAGTTTACTAAGAAAATACTAGTTTGATTCTTAGAATAACAAGTAGTCAAATTCCAGTTCTTCTGAGATGTCCAAGTTATCTGGAGTATGATGGATGGATTTCTAGAACAAAAAGAAATTGGTTCAGTGATTGAACTCTGTTTTGCTGTCCTAGCCCATTCTCACTGGTCTAACCAACAATCTTATTTTATTTCCTTCAGAGCTTTACAGAATGGCTTTATGTGAGACTAAAAGCTGGGTTTTGAGGGGATGGGAAATTTGGTCCAATTTTTACAGCTTTTCTTATTTTTCAGGATTTTAATGTTGGGATTTATTAGTGTGTAGCCTACATAAGAATAATTGGTACATAATATAAATTAATACATGTGGTCTTGACATATGGAGCTGGATTAAATTTTTCCCACAAACACTTTTTGCCAAAAATGCATATTCAGGTCATTTGAACTAATTCACTAATTTGAGGCTGTCATAACATTTCTTCCCAGATCTGGACCTTAGTGTCCAAAATATGGGTGTTAGCATGAAAACCTCCAAGCTTAGTTACCAGCTTGGACCTGGTAATTGCTGCCACCAGCTAGGAATTATACAGTGCCTAGCTCACTGTGGTCTCCCCAAAACCTTCCCTGGGGGACCCCCAGACTCAGATGCCTTGAGTCTTACAACAAAGGGAAATAACCCCCTCCCCTTGTTTCCTTGTTACTTCCTCCCAGGCTCCCCTCCCTGGACGACCCTAGGAGATTCCCTGCTTCCAGTCCTGGAAACACAAGTACTGAGAGATCTAATCTCTCTTCCCCCTCACCCAGAGGGTATGCAAAGTCAGGCTTAGTAAATCTAGCACAAAGAGATTTTCCCCTTGACTTCTTCCTCCCACCAATTCCCTGGTGAGCTGCAGACTCAGTTCCCTGGAGTCCCCACTAAAGAAAAACTCCAACAGGTCTTAAAAAGAAAGCTTTATATAAAAAAGAAAGAAAAAGATATTAAAAATAGGCTCTGTATTAAGGTGACAATATACAGGGTCAATTGCTTAAAGGAAAAAAATGAATAAACAGCGTTATCCAAAAAGAATACCATTTAACACATTTCAGCAACTACACACATGTAAATACAAAAGAAAACAATATAAACCTATTGTCTTACTATCCTTGTACTTACAACTTGGAAACAGAAGATTAGAAAGCCAGGAGATAGAAAGATCACTCTCAGAGCCGAGAGGGCAGAGACCCAAGACAAAGAACAATGAACTCACACCCAAAACTTCCCTCCACCCAGATTTGAAAAAGTCTTGTTTCCTGATTGGTCCTCTGGTCAGGTGTTTTTTGTTACCCCTTTCCAGGTGAAAGAGACATTAACCCTTAGCTATCTGTTTATGACAGAGGCAATTTCAGCAAATTGTTTTGTTTGGGGTTTTTTTTTTGGGGGGGGAAAGATGTGTGGAAACTGAAATGTGAAAATGGTTCATGTTCTCATTTCTATAACAAAATGTTTTCACTTTTTTCATTTCAGAAAGAGGGTTTCTTTCAGGATTTCCCTCAATTTTGTATCTTTAAAAAGTTAAAAACGTCTTAAAAAATAAACTCTGAAAAACTTTTCAGTAAACACAAATTGAAACTTTATGTTTTAGTTCACTGAAATTTTGAAATATTTGGTTTTGGGTTGACCTATAATGATTTTTTTACATTTTTTCAGACCTGCACCTGAACTGAATATTCAGTTTTTTGTACAGCACTATTAGCATATGCTTGTAAAACATGAGTCTATGATTTTGGAGGGGTTTTTTGTGCGGGGGGGGGCAGGTTTGTAAATAATTACTCCTGGAGGAATTCTGCACCATAGTGCACATGCAGAATTTATGTCCCTGCACAAATTTCTTTGCTTCCCTGCAGAAAAATGACTTTCTGATGGGGAAGCAAAGGGAAACCTCAAGAGCAGTCAAGCGGCCCTCTCCGGCAGAATTCCCCCAAGAGTAAATAATGTCCTCTCCCTCTGTGCGAAATGAACAGTCACTGGGAGTATTGTTTCTGAATGCTGGAGCGCACTGTATCATTTTCTGTTTTTACTGTATGTGTTCTGCGACTATTATAGCTTTTTTGTTACCCACAGTATCTGCCTGCAGTTTTACTATTTATTATGGCATATTAAAGTACAGAACAGCCTGTACAACATGGCCATTTTTCTTTGTTCACTAACTTCTTCGAGATGTGTTGCTCATGTGTATTCCATAGTAGGTGTGCGTGCTTGCCACGTGCACCAGTGCCCGAAGTTTTTCCCATAGCAGTATCCGTACTGAGGGAGCACTACGGCGACCCTTGGAATGGCGCTTGTATACTGCGCTATAAGGGGAGCCGCGCATTCCCCTCACCCTCAGTTCCTTCTTGCCACTAGTGAAGGTAGTCGGAACTTTGTGTTCCAGCTCTGCTGCAGCCTTTTCTTCTCAACTTCAGTGGTACCGTTCGTGGATCATTTCTTCAGTTGTTAGAGTGGGCTTGGGGCATGCCCTGTACACCAGGATTCAAGTCGTGCGACTACTGTTGCCATTCTATGCCTAGGAGTGACCCGCACACTGAGTGTCTCTGCTGCCTGGGTGAGACTCACCTCAGCGACCATTGTAAGATCTGCGGGTCATTCAAGCCGAGGACTAAGAAGGAGAGAGCCATTGGACTTCGAGCTCTCCTGATGGAGTCGGCACTGGCCCCAATGCCGGCGCACCAGGTGGACTCAGCACCAGCTGCCATGTCGTCGGTGCACAGCGAGAACCCTTCAACCAGTCGGCACCACTCTTCCTCCAAAAAGCAAGGGAAGGGCCCTGCCTAGCAGCAGCGCTGTGACAAGGAAAAGGGGGAGGCTGGTCCCACGTTGGACAGCCCTCGGTCCCCCGCTGGCTTAAGACCTCCAACTCGTGTGGAGCAGAGCAGCTCGGGACCATCAGGCCATGCATCCCCACCAGTAAGGATGCTGTTAACGCCAGAGGCAGTGCAGGCTGCAAAGGACATTAGGAGCCTGCCAGTCCTGAGCACGCAGCCAAGCATGGGCCCCAAGTCTCGTGGCAAGCCTCTGTTGGGTGCCCACCAGACCTCTCCAGCCAGCTGCAGTTCCCACTCTGAGGATCACTCCCTGCGCCACTTGGCACACAGTGGCCACTAGTCTTGTAGTCTTGTCTCCCGCCCACCCTCAATGCCGGCCGGACCATCCAGGTCACCGTCAGGACGGGAGTCGATGCCTCCTGCCAGTAAGCGTAGGCACCTAGAGAGGCACCGGGAATGCTCCCCTGCATGGCGTGGGTACCACAGCTGCTCTCGATGGGATAGACACTGTTATTCCCATTCCAGCTCCCGATTAGCTAGACGTCATGCTCAAGACTCCCCTCAGGGTGCCTCGGCACTGGGGCACCAGTCCTCACATCGCCATCATGAGACGGCATCACAGGCACCATTCCTATCTCTCCCGGGGCATTGAGCATTCGTCGGCGACATCGTCCTCAGTGCCCGGCCACCCATCCTCAGTTCACGCTGTTCAGCTGGGACAGATGGTGCCATCAGGCTCTCAGCCGGGTCAATGGCAAGGGTCCCTGTGGCAGGGACAGTGGTGCGAGTGAGCACCATGGCCACCGATGCCAGCTGGGACAGGGGCTTGTTCGGTCACCGGAGCATCTCAAGCTCCATCGGCCTCGTCCAGTGGCCTATGGGACAAGTCGGCAGGTCACAAGTTGGTGGACCCGCACCCGGACTCTGATCTGGGGCTCGACGCCCTGGCACCGACCAAGGCTCTCAGCTCTTTGCAGGCCCTCTCCCCACCACCGGCCGACACCATATCAGCACCTCCGCCCTCAGTCCCACAGGAGGACTTCAAGGCACACCAAGAACTGCTAAAGTGAGTGGCATCCAGCCTCCAGGTGCAGACTGAGGAGATGGAGGGTCTGTCCAATTCCCTCTTCAATTTTCTGTCTCTCTCGGCACCGAGCCACATGGCCCTGCCCCTATCCCAGGGTATTGCCAACATCTCCAACACCCAGTGGAGAATCCCTGCCTCCTTGGCCCCTATGTCCAAGAAGGCAGAGAGGAAATATTTCGTGCTGGCCAAGGACCACGAATACCTCTATTCCCATCCAGCACCCAATTCGCTCATGGTGGAATCGGTAAACCACAGGGAGCGACAGGGCCAGCCCATGCCCACCCCCAAAAATAAGGATGCCAGACGGCTGGACTCCTTTGGGAGAAAGCTTTATTCCTCTGCAAGTTTCCAGCTTAGGGTAGCCAACCACCAGGCCTTACTGAGCAGATATGACTTTAACCTTTGGGAATCTCTGCCTAAGTTCGAGCCCCTCCTCCCAGATCGGGATAGGAAGGACTTCAAGGTGCTGGTGGAAGAGGGGGCTAAAGCAGCCCTGCAAGCCGCGTCGGATGCAGCTGACACTGCAGCCCACTCGATGACCTCCGCGATTTCCATGTGCAGGGAGTCTTGGCTCCTGTTGTCGGGACTGTCAACAGAGGCCCAATCCCTGATGCAGGTCCTCTCGTTCAATGGGAAGATGCTCTTTGCGGACCAGACGCACGTCAGGCTGCATGGGATGAAAGATTCCTGCAGTACCTTGCAGACCTTGGGCCTCTACTTCCCTCCTGCTAAGGATAAGGACAAATCGCTTCCGGTGGCTCAACTTGCATGGAGCAGATATGAGCCCCCATATAAAAGACCCAGAGACCAGAAACGCCCATCTCAGTGGCAGTCCCTCTCTGCCCCGCAGCCTGGGCCCTCCATGGGCAAGAGGCAGGGAAAGAGATGATTTTGACTATTTGCAGGGGGGCACTGGGCCTTTTGCCAGGGATAGCCCCCGTTTAATAAAGTTTGCCTTCTACAACAGGTTGTCTGCCTTCTGCAGGGCGTGGTCCCGCATAATATCGGTACCATTTCCAAGGGCTACATGTTGCAGTTCACCTCGCCCCCGCCAAATCATCCGCCCTCCATGGTGGCCCCGGGGGACCCGGAGCATGTCCGGCTCCTGGGCAGGAGGTGGACTGGCTACTGCACCTGGGGTCGGTGGAAAGGGTACCCGTAGAATTCCAGGGCAAAGGGTTCTACTCCCAGTACTTCCTGATCCTGAAGACCAAAGGCGGCCTCGGGCCCATCCTGGACCTGCAGGACCTAAACCGGTTTCTAGTCCATTCCAAGTTCCGCATGGTGTCCCTGGCCTCTATTATCCCGTCCCTGGTCCTGGGGGACTGGTATGTGGCCCTGGACCTTCAGGACGCTTATTTTCACAGTTTGCGGTCCTCTCGTTTAGCCTATCCACATCAGCCAGGGTCTTTATGAAATGTATGGCTGTGGTAGCAGCCTATCTCAGGCAGGACAGCGTACAGATCTTTCCTTACCTGGACGACTGGCTCCTCAAGGGGGAGTCCTGCACCGAGGTAAAGATCCACTTGGAGCTGCTCCTATCGACATGTGCCAGTCTCTGCCTAGTGGTGAACGAGACCAAATCAACATTAGTTCCTGTTCGGCACACAGAGTTCACTGGGGCCCTGTTGGACTCCTTGAGGGCCACAGCCTCTCTCCCCTTGGACAGGTTCAATACGTTAAGGCTTTCCCAGTGACCACAGCGAGGGCGTGCCTTCAAATTCTGGGGCACATGGAGGTGTGTACGAATGTGGTCCACCACGCCAGACTCCAAATGAGGCCCCTCGAGATCTGGCCCTGCCACCAATCATTAGGACACACTCTACGAGGGCTAAAGCCTCATCAGCGGCCTATGTAGTCCATGTCCCTATCCAAGACATTTGTAGGGCAGCCACTTGGGCCTCAGTTCACACATTTACTTCGTATTACGCGATTGTCTCCCAATCTAGGGATGACGCTGGTTTTGGCAGAGCAGTACTTCGTCCCGAGCTATCGTGAACTCCTACCCACCTCCAGCAGATATTGCTTGGAATCACCTACTGTGGAATACACATGAGCAATCACTCAAAGAATAAAGGACAGTTACCTATTTCGTAACTGGCTTTCTTTGAGATGTGTTGCTCAGGTCTATTCCACATCCCTCCCTCCTTCCCCACTATTGAAGTTGTCCGGCAAGAAGGAACCAAGGGTGGGAGGAGCCCATGGCTCCCCTTATAGCGTGATATACAGGCGCCACTCCAGGAGTTGCCGTGGTGCTCTCCCAGTACGAATACTGCTAAGGGGAAAACTTCCGGCACCGGTGCACGTGGCGAGCACACACACCTACTATGGAATAGACATGAGCCACACATCTCGAAGAATGCCAGTTACCGGAACAGGTAACTGTCCTTTCTCTCCAAAGCAGATCATTAAAAGTGTTTCAGTATTTTTCTTCCTGGTTTTCAGTGTTGTCTTCAGGATGAAAACATTTGATCAGGACTGAAACTCCTATACATGTATAAATATTTTCTCTATTTCTGCCAATAGCTGAGTATTGTGTTTTTCTCCCCCATTTACTTTATGTTTAGTTCAAAAATTATAGAACTGTTGGGCAGTTTTACAACTAAAAAAATGTGCACTATGAATGTATACTGTGAATCTGTATACTCTTTAGTGAATTTGTACATACTGGCTATAGCCATGTAGATGTTTTTAACTCATTTAGTGTTACTTTTCTTAAAAGCAAAGGATAATAAATGTATGGGGTTCTTGTAATAGCATTACTTACGAGAGAAATTAAGAAAACAAAGTTAAAGTAAAAATTCTTCTTTCATTTACACTGTATTTTCATGGTGTTACTCAATTGGTTTCAAAGCAATCACTCCTGGGTTTATAGTAATAATATGAATATAGAATCAGAGAGACAAGGTAGGTGTGGTAATATCTTTTATTGCACCAGCTTTTGTTGGTGAAAGCGACAAGCTTTCAAGTTTCAGGCAACTTGAAGAGCTCTGTGTAAACTCAAAAGCTTGTCTCTCTCACCAGCAGAAATTGGCCTAATAAAAGTTATTACCTCACTCATCTTGTCTCTTTAATATCCTGGGACTGACATGGCGACAAGAACACTGCATACAATGAAGAATGAGAAATTGGACAGCAAGGTGAAGACTTTGGTATCAAAGATTATGTATAGTTGGCTCGTGTTGTGTTGCATGTGCTTCAGAGTCAGGCACAATGCACAACAGGATGCATTAAACAGTGGTAGCCCTGTTTCAGAGTTTAGATTTGTTGGTTTATCAGAAATGTAATGTTACTTAAACATAGGATGGTGAAGATATATTTAATTGACTGTGTGGAAACTCGTATAGATCTCACCTAATAAAAGAAGGGCATCTAGATAGAAATGCTGTGGTTATAATTTATAGCATCTTCTGCTGTTGTACTAGTAACAATACAAAAGACACCCTCCATACAATTTTGTCTCCTTCCAAAACATATTTTCTTTTGAGTCTATGATGTGTGATTTTCAGGTGTGTCACTGTCCAACACACCGTTTGCTTCTTCCCCTTTGAGCTAACTTACATATCCTCCATGCAGGTCAGTTTCTCCTAGAAGAATCCCGCCTGATAGAAGCAGCTGAAATGGCAAAGAAGGCAGCTGAGCTGGACAATACAGAGTTTGATGTTGTCTTCAATGCAGCCCATATGCTCAGGTTAGTTCTCTACCTTATTCTTATTTGGTTTTCTTGCACTCTTTTTTCTCCCCAACCCCGAACTCTGCAGTATTTGCTTACAGCAAGGGTTTTTTTAACCAAATACACCCTTTGAAAGTTTTGTTATAACTAATAAGGAAGAAAAAAAACTTTGGCAGACTCTAGCAGAGTCTGTTTTTAACTTTTCTATATTTTATACGCCTTAATCCCTACCTTGGAAATTTCTGTATTTCACAAGCATGCAATCCTCTGTTTGTATATGAGAACAATATATCTTCTTTTCCTACAGTACCTTCAGCAACATTGCCTTTTAAATTATTTTTAAAGACTTGAGTCACAAAAATAGAGAGACCATAAATAAGAGAATGGAACTCTACTGCTCTGACTGTAACTTGATAGTATTGGAAATACCAAAGAATATCAGATAAATATCATTAGGGAGTAGAAAGCTGATTAGAAGTCTAAATATTGGTCTCAAGGTTATGGAGACATTGAGAAATACAGGCATGATTAATGATATTATCAGAACCCCTTGATTCAGGGGCAGTCTTGTATTTAATTTTGTTCTGCTATCTGAAATTTTAGCGGGCTTCTTCTTCCGCTTAAAATCAATGCACCTTGACTTTCAGCAACTTTGAGCTTCTACCTAAACAATTACATTAAGCCCACATTACTGTATTAGTCTCCAGGATTTATTTCTAGGATAATTGTATGATGATTATGCTTCTTATGTACTTAAAAGGAAGAGCAATGACTGAACACAAATGGTTTGGGTTAGGCTGTATCTCACTTTAGAAAATATACTGTATATAATGTACAAAAATAAGGGAAGGTTTTTTGAGTAAATACATTCAATTAGCACAGGGCAGTCCTTAGAACAGTTATCTTAATAGACTTCTCTTGCTGTGCAATTTATAATTTTAACATCCACAAACACAAAATGAAAAAGAAACTGGCTTGTAAAAGAAAACAGAATAAGCTCTTAGTTGAGTGACCTACTTTCTAAACTGAACTGAAGATTCCTACATCAGGATTTTGAAATAAGCCCCAAAATACCTTTAAAAGATTGTTAGAAAGAGATGGACTCAGTTCTTGTAGATCAGTAAAGGAAACGAAGACAAATGGTACAATTTTTCATCCATTAAATATTACCAACATGGATGGTTTTAAGGATCCTTCTGTTTACCTTGCTCACTTTCTAACATTTAATCCTCCTTAGGAATGGGCATACCCAGAGTCATTCGTCTAAACGTTAGATTAATGAAGAAAACTAGCCTAGGAAGTTAGGCACATAGATGATGAAAATCTCTATAAAATGGAGTTTTGGTTTTATCTTTAAAGTGAAGGAGTGATACTGAGGGACAATGGTGTATCATGAAGGTAGGTTAGTATTGTCAACCTTACAGGACTAGCTGCACCTCTCATCTCTTCATGGCATCTCTAAATGTACCCCCATCAGGTTTGACTTTGCCCTTTACCACCCTGATATAAAATCATGCTATTCTCCTACTCTTAGGCCTGGTCTACATTACAAAGTTTGGTCAACATAAGTCATCTTGTGTCAACACTCAAATTTGTCTCTGGCCAACATAAACGCCCCATTACAGCAAGAAGTAAAACCACCTCCCTGAATGGCATGGAGCCAAGATTGATATACTGGGGTCAACGCAGTGTGAGTGTAGTAGGCTCCACTGCCATGGGGTCATGAACACTGGAAGCCCTCTCCCAAGTTTTTGAAATGCTTTTTCCTGATAGTCTACCTTGGCAAACACATCTCATAGCTCTTCCTTGTTGCATGCAACTACCCAACCAACCATGCCGGCTCCACACAGTAGATGTGCTCCTGCCAGGAGCAGACAAGAGTTAATGGTCTCCTGAACATATGGAAAGAAGAGACTGTGCAAGCAAAAACATGGACATCTATGAACAGATTGCATCGGGTTGCAGGCAGAGGGATATAACAGGGATCAGCAGCAATGCCATGTGAAATTAAAGGAACTTTGCCCAGGATAGTGCAAGGCCAGGGAGGCCAACAATAGATCTAATTGTGTCCTGCAGTTCTGCTGCTTTTACAACAAACTGCATGTCATATGTGGCAGATATCCCACCAGCATCCCTCAGACTAGTGTGGATACCGAGGAGGAAGAGAGGTGGGAAGATGTGGTTGGAAGCTGCAGCCATACCACAAGCCAGGATCTGTTTGAGACTCCATCATACTTGATCCAGTCCTACCAGCCAAGCTAACGAGACAAAAGAGTAGAGTATAACAAACAGAGGTAGAGTTGGCATCTGCTTTTCATTCCGTGTTGGATTAGGCAAAGGGCCGTGCAGGACAGTTTGTTCATGAACATCGGGATGTCCCTTCTATCCTCCTGAGAGAGCTTGATGAAACTTTCATGGAGATACTTTGCAATCCTTTACCAGTGTTTTTAGGGATAACTGCCTTATTTCTTTCTCTGTGGTAGACAGTTTCCCATGTCGCTTCACGATGAGTTCAGCTGGCACCGTTGCAGTAAATAAATTAGCAGCATACAGGCCTGAGCAGCTTTGAGACCCAGTAGCAGCTGTGTACTCGGTGCCTTTGTTGCCCTCAAGATTAAACGATAATCTAAAACTATCACCACATGTGGAAAATAATGCCAGTAGTTGGTGCCATTGCCCTCCACTTGTACCCATGGAATAGGGACCATAATTGTATTGCTTCACATGGAACAGAAACTCCTTCCCTCACCCTATCCCTGGCAGGCCATACTCACCCTGGCAGGACTAGAGAGCCGTGCTGTGCTGAGATGTTCCAAAGAAGAAGTGTCAATAAGAAGAAAGGGAAATATAAGTTTCAAAACTCCCTTCCATTATTCCATCCATGGTTGCTATTCCCTACACCTCTCTTTTCCGCCTCCCCCACCCGCCCCAGCATACTAAGTGTTATCATGGGTCACATCCTTACCCTTACCACTCCAGGCCACAGGACAGCAAGGAGAACCACAGCTTCACATACACTGACTTGTGAGAACCACATTTGAGGTATGTGTAGCCCCAGTGGACTACATTTTTGCACTGAAATGGACAGAAATGTTTGCTGGCTTTCCAATTTGTTAAAAGTTTGCATTACATTACATGTGGGTGTTTTGCATGTTGTTTTTCTGCATTTTTCCCCCATTGAATAAAATTCTAGTTCTATTCTCCAAAAAATCTTTATTAATTTGCAACACATATTGCAGAATGCAATAGTTGAGCGTTGCTCAAAGCAAACATTACTTGTAAATATACAACAAGCACCACATAATTCTTAGCATCAGGAAAATACCTAGTCTCATTTATAAATGTACAGCAAGCACTACTTAGTTCTTAGCAACACCCAAAGCTCCAGGACCAGAGAGCATAGCAGCACAGAAAACTACTATGGATTGCCATTAGTGCTCTTCTAAAGACTTCATCAACTGCATAGCTTCATATTGGGATCTTGTAATGACATTTGTGTCTGGCTGTTCTAAATCAGTAGAAAGCCACTCCACCTTCATCCCTGTGGCAGCTTTTCCCCCTTTGCTTCACACATATTATTTAGGACAGAACAGGCAGCTGTAACTATTGGGATATTTTTCTCACTGACATCCAATCTAGTGAGTAAACACCTCCAGCGTCCCTTCAGTCTATCAAAACCACATTCAACCGTCATTCTGCACCTGCTGTGCCCATTGTTGAATATTTCCTTGATGTTGTCGAGGTGGCCAGTATACAGCTTCATGAGCCAGAGGGAAGCTGGGTCCCCCAGAATCACTATTGGCTTTTCAGTATTGCCACTGGTAATCTCCCAGTTGGGAAAGAATGTTCCTGCTTACAGCTCTCTGAACAGACCTGTGTTCTTAAAGATGCACGTGTCATACACCTTCCCTGGCCAGCCCACACTGACATCAGTGAAGTGTCCCCAGTGATCCACCAGTGCATGCATAACCATAGAAAAGTAGCCTTTTTTGTTGATGTACTCTGTGGGAAGGTAGGTTAGTGCCCAACAACAGTTCAGGAACCCCATTGCTGTAAATCTATCCACTGTGTCACATTGCTGAGAGTCAAAGTCCTGTGTAGCAAGAGACAATTAACAGCCCTGCACACTTGAATGACAAAAGCCCCTAATGTGGATTTTCCCAACTTCATAAGGATTTCCCGCTGACTGGTGGCAATCTGGCATTCCAGGCTTCCGGAGTGCCATCACCACTCACTTCCTTACTGTCAGTGCAGCTCTCATTCTAGTGTCCCTGGGCTTGGATGACATCAGCACATAGATTCAGGAATGTGGCCTTTCACATCCAAAAGTTCTGCACCTCCTACTTGTCATCCCAAATCTCCATTACGATGTGATCTCACCAGTCAGTGCTCATTTCTCTTGCCTTGAAGCAGCACTCCAACATCTGCAGCTTCTCCATGAACACCAGCAACAACCGTGAATAGTTTTTCACTGTGTTCCTCAGCAAACTGTCCTTGAAGAAACTGTAATGTCCTTCATTGTTATGGTACTTCCTACAGGTCTGGAAATAGAGGAGATTCATGTGATCTGTGTTTGCAACATTCATGAGAACAGTGCAGAGTTCTACAAGTTCTGTGCTTTTATCAGAGATGGCAGACACTGAAAAGTGCTGCACGGCTTTGTGGGTTTTTTTAAAAATGATGTACAAATTGTGGGATATATCTGGCATTATGGGATGGAGAAAGTTGCATACTGGAAACTTGAGCCCTGTGTGAGTCATGCCTATCCAACAACATTGCAAAAAATTTCCCAAAAGTTGTTATGACAGATGGCAGCAAGTGGCAATCTACCTATGGTTCACCACAGTTTGCATCAAGAGAAGCACTTATGGTGAGTAAGCACAGGGCTGATTCAAGCAGCAGTATTTGCACGCACCCACATGATATACAAACTTTGATGGCTGTATGGCAACGTAACTTGCATTAACCAAAGTTTGCATTGTAGACATGGCCTTAGACTGGGTCCCAGGCTAACACTCTGGGTTCACTTTCTCTCTCCCTTTCTCTGGAGTGTGTCAAAGTCCAGACCCAAGTCCTACTGTTTTCTGAGTCTGGTTAAATTGGTGTGGCTGGCTTAGCAGGAGTCCAGGAAGCAACATTAAAGTCAACAGTCCTGGGTGTTTGCTGAGAGGTTATTAGCTGGTCTGTTACCTCCTTCCTGCCTACATTTCTTGACAATCCTGCTAGTGAATTCACTCAATATTTGTGTACAGTAATTTGTACACCAACAAATAACAGTCAGACTAACAGAATATATATTTGTAAGTTATTGTAACAACTCCAAATCCATCCCAAAGTGTTTGTGGGATTTTTGGAGGAGGTGGGTTTTCAGAATGAATTTGAATGACAGAGAACTGATATGGTTCGAGGCAGTTGGATTAGAAGGAAAGAGGGTGTAGAGATATGGGTGAGAAGGAAAGGAAGTGAATGGTTATAAACAGAGCGTTAAAGGTGGTAAGGTGGGATGCAACAACAAACCAGAACAGAGAGGTAAGTGAGTGCTGCCTTGAAAGCAAAGCTGAGAATTTTAAACAGCATAGCAGGCAATGGTAGATAATGGAATGGCCCAGAGGAATTGTGCAGGCTGATTGTCAAGTGAGAGAGATGATTTTAGATGCTAGATGGACTGGAGGATTGTGAGGTAGAAAATGTTAGATTAGTGGTGTTAACGGGATGAACTTTGTAGCTATCGTTACAGAGAAGAAGAGATGGATTTAAAATAAATTGTTTATTAAAAAACAACAGGATTTGTGTTGGCCTGGATGTAGAACAAGAGATTCAAAATGACAGGAAGGTAATAACAACAATACATGATAGCAGTATGATTTTTGAGGTAAAGGCCAGTTTTTGTAAAGCCAAAAATATAAAATTACTTACATTTTTTAGAGCAGCGGTGAACAACCTCCAGCCTGCGGGCCACATCAGGGTAATCTACTGGCAGGCTTCCAGACAGTTTTGCATTTGCACGGCCACTCATAGCTTCCAGTGGCTGCAGTTCGCCGTTCCTGGACAATGGGAGCTACCGGAAGCCTCAGCCAGCACATTCCTGTGGCACATGCCACTTCCTGCAACTCCCATTGGTGGAAACGATGAACCATGGCCACTGGGAGCTGCAGGTAGCCGTACAAATGTAAACAAACTGTCTGGTGGCGCACCAGTGGATTACGCTGACGGGCTGCAGGTTGCCCACCACTGTTTTAGAGAGACAAGATGGGTGAAGAAATACCTTTTTTTAGACTTTGAATTTTCACCAAGAAAAGTTGATTCAATAAAAGATATTACCTCAACCACCTGGTCTCTCTAACCAGCATGGGACCCACATGGCTACAACAACACTACAAACACTATTAAAAAAATTTAGTAGCTTTTGCATTTAAAGTGTCTTTTATTTTAGTGAGCAACTTTTCTTGCACCTTTTTCCCATAAACATTAACTCAGAGTAGAATAAATGTTTAACTACAAACATCCACATTCATTCCTCTGAGCAATATAAACATTCCTACATAACAGGAATAAGTGGCATTTAAATAATTAACAAAGTTACTCTTTGTACTCATAAGAGGAGCAAATCCTTTTTGCTTGCCGTGGCTTGCTCAGGCAGTCCCACTATTTCAGTGGGATGACTCTGGTCAGCAAGGAAAGCAGGATCTGAAAATGTTATCACTCGTCAATACAGAATTAGGAAATCCAGTTTACTTATAATTGCCTAAACTCAAATATTGAACTGTCGTGCTTATCTTGTATATTTCTTTGACTACTGCCTTGTTTTATTGAAATATATTAATGTAAACTCAAATATTTACAGAAATACAATTTATCATTTAGCTTTTGTGAAATAGACTAATTATAGAGAAATTCCTTAATATTAATAAAGCAAGCAGTCAATTTGATATTTCCTAACAAAGACCCTGTACTTGCAATGAGCTCTGTAATAGGTAAGGTTTCTGGATTTCAGAGACATAGGTGTGCCTATCTGAGGCTCATTGCAGGTTCAGGGCCTTTGGGAGTCAATGTGAGTTGTAGGTCCTCTGCAGCTTTCCAATTTTGTGCCTGTGTGTCCAAAACAAACTTCAGCCTAAGGCCTGATGCTCAGCATGCAAAATGTAGTCCAAATACTTGAAGTTTGGCAAACTTATAAGAAACTGAAAACAGGGTGGAGGGTGATTGAGTGACATAAATAAAAATAGGATGAAGGTTGAAATGTTTACTGTCTGATCATGATTTTATTATAGCATCAAAAGTTTCATTTAAGAATTAAGAATTGGTGCCAAATTCTGGCTTTCTAGATTATTTTTACTTACA
This sequence comes from Gopherus evgoodei, assembly GCF_007399415.2. Taxonomy (NCBI): domain Eukaryota; kingdom Metazoa; phylum Chordata; order Testudines; family Testudinidae; genus Gopherus; species Gopherus evgoodei. Next base: position 289,903,711 of record NC_044322.1, on the reverse strand, counting down.
TAGAAGTTCCTGGTTTTCTTTGGTCGGGCAGGTGCCAGATTCTCACTTAATACCAGGAGCTTTCAATTCAGGGCTTTATAACACAGCTGATGCCAAGTTGACGTAGGTTAACAATCCTTCTTCCCACTGAAATATTTGCATGTCTAGACAAGTAGAATGTAATCACTACTTTATTTTTATTTTTAAATGCTGATTAGCAACATAAGAATTTAAATGAATCAGTCTTGAATTGTTTATCTTTTATTTGGGGTGTCCATGGAACTTAGGAATCATACTTACTCAAGTCCAATTGTGAGATTCGAGGTGGTCAATTGACACTATATGGGGAGGGCTCTGAGTTACTACAGGTAACTCCTTCCCAGGTGTCTGGTTGGTGGGTTTTGGGGTCAGGAAGGAATTTTCCCCCAGGTTAGATTGGCAGAGACCCTGGAGGTTTTTTGCCTTCCTCTGCAGCATGGCATACGAGTGACTTGCTGGTTTGAACTAGAGTATTCTCTGTAACTTAAGTCTTTTAATCATGATTTGAGGACTTCAGTAACTCAGCCAGAGGTTATGGGTCTATTACAGGAGTGAGCGGGTGACACTCTGCGGTGTGCAATGTTCAGGAGGTCAGACTAGATATGGGGTGGGCAAACTTTTTGGCCTGAGGGCCACATCGGGTTTCTAAAATTGTATTGAGGGCCTTTCAGCAGAGGCTGTGCCTCCCAGACAGCCAGGCATGGCCTGGTCCCACCCCCATCTGACTCCTCCTGCTTCTCGCCCTGACGCCCCCTCCCAGGATTCCTGCCCCATCCAATTCCCTGTCCCCGACAGCCCTCAGAATCCCTGCCACCCCAATCCCTCCTCTCATTCCTGACTGCCCCCCCCCCCCATCCAAACACTTCTCCCTGTTCCCTGACCACCACCGGAATCCCTGCCTCTGACTTCCCCCTGCTGCCCCATCCAACCCTGATCTCATTCCTGGCCACCCACCGGGGACCCCTTCCTCATCCAACCATCCCTTCTCCCTGTCCCCTGATCGCCCCTGGAACCTCAGCCCCAACTGCCCCCTGCCGCCTCATCCATCCCCCCCTCCTTCCTGACTTCCCCCTGGAGACCCCGCCCCCATTCACACCCTCGCCCCCTGACCACCACCCCGAACTCCCCTGCCCTCTATCCAACTCCCCCCTGCTCCCTAACCCCTTAACACGCTGCCTGGAGCACCAGTGGCTGGTTGCACTACAGCCGTGCCACCCAGAGCATCAGGACAAGCAGCCGCGCCGCCCGGCTGGAGCCAACCACGCCACTGTGCAGCACAGAGCACTGGGTCAGGCCCCAGTTCTGCAGCTGCGCTGCCCCAGGAGCTCACAGGCTCGCCGCTCAGAGCATTGTGCTAGTGGCAGAGCAAGCTGAGGCTGCGGGCGAGGGGGAACAGCAGGGGAGGGGGCAGGGGTAGCCTCCCAGGGCAGGAGCTCAGGGGCTGGGCAGGAGGGTCCCGTGGACCGGATGTGGCCTGCGGGCTGTAGTTTGCACACCTCTGGACTAGATAATCACAATGGTCCCTTCTGGTGTTAAAGTCTGGGTCAGTGAGTCTGTGAGACATACATAAGGATAAGAGCCGGTGGGTTTAGACCAGTGATACTCAGACCTCAGTGGTTCAGGAGCCACATTACATTTATTATATCACACAGTGTTTTAATATCATGTGCTGCGAAGAGCCACAGGAGACACATTAAATGGCCACTTGCCACTCCTGAGTCTCAGTCTGAGTATCACTGGTCTAGAGGCTTAGTTTAAGGGCTGCTTCTGACCAGAATCTAAATGCTAGTCAGCAAGTTATGTTGTGGAAGAGGGCAGATATTTGTACTTAAGCATTGGGAGTCAAGCAGCAGAAATCAGGTCTGCTTTCAAGGTCACACCATAGAAAGCCTAGGATATAGTTCAGAATGATTGAAAGCAGTCTTTCTTCTCTAGCTATTCCCCAGTTTCTCCTGGCTTCCTTTCCCTTGCTTGAATTTTATTCTTATCAGTGTTGTATCTAATATTTTTCTCTAAGTTATGCATCCTCCAGTGGAACCCTTCCATTGTTTGACATTGATCCAGAGCCATTTGCTGCTTAGTGGCATAGGGTTACTGCAATTTCCTACCTCCATGTCTTTTTTTTTTCTCAAGGGGAAACCATTCCAGGGCTTAACATAATGAATTCTAGTTTAGATTTCCAGTGAGAATGTGAATCAGAACTCTACTGTACCTTAGCTGAAGAAACGATTTATGAATGCCTCAATAATAGAACTTGCATTTTCCTCACAAGATTAGTTTGGATTGAATGCATTTATAAAAACAATTTTTAATAAGGAACTATAAATTCAAATTGACTTCAACTTGAAAAGGAATGGTCCATGTTTCAAGATATATTTGAGGAAGGAAAGAGAGTAATGTATTTCCAATTAGCTAGAGGGGACATAAATTTCAATCCATTCCATGTTCGTATGCAAGCAATTCTTTCCTAAGGAAAATGTGCCTTTTTTCTTTACCTCCTGAGCAAGGCACATTGTTTGTACATAAATTTGCTGCATTTAGGATTGTTGTATTTCCTGACCTTCTGTGAAATGAAAGCTCCCTGACACATTCATTTGTACTTGTATTTTACTAAGTTGTGAAATTTAGCTTTTTGGCTCAGGAGCTTTAAGTGCCACAACATCCCTTTGACTATAACAGCAGGAATGTTTCAGAAGTGTGCTAAACAAATATTTTTAGACACTCACTTCTAACCGCTCAACCACTGAGCTGATAAATGTGCAGAGTAATTTAAAACAGTTGATGGGTATAAACTGGGTTTCCTGTGGCAAACTGCTTGTCAGGAAATGGTTTCAACTTGCTTGAAAACTGTGTGAAACTTCAAAAGGATTTTCCTTCCTCCATATTACTCCAAAGACCAATAACTGTCTATCAAAATGCATTGATTGGAATGAATTGCCAACAGCACATTGTGTGGTTAATTTTCAAAACTCCAGTGGAAAGTTGAATGGAGGTTTAACACTTGCAATCTATGATCCTGAACGATAAACAGTTTAAAAAAACCTCTTAGGTAAAACCTGCAGATCCCAGTGTTCTGGAAATGATACTTACAAGTCTTCTGAAAATCTGGAAAAAATGATGAAATCTGAGTTTTGTTATGCTTTTTTCCCCACCTCTTCCATCCTCTAAAAGCTACAAGACAATGTGCCACAGGATAAGAATATGAACTTAACAAAGAATGCATCTTTAACCCCCCTAACAGACAAATGTGCCAAGAGTCGCCTGCCAAGAGTGAGAATTCTACAGATGACACATGGGCTCCTTTTTAACTTCCTCCTGGTACAGGAAACCATACTACATTTGACCTTCTGTTTGGTTTAAGCATTGTAATAAGCAAAATATTAATAATAGTGGAAGGTGTAACCTACCTGGCATCCCTTCAGTTTATTTGGTTGTTCTTGTGCGTATGCCAGCATCCTTATGACAGTGTTATTGAAAGGGAATAAAGACATGAGTTGCTTTGTTACAACCCAAACTTTGACATATATAATACTTGAAGATATGGCTAATTTTGTAAATATTTTACCAGATCTTCAGCTGGTGTAATCTGGCAAAGGGCCATAAACTTGCATCAGCTGTTTCACTGTATCTGGCCCACTGTATTTCTTTGCAATGTACACAGAAATCCTATTATAACTAAAATGTGACTAAGACTAAAAAGAGCATTTCATTGTAGAGAACTGATATTCAGAGCTATAAAAATAATATTTATATTAGCATTTGATAATAGGATATTTTTAAATGGGGGAAGCAAATACAGTTGTTCATCTGTACATTTTCCATGTTTACCTAAGAAAAGCTGAGTGTAGTTTTATTTTTTTTCCCTGTACCAATAGGCAAGCCAGTCTCAATGAAGCAGCGGAGAAGTATTATGAAATGGCAGCAGGATTGAGACCTAATGTAAGTGTTTTTTTTTTCCCTTTATGGCATGTGCTATTCAAAACGATGAACTCAGATGTGTTCAATCCTGTGGTGCTTTGAGGAAAAACTAATCGTAGGAGTGTTTGATCTCAGAGCCTGTACTTTGAATACTTTTAATGAATAATTTGATAGTAGTAGAAATCAAGTAAAGCTTTTCATTTGTCAAACTAATCACTATATTTTTTTCCATTCTTCTTGGTATAAAGTTCCAAAAACAAGTAGAAGATTGATTATTACTGTGTTTTAAATGAGTTGGGGCAGTGGCCGGGGGAGGGGGCAGGGCCGGGGGGGGGGGGAGGGTTTGGCTTAGATGTACTTATGCAAAGTCAAATGTGTTACATTTTGGGGGTTCTCCTAATGCCAGACTTTTTCATCAGAGAATGGAAAGATTGTCTGAGTTCCAGATACTAGATAAGAAATTTTAAACAATATTCAGCCTTTTTCTCTGTAATGAAAGTTTTGTTCTTATACAATCCCAAAATTGTTGTTATCTCAGATATAACTTCATCCTGTTATGCACCATAGGCAAAGTAACTACTTTTTTTACTTTGAAGAGAAGGTAGAAAGGAGTGTGGAGGGAGGGATGGAGGAGACTGGAGGGGAACATGCACATGGGTTTATCCACAGCCCTTTAAAAAAAAACCAACCTGTTTCTACATCACTAAACTTGATAATTGTTTCTTTAGAATGTTCCGATAAGCATCACTCATGTGGAATTAGGACTTCAAGAAATAATTCACACTCAATAAAAAAAATAAAAGTAATTAAGACAGCTTTTTCTTTTTGTCAATTACTTACCCCGTATTGTATATTTTGTGTGATTACCTTCCCAATTTAGAAATAAGACATGAAATCCTGAAGTCAATGATAAAACACCCATTGACATCACTGTGGCCAGGATCTCACCCAAGATGTTTAACACCTGGGGCTATCTAATGAAGTAAATCTAGAAAACATATTCCCAGACAAAAATACTTTTCTGAGCTCATAGACTCATAGACTTTAGGGTCACAAGGGACCAATATGATCATCTAGTCTGACCTCCTGTACAAAGCAGGCCACAGAATCCTACCCATCCACTTCTATAACAACCCCCCAACCTATGTCTGAGTTATTGAAGTCTTCAGATTATGGTTTGAAGACCTCAAGCTGCAGAGAATCCACCAACAAGTGACCCATGCCCCACGCTGCAGAGGAAGGTGAAAAACCTCCAGGGCCTCCACCAATCTGCCCCGGAGGAACATGCCTTCCCGACCCCAGATATGGCGATCAGCTAAACCCTGAACATGTGGGCAAGACTCACCAGCCAGCACTCAGGAAAGAATTCTCTGCAGTAACTCAGATCCCATCCCATCTAACATCCCATCACAGACCACTGGGCATACTTACCTGCTGATAATCAAAGATCAATTGCCAAAATTAAGCTATCCCATCATACCATCCCTTCCATAAACTTATCAAGTTTAGTCTTAAAGCCAGATATGTCTTTCGTCCCCACTACTCCCCTTGGAAGGCTGTTCCAGAACTTCACTCTTCTAATGGTTAGAAACCTTCGTCTAATTTCAAGTCTAAACTTTCTAGTGTCCAGTTTATACCCATTCATTCTTGTGTCTACATTGGTACTAAGCTTAAATAATTCCTCTCCCTCCCTAATATTAATCCCTCTGATATATTTATAAAGAGCAAGCATATCCCCCCTCAACCTTCTTTTGGTTAGGCTAAACAAGCCAAGCTCTTTGAGTCTCCTTTCATAAGACAGGTTTTCCATTCCTCGGATCATCCTAGTAGCCCGTCTCTGAACCTGTCCCAGTTTGAATTCATCCTTCTTAAACATGGGAAACCAGAACTGCACACAGTATTCCAGATGAGGTCTCACCAGTGCCTTATATAATGGTACTAACACCTCCTTATCTTTGCTGGAAATACCTCGCCTAATACGTCCTAAAACTGCATTAGCTTTTTTAACGGCCATATCACATTGGCGGCTCATAGTCATCCTGTGATCAACCAATACTCCAAGGTCCTTCTCCTCCTCTGTTGCTTCCAACTGATGTGTCCCCAATGTATAACTAAAATTCTTATTATTAATCCCTAAATGCATGACCTTCCACTTTTCACTATTAAATTTCATCCTATTACTATTACTCCACTTTACAAGGTCATCCAGATCTTCCTGTATGATATCCCGGTCCTTCTCTGTGTTAGCAATACCTCCCAGCTTTGTGTCATCCGCAAACTTTATTAGCACATTCCCGCTTTTTGTGCCAAGGTCAGTAATAAAAAGATTAAATAAGATTGGTCCCAAAACTGATCCTTGAGGAACTCCACTAGTAACCTCCTTCCAGCCTGACAGTTCACCCTGCAGTACGACCCCTTGGAGTCTCCCCTTTAACCAGTTCCTTATCCACCTTTCAATTTTCATATTGATCCCCATCTTTTCCAATTTAACTAATAATTCCCCATGTGGAGCCATGTCAAATGCCTTACTGAAATCGAGGTAAATTAGATCTACTGCATTTCCTTTGTCTAAATAATCTGTCACCTTCCAAAAGAAGGAGATCAGGTTGGTTTGGCACCGTCTACCTTTTGTAAAACCATGTTGTAATTTGTCCCAATTACCATTGACCTCAATGTCCTTAACTACTTTCTCCTTCAAAATTTTTTCCAAGACCTTACATACTACAGATGTCAAACTAACAGGCCTATAGTTACTCGGATCACTTTTTTTCCCTTTCTTAAAGATAGGAACTATGTTAGCAATTCTCCAGTCGTATGGTACAACCCCTGAGTTTACTGATTCATTAAACATTCTTGCTAATGGGCTTGCAATTTCATGTGCCAGTTCCTTTAATATTCTTGGATGAAGATTATCTGGGCCCTCCGATTTTGTCCCATTAAGCTTTTCAAGTTTGGCTTCTGCCTCAGATGTGGTAATATCTACCTCCATATCTTCATTCCCATTTGTCATCATTCCATTATCCCTAAGCTCCTCATTAGCCTTATTAAAGACTGAGGCAAAGTATTTATTTAGATATTGGGCCATGCCTAGGTTATCCTTAACCTCCATTCCATCCTCAGTGTTTAGCGGTCCCACTTCTTCTTTCTTTGTTTTCTTCTTATTTATATGGCTATAAAACCTTTTACTATTGGTTTTAATTCCCTTCGCAGGTCCAACTCTACATGGCTTTTAGCCTCTCTCACTTTATCTCTACATGTTCTGACCTCACTAAGGTAGCTTTCCTTGCTAATCCCATCCTTCTTTCACTCCTTGTAGGCTTTCTGCTTTTTCTTAATCACCTCTCTGAGATGCTTGCTCATCCAGCTTGGTCTACAACTCCTGCCTATGGTTTTTTTCCCCTTTCTTGGGATGCAGGCTTCTGATAGTTTCTGCAGCTTCGACTTAAAGTAATTCCGTGCCTCCTCCGCATTTAGATCCACAAGTTCTTCAGTCCAATCCACTTCCCTAACTAATTTCCTTAATTCTTTAAAGTTAGCCCTTGAGAAGTCAAAAACCCTAGTCCCAGATCTATTTTTGTTTATCCTTCCGTCTAGTTTGAACTGAATTAGCTCATGATCACTCGAACCAAGGTTGTCCCCTACAACCATTTCTTCTGTGAGGTCCTCACTACTCACCAAAACCAAATCTAAAATGGCATCCCCTCTTGTTTGTTCTTCAGCTACTTGGTGAAGAAATCCATCAGCTATCACATCCAGAAAAATCTGAGCCCTATTATTCTTACTAGCACTTGTCCTCCAGTCTATATCTGGGAAGTTAGTCTCCCATGATCACACAATTCCCATTAGTGTTTACTTCATTAAAAACATTAAAGAGGTCTCTATCCATATCCAAATCACATCCCGGCGGTCTGTAGCACACCCCAAGCACTAGCTCAGGGGAGGCTCTAGTAGCTTTCTTTCCCAGTGTGATTTTTGCCCAGACAGACTCTGTCTTATCCATTCCATCACTTCTTATTTCTTTACAGTTAACCTCATCATTGATATACAATGCTACTCCACCACCTTTGCCTTTATTTCTGTCTTTTCTAAACAGCACATAGCCTTCAATACCTGTACTCCAGTCATGACTACTATTCCACCATGTTTCTGTTATCCCTATAATACCCGGTTTCACTTCCTGCACCAGTAGCTCTAGTTCCTCCATTTTGTTCCCTAGGCTCCTCGCATTAGTGTACAGACATCTTAATTTTTGCCATTTGGCTTCACTGACATTCTTTACCCTGTTAGGCACAGACATTCTACCACCAGCATCACCTGTTAGACTGGTATATACACTACCCTTCCTCCTTATGTCAATTCTTCTGTCCATGGCTGTATCCCCTCTTATTTTGTTTTCTTCCCTCTCAAGGTTAAATTCCAGCGTGGAGATAACCTGGACATCTCCCAACCATCTCCCCCAAATTCCTAGTTTAAAGCTCTCTTAATCAGTTGGGCGAGCCTCCATCCTAGAAGTCTATTTCCCTCCTTACTCAGGTGAAGTCCATCCCAAGAGAACAGTCTTCTGTCCCTAAATGCTTCCCAGTGGCCGTACATCCAAAAGCCCTCCTTATAGCACCACTGGCTGAGCCATCTGTTGATCGCCATAATCTTGTCACACCTTTGTTGCCCTTCTCTAGGAACCAGCAGAATCCCACTGAAGATCACCTGAGCCTTGATTTCCTTAAGCATCTTCCCCAGTCTGGCATAGTCTCCCTTGATACATTCCAGCGAGAATCTAGCCGTATCATTCGTTCTCACATGAAGGACAATCATCGGATTCTTTCCCGCTCCCATTAGAATCCTTTTCAGCCTCAGGTCCACATCCCATATCTTAGCCCCCAGCAGACAGCACACCCTTCTGTTCTCTGGATCAGCTCTAGTTACAGGCCTGTCTATTCTTCTCAGTAAGGAGTCCCCAATCACGTAGACCTGCCTTTTCCTGGTGACAGTGTGATTCTCCGGTCTATCCCCTGCACCCACTGGCTGCAAGTCCTCTCGATTCCTATTCCCCCTTGCAATCCTCCTGGGGCTCATATTTGATGTTGCCTCCATTGACTCCTCCCCTCTGCCTGTAGGACTAACAGCTCTTCTCTTTTTCCTTGCCCTCTCTCCTTCAGCAACCACCTGCTGTGCCCCTTCTTCATTTTCCAACTCTGTAAACCTGTTCCTGAGCTCTATTTCTCCCTCACTGGCCCGTCTTTTCCTCTGCCTGGTTCTCTTAGTCACATGCTTCCACTGTCCACTTTCCTCACCCAGCAGTCTCCCCTCAGAGTTCTTTGGTCCTGCTTCCATCTGCAAGTCTGAGCTTATCCCTTCAGCCTCCTCATGTCTTTGCTCCATCATCCACTCAACCCCCCTTCTAAACTCGACCAGAGTTTCCACCTGCATCTCCAATCCTCAGATCTTTTCTTCCAACAGCTCTATCAGGCGGCACTTCATGCAGACGAAACTCTTTCCAGGTACCCCCTCCAGGATCATGTACATGCCGCAGGTTCCACATCCAGTCATCCTCATTGTGTCTTTCACTGCTGCCTCTGTATCAGTCATAGCCTTCTCACCTAAAACCTGGTAGTCCAAGAAACACAACATAACACAAACCCCCAACAGACACCAGAACACTGGCAGACCACCACCCACTCCCTTAACTAGCCTGTCGGTTCCTTTGCCTAGTTCTCTTATTCTCCCCCACACCTCCCCCTGTAAAATCCCTCTGAAACTCCCCTGTTTAGAGCTCTGTTTGCTGGCTGCTGTACCGCTGCAGCTGTCTATGCCGCTGGCTGGCTACTTTTATAGGACCCCTAAGCAGATAAGCCCCGCCCCCTAAACAGGGCTCAGCTTCTCTCCCAGCACACTGCCCCTAGCAGCCTCCACACATACAAACTACACAATACAATACACAAAATACAAAAACCTGCTCCTCCAAGAGAACTCCCTCTGAAACTCCCCTGTTTACAGCTCTGTTTGCTGGCTGCTGTGCCGCTGCAGCCGTCTGTTGTTGCAGCTGAGCTCTTGTTGAAAATATATTTCAGTAACTTTATAATAAAACAACATCAACAAAATTCCTAAAAAAATATAGTAGATTTAAAAACAAATTGAGGAAAATTCAGACTCAAAAGTAAAAATACATGAAAAAAAACAGATGGTCTGAAATTATGAAATGCTTAGTTTAAATATGCAAAAATCCTTAGCTAACTTTCTGTAGCAATGACAGCTTTCCATATTCCATTCTTTGTTTTTTTCATACCCACTTTGTAAGTTTCCATTTGGAGAACTGAAGAATTTTCTGTATGCTTTTAAGAAGTCCTCATACTTTTTTTGACTAAGGGACATCTTAAATGTTGGAAAGCAACTCAAATGGTACATAGTTGGTACAACCACTATTCTTAAATTTTCAGTTAATCATTTTACTCTCAAAAGGTCTTTTAGTAATCTGCTGTTTATTTCTGTAGTCATCTGAAATTTGGAGAATATAGTACAGTTTGAGGATAGAGTATCAAAGGTATTCCACTGAGCACTGGCTTTATTCCAATGATATGGTGCTTCATCACCAGAATAACTTCTGTTCTCTCTTCAGGTAACTTCTAGAGGTTTATTTTGAAGGGGGGGGTGGGTTGGCAGAGTGTTGGAACTCAGATCATTTACTTAAGAAGGAAAATAAATTAGAAGCATGTAATCTTTTCAGTTTAATTTGAGTAACCATCTTTATTTTCAACCATTTACTGCCAATTAATTCGGGGGGAGGGGAGGCGAGAAAAGGGTTATGCAAATAATACTTTATCCAAATAATTTAATGAGCTATGTTGCATATGTGCAGCAATTTATACATAACCTTAAGACTCCAGCTTTAAACAATTTATGTGGATTTAATATCAAGCAGTCCTGATGAAGGAACTATTTATCTACAGAGGAGCAACAGTGAAAGCTTTCCAAACACTGCCCTGCCAGCATTCCCCAGCTCTGATGTGGAGGAAAATCATCTAGGGCAGCGGTTCTCAAACTGTGGGTCGGGATCCCAGAGTGGGTCGTAACCCTCTTTGAACGGGGTTGCCAGGGTTTGCTTAGACTTGCTGGGGCCCAGGGCTGAATCCCGAGCGCCACTGCCCAAGGCCGAAGCCAAAGCCTGAGGGCTTCAGCCCTGGGCTGCGGGGCTCAGGTTGCAGGCCCCCTGCCTGGGGCTGAAGCCCTAGAGTTTCAGCTTTAGCCCCCCTGCCCAAAGCGGTGAGGCTCAGACTTTGGGCCCCACACCCGGGGCAGTGGGCAGGCTCAGGCTTCGGTCCCCCCTCCTGGGTTGTGAAGTAATTTTTGGTGTTAGAAGGAGATTGCGGTGCAATGAAGTTTGAGAACCCCTGGTCTAGTGCAACAGGGGCAGCTCATTTTCCAAAGTCCATGAAGTTCTTGGCCTCTCTGTTACATCTGACAATTGTGCAAAGTATGTTGCTGCATTTGTACTACAGCAGCTGGAATTAAGACCCACCAAACTCATTGCATATAAGGGCCACCAAACCTGCATTAATGGGACACAACTTCATTCCTACTGAGTTTGGATGGATTCATACTGGTGACCTATGGGCAAAAGGCTCTGAAGCTTATTAAGCAATGTTCTGAGCCTCCTAATAAATGCTAATACTATACCTTCAGGCATGAAGATTGCTTTCTGGAAAGCAACACACTGCTCTGTCTTCCTCATACAAGCCCATCCGTGGCACCTTGTTCTTAATGGGACCATTCCCATTAACCAAAATACAAAAACTAAAAATATATCAATAAAACCAGTATTGACAGAATGTCCAAATTAACCTCTAACTATATTTTTTTGCATTATAAAGTCATTTCAACAATTATTCCAGGTTCCACACACTAACTTAAATAGATTTTCCTCCAACATGGATCAGCTACTGTGTTTGAATGCACAACCATCAGATGCACAGCATAGACCACTGCCACATCTGCTATTGGAGGAACTGTCTGGGAAGACATGGTATTATCCTCTGTGAGGGCAATACAATTATTTGTGAACTACCTGGTTCTCAGGACTCCTGACTCTGGGAGTAGAGTATGATTAGTGGTAAGAGACTACACAGACAAGTGTAACAGCATCCCTGTTTGGGTCATCTAAAGCAGTTGTGGGCAACCTGCAGCCCACAGGCAACATGTGGCCCATCAGGGTAATCCGCTGGCAGGCCGCAAGACAGTTTGTTTACATTGACCATCCACAGTCACAGCCATCTGCAGCTCCCAGTGGCTGCGGTTTGCTGTTCTCGGCCAATGGAAGTGCGGGAAGCGGCGCAGGCCACAGGGATGTGCTGGCTGCCGCTTCCTGCAGCTCCCATTGGCCAGGAACAGTGAACTGCAGCCACTGGGAGCTGCAGGCAGCTGTGCCTGCAGACAGTCAGTGTACACAAAGCACCTTATAGACTAACAGACGTTTTGGAGCATGAGCTTTCGTGGGTGAATACCCACTTCGTCGGATGCCACGAAAGCTCATGCTCCAAAATGTCTGTTAGTCTACAAGGTGCCACAGGACTCTTTGCTGCTTTTACAGATCCAGACTAACATGACTACCCCTCTGATACTTGATATAGTGTTAACAAACTGTCTAACGGCTCGCCAGCAGATTACCCTGACGAGCTGTGTGCAGGTTGCCCACCACTGATCTAAAGCAACTGAACCTGGGATCTCTTGATCTAAAAGTATGAACACCTACCACTTCAACTAATGGATCAGTCCCATTATTATGGATGCAGTAACAAAATCATTAATCTCTATATATGTTCTAGCCACTTGAGAGCAACCAAGACCCACGCGGTTGGCAGGGGTTACACAAAGAGATCATTTAGCCCATTTCACCTGGAAAGGCACTGTAGCAAAGTGGATGAGGGCCCGGGTCTGTCATTGTAGACAGCTGGTTTGTTACCAGCTCTGCCTGACATGACCTTGTCCAATCTCTGTTGGCAGTGGGCGGGAGGTGCTGGGGGAAGGGGGAGAAGCAGCGGCTGGAAGAGGCAGAGCGAGGGCAGGAGCATGCTTGGGGGGAAGGGGCGGAGCGGGGACGGGAAGAGGCAGATGGGGGCTAGAAGATGTGTTGGGGATGGAGTGGGGACGAAAAGAGGCAAAGCGAAGATGAGGACTTGGGGGAAGGGTTGAAGGAGGTGGGTTTTCAGGATGGAGTACCCCCAGGGAAAGCTGAAAGTTGGCGCCTGTGATGCAGGTATGCATCCACCCTACAAGGTGCATGACACTTGACAGATACCATTCCCTAATTCTTACACAGATTAAACTTTTTCATATCAGTTTACTTTGTTTTTGTCTCAGTTCTACTCACCTTTCCATACCTTACCGTTTTATTCATAACTTTTAATTATTCACTCTAGACTAGGGTACATCTACACTGCTAACTGAGGGGTGATTATAGCATGAGTAGGCATACCCATGCTAACTTTAACAAGCATGGGTAACAATAGTAGTGAAGATGTGACGGCGTGGACTTAAACACAGGTAAGCTGCCCCAGCAGAAGATTGTAAAGGATGCTGGGTACAGGAGTTAATTCAGGGAAGATCAATGACCTGAATTATACAGAAGGTCAGACAAGATGATCACAGTGGTCCGTTCTGGCTTTATAGTCTGTTCAGTCTGCAGGATAAGCAAAGATTCAAGCCAGTTCTTGTTTTGTGAAAATTGATTCAGCTATCTGTAGCAATGAATAGATAGTCTCACGTTGTATGACGTTCACCCAGAATTACTCACTTGACTAATACTGTACTTTTTGTAGACAGAGTATTTCATCCCTGTTGGAGCATTTGTGTCTTGCACATCTATTCTGTTTTGTACATTGCCATGAGGTTAGGACACAGCTGTAAGCAGCAGAGGCTACAGCAATAAAATTCTTCATCCTGAGCCACCTTGCACTCTGCTGCTGAACTAATTCATTTTTACTGTAGTAGTTGTAAAAAGGCTCCATTCTCAGAGTGAGGGGGAAAAAGTGTTTGGTGGCAAGAGGAGAAACACTCAATCTGAAATAGACAAACTAATACAGTAATAGAATTATGTTTTAAAAATCAGGTTGATGTACAATGAAATTCTTCAAAAATCAGCACTGAATAAACTTGTGATTGTAAGATGTTTCTGTTAGGTCTCCCTGGGGTCTGTCCTGAGTCCAGGACTGGTAAATATTTTCATTAATGACTTGGATAATGGAGTGAAGGGTATGGTTATAAAATTTCCAGTTTGGGAGGGGTTGTAAGTTCTTTGGAGGATAGGACTAGAATTCAAAAGGATCTTGATAAATTGGATAATTGGTTTGAAATCAACAAGATGAAATTCAACAAGGACAAGTGCAAAGTACTTCAGTTGGGAAGGACAAATTGAAGAAATACAAAACGAGGAATAACTGTCTAAGCCGGGGTAGGCAACCTATGGCACGGGTGCCAAAGGCTGCACGCAAGCTGATTTTCAGTGGCACTCACACTGCCCTGGTCCTGGCCACCAGTCCGGGGGACTGCATTTTAATTTATTTTTAAAAGAAGCTTCTTAAACATTTAAAAAACCTTATTTACTTTACATACAACAATAGTTAAGTTATATGTTATGGACTTTTAAAAAGAGACCTTCTAAAAACGTTAAAATGTATTACTGGCACGCGAAACCTTAAATTAGAGTGAATAAATGAAGACTCGGCACAGCTCTTCTGAAAGGTTGCCAAACCCTGGTCTAGGCAGTAGTACTACTGAACAAAATCTGCGGGTTATAGTGGATCACAAATGGAAGATGAGCCAACAATGTGGTGCAGTTGCAAAAAAAAAAAGGCTAAAAGTGTTTATGTAAGTCATGGGAGGTAACTGCAGCTCTGCTCAGCACTGGTGAGTCTTCAGCTCGAGTACTGTGTCCAGTTTTGGGCACCACGCTTTAAGAAAGATATTCATGAATTGGAGGGAGTCCAGAGGAGAACAAAAAGATGATAAAAAGTTTAGAAAGCCTCACCTATGAGGAAAGATTAAAAAACTAGTCATATTTAGTCTTGAGAAAAGAAGACTGAGGAGCAACCTGTTAACTATCTTCAGATATCTTAAAGCCTGTTACAAAGAAGAGGTTAATCAATTAGATATTAGGAAAAACTTTCTAACTATAAAGATAGTTAAATTCTGGAATAGATTACCAAATGAGATTGTGGAATCCCCATCACTGGAGGTTTTTAAGAATAGGTTGGACACATACCCATCAGGGAGTGTGGGTCCCTCATCAGCATGGGAAGGAGGACTTTATGACCTCTTTAGGTCCCTTCCAACCCTACATATTTTATGATTCTATGATTGTATTGAAAAATATTGGAAATGCTATATTTTCCTACTGTAGTTGCCTCCAAAAATGTTGCATTTTTTTCTCTGAAGTGGGAGTGGTCTTGAATTCAGCACAGGTGAGTTTTATATATATAAATGCTCCTGGACTACAAGAATTATGACAATGCAGCCCAACAGCAGTAGAATATGATGTACAACCATGAAGCAGGGAGAAAACATTCTGCCTGTTATTAGTTCCATCTTAATAATATTCATGTGTCAGCCCTTTTATCAACAGAGATATGCTAATATCACTTATAACAATTTTCATCCAATGAGATTTCAGGGGAGCATGAACTTCTGTCAACTATAGTAATCACTACAAAAATGCAATGCTGTTTTTGTTTTAATTGTATTTTTAAATGAGGTTCACACATCAGCCTACTTATGTTCTTTTCTGTCACAAGGCTGATGCGTGAACAATACATTCTTATTTTATTTATCTTTATTTGCCATGGGTAAATCGGGGCCGCCCTCCTAGGAGAAACATGCTTCCTTATAGTCATTGTTGCTAATGTTTTTTAATTTATGACAACAGTTCCTATAAAACAGAATAGGTAGCTTCTATAGTATTATAAATTTAACTTTTGTCTTTCTCTTTTTATAATGAAAACTTGAATTTCGATTTTGCATTTCATCTACATGGGTAAATCGGGGCCGCTCCAGGCACCAGCATGCCAAGCGCGTGCTTGGGGCGGCAAGCCACTGGGGGCACACTGCCGGTCGCCGTGGGGGCAGCAGGCAGGCTGCCTTTGGTGGCTTGCCTGCAGAGGGTTCGCTGGTCCCACCGAAGCCGCGGGACCAGCAGACCCTCCGCAGGCAAGCCGCCGAAGGCAGCCTGCCTGCCGTGCTTGGGACGGCAAAATGCCTGGAGCTGCCCCTGGGGTAAATCCTATTAGATCCTTCTCAATCACTACAAATATGTGTTAATTCTGGCAATGTTATTCTCAATGAGTGTTAACTGGGAAAATGTTAATCCAGCCTGGTAATAACAAATACCACTGCACAAGTATGGAACTGTATTCCAAGATATACAGGAAGAGAATTTATAGACATTTAGCTATTTCCCCATAATTATATAAATGGGAATATTACTGAGAAAGATCTGTGCTTAGAGATGATTTCTACTTATCACTCCTTTGTGATGTTCCAAAACCAGAAAATTCTTTGGGTATGTTATTAGGCACTTCAAAAATGTGTTTCAAGCTATTTTTGTTGTGGAAAAATCAGTGATCTAGGAACTTGTTTAATCTGATGTCATTTTCCAGAACATAAGATATTGATTAAACCTTAACTTTTATTTATTTGTTGGGACACCATTTGTGTAATAGTGTAGCATTCCTAATTTCTTAAAGTCTGAACTTGGACAACATAGCCCGCAAAAGCTCCTCCACATCTGGCCATCACTCTTGAAAAGAAGGGGCACTTTGAAGAATGGCCTATGGAGTGTTAAATGAAAGCTCACCAGATCTTTGAGACTTTGAGCCACTACCTTGAACTGATTGGTTTAGATACATTCCTCTTGAAGATGCCATGAGCTGCAAGCCACTACCCTCCTAGTGCTGCTTGCAGTCTGCATCTCTTGACAGTTTTAAGCCCCATGTCATCATCACGTTGTCAGAGACAGCTGTTTCCACTCTTCCACTTCAAAGGGGTTTGATTAAATATCTTACTGTAACAACATACACAAAGACACACACACAGAATGAGTGGGTAAGGAGAGCTGCACCTTTAGGTAAAGCAAATACAATCTCTGCTGGATAGCTTAATCACGTTGTGGAAAACTAAAGCATTTCTTGACTTGAAGGGTTGATATAAATGGCTAGTGCAATACAAGATGTAAACAATTCTAAAAAGTGCAGTATGCCATGTTTTTCCAAATGCTTGTGATATGGATTTCATGACCAACATCATACATGCAGAATTAATTGCAATATCAGAGCCTTCATGATGAAATCAAACCTCTACTAAGTATGGAACTGCCTAATTGTTGAAAGTAGATTGTCTGTCTTCCTAGATTCCTGGAAATCCCTACCATTTACTGTATTATTTTTACTTAGCCCTCCTAGGAGAAACATGCTTCCTTATAGTCATTGTTGCTAATGTTTTTTAATTTATGACAACAGTTCCTATAAAACAGAATAGGTAGCTTCTATAGTATTATAAATTTAACTTTTGTCTTTCTCTTTTTATAATGAAAACTTGAATTTCGATTTTGCATTTCATCTACATTGGCTTTGCTTTTGCTTCTGACTGAGGGCGCGATGTTAAGGCAGTTCTTATAGAGGGGAAGCATCGGTGGGAATGAGAATCTAACACTCCACCTACCTCCTGGTTGTCAATCCTGGGTGAGGATCAAGGTGCTACTCTCTGACTCATCCAGAATTGCTGCAACTATGCACTGGATTAGCCTCTTCATGCTGTGACTGTGGGGCAGCGTTGCAGATAATAACTCTTGTGGTGGAAGAGTGCCCAACTCAACATATGAAGGGTGGTATACAGTACTTACCTTCTCTTGATAGTAGGGCTATTGTCTGGTTACTGAACCTGGACATTGAGCTCTGATATCTGCATACAACAAGAAGAAATTTAGAATAATGAATAGTAAATGTCAGATCTTCTTTCCACCATGTATCTCTGTCCAGCCTGAAAATCCCAGGCAAACATATATAATCAAAATTTGCTTTAGCATGTAAATTCTTCCTTGTGCTGCACATACACCAGATTTCCATATTTGCCTCACTCCTGAATCTTTGGCAGCCCTTTCAACTATCCTGGTAGGAACAATGACTACAGCAGAGGTGAGTCCATGGAAGATGACTGAATCTTAAGCAATTCAGTCTGATCATCTTCATTGAAGACCAGTCCCTATTTGCTGAAGTCAATCTTCATAAACTAAGTGACAGCTTCCAATATGTCAGTTCTAGCACTAAGGGCAGGAGTGGATTCTATAGCATTCCTTCTGCCACTCTGAAACCCCTCACTTTCTTTGCTTACGCAAAATCAATACTATGTGGGTTACCATGTGACCCATTTTTGGTCCTGCATCCAGTAAAATGTGGAATGAACATAAATGTATACTTCCAAATCTGTCCCCATACTTGCTTCTGAAGGTCCAGAAAATACAAAGGTAAGCTGTTTCATGGTGTTGAAACTCCTACTGCTTGCTTGAGCTGCCAGGATCATGTGCATCATATGCATATCTGCCAGTTCCCTGATACCAACACCATCTGCCTGTGAGACTTCCCCACACCATCCCACTTCAGCAGTGAAAAGAGCTGCTGCAGATTCCTCTCACCATCTCCTGGACAGGCCTAACCATGATGCCTCCTATCCTGTCTCCTGCTTATGGTGGTAGGGCAGGGAAAATTGCACAGTTCTTGCACCTGCTGTTCTCTTGACTGGGTCACCTTTAACCCAAGTGCTGATCCTCTCTCTGGCCCCTGCTTAGAGTCATTTTCCCAGGGTACAGCCTACTTCCCTTCAGCTATTAGGTGATGGTTCATTACAACTCCTATTAAATATTTTTAAACTGTATCAGTAGCTTGTACACAATTGCCTGCCTGAAGATCCCAAAGATTGGTGCTTGCTGGTGTGCTTGATCTTGAAGAGATGCCTCTCTCTTGTCTTTATTCAAATATCCCCCCTCATAACCATCTCTGCCTGGGGACAAGGTACCTCTCAGAAGAAAAGTTCTTGGAAAGATTATATTTAAAAATGGATATTTACCAGCCATACTGAAGTGGAATATCCGGATGAATTGTTTGATTTGAAAAGCACGTTCAGCTATGGAAAACATTGAATTTCCTTTGGGAAATACATGAAAATATTTTACAGTCATCTCCTATGATGCTTTGCACATACACCTCTACTGTGATATAATGCGACCCAATATAACACAAATTTGGATATAACACGGTAAAGCAGTGCTCCTGGGGGGCGGGTCTGTGCACTCCGGTGGATCAAAGCAAGTTTGATATAACGTGGTTTCACCTATAACTCAGTAAGAATTTTTGGCTCCTGAGGACAGCGTTATGTCAGGGAGAGATGTACTCAGGAGCAGCGCCAGGGTTTTTGGCGCCCTAGGCGGGGGTCCTTCCATGCTCCTGGTTGGCGGGAATTCTGCGGAGTGGGGGTCCTTTCGTGCTCCCGGTCTTCTGGGCACTTCAGCGGCAGGTCCCAGAGCGAGTGAAGGACCTGTCGCAAAATTGCCGCCGAAGACCCGGAGCGCAGAAGGACCCCCCCCCAACTGCTGCCAAATTGCCGCCGAGGGCTGCCCTCCCAAATCCTGGTGTCCTAGGCTACCGCTTAGGTCGCCTAAATGGAAGCACTGGCCCTGGGTGTACTCATGCCGGCTAGCAGCTCTGTAAAAGCAAAGGCTTTAAAACTGAACTCAGTATTCCGTACTATGGAATGCTTAGATCCTTACCCTAACATTCATGTGTTCCAACTTCATATGCGAGCTGTGACTCTGGGAGGTTTCAAACCACAATATTACCATTCTGAGCTTTAATTTAAGAGAACAAAAATAGACAAAGAAAACAGACGCACACTCTTTTCATTTACAAAGAAATCTTTCTGTGACACTCTTGTCTAGTTAAGAGTGAAAACAGTTAAATTCAAATTCTGAAACTATTTCAAGCAATCACCAGAACCCTGTTGTGAGGACATTAGGGCTTGGTTAAGAGATGTCCCCTAATTTAGTATTTCCTATTTTAAGAGGATACACTGGCTGGATGTCACACTTGAGTAACCGTAACTACTTTGAAATAAAATCTAAAATGTACAAAAAAAAGTGTATTGCCTGCACACACACTAAATTGCACAAGTTCAGTTGACCATTTTGGACCTGATCTTTCATGTACATGAATGTCACATTGTTAGCACCATTGGAGTTACTCACGATTTACCTCCCTGTTGAAAGAAAATCAAACCCTTTAATTACTGGTACTCTTTTAAACATATAAGGCAAAGTATGAGACAATAATTATGAGAGTTATTTTTCAAAGAGCAAAATTGTTTATACAGAAATACTCTGCAGAGCAGAGGGAGGGAGACTTGGTTTTGTGAGATTTGTTTTGTTAAAGTAATATGATAGCGGCGGTGCTTTACTTTTCATTTTTCATCTATTAAAATTTTTGCCCTTTTACCCTATATATTAAATCTTTTTCATCCTAATTATTGCTAGAATGCATATATTGTGTATCTAATCTCTGTAGGCTGTATAAACTATAGCATTTGTATAATGTTAATTGACAGGGAGTTTAATGAGGGAATCAAGGAATTAGAAAATAATCTGACTGTTTAATTTGATATTAATTAACCCTTTGCTCATCAGGAAATCATCCATCAATTAATCTTAATAATTTAAAAAATAGTAATTTAGTGCTTTAAGTTAATTAGACGGAGCATCTTTCTGATCACTGATCTATTGGGTAATATGTTTTCAGACAGTATATAGCTCATAGCAAGGACGTAATACATATAATGAAAATCTTTGGGTTGTCCTATTATGTGTAAGTGGTACAGTAGAGTAGATTTCCTTAGAACTTCATAAAAAAGTATTTTTCTGTCAAAAAACCTGTGTATGTAAAACAAAACATTTGGGGGTAAATTTCCCAATACATACTACCATAGTATGCAAAATCTGCTTGTGTGAATAAATGAATGTACATAAAAGGTCAAAATTGCACAAAACTATGCATGATTTTTATTACCATTGTTACACATATTCTAAGGTACTTATCACAATACTACTTAGCTACCAGGAAATTTTGCTTTAAGGACTCCTTATTTGGGATTAGAATGCAGGATTTGTCATAAAATTTCACAGTTGAGTAATTATTTTGAATTGTACTTTCAAGACCACAGTTCAGAAGATAGTTAGGCACATGCCAAACTTTAAGCACAGATACCTTGCTGAATGGAGGCCTAGGTAACCACAGATTTATAAATCAACCATTTTTTAGTTTGGATATATATATTAATGTCTTCATGTTCAATGTCTGGATATGCCCTGTGCATAAGCAAAATTAGAGACGGAAAAAAATCATGATGTCATCTAGGTCTGTCTCTGTAATAGCAGGTTTGTTTCTTATAGTAAATTATCCAGGACTTTATAGATAGATTCCCAAGATTATTGTGCAGGATGGGAATGCAGAATAACTGTAAAATGGCTTTGTCTGTACTAAAGTGTATAACTCATTTAATGAATAATTAAAAAAGCAGGTCTATGAAACTAATTAATGAAATGTCACTTTCTAGATTTCTAATACTGATTTATATTAAAGGGATCATCATGCTTTAGAGGTGATGGGAGGCAGTAGTCAGTTAAGCTATATTTTGTTGGACTCCTCAAATTAGGAAAAGATGCATCACAGACAGACCTGTGCACTTGATTGTGTTTCACTGTCCTGTAGTAATACAACAGTGAGTGCAGAGCTGCTGACCTCACTTCCTACACCTTGTGCATGTAGCCCTCAGTGTCAATCAAAAATAAAGTGCCTTGAAATATAGAACTCTCAGCAGTAGATTAGCATTTCAGAAATTAAGCCAGCTGTTTGAACTCAATTAAAAAAATCTATCAAGGTTTTCTCCTAATAGAGTATTCCAGTGCTGATTCTGGAAACAATGCAATGAATTTATCATCCAATTAGAGCTGAGAAGGACATGGATTTAAATGCTCATTAAATAAATTTAGCAATTCTACATACCCAAAAGGGTATTTTGCAATAAATAACTTCCTAATTTTCCGTCTATCCTACAGTGCTGATGTATTTTCCACTCTAGGAGTGATTTCTAGAGGCAGGTTGCTATATCTATTTGGATATTTCTCCTTGAGCTCTATATCTTTATTGCCATAGTGCTAAGGGGCTAGATGGAGTTTGTTCGGAGCAATAAAGATCTCCTACTGTGCCACTAATAACATTATTCTGACAACTATTATGTGCTGTATCTGTCCAGTATTTTTGACTTGGCCCTTTTGACACAGCAGTTTCTTATAGAATATCTAAGTGGCTGCATTCAGGAAAAACACCTTAACATGGGCTGTATTGTGCCTGCTGAGATCTGCATATGGAGTTCCTCTCTGCTTATATCAAGATCCACACAGGGGAAGTGGATGGGCTGGAGCTAGATAAGTGTGTGGGAGGGGACACACATCATCCTAGGGAACTTGTTAAAAGTTACTGTAGTCCCAGGCTATATTAACTTCTTTTTGAGGGGTGCTAAAGCCAGATGTGGCACATCTCCTGGTGATGTGATAAGGAGGGAGGAACTCTCATTTCCCTATTAGAAAGTCCCCTTCCATGTGACAATCTGGACCAGTGTCTATGAGAAGTTGAAACACATGATGCCATTGTCAGCTGTAGTGGACCACAAAGCATACATTTAAATGGATATTCCTTCTATTTTTGTAATATATTCTCAAAATGGAGAGCAAGCAGCTATAATTACTAAGATGAGACAGTTCCACTAATTCTTAGGTACATCAGTATATAATTGTCTTCAGTTCTGGAACTGTAAGTAACTGTATTTAACCTGACGTATTGGCTTGCAGCAGAGCCCTTTCTTCAATAGCTCACTACCTTACACTAATTTAAAACAATCCCAATATTAAAGAAAAGATCTCTTAAGATAAAAACAAAAAATATGGCACCCCATAATAAAAATTTGAAATGAGTTCACATACAGGTACATTGAGTACCTCTCAGACATTTTATCTGAATTATTGTTATTTCTAGGGAGATGTGGGTTACCAGAGCAGAAGTTGAACTCTTCTCCACCTCTGTGTATTGTAACTTCATATATATTAGACCCATGAATATATTTAAACCTTTCTGTTGAGATTTTTGGAAGATCAGTAGCTCTTTTGTCCTTTAGTTCTGTTCGGAAATCTTGGTTTTGGCAGGTGTATTTTTGATGGTTCACAGATTTGACACTGTACTTTTACCCTTAATAGAGGAAGAAAACACTTTGTGCACATAGAATATGAAATTTTGCTTTTTTGGAATAAACACGGGCTCCAAGGAGAAGCTACTAAGTATTACTGGGAAATAATTTCAACATGACCTGGTGTTGGGTGAGGAAGCTCAGGTTCTATGATGGCAGAGTGCATATTGTAGTGTCATGGCAACACCGCTATGGTTAAGTTTGCTTCACAAGGTTTGTTTAAAGGTTGACCTTTCTAAGTCCTCTAAAATCAACATGCATAGTTGGATTCTGTTGAAATTTGTGTCTCAGGAGGATACAGGGTAGGATTGTTATCCACATTTAAGGTCTTCTGAGCTAGGGGTTGTAGAGATATAAGTGCTGAAAAAAGTAGCCATTTCCAAAAACTTGGTACGTTTTTTGTTTTGTTTTTTTGCACAGAGCCAGAGATGGAACTGTCGCTGTGATGCAGGACACAGCGGTCTCTGGTGGTACTGAACCTATATCTCTTGATTCCCAGTCTAGTGCCTTTGGCAGAAGGTCAACTTTCCTCATGCATGTTTTAAAAAGAGCAAATTTTAAAGAGAAGACATTGGTGATAGGATGACAGCACCCTGTAATCGTATTAGCTTTAGACAGAGTGATATGAAGGCTCTACAAAGCTAATATTCATTAGCTACTATTTAGTGATAAGTAACAATTAGAAACAAACTTTCAAAGTAGTATGTGGCTCTAATGTTCTACACAATACTTTAAAATGTACCCCTTATGGTTATTAATATTGATTATTTACATAGTACTACAAATGTATACGACACCGTATAACAGATCAATTGTGTCAAATAAGACAGCACTGGCAGGGGCAAGTCATAACTTTTTAAAGATGTGTGGCAAGTGGCCAGCGCCTCGTAGACTGACCCCCATTTGTCCGGGGGCCGCAGTTTGGGAACTGCTGCCTTAATAAATCTTCAAACACCAAGTATCAAAATAAAATAGTCACACTTAACCCGTAAGTCCATAATTTTAACTTGCAGTGTTGATTTATTTGCTGAATACTACACTGAAAATACCTGCAGGTTACACACTGCCAAGTGAGACATTAATTCATATGTATTACATGGAAAACTGTATTTCACAGAATTCCTAGGAGGACTATCAGTGTGCCATATTCCTTACTGCCCACTGCTCCACTGCCCCCCATGGATGAAAATGAGTGCAGGACAGAATTTAGGCAAAACAGTTCAGTCTAGTAGTACAGATGAAAGGAACTGGATGATCTTGAGAGGGGGCACAGCAAAGAGAGGGAAAGAAAAACAAATCACGTCTAGAATTACACTTTGCAGATCATAAGAAAACAAATATTTATGCCATAGGTGCCTCCTGACAACTTCACTAGTGTCTCTCTGTTGGCAAAAATATTATTTGCACTGTAGGTCATCTTAAAGGTATATTTATTTATTAATAAGATTGTGGAGGGTTTTTTAATCTAGCTTTGGTTTAGGATTGCCTTGGTGACTCTGTGCTGCACAATTTACAGCAAAGTGAAGTTATTTTTCCTAGTGTTTTGGAGCTGTGTTTAGATATTATTGATCAACATCTAAAGTACTGAAATCATTTTAACTTCACTTGATAAACTGTGCATTTATTTTCCTTCCAGCGCCACTGTAGAATCGTGAATTGTTGGAATTGCTTCGTAGTGTTGCCAACAGTGAGCTGTAAAAGTAAACTGTAAATGGGAAGCCCAAAATTTAGCTTAAACATTCCTCCTGCAATTAATAAATCTCATTTGTGGCCAGCTTGTTTGTTTTCCCGGTTTTGCTTAGATTCTTATACGAGACCCATTACCCTAGTGCTTGTGACTGTGTTTTAACCAATGATTGTATCATGTTCTCTATGTTATTATGCATCCCTATACAATTAATGCAGTATGTTGGGAGATTCTGACTGCTTGTTATCAGAATTCAAAGTGACTATATCCCCCCCACCAAAAGCATGACAAACCAATCAAAATAATATAAAAGTAGCTTATCACCAAAACCTCTAGTGTCTAAATATTGGAAATCTTCTGAGGTCAAGCTTTCTGATAGAACTTATTCAGATTTTCTGGACCAAAGGTGCCACATGAACACTTTTTTCCAGAGAAATTCAGTAGTTTGTTGTGATTCCACCCACAATTATCAAATGGTGAGACTGGTCTATATCTGCTTATGCATATACATTACTGCATGAACCTATTGAGTGGTTATACATAGATCAGAGTGCTGTTTCCACTTCCCCCTTCTCCAAGAGTATGTAAAATTGCAGCTTTTTCCTCTCTTCTCTCCTGCATTTTAATAAAATGTTCTGGAGTCAGGGTGGGGAGGATTGGTTGCTCCTTTTATCATTATTGTTGCAATGGAAAGCTGCAGCAAAGATGATGGGTGTCTAACTCTGTTTTAAAGATGCTAAGGTTTATGGGCAGCCTCTTTTGTTTTTTGAATGAGTGGGGAGTTCCTCAGCTGTGGGCCTACTGCTGAGAAGACAGCGTCTCCTGCTTCTGCTGGCCTCACCCCAATCATTGAGAGTTCCATTACCGACGAGGGTTTCAGCAGCCTTGGGAAGCCTTGGTACTCCAGTGGGAGTCAGTCTGTAAATAGCTCATTCTTAGTCCTCTGACATCTGTGAAGGTCACAACTGGTACTTTAAACTTGATCTGATGCTTGATTGGAAAATTGGAGAGTTCTGATCAACCCATGTTTGTCAGGCAGAGACACTGCACTACTATGAGGCTTTTCCCCCTTCAATGTCTGTGTGAAAATTGGGGGCGAGAAATGTAAACAAAACAACATTGGTGTCTATGTTAATGAGAAGAGGAATGGGGAACAGAGATAAGATCAGGAAGGGAAATCATACACAATTTCAATCTGATGAAATTTCTCTGCAAACATGTTTAATTTAGTATTTATTGAGTCGAAGTAAAAGGCCTCTGTTAGTTTTATACAAATGGGTTTCCTCAGCGCTAACTATAAGTATTCCCTTTCAACAATTATTGGCTCTTGTTACTGTTTACCGCAAGATATTTAATCTTTTTTACAACAGTAGAAAAAGGGGTGATTTCAAACTAGTCAGATTTCATCATTTTATGAATCTTGATCAAGTGATTGCTAGAGATCCAAATATGCAAAAATTAGAATTTCAAAGCTACCTTTCACTCCTCAGCATAACTCATTTTCAGTGAATCAGGCACATCTTTTCACTGGGGGAGAGAGGGCTTAAAAAGCATGATTTTTTTCCCTGCAGAATGGACCCATTTGCAGATTCACAATGAAAAATATAAAAAAAATCAAGTAGTTTTTGACTGTTTTACAGACCTCTACTGCCTTTACACGATGACATAGGATATGGTAGCGTGATAGACGCAAGAAGGTCTATCGCCCATGTACATGAATCTGTTCCTTCAAGAATAATATTCACTTCCCTCTGCTTACTGTTATTCTTCTCTCCTTATGATCTGTTGTCATTATTTGTGGCTTTGTCTGCCTTATTTAGATTGCAAGGATCAGTAACTTGTCTTGGATCTCTCAGTGACACAGTGAAATTCTTTGTGGTTTCAGAGAAATTGTACTAGATTGTAAAAACTGCAATTTTTTTAAGTTTATGGGACTTGCAGTCATATATTAAGAGTGAACCTAAATGCATAACTATCAATTATCACTAAATTAGTGTTCTTTTAGAGACCAACCAGTTTTGATTGCATTCATAGGCATACCCATTCTGTTCAGCCTTGCGTATATGTTCTGCCAGACTAAGCAGACCGTGTCATATCTTCTTAACACACCTCACATTTCTGATCAATTAAGTATGTTCTTGTTGTTTTCCCCCAGAGAATAACAGTAAACTGTTTTTCTTCTTCCCAATAAAAAGCGGAAAAGCTCATTCCCATGTTGAGAAATACAGTGTTGATATTGAGCAAGGGCACATTTAGGCCATGTTCTTAATGAGACAGAATATTGGTTCTGAAAGATCCTATACAATTACAGTTTGTCACTACAGACAACACTTCCAGTTATCAGACCTCTCATTTGCTTGAAATGTAGGCTTTCTAATTAATACATGGACTATTCTTGTTAGATAAGCTTAATAAGTCGTACTTCTTAAACTGCAATCTTTGTTAGGCATTAAAACGATCATATTGCAGACATTAGAATCTAGCTTGATTTCTGTAAACAACAATCAAGTCATTTGAAGATATTTGTATGAAATTCTAAAGTGCTAAGAAAATGAGATATTATTGCATGCTGTACAATACTGAAAATATTTGGGGTGGAAATCAAGAGGAGTTTCTAATTAAACACTTTGTGAGATCTGGAAAACTCATTTAGTGATTTTTAAAAAAATATATAACCATAATATTAAATACTCATAATGTATGTTCCTGTTTAGCATCATTTCATTACTGCTAATAAAAGCTATCTAAAATGTTCATCATGATTTCCATATGGATTGAAAGAATGATTATTGAGAGGTTATTTTAAATTTGTTGTACCAAAGCAATTCATCCATAGCTATTAGGGGAAAATATCTAGAACTACTCAAATTACAAATGTCCTTTTGGGATTCTCAAGCTGTCAATATGATCTACAGCACTTCATAGTTGTAATTTGTTCATTCATAACTTGCCAATATGTAGTACAGTATGCTATGACTTTATATAAATGTCTGTGACAGATATCTTTCACCAACTAATACAATATATATGTTCAGTTTTGAATGATTTTCTGTTCTTTTCCAAATTGGATATTTTTCTGAAGGTTGATGTGGAAAAGAGATTGACTGAGAGCTCACTGCTAAGAAGTTGTCCCTTGTGGAGGTGGTAATTGAGACATGAAGTAGACTACAGTACTTTGTGTTCCCATTTTCATGTCAAATTCCAGAACTCTTCTCCAGGTCACAGCTACAATTTCCTTAATGAAGCCAGTGTCCAAAAAGTTTGGAGTGTGCTTGAAAGTTCCTCTCCCCGCCATGGAAATGGAAGGCCATCCTTATTTTTGTTTAAAATGTTGTAGTGTGTAGATTTAGAAGTACACAGCTAAGGACTTTCAAAAGCACTTTAGGGTCATACACATATAAACAAAAATGTCATACTGTACATATTCTGGAACTGGACATTAAGGAGCAGGTCCTCTGACGTCAGTGAAGTAAATGGAGTTTTGACACTTTACACCAGCTGAAGATGTGCCCCAGTATGTGCATTTTATTTTCAGCTGTTAGGGTGACCCAGTTGTTTGCTTATGCTGCTCTTTGCTCTTGTCATTTACAACTTGGTGTGTTGAAACTATTAATTTATGAGACTAAACTGCACAAATGATGCATTTTGCCTCACCATGTTCTTTTTTGGGTGGTGGGAGGGGGGTGGAGGGTGTTTTTATTTTGTATAAAAATTGTTTATTTTGTTGTTTGTATTTATTTGCTACCTCCAGAAGTTATTAATTTGTGACATTGTTTGAAAATATATGACAAGTATGTTATGCTGTGAGAGGCTTTTCATCCATTAATGACAGATTGCAGAATACAGGCTAAAGTCTTCCTGAATATCACAGTTACCTTAATATTATAGCTGAGCCTGAGTAATGGAGATTGTATCCAAATCTGCATTTCCACAGAGTTCAGGCTTGTTATTTGGATTTGGCCAGCTGTATATATTGGCCAGAGTCATGACATTTAGGTTTAGAGCCAGGCGTCCCCAATGTTTAATCTGTTTGAGCCCATTTCTGTTTAATGCCGTCTAGGAAGTTTTGCTAATTGGAGCACACATTTGGTCAAATTAGAACTGCAGGAACTTCCCCCCATCCACTACATTCTCACTTATTTTATCTAATCCCTTACTTTTAAATATCAGAGGGGTAGCCGTGTTAGTCTGGATCTATAAAAGCAGCAAAGAGTTCTGTGGCACCTTATAGACTAACAGACGTATTGGAGCATGAGCTTTTGTGGATGAATACCCACTTCACCCATGAAAGCTCATGCTCCAATACATTTGTTAGTCTATAAGGTGCCACAGGACTCTTTGCCCCTTACTTTTAGTCACTCCCTTTCTCATTCCACCTCTCCATCTCATCTACTTCTTTCATCTCACTTCTCTAACTCTCCTTCTCCTGCACCTCTCTTTCTGTAGACCATCCATTGTATGTAGCTCTGATACCATCACAGACTACTCATGTTTGTGATTAGTGTTCTGCCTGATGAATATAATTCAGACATAGCTTGGAGTGGAATACTGGTTAGAGACACTGCAAGAGTCAGGAATAGATCAGGGGTTCAGGAGCAACATATGTAGCGCTCCTATATAGGAAGGCAGATGGGAAGTGGGAGTTTATATTTGAGAGTGAGACTATCACTTGCATATAGGGACATGTGGCAACTCTAGGATTCCATCCTGTAAATAAATCCACATGCCTGCACCTTTCCTTCTGTGTGGATTCCTGTTGACGTAAGTGAGACTCCATGTAGGAAGAAGGATCAGTTTGCAGAATCCAGTGCCACATTAAAGTAGTGTCATTGAAACATGAGGACAACTTCTAGATCACAGTCTAACTTTAGAAGTAACATTTTGGAGTTTGTCAAAAATAAATGCCACATTTGAAATAATTCAGTTGTGCACAGTTATCTTTAGCTCTAATAATAAAAACAGAGCTGTTGACATTTTGATTGCCTTAGAAAATAGCACACTGCACTATGGCAATGACACCAGTAATAGAGTTCAAATGAAAATCCTTGTCACTGCTGTAGGAGGATAAAAATTCATGACAGCACATTATAACATGGTCTTTGACATGATGAAACAGCTCACCATGCTTAGTTTTCATATTTAAAAGTGATCAGTACAACTAAATTTGTTTATTTTCTGTTTTATCACTTGGGCTTTATCAAGCTACTCTGTATGTTTTCAATTATGAAGCTGAAATATCTGAATACTTCAGCAACATCTAACCAAGAAGGCTTAAGATAAAATATTTGCATGCAGCATCTCTGTATCTTTTCAAAGGATGCAGTTCTGACAGGAAGGCTTAAAAGAATAACTTAAGATGCCTTAAAAGCACTTTAAAAATAAAACACCTCGCTATGCACCCCTGAAGCTAAGGAACCATTCTTCAATCAGTCTCGGAAGGTCAATGGATTTGATTACTCTGTAAAAGCAGTGATGTCATCAACTTTAGTTTGGCCATGCTGATTGCAACATTTGGTAAACAATTTTTATATCATTTTTAAATATAAAGAACATAATTATACTGCCAAAATTCATTAAAGGCAGGCACAATAGGGGAGCAGGAGGAATACTCAGTGAATTTTTTACATGGAGGAAGATAAAAATCAGTGCAGTGCAATCAATGCAGAGGTGAACCAGATCATGAATTTATTGAAGTGCACATTAGGATATTTTTTTAAACAAGGCATTTAATTTGAAACTCAGAAGCTATACCATCTCCGGCTGTGGGGTCAGTAGCTAAACAGTGGAAGCTGGACAGAGTTTCCATTGAAGAAACAAAACAAGGGCTCTAATTTTCACTCCTGTCTTCAAACTGTTGATTAGTGCTGTTGTCTGCATCACCCAGAAGTAGCTGTGTTTTAGTGGTAGATGAAGTAATCCTATATTATTTAAAACGAGGCCGGGCGGGGAGCAATAACTCCCTTTTATGGACCCAGCCAGCCAGTTAGCTATAAAATCCCTCTTAGTAGCTGTTCTCTACTTGCTTTACCTGTAAAGGGTTAAAAGTCATTGTGATGCACAGGTAAAAGGAAGTGAGTGGGCACCTGGCCAAAAGAGCCAGTGAGAAGGCTAGAACTTTTAAAAATTGAAACAAGAACATTACATAAGAACATAAGTGATCTCTCTCCTGCCATCCATCTCCACCCTTTGACAAACAGAGGCTAGGGACACCATTCCTTACCCATCCTGGCTAATAGCCATTTATGGACTTAACCACCACGAATTTATCCAGTTCTCTTTTAAACGCTGTTATAGTCCTAGCCATCACAGTCTTCTCAGGTAAGGAGTTCCACAAGTTGACTGTGTACTGCGTGAAGAAGAACTTCCTTTTATTTGTTTTAAACCTGATGCCTATTAATTTCATTTGGTGACACCTAGTTCTTGTATTATGGGAATAAGTAAATAACTTTTCCTTATCCACTTTCTCCACACCACTCATGATTTTATATACCTCTATCCTATCCCCCCTTAGTCTCCTCTTTTCCAAGCTGAAGAGTCCTAACCTCTTTAATCTTTCCTCATATGGGACCTGTTCCAAACCCATAATCATTGTAGTTGCCCTTTTCTGAACCTTTTCTTGTGCCAGTATATCTTTTTTGAGATGAAGAGACCACATCTGTATTCAGTATTCAAGATGTGGGCGTACCATGGATTTATATTGTGACAGACCCAGACTAGTAGGGTACAGGAGTCTGGTAGAGGGCAAATATATTGGTCACTGGATGAGTAGTTTTCTGTTCCCTGAGGGACCAGAGCAGGGGCTGCACTAGAGTAATCAGGAACCTGCTAGAACCAATTAAGGCAGACAGGATGATTAGAGCACCTGCAGCCAATCAAGGCAGGCTAATCAGGGTGTCATAAACAGATAGTTAAGGGTTAATGTCTCTTTTACCTGTAAAGGGTTAACAAACAGGGACCCAAACACCTGACCAGAGGACCAATCAGGAAACAAGATACTTTCAAATCTGGGTGGAGAGAAGCCTTTGTTTGTGGGTTTTGGGTTTGTGTGTTATTCTCTCGGGGTCCTGGACAGGATTAGAGGTGCAACCAGGTTTCTGCCAATCTCCCTGCTACAGTCTTCTATCTATTCAGAATAGTTAGTAAGTAAAAAGGTGGTTATAGTCTTTTAACTTGTTTTTCTTATTTGCAGATTTGTACTTGCTGGAAGTAGCTTAAATTGTGTTTCTGCTGGAGAAAGCTTCTTTCTATTGTCTATAAGCTAAAAAACCCTGTATATGTACCATCTTGATTACAGAGACAGTTTTTATGTTTTTTCCTTCTTTATTAAAGTTTTCCTCTTTTTTTTAGAATCTAATTGATTTTTTGGTTATCTTTTGTAAGACTCCAGGGAAGAGAGTCTGCACTCACCAGGGAATTGGTGGGGGAAAGGAAAGGGAGGAGGGAAGAAAAACCTGCTCTCTGCGTTTATCTCTGTATCTCTCTCCGGGGAAGAGGGAGGAGGAAGGGGTGATTCAAGGAGTTGAATCACGGTGGTCTCCTAGTGTACCCAGGGCAGGAAAGAGCTGAGAGGAAGAAAAGGAGGGGGAAGGGAAATGGTTCATTCCACTTTGTTGTGAGACTCAAGGAATCTGGGTCTTGGGGGTCCCCAGGGAAAGGTTTGGGGAGACCAGAGTTTATCAGGTACTCAGAATCCTGATTGGTGGCAGCCTATCAGATCTAAGCTGGTAATTAAGCTTAGGGGAATTCATGCTAGTACCCATATTTTGGACGCTAAGGCCCAGATTTGGGAATTATACTATGACACAGGGCACCTGGGTTTAAAAAGGAGCTCACTCCAGTCAGGCGAGGGGGAGCCAGAGGAGAGGGGAGTGCGTGTGAGGAGCTGAGAGCAAAAGGTGCAAGTTGCTGTGAGTGAGAGGGTGTGCTGCTGGAGGACTAAGGAGTCCAAGCGTTATCAGACACCAGGAGGAAGGTCCTGTGATGAGGATAAAGAAGGTGTTTGGAGGAGGCCATGGGGAAGTAGCCCAGGGAGTTGTAGCTGTCAGGCAGCTGTTACAAGAGGCACTATAGACATCTGCAATCCAAAGGGCCCTGGGCTGGAACCCGGAGTAGAGGGCGGGCCCAGGTTCCCCCCAAACCTCCCCACTCCTGATCAGACAGGAGAAGTTGACCAAGACTGTGGGTCAGATCACTGAAGAGAGCAAATCTGCCAATAAATGCAGGACCTGCCAAGGTAGAGGAGGAACTTTATCACAACTGGTGTCATGGGTGGGATTTGGTGTGCACAGCATGGCAGAAGGATGGTGATTTAAAAAAAAAAAGGGGGGGGTAATTTTTTTTTCACCACAATGGATGACTTAGTGTGGGCACTGATACAAGCTACAATGACCCAGCAGGAGGCTACCCGTGTCCAGGCAGCTGCCCAACAGGAGGCAGTGCAGCAGCAGCAAGAGACTAATCGCCTACTGATGGACCAGGCTTCTCAAGACCGAGCTATGTTGTAGGAAGTGGTAAACCAGGTAAAGACCCTTACAGAGCTGAACCGCGGACATGATGGGACGCAGATCATACGGGCCAGCCACTGGCTGCAGAAAATGATGCGGGAGGATGATGTAGAGGCATACCATCTGGTCTTTGAGAGGACAGCCCTATGGGAGGCCTGGCCTCGAAATCAATGATCTGGCATCCTTGCCCCATTCCTGTTTGGGAAGGCCCAGAAGGCCTGCTATGATCTGCCTGAACAGGCTGCAGCAGACTACCCCCAGCTGAAAGCAGAGATCCTGGCCAGATCTGGGGTAACAACCGCAGTGTGGGCCTAGTGGTATCACGAGTGGAGATACCAGGAATACAAAACCCCGCGGTCCCAATTGTATGACCTCATCCATCTCGCACGAAAGTCGTTGCGAACAGAGTCCCGGAGTCCGGAACAGATACTAGAGGTTCTGGTCATCGACCGATATATGAGGGGACTTCCACCAGACCTTCATGCCTGGGTAAGCCAGAAAGAACCCTCCACCTATGATGACGTTGTCGCACTGGTTGAGAGGGAAAGGACATCAAGGGAGCTGACCCGACTAGTTAAGGAAGAGGCACCCCAGGTTAAACTAGCAGCACCAAGGCCTAGAGCTCGGGTGACTGGGCAACCAGGAGATCACATGTGGAAAAAGAGAGGGGCCGAAGGCCCACCAGAAGCCACAAAGAGTCGGAGCACTGAGGTGGAAGAAAATCGTGATGTTAGACTACCGAAACCAAGAGACCGGGGGATTCCTAGGGCCCCATACAGATGTTATGCCCATGGGGAGTGGGGACATATAGCTGCACAGTGTCCCAATATGGAGGAACCTATACAGTGTAACCTGGGGAACTGGGCAGATCCATGCTCCCTAATTCACCCTGTTGGGGTCTCACTAACCCCACATATGTACACCAGACCAGTAAAGCTAAATGGGGTAGAGACCACGGCACTGGTTGATTCAGGGAGCACTATCACGCTTGTCTCGGGGAAGCTAGTGAAGTGTAGTCAGCTACCACGGGCTAAGAGTACGGAGATAACATGTGTCCATGGGACAGTTGGTTATTACCCCACAATCCCAGTAAAAATTGAGATTCAGGGGAACACTACTGAGGTAGCAACAGGTGTAGTCCCTAAACTCCCATACCCGGTGCTCATAGGGAGGGATTTCCCACGGTTTGGAAACTTACTCCCAGTAGGAGGATTGGAGAAAGAACCCTGCAATTAGTGAGATATCCGCAGTAGACTGTCAACCCCTAGTCTTCTCTGAAATATCCCCAGATTTATTTTTCATACCCAGACAGGGTAGAAAGTTGAAAAGGGAAAGGAGGGTAGCTAAGGCCTTGGGAACCGGAATACAGACTCAAAGCCAGAGGCTCGCTCTCGTAGGTAGGCGGACCCGAGCAGCTGAAAAAGAGGCCACCCAGGAGGAAGAAGCACCTGAGTCTGACTCCAACTGTAATGCTTCTGAACCAGTAGAGGCAACAGAAACTGGGCCCCTAGTTCTTGGGCAGATTAGCCCTGGGAGAGGAAATTTTGGATGAAACCAGGCTGAAGACCCAAGGTACGACAACATTAGGAAAGAGGTGACTGAAATAGATGGGATACCCGTAGAAGGGAAAACCCAGGGACCAGGACCCTACTTCATAATGAAGAAGAATCTCTTATACCGAGTTGCACCAGTACAGGGGCAGAAGGTACAGCAGATCCTAGTACCTCAAAAACACCAGAATGCTGTATTAAGTCTTGCTCATTGTCATCTTTTGGGGGGACATTTGGGGGTAGAGAAGACCCTGACACGAATCCTACGATGATTCTTCTGGCCCAGAGTACATGAAGAAGTCTGGAGGTACTGTGCTTCCTAACCAGAGTGTCAGCTGCACAGTCCCCATCCCCACCTGAGGGCACCTTTAGTACCCCTTCCCATCATAGAGGTCCCCTTTGAGCGAATAGCCATGGACCTAGTGAGACCCCTGGAGAAGATGGCTCGGGGTCACCAATATATACTTGTAGTTTTGGACTATGCTACTCGCTGCCCAGAAGCCATCCCCCTGCGGAACACAGCCTCTAAAACGATAGCCAAAAAGCTGGTGGGGATCTTTGCCCAAGTGGGGCTACCAAAGGAGATATTAACAGACCAAGAATCCCATTTATATCAAAGCTAATGGAGGACCTCTGTACGCTGCTCCATATACATACCCTGAGAACTTCACTCTACCATCTGCAGACTGATGGGCTGGTAGAAAGGTTTAACCGAACCCTAAAGGCTATGATACGGAAGGTGGTAAGTCGGAGCGGGAAGGATTGAGACACCCTACAACCCTATCTTATGTTCACTATCCGGGAGGTACCTCAGGCCTCAACTGGGTTTTCCCCCTTTGAGTTATTATATGGGCATCACCCCCGTGGCATACTAGATATCGCCAAAGAGATCTGAGAAGAGGAACCCAATGAGGGGAGAAATATAATAGAACATGTAATACAGACGCAAGACCGGATAGCCCGGGTCACTCCTGTTGTACGGGAACATTTGGAAAAGGCACAGGAGGCCCAGAGAACCCACTACAATCGCCAGGCAAAAGTCCGACAGTTCCAGCCAGGGGATCGGGTGATGGTGTTGGTACCCACTGCAGAAAGCAAGTTTCTAGCCCAATGGCAGGGACCCTGTGAGGTGGTTGAACCCGTGGAGGAAGTAACCTACAAGGTTCGGCAGCCAGGACGCCGAAAACAAGAACCGATTTATCACATCAACCTTCTGAAACCCTGGCATGCACAAGAGGCGTGCATAACTGTCCAAAAAGACCTAACCCAGGAAAACAAGCCTTCCAAACAGGTGAGAGTGTCTCCCGATTTAACACCAGACCAGAAGAATGAGGTATCTGAGATGATCTTCCGGAACCAAGATGTGTTCTCGACAAAACCAGGTCGAACAACTGAGGTATATCACCACATCATCATGAACCCTAGGGTCAGAATAACTATGAGGCCCTATCGTGTACCAGCGGCCAAAAGGGAGGAAATAAAAGCAGAAGTAAAAAAAATGCTGGAGTTGGGGATCATCGAAGAATCCCACAGTCAGTGGTCCAGCCCAATCGTGCTGGTGCCCAAACCTGATGGCACCACAAGGTTTTGCAACGACTTCCAGCGACTAAATGAAGTATCCCAGTTCGATGCATACCCCATACCTCGCATAGATGAGCTAGTGGACCATCTGGGTGATGCCCGGTACTTGACTACCCTAGACTTGACAAAGGAGTACTGGCAGATTCCTCTTGCAGAAGACACAAAGGAAAAGACTGCGTTCTCTACATCAGAGGGTCATTTTTCAATGTACTGTCCTCCATTTTGGACTACATGAGGCCCCAACTACTTTCCAGCGCCTCATGGACAAGCTATTACGCCCGCATAACAGTTATGCTGCTGCCTACTTGGACGATTTGGTCATTCATACCCCAGACTGGGAAACCCACTTAGAGAAGGTGGAGGCAGTCCTTGATACCTTCAGGCGAGCTGGCCTTACAGCAAACCCTGCCAAGTGTGCCGTGGGGTTTACGGAGGCCAAATATCTTGGCTATATTGTGGGAAAAGGTCTTGCAAAACCCCAATTGAACGAGTTGGAAGCCATCCAAAATTGGCCCCAACCACATCGCAAGAAACAAGTCTGGGCATTTCTATGTGTAGTTATGTATTACTGACGATTTATCCCCCACTTTGCCCCAAGGGCAAACCCCTGACAGACCTAGTAAAAGCCCATGGACCTGATCTGATGAGATGGTCTGACACAGCAGAGAAAGCATTCACAGACCTAAGGACTGCACTCTGCAGTAACCCCATACTGATAGCCCCTGATTTCACCAAGGAATTTATCCTACAGACAGATGCATCGGAAGTAGGGTTGGTGTCCGTTCTATCACAGATGGTCGGGGAAGAGGAACACCCGATTCTCTACCTCAGTAGGAAACTCCTTCCAAGGGAACAAAAATATGCAGTGGTGGAGAGAGAGTGCCTCACCGTAAAATGGGCCATGGAAGCATTGCGCTACTACTTGCTCGGGCGCAGATTTGTCCTCGTGACCGACCATGCCCCTCTTCAGTGGATGCAGCGGAACAAGGAGATGAACACAAGGGTGACCAGGTGGTTCTTATCCCTCCAACCTTTCCAGTTCCGTGTGCAACACAGAGCAGGGAGCCGTCATAGCAATGCTGATGGCTTGTCACGTGTGCACTGTCTGGCATCCCAAGCTGCCCAATCCCTTGGTGTTGAGCAAGGGGGAGGGATATGTGACAGACCCAGGCCAGTAGGGTACAGGAGTCTGGTAGAGGGCAAATATACTAGTCACTGGATGAGTAGTTTTCTATTCCCTGAGTGACCAGAGCAGGGGTTGCACTAGAGTAATCAGGAACCTACTAGAACCAATTAAGGCAGACAGGCTGATTAGATCACCTGCAGCTCATCAAGGCAGGCTAATCCGGGCACTTGGGTTTAAAAAGGAGCTCACTCCAGTCAGGCTAGGGGGAGCCAGAGGAGAGGAAGTGCGTGTGAGGAGCTGGGAGCAAAAGGTGCAAGGAGCTGAGTGTAAGAGGGTGTGCTGCTGGAGGACTAAGAAGTATAAGCGTTATCAGACATCCAGGAGGATAAAGTAGGTGTTTGGAGGAGGTCATGGGGAAGTAGCCCAGGGAGTTGTAGCTGTCATGCAGCTGTTACAGGAGGCACTATAGACAGTTGCAATCCACAGGGCCCTGGGCTGGATCCCGGAGTAGAGGGCGGGCCTGGGTTCCCCCCAAACCTCCTAACTCCTGATCAGACACAGGAGAAGTTGACCGAGACTGTGGGAAAGATCACTGAGGTGAGCAAATCTGCCAATAAGCGCAGGACCCACCAAGGTAGAGAAGTAAGTTTGTCACAATATATATATATATGTAAAGGTTTTTAACTTATATCTGCACAAGCTAACTAATTCTATTTGGAGCTAGATATATGTGTATGGAGTGAACATGAATTAACAAATAAAAAATCTGGGGCATCTATCAGATAATTGTTAATGTTGTATATATCTGATAGATGCCCCAGATTTTTTGTTTTTTGATATATATATATAGGGCCAAAATCTTCTCTTGGTTATATTCGTGTAAATATGAAGCAAGTGCATGAAATTTACTGGAAACAGTTTGGATATCCATACTGTCTTTCAGAGAAGAGTTTAGTTGATGGTGGTGTTTTTGTATGTTACAGACCATTGTGGAGGAGGTTTGGAAGAATTGTCACCAACATAAACAATACCCAATGCAAAAAAAACCATGATTTTTTTTTTGTTATTCATTAGTTACTTTGTTAGTTTCCAAAGAGCTAAGAAAAAAAATACACCGCAAGAAAAAACACTAGTAAGGGGGATCATTCCCAACAGACCATAAAAGACACCATTAATAACTCTGATAGAACTGCCAGTCAGCTCTTTTGATATAAAGCATCTGTCTCGTAAAGGAAACGAAGGAAGGCTTGTTTCTCCTTTCAAGTCTCTGAATTAGTAGGTAGTGTCATTTATTGTACAGAGATACAAGCCCGTATTATTGGAGTGGTAGCTGCAAACTGCCTTTGTTAACATGCTGAAAGGTTTCATCAGCTGTCTTCAATAAAAGACAATCTATCCAAGGAAAAAACTATAGTGATTATTCCTGGTTCTCTGTTCACAGCCCATCAGTTACAGCTGGCAGGTGTGATGACACTGATGTATAATCAATCAGTCGGTCACCTAGAAATTCCTGAGTTTGTTGTAATAAACCGCTGATGCCTCGATACTGCAGTGATTGGTACTCTATAAATCCAGTAGGTGGGTAGGTAGTCAGCACTTAGTCTCTTTTAAGAAGCCTGCAGATTTTCTTATTTATAATATTAGAGGATTTGGCATGATTTTTCAGCTCCCTTCTGAATTACTTCATACTCATTTTACATTGATAAATATATTTATTTACCCAAAATATTAATAGGCTAAACCTATTGGGTCATTTGCTGGAATTTCAGGGGGAAATTAATTTCAAATTCCATCAGAGAGAGCAGACAAAGAAAAATCAGTAATTTTTTAGTCTGCTACAGCACAATCATTTCGCAAAATTAAAAGGAAAGTGGCATAAGAAGGATTTTCTCATCTGTGTATGGAAATAAAACTTTTACTCTTAAAGCCCTAGATATCTTGCCACATAAATAAATCGAATTACGCATTTGTGGAGGAGAAAGAGTGGAGAGCAATACTTGAACTAGTACAAGAAAAAAATGTCTACTTCCCAGACACACTTTTGATGGATGCTTTAGAATTTTATACCATGGGGAGTGTGTTTGGATTGAGAACATAATGTGCTCCACAAGAGTTTCTCTGATATCTTTTCTATCAGATGGAGCATGTGGAAATTTAGCAGGTTTCTGGATTGCTGACCCATATCTGTTGACTTTTCTGTCTACTTGCTCTGTCTCTAAGCTCACTTTCTGATGTATCAATTTATAAGACACATATTGCTTTGACACTGAAGCTCAGGTAACATCTTAAAACAAAACTTGAGCCATTAAAAAGAGATCATAGTGCCAGATCCTGTAATTAGTTGGACCCTTGCAGACAGACCCTTGCATCTGCACAGAGTCCAGATGAAGATAATAGACTCCACATAGACACAAGGATTTGCCCACATGCAACAAGTTGTAGTATCGAGGTCCCTTTCATTACCATACAATTGGATTTTTTTTTTAAAGAAATGTACAGATAGCTTATGTTTGACAGAATTGTCTATTCACAATGCAGCTGTTCAGCTGTTGTTCTGCTGCATCATTCTTGTCATTATCCAAAATATACTTACTTATAAAGAGTTTATTACAGTTCCTTTAATTTCAGTATAATTGATTCTGTAGGCTGGTGGAGCATGGGATAGTAATGAGGAGGTTGATATATATTATGCATAAACAAGATTGCTTCAGAAGCTCAAATATCAGTTTCCCTTCTCCAAACTGAGCATGAATGGAACTATAATAGTTGGAGATGCTTCACAAATAGCAGAATTTCCTGCTATGGCTGGCATTTAATATAGACCTGGGCAAGTGATTCAGGGGCAAAAATAACTTGTCATGTTTGAGCAAGAAAACCCAAACCCAGAAGTAGTTAGATTAGCATCATGATGTTTACATTGTTTTGCTTAATTTTGAACACACTGAAACCCTAATGGCTCTGAAAGATTGACTCATACTTGAGTATATGTGGGATTGTTTTCTTAACCGATGAGAGTAAGCAGGAAGGAACGGAAGAGGCAAACATAGAGCATAATATATACAAATGTAGAATGTATTTCAGAGAATGGTCTTCTATTTCAGTTTCCTAGTGCAAGCGTTGCTTTAGATTGAATTTAAAATACTTTTTCTATCTCCTAGTGGAGAGGAGAGGTTTAAGTTTCAGGTGAAAAAATTTAAATTACAGGTACTTTGGTGAATCTGAATAGTTGTGTGGGAAGTATGTAAAATCTAATTACAATGCCATCCCATTATCACAGCATCCTGGGAAGGCTTGCACTCTGGGAGACCAACACTGGTATGTAGCAAGTAGAAGAGAGACAGCTGTCTCTTCTGTCTCTTCTCTCCGTTAGAGAGACAAAGTGCGTGAGGTAATAGCTTTTATTGGACCAACTTCTGTTGGTGAGAGAGACAAGCTTTTGAGCCACACAGAGCTGAAGAAGAGCTTCAAAAGCTTCTCTCTGACCAGCAGAAGTTGGTCCAATAAAAGCTATTATGTCACGAACCTTGTCTCTAATATCCTGAGACCGACGTAGCTACAACTATACTCTTACCTTCCTTATTATTTCTGATGTCCATCTTATTAGCAAGCATCTAGTGTGTATAAATACTGTAACTGCAAGAGATGGCTGAAACTGAGTTTCCAGTTAACTTTACACATTTTTGAATGCAGATGGGGAGTGTTGATGAGTGGTGTCCTGAACCACTTGCTCCTCAGGATATGTCTACACAACAGCTGGGAGGGTGCTTCCTAGCAGAGTTAGATTGATACACTAGTTCTGCTCAAGCTGGTGCACTAAAAATAGCAGTGTGGCACAGTGGCTCAGACTATTCCTCCCAGGTTACACACTTGGACAGCTAGCCCAAGCTGTTGCCTGTGCCACCGTGGCCACACGACTATTTTTAGCACACTAGCTCAAGCAGAGCTAGTGCATCTGTCTACCCATGTGTAGATGTAACCTCAGAGACAAAACTTAGCCATCTTTGCTCCAATCTGCATAATTTGGGAAGCAAGCGTTGCTGAGGCTGATCCAAAAAGTGGGTGATCTGGACAACTTGTGTTGAACTTTGTCTAGTATCTGTTTTTACTTTAAAATCAAGAGTTATTGTTGTGGTAAATGAAATGACTATGCTTCCACTGAAATGTAATGCGTTACTGGTACTTGCACATTCTCCCAGGTGCCCAGGGATGCCTCCAGTGGTCTAGGGGATGAAGAAGGTAGGGTTCCCTGTGGAGGAAACTGGAGGGAGCTGCTCGCCTGTCTTGGGTGCCTGTCAGGCCCATTTACACGTGGGTGGCTGCTGGTAGTTTTGGGTGATTCTCTGTACCTGTGGTGGGGAGGATAGGATCCCAGAGCTTGTTAATTTATTGTTTTATGCATTCTTGACATCATTGTCATTAGTTTTGCCAGTGGCAATTTTAAGGTTATCCAACTATTCATAAAGAAAGACTTTTCGAAGTCTGGCATAACACTGAGTGCATATGAAGAAGAATCTAAAAGGGGTATCCTTGAAATTTGTATGTCTGTCTTTAGAATCTGAAGATACATTTTTATTGAAAAGAGGGGCAGGCATTCCAATGTGTTAGCCATTCCCACTGATTATAAACTCTTTATTGGCATTAGGTCGAATTAAAATTAAATTCCTCTCTTCAATCTGCTGTTGGACCACTTTAATTTTCTCTTGGAAACTACGGTATGCTGACGTTACCACATGTAAAGCTTTTATGGGATCTGTGTTTTCTCATTAAAGAAAGAAGCCTATGCATGTAGACACCAGAGCCTGTCCTGCTTAAAGCACAAAGTACACAGTTAGCAGCTGTTCAAAAACTTTTTCTTG
Source organism: Gopherus evgoodei (assembly GCF_007399415.2). Taxonomy (NCBI): domain Eukaryota; kingdom Metazoa; phylum Chordata; order Testudines; family Testudinidae; genus Gopherus; species Gopherus evgoodei. The sequence goes on along the minus strand of NC_044322.1, from coordinate 289,861,148 downwards.
TTATCTCTATTTGTTTAAATTGCTAAATTGCTTCCATAAAATGCCTGCAAACATAAGGAAATAATTTGTTTAAGTGGATCAAGACTGTCTGAAAAAAAACCTCTGAAAATACACTCAATATTTTTCCTCCCTTCTCTTGTTCCAGTATCCGGCTGCCCTGATGAATCTTGGAGCCATTCTTCATCTCAATGGTAAACTCAGAGATGCTGAAGCAAACTACCTCCGTGCTCTCCAATTTAAGCCAGATGATGTCATCACACAGTCAAATCTTCGCAAACTGTGGAATATCATGGAAAAACAAGGTTTAAAGACGTCTAAAACATGACAAAGAAAAAATTTCTTTTTCTTTAAATTGACTCAAATCCAGAACAAAACTTCCAGAAAGTTATCTGATCAAAGCTCTCATTGGACTTGACTGCAAGGGTCAGGGGATCTTATTTGCTGCTAGCAGAACCTATTCTGGTTTTTGGCATAACTTTTGTTGCCAGAAAAATAAAGGGAGATTCTTTGGATGGTTCACAAAGGACTCAACTATTACAAAAAATAAAATAAAAAATAAAACCATAGCACTTAAAGGAGGGTATTTTGGCATAACTTGACAAGTTATCACAGTTAATCCCATATTACTCTTTTTAATTTGAGTTCTTGAAAATTATACTGTCCTGAAAACACTAAGGGAGAACTGTATAGCATACACCCAGCCACATGGGAGTAAAAAAGATAATACTAGCTTAAAGTATTTGCTGAGACTGTAACTCATTAAAATGTATGCTAAATCCAATGTGTTTGCAGTTTGTCTTAATGCTGCTGTATCTCTCTTTAGGACCACCTGCTTATCAATTTCAGACTGACACAAGCATTTTTTTTAAATACCTGTCACTTGCGATTAGATGACAGTATTGACAGTTGTTTACTGACAAGTGCACGATTGTCTCCGACTGTTAAGAGTTTTGATGTAGTTTACTTCAGATACTCAGTTGAGTATGATTTGCTTTGCCTGTCCTAGACGGAACAAGCAAGGACCAGTTCAGTGTGTGACATTGGACCAGTATAAAAGAATCTGGAAGCTGTCACTAATGTCATGAATTATCCATATTTACACAGAAAACATGTTTGCCCTGATATCAGAAAAGTGCGGTCAGGCTGTAACCTTAAAAAGAAATTCTTTTTGACCTTATAGAACACTGTGTTTTACTCCTTTCACGTTACTGTCAGATAAGTCCTGTTTTCAACTGAACATCTAGATGCTGTTCAGCTTGCATTATTTTTGCAAGAATTTAACCAGAGTGAGTTTGGAAGTGTTGTTACTTAGAAATGGTACAAATGAAGCTTATCAGAATTTTTTTTTAAAAACAGAGCTTTTTGTAATGTGCTGCCAAGACAGCAACTAGTTAAAGGGACTGACTTTGAGAAGCTAGCGGAGAATCTGGACAACATTGTAGACTAACAGGAGTGTGTAACGATGGTTGCCAATTATTCTGAGTATTTTTGACAATAGTGTTCATTTTTAAAACTATTTTCTACTTGGAGTCTAACCAAATATTATGAATCCATTTTGTTTTCTGACATGCACAGTTACAACACAGTTGTTACATATCTAGCTTTTTTATTATTTTTATTTGGGATCATTATTGTTTTATTCTTCATAAAAATAATTATAAAATAATTTATTTTAAGCTACAGCCTATTGAAGCTTTAGTCTATGTTTTCCCAAACCATCTGGTAACTGCTTTCTTTTGTTGGAAAAAAGTACAAGAATTTACTTTTTCATTTAATGACCTGTTGATATCTGCTTCAATGTTCATTTCACAAGTGGTAAATATCACATTATGTGATGGAGCACCTTTAACTGAAGCAACTTCTTCAGGCTCTGTTAAAACCTTTTATCATGAAAAATCCTTTTTTCTTTTTTAACTGTAGAGCACCATTCCATTGCTGTGTACTTCTGGGAGAATAGTTTGCTGTATGGTATTTATTTATTTATTATTCAACTGCAGCAGCATTTTCTTTCATTAAGCCAGTAGTCTGCAACTGTTGCTATCTTCTTCATTTGGCTTTTGCTGCATTTTTTTGTGGGTAGCATGTGTACTTAAAGGGAAATGTGACAACTGCATTTATTGTACATTCTCCCCATACACACTGCAGTTTTAGATCTGTATTAAAGGATATTGAGGAGTAACTATTTCGAAGTTGGTATAGTCACAATTTGTTATAGTGTTTTGTCTTTTTCTCTCCAGTTAGCAATGCTATGTTTTAATGACTAGGTTCACAATGGGGATGCCAAAAGGGCTGCATTTTTTTTCTTAAGAAAGTGTCAAACCTTTTGTCAAATAACGATATGGCTGTGAAAGCAACATGGAATGCTTAGAAGTTGAATTTCAGCTTTTTCATCATCGCCCGTTGAAGCCAATGGTAAAAATAAAATGGTATCTGGAATTTATTCTCCACCTTTCACTGCGTTTCTGAAAAATTGTAAAAATAAATTAGATATTAGGCTCTGACTGAATTCAGTATATAACTGTGGTATTCTGCAGCTTTATTTATTTCAAGTCATCAAACTTTGGTGATCATAACTTGTCACTATATTCTTTGTCTCTCCCTTTTTAACATGTGTTCATTCTTGTTTAGTGGTTATTCATTGCACAACAGAGTGACACTCATAGGTGATATATTTTCATGGTAGCATTGATAACTGTCTGTTTAAAAAAAAACACTAAAAGAGAACTAATGGAAGTTTAACAAGAATGTCCCTGAACACATTTCAATATAGGGCCTAACTTTCTTCTTTTGGAATCATTTAAAAATGTATTTAAAATATGTGTCTCTGCTCAGGGATTTATGGTGGATTATTGCAGACAGTGCTAAAAAAATAAAAGAGCACAAGGGAAGTTTACTCAATTAAATTTTTATTTTTTGAAAAACTGTTATTTGTATAAATTATCAAGATTTGTAGGCTTTCCTTTTTGTAGAAATAATTGTTTGTGCCAGCTAAGAGAATTTCAATTTTGATTTCAATAATAAAGCATTGATAACAAATACATATTGTGCAATCCTCTATCTGTTACTAGAATATAACTTATATTAACTGCATTTTTAATGAATGTAATTAACAACATAGTGGCTGTATGCTTTTTGATACAAAATTAGATAGGATTGCAGCAGCGTAAAAGTCCATTGGATCTAGGCATTCTACTACACTGTACTGACTTTTTAAAAGATAATCAAACAGGTCACAAATGGCACAGTTGGTGAATGTGTCAGTGTTCACATGAAGTGAAATCGTGGTCCCAAACTGAGCATATGGCCTTGCGCGGAGGAGGCAATCATAATTGTCCTCCATGGCATGGTTTCACCAATACCGCAGCTGCTACTATAGCCTGAGGACAGCAACAGGTCCTAAAGGCGCTGCTGCTCCCCTACATGGGAGACTTTACCAGTGGATATAGTCCACCAAGTGTGCCAAAAACCTATTCATTCAGGCAGCCTCTGCAGAGCTGGGCTCCTTGGTGCAGTGGGCATCAGCTTTCCCACTTCCCGGGTCTGCAGTATTCAGGGTCTTATGAACCAACAGATGGATGAGGGCAGGATTTCCTCTATAGTCTGAAAAGTGTTCAGTAATGTGGCCTGGTTATACTGGATGGTGAGTCAGTGGTTGTCAGCGGTTCATTTTACCATCATGCCTCACTTTTATCTGAGCAACTCAGGCCTCACCTTCAGGTGAGTTAGAGACAATGGACACTTTGCCTATATAGGTTTCAGTGAGGCAGCAAAGCTTATTTCTCTGCACATAGGTTGTCCAGATGACTCAAACTGGAAACTAACCTCAGAGTCATAAAGTAGAACCTCCGTGGCCCTTAGTCTGTACATACCCTGCTTCTGAGTTCCTGAATTCCCAGCTTTTCACCTCATCATTCCCCCTTGTCCCATCAACTTGACACCCCACACATTGAGCCCCCAAATAGGCACCTACTCTCCCTGCTTGCAAGCTTTTGAGGCAGCAGGTTACTAGACGTTGCCTCCTCCTCGCTCTCCTCACACAATTGCTGGACAAAGAGATCACAGGGTGAAGGTAGCGAGAGAGTCTTCTGGCCCTCAAAACAAGAACCACAGCCATGCCTGGCAACTGGGAAGAGACACTACAGGGCAACCTCTGCTCAATCACTGCAGCCTTTGTGAGATGCATGAAAGAGAATTTAACCAGGAACTAGTAAACAGGAAATCCAAAGAGAATCCCAAGTAGCAATTTAAATTTGTTCCCTCTTTTCACTTAACAATCTTGAAAATTAGATAAGATTGAGACCTTACTCAGACATTGTCCAGGTCCCACCAACTGGTTGCTCCCACAGCTCGAGAAAGCCTGCCTTAGTTCAAACTGATGATGAATGTTTAATCACTCTGAGATGTGGTAATATAATGATAAAAAGCTGTGTCATAAGGAATCAAATATGTGCTGTTCCTGGTGTATGTCTGGATGGCATGCTGATTGCTGTAGTCACATGAGAATGGGTAGGGAATCACAGAGAGTCACTTTCTTCCAAAACCAGTGAAAAAACTTTATTATAATTCTCAGACACACACACAAAAAAAACCCCACAACCTAGGCTCTGAGTACGTAGTTGTAAATTAAGGGAAAAACATTACAGAGATGTTGTAATTATCCAAAACCCAAGCATTACAGATCCAGGAAATTCAGACTTCATGAAAAGAAATTGAAACATCTTAACATGGATGGAAATACACAGTGAAAGCACAAAACAACCTTAACTGTGCCCTGAGATGATGCCATGCAATGGCCAAAGGCTTATGGTTAAGGCAATTTAGTGTTTGTGGTCCCAAGTCAGATGAAACTGAGCTTTAAAGATGCATGAGATTTTTTTTTTTCAATATTTTCCTCTTATGGTGCATCAACTCATTGGTTTATTACTGTATTATTCTTGAGTTCAGGGTTACAGACATGTTTAAGAGTAAAAGTTGAATGAAGCATTTTTTGGGATTGTAAAATCCATGTCAACAGAAGAGCACTATAAGAAAAATGTTAGATAGCATGTAGGACCTGCCTTTTCAGGGTTATTTATATTCCGAGAGTTTTACTTTAAATATATTTCCATTTGCAGCCTTTAAAAACACCTTAAAAGTAAATACATTTTAAATGTTAAGTATTTTAAACAATGGCTTTAGTGAGCATTTTCATAGAAGGCTTCTTAGTTTTTCATATAACTCTGTGTGTGCATGCTTGTGCACATGCTCATGGCTATGTTTAAGGGCTCCAGATGGAAAGACATGGGTTCACATTTTGCCTCTAAAGTCATGTTAAACGCTCCATGTAAAGAGTTTCATGCTAGAAGCCATTTGCAATGCACAACAATGACAACCTGGGGTCTTAGAGAACCTAGGAACAATTTAGTATTTTCTTGAGCGCCATCTACTGGAACACTATCTATTAACTGGTTTCAGAGTAGCAGCAGTGTTAGTCTGTATCCGCAAAAAGAACAGGAGTACTTGTGGCACCTGTGACAAAGTTCCTCCTCTACCTTGGTGGGTCCTGTGCTTATTGGCAGATTTGCTCACCTCAGTGATCTTCCCCCACAGTTTGGATCAACTCCTCCTGTGTCTGATCGGGAGTTGGGAGCTTTGGAGGGAACCCGGGCCTGCCTTCTACTCTGGGTTCCAGCCCAGGACCCTGTGGATTCAGCTGTCTATAGTGCCTCCTGTAACAGCTGCATGACAGCTACAATTCCCTGGGCTACTTCCCCATGGCCTCCTCCAAACACCTTCTATAACCTCACCACAGGACCTTCCTCCTGGTGTCTGATAACACTTGTACTCCTCAGTCCACCAGCAGCAAACCCTCTCACTCTCAGCTCCTTGCGCCTCTTGCTCCCAGCTCCTCACACGCACTTCCTCTCCTCTGGCTCCTCCCCATCTGACTGGAGTGAGCTCATTTTTAAACCCAGGTGCCCTGATTAGCCTGCCTTGATTGGCTGCAGGTGATCTAATCAGCCTGTCTGCCTTAATTGGTTCTAGCAGGTTCCTGATTATTCTAGTGAAGCCCCTGCTTTGGTCACTCAGGGAACAGAAAACTACTCATCCAGTGACTAGTATACTTGCCCTCTACCAGACTTCTGTACCCCACTGGTCTGGGACTGTCACATATCCCTCCCCCCTACTCAACACCAACGGGTTGGGCAGCTTGGGAAGCCAGACAGTGCACACGTGACAAGCCATCAGCATTGCCGTGACGGTTCCCTGCTCTGTGTTGCACACGGAACTGGAAAGGTTGGAGGGATAAGAGCCACCTGGTCACCCTTGTGTTCGTCTCCTTATTCCGCTGCATCCATTGAAGAGGGGCATGGTCAGTCATGAGGACAAATATGCACCCGAGCAAGTAGCAGCGCAATTTTTCCATGGCCCATTTTACGGCAAGGCACTCTCTCTCCACCACTGCATATTTTTGTTCCCTTGGAAGGAGTTTCCTACTGAGGTAGAGAATTGGGTGTTCCTCTTCCCCGACCATCTGTGATAGAACGGCCACCAACCCTGCTTCCGATGCATCTGTCTGCAGGATAAATTCCTTGGTGAAATCAGGGGCTATCAGTACGGGGTTACTGCAGAGGGAAGTCCGTAGGTCTGTGAATGCTTCCTCTGTTGCGTCAGACCATCTCACCAGATCAGGTCCATAGGCTTTCACTAGGTCTGTCAGGGGGCTTGCCCTTGTGGTAAAGTGGGAGATAAATCATCGGTAATACCCCACTACGCCCGGACTTGTTTCTTGCTACATGGTCTGGGCCAATTTTGGATGGCCTCCAACTTGTTCACTTGGGGTTTTATCAGACCTTTTCCCACAACGTAGCTAAAATATTTGGCCTCTGTAAACCCTACAGTGCACTTGGCAGGGTTTGCTGTAAGGCCAGCTCACCTGAAGGTATCAAGGCTCACCTTCTCTAGGTGGGTTTCCCAGTCTGGGGTATGATTGACCACATCGTCCAAGTAGGTAGCAGCATAACTGTTATGCAGGTGTAATAGCTTGTCCATGAGGCGCTGGAAAATAGCTGGGGCCCCATGTAGTCCAAAAGGGAGAACAGTATATTGAAAAAGACCCTCTGGTGCAGAGAAAGCAGTCTTTTCCTTTGTGTCTTCCGCAAGGGGAATCTGCCAGTATCCCTTTGTCAAGTCTAGAGTAGTCAAATACCGGGCATTACCCAGACGGTCCACTAGCTCATCTATGCGAGGTATGCGGTATGCATCAAACTGGGATACTTTGTTTAGTAGCCGGAAGTCGTTGCAAAACCTTGTGGTGCCATCAGGTTTGGGCACCAGCATGATTGGGCTGGATCACTGACTATGGGATTCTTCAATGATCCCCAACTCCAGCATTTTTTTTACTTCTGCTTTTATTTCCTCCCTTTTGGCCGCTGGTACACGATAGGGCCTCATAGTTATTCTGGCCCCAGGGTTCGTGACAATGTGGTGATATGTCTCGGTTGTTTGACCTGGTTTTGTCGAGAATACATCTTGGTTCCGGAAGATCATCTCAGACACCTCATTCTTCTGGTTTGGTGTTAAATAGGGAGACACTCTCACCTGTTTGGAAGGCTTGTTTTCCTGGGTTAGGTCTTTTTGGACAGTTATGCACGCCTCTTGTGCATGCCAGGGATTCAGAAGGTTGATGTGATAAATCTGTTCTTGTTTTCGGCGTCCTGGCTGCCACACCTTGTAGGTTACTTCCCCCACGGGTTCAACCACCTCATAGGGCCCCTGCCATTGGGACAGAAGCTTACTTTCTGCAGTGGGTACCAACACCATCACCCGATCCCCTGATTGGAACTGTCAGACTCTTGCCTGGCAATTGTATTGGCTCTCTGGGCCTCCTGTGCCTTTTCCAAATGTTCCCGTACAATAGGGGTGACCCGGGCTATCCGGTCTCACATCTGTATTACATGTTCTATTATATTTCTCCCCTCATTGAGTTCCTCTTCCCAGATCTCTTTGGCGATATCTAGTATTCCACAGGGGGGACGCCTGTATAATAACTCGAAGGGGGAAAACCCAGTTGAGGCCTGAGGTACTTCCCGGATAGTGAACATAAGATAGGGTAGTAGGGTATCCCAATCCTTCCCGCCCCGACTTACCACCTTCCGTATCATAGCCTTTAGGGTTCGGTTAAACCTTTCTACCAGCCCATCAGTCTGCGGATGGTAGAGTGAAGTTCTCAGGGTATGTATATGGAGCAGCATACAGAGGTCCTTCATTAGCTATGACATAAATGGAGTTCCTTGGTCTGTGAATATCTCCTTTGGTAGCCTCACTCGGGCAAAGATCCCCACCAGCTTTTTGGCTATCGTTTTAGAGGCTGTGTTCCGCAGGGGGATAGCTTCTGGGTAGCGAGTAGCATAGTTCAAAATAACAAGTATATATTGGTGGCCCCGAGCCGTCTTCTCCAGGGGTCCCACTAGGTCCATGGCTATTTGCTCAAAGGGTACTTCTATGATACGAAGGGGTACTAAAAGTGCCCTCAGGTGGGGACGGGGACTGTGCAGCTGACACTCCGGGCAGGATGCACAGTACCTCCGCACTTCTTCATGTACTCTGGGCCAGAAGAACCATCGTAGGACTAGTGCCAGGGTCTTCTCTACCCCCAAATGCCCCCCAAAAAGATGACTATGAGCAAGACTTAATACAGCGTTCTGGTGTTTTTGAGGTACTAGGATCTGCTGTACCTTCTGCCCCTGTACTGGTGCAACCCGGTATAAGAGATTCTTCTTCATTATGAAGTAGGGTCCTGGTCCCTGGGTTTTTCCTTCCACGGGGACTCCATCTATTTCAGTCACTTCCTTCCTAATGTTGTCGTATCTTGGGTCTTCAGCCTGATCTCGTCCAAAATTTCCTCTCCCGGGGCTAATCTGCCCAAGATCTAGGGGCCCAGTCTCTGTTGCCTCTAGTGATTCAGAAGCGTTAGGGTGGGGTTCAGACTCGGGTGCTTCTCCTTCCTGGGTGGCCTCCTTTTCAGCTGCTTGGGTCTGCCTACCTACGAAAGCGACCCTCTGGCTTTGAGTCAGTATTCGGGTTCCCAAGGCCTTAGCTGCCCTCCTTTCCCTTTTCGACTTTCTACCCTGTCTGGAAATGCAAAATAAATCTGGGGATATTTCAGAGAAGACTGGGGGTTGACAGTACTGTGGATGCCTCACTAACTTCAGAGTTCCCCTTTTCCTCCAATCCTCCTACTGGGAGTAAGTTTCCAAACCCTGGGAAATCCCTCCCTATTTGCACCGGATATGGGAGTTTAGGGGCTACACCTGCTGCTACCTCAGTAGTGTTCCCCTGAATCTCGAGTTTTACTGGGATGGTAAATACTGGGGTAATAACCAACTGTCCCATAGACGCATTTTATCCCTGTACACTTAGCCCACAGCAGCTGACTACACTTGATGAGCTTCCCCGAGAGAAGCATGATAGCACTCCCCGAATGAACAAGTGCCGTGGTCTCTACCTCATTTAGTTTCACTGGTCTGGTGTACATATATGGAGTTAGTGAGACCCCCACAAGGTGGATTAGGGAGCATGGGTCTTCCCAGTTTCCCAGGTTGCACTGCATCGGCTCCTCAGCATTGGAACACTGTGCCGCTGTATGTCCCCACATCTGGCATAACATCTGTATGGAGCCCTAGACATTCCCCTGTCTTTTGGTTTGGGCAATGTAACATCATGATCCTCTTCTCCCTCCATGCTCTGACTCTTTGTGGCCTTTGGTGAGCCTTCAGCCCCTTTCTTTTTCCACCTGGGCCCTCCTTGTGGCCCAGTCACCCGAGCTGCTGCTAGTTTAACCCAGGGTGCCTCTTTCTTAACTGGTCGGGTCAGCTGCCTTGCCATCCTTCACCTCTCTACCAGTGCAACAACCTCATCATAGGTGGAGTTTTCGTTCTGGCTTACCCAGGCACGAAGGTCTGACGGTAGTCCCCTAATGTATCGGTCAATGACCAGAACCTCTAGTATCTGTTCCGGACTCCGGGACAGTGTTCGCAACCACTTTCATGCGAGATGGATAAGGTCATACAATTGGGACCGTTGGGTTTTGTTTTCCTGGTACCTCCTCTCATGATACCATTGGGCCCGCACTGCGGTCTTTACCCTAGATCTGGCCAGGATCTCTGCTTTCAGCTGGGGGTAGTCTGCTGCAGCCTGTTCAGGCAGATCATAGTAGGCCTTCTGGGCATCCCCATACAGGAATGGGGCAAGGATGCCAGATCACTGATCTCGAGGCCAGGCCTCCCATAGGGCTGTCCTCTCAAAGACCAGAAGGTATGCCTCTACATCATCCTCCCGCATCATTTTCTGCAGCCAATGGCTGGCCTGTATGATCTGCATCCCATCATGTCCGCAGTTCAGCTCTGTAAGGGTCTTTACCTGGTTTACCAGTTCCCGCAACATAGCTCGGTCTTGAGAAGCAGGTCCATTAGCAGGCGATTGTCTCTTGCTGCAGCCGCATTGCCTCCTGTTGGGCAACTGCCTGGACACGGGTAGCCTCCTGCTGGGATGCCGTAGCTTGTATCAATGCCCGTACTAAGTCATCTATTGTGGTGGGAAAAAAATAAACCCTCTACCTTCTTTTTTTTTAAATCACCCTCCTTCTGCCATTCTGTGCACACCAAATCCCACCCCTGACACCAGTTGTGACAAAATTCCTCCTCTACCTTGGTGGGTCCTATGCTTACTGGCAGATTTGCTCACCTCAGTGATCTTCCCCCACAGTCTGGATCAACTCCTCCTGTGTCTGATTGGGAGTTGGGAGCTTTGGGGGAAACCCGGTCCCGCCCTCTACTCTGGGTTCCAGCCTAGGGCCCTGTGAATTGCAGCTGTCTATAGTGCCTCTTGTAACAGCTGCATGACAGCTACAACTCCCTGGGCTACTTCCCCATGGCCTCCTCCAAAGACCTTCTTTATCCTCACCACAGGATCTTCCTCCTGGTGTCTGATAACGCTTGTACTCCTTAGTCTTCCAGTAGCACACCCTCTCACTCTCAGCTCCTTGTGCATCTTACTACCAGCTCCTCACATGCACTTCCTCTCCTCTGGCTTCTCCCCGCCTGACTGGAGTGAGCTCCTTTTTAAACCCAGGTGCCCTGATTAGCCTGCCTTGATTGGCCGCAGGTGATCTAATCAATCTGTCTGCCTTAATTGGTTCTGGCAGGTTCCTCATTACTCTAGTGAAGCCCCTGCTCTGGTCACTGGATGAGTAGTTTTCTGTTCCCTGAGTGACCAGAGCAGGATATATTTGCCCTCTAGCAGACTCCTGTACCCCACTGGTCTGGGTCGTCACACACCTTAGAGACTAACAAATTTATTTCAGCATAAGCTTTCGTGGGCTACAGCTCACTTCTTCAGATGCTAACTTTCTACATACAGAGAGAGCCATCTCTTTCATGGAGCACTCTTGGAACCTTTTTGTGTGTAAACTTTGTATTCATGGAAGTGAGGGTTTAGTAGCTTGAGCCAGAAGGTACTACAGTTTTGTAATATGCACAAATGGGAATTAGGATAAGACAGTCAAACATGAATTTGAATAATAATTTAAACCAAGCTGTAAAGATCTGAAAAGCAAATAATGCCATAGCTTGCTGTACCAAGAATTCCCAGGAAGTAAGATTGTTTGAAGAGTCTTTTGTTTATTTCTTTGTTATGTTATTAATGTTCAGGAATTACTTGGACACAGAGAATTTTTTCCTTTCACTCATTTTTTTTTAATAATTTTCTGGAGAGAGAGATTTTATTTGCTCTCTGATTTTCTTGGGAACTTTGTTTTTACAAGTCCAAATTTTTATTTATTGAATGAGAAATTAATTTTAAATGCAACAATATCCTTTTTTTTTGACATTGATGTTTACAATACCACAGTAAGATTTCCTAAAATATGTCAGTGACTAAATTAATACTATATATTGCTTCTTTAATTGTACAAAAGTGTTCTTCTTTCCCTTTTCTGGTTTATATCCAAAGCCTCCAGTCCTAGAAAATCTAAAACTGCTCTGCATAGCCACAAATAGTGGAGGTTCTTCTCTGGTTGTTAGGACTTGTACATTGCATATTAATGCATTTTGTGTGTGGAGGAGGAAAGGGATGCCAGGAAGACTTACCCTTGCTGTGGGGTGTATGGTGAAACTTGTCAATATCTTAAAATGACACACTGAATCTTGTTTTTTTTTTTAAAATTCCTAAACAAAAAAATAATAGGTTATGGTTATGTTTGGCAATGTGCTAGCTAAGAAGTATTCCACAATGTATGCTACAAGGGATATTGTCTCTGCAGGTGTGCTGGGAAGCATAAATGCATTTCTCCTTTCCTGTGGCACTATGGTCGGAGGAATAACGTCAGTTGACATCAATAGGATGTCAAGCCTGCAGCAGAAGAAGGTGCCTGCTGTGGCGATGCTCATTGTCAATGATCGGCTGTGCTCTTAAAAGAATATTTATGGGTGTGGAGTGAGAATGATATCTGGTATTTCTCTGGCACTCGTCACCAGACTGTTTTACAAACCTTAAGTAACAATCTCCTCACCCTTACAAGGAAGCTACTTCATGTACATAGAGAAACTATTTTGCCCAGTAGCAGAGCTTGAAATAGCAGCTAAGAATTCTGATTCCATTTGTTTCCCTAAGAAGTAAATAGCATTGCCTTTCACACAGGCAGGGAGGGAAGCAAGTGATACAGTGTTTACACAAGAGAACCTTTTCTGCTGACCATGGCTTTAGGACTCAGGGCCAGAGTTACATGAACAAGGTGAACTGGAATTACTCCAAGGCCTCAGTTTTGGGGGACAAGGCTGATCCTACATAGATTTCAGCTGTTCTCTCTGGATACATCTGCATGGGAGTAAAAGCCCTGAAGTATGGCCATGGCTGGCCTTGCTGAGTTGACTTGTTCTCATGAGGCTGCAGCTGTGGGACTAAAAGTTCCTTTGTAGATATTTGGCTTTGGGCTGGAGCCCAAGCTCTGAGACCCTCTAACCTCCCGTCTGAGCTGAATGTCTATACAGCAATTTTTCAGCCCTAGAGTCTGAACCACAAGCCTGAATCAGCTGACCTGGCCAGCTGCAAATTTTGTACCCCCGCGTAGACATACCCTGCGAGAAGAGAGCAGGGCAAACTGAGAACTGTAGCAGCCATAACAATCCTAACTTGTGACAAGGCCTGATAGGAAATAGAGTATGTATATAAATTGCATACAACTGGCAGGCCAGGAGTAGATATCAAGAGGAGTCAGGCTGCTTAGGCAGGCTCTCCTAGAAGCAATGAGCAAATGATCCCATTTTTCTTCTGTTGCATGTTGTGATCATGTTTTCACTGTAAGAACTATGGGAAGACTAAGTAGTATAAAGCCTGAGACCATATACTGTTCTGGTCTCTTTGGAGATAACTTAAAATAAAGTGACCGTGATAAAGGGACATTTCTTTGGCCTGTTGCAAGCCTTATACATAGGGTCCATTTTGGTCAATTTTACAGGTCATAGGATTTTTAAAATAATAAAAAATACGTAAATCTGAAATTTCATGGAGTAGTAACTGTGTGGGGTCCTGACTCAAAAGGGGATAATGGGGGGATCACAAGTTTATTGGGGGGGGTCATGGTATTGCCACCCTCACTTCTACACTGCTACTGGTGGTGGCACTACCTTCAGAGATGGGGGGCCAGAGAGCAGCAGCTGCTGGCTGGGAGCCCAGCTCTGAGGGCAGCACCACTCCAGCAATGGCACAGAAGTAAGGGTGGCAATACCATACCATACCATGCCATCCCTACTTCTGCACTGCTGCCTTCAGAGCTGGGTTCTTGGCCAGCAGCCGCCACTCTCCAGCTGCCCAACTCTGAAGGCAGTGGCACAGAAGTAAGGATGGCAAGGTATGATATTGCCACCCTTACTTCTGCACTGCTTCTGGAGGTGTTCCTTTCAGAGCTAGGCACTTTGCCAGCAGCCGCTGTTCTCCAGCCACCCACCTCTGAAGGCTGTGCGGACGTAGGGATGGCAATACTATGACCCCCTACAACAATTTTGCAAACCACCCTCTCCCCTTCTCACCCCCCCTGCAGTCCCCTTTTGGGTCAGGACCCCCAATTTGAGAACTGCTGGTCTCCCCCATGAAATCTGTATAGTATAGGCAAAAATACAAAAAAAGACTCGATTTCCCAGTGGAGACCAGATTTCATGGTCTGTGATGCATTTTTCAAGGCTCTGAATTTGGTGGGGCCCTACTTGTACACTAAAGTGTCACAATATCCTTCCTCAGAAGCCCAATTTCCCCCCTTCCTCACATGCCCATGTAACTTTTCCCCCTCAACAACGCTTCTGCTCCCTCATCCCCATACCAAAGAGCAATTCAAAACCACAGCATGTTCTTTTGCTATTTTTTTAACCCAAACAATGGGATGAAATTCATACTATTTTGGACAAATGTGTTCCTGTACCAATGAAAGAATGTATAGAACCATAGATTTTAAGGCCAGCAGGACCTACGGTCCCCTAGCCTGACCTCCTGCATATCGCAGGCTATAGATTTCACTCGCTGAAAAAACTGAGGCAATGCCAGGAATCAAAGCAGATTTCCTGACACTTAGAACTGTGCTTCAACTACAGTATCATCCTTCCTACTTACCTGAATCCCTTTCTCAATGAAAAAGGAGCTAACATATTGTGTTCCTTCATTAAATATGATTGAAATAAAATGCCAGATGACAGCAAAAATATTTCAAAAGCACCTTGTAAAAGGATAAGTTGCAGATTAACAGGCCTGACATTTTGCTTCATATAATCAGTAATGCTTTTTCAACCAATTGCTTCATTATAGACCAAACTTATTTCAGCATCTGCTTTTCCATCTGCTGGACATTTTGTTTTTCAAAACACAGTGCTAATTCTGCAAAAAATATAATGAGATAATTGACATTACCATGGGTCAAAAAACACCCTCAAACCTGCCATTACTGAAAATTACCTTTCCAAATGAGTTTGTGAAGTTTGCAGCAGGAGAGCAGAAATAATTTTGATACAAGTTTATGCTAATTGGCTTACCTCGAAAAATGATCATAATGTAGCAATGCATACTGTTAAAGTTGAAGTTCAGCATGAGAAGCAGTTAGGTATTGTAATTCAATTGAAAAATAAAGGAGTGGATTTTTTTTAAGTCACATAACACAAGAACCAGTGATCACCTAATGAAATTAATAGGCAGCAGGTTTAAAACTAACCAAAGGAAGTACTTCTTCACATAACGCAGTCAACCTGTGAAACCCATTGCCAGGGGAATGCCATGAAGGCCAAAACTATAACTGGATTCAAAAAAGAATAATGGAGGATAGGTCTATCAATGGCTATTAGCCCAGATGGTCAGGAATGCAGCCCCATGCCATGGGTGTCTCTAAGCCTCTGACTGACAGATGCTGGGACTGGATGACAGGGGATGGATCATTTGGTAATTGTCCTATTCTCATCATTCCCTTTGAAGCATCTGGCACTGGTCACTGTAGGAGCATCAGATACTGGGCTAGATCAGCCATTGGTCTCACTCAGTGTGACCATTCTTATGTTCTTAAATCACTCTCTGGAAGAAGTAAATGGACACAAATCTGACATCAGGAATTATAAAATTCAAAAACCAGTGGAACACTCTCTGGTCACTAAATAATCTCTCTGGTCACTAAATAACAGACCTCAAAGTGGAAATTCTTCAACAAAAAAACTTCAATAACAGACTCCAATGTGAAGCTGCAGAACTGGAATTAATTTGCAAACTACATACCATCAGATTAGGCCTGAATAAAGACTGGGAGTGGTTGGGTCATTACAAAACCTAAACTTAATTTCTCCAATCCTAATTTCTCTCTATTGTTGCTCAAACCTTCTTGTCAACTGACTGTAATGGGCCACTCTCTTACCAATTCAAAAGTTATTTTTCCTCCCTTGGTATCCTGTGTTAATTGATTTATCTTGTTAGGCTGACTTAACACTTGGTAAAGCACATCACATCCTTTCATGTATTTATACCTGCTCCTGTGTCCTTTACTTCATACATCTGATGAAGTGGATTCTAGCCCATGAAAGTTTATGCCCAAATAAATTTGTTAGTCTCCAAGGTGCCAGAAGGACTCCTCGGTTTTTTTGCTGATACAGACTAACATGGCTACCACTGAAACCTGATTTACAACTGATTGCATAGTTGATTTCACTTTGCTTCCTTATTATAAAAGAAATAAAGGATAGCTGGATCTTCTGGAATTCTAGCTAAATGGAAATGACAGTACTGGGTAAACCCCAAAATTGTCAGGTATAAGTTGATTACTACCTATTTGAAAACTGGAACTTAGGTTATAGAAGGGAGAAAGATTATTTATTCATCTTGTCACTTTTGGCCATGTCTACACTAGCACTTAGGTTGGCAAAACTTTTGTCGCTCGGGGAAGGGAGTGAAAAAAATCACACACACCCCCAAGCCACTTAAGATTTGCTGGCATAAGCACTCGTTTGCCCAGCACTAGGTCTGCAAGAGACACGCTACCACTGCTCATGGAAGTGGTTTTATTATGTTGATGGGAGAGTTCTCTCCTGTCGAAATAACACGGCTAATGAGAGCTCTTACAGCAGAACAGCTGTATCAGTACAGCTGTGTCACTGTCAGCTTGTAAGTGTAGACATGGCTTTTGTCTTCACATAACCCCTGTTCTATCTGTGGCTATTTTCACCTTTTGCTCTGTTACAACCATTTTAGCTAGTGGTATGGTCCTGAAAGTACTAATTTATTTCTTGTAGTTATCTGTAAGGCATCCTGCACTCTTATGGTACTATATAAATAAAAATAATTAGCTTTTATGTCTCATGCACAAACTGTAAGTAATACAGGGGAGCCCCAGTCTAAGTACTGAATAAATGACTTGCACTGTTAATACATTTTTACTATGTACCTTTCTTTTTACCACTTAACTGACTAGAAGGCAGTGATAACTTAAATGTAAGAAAATGTAAATTCCCTCATACACCCATGATCAGAGAAATTCAGAAAGTTGTAGCAATGGTAGGCTGCTTTACACAGGATAAGCAGCATCACTTGCTGTTGGATTTCTGCTTTTAAATCAACATTGGGAATAATATAACCATACTCCATTTCTTCAAGGGGAATTGTAGAGGTTCCAGCCATCTGCTAAATTAAGCAACAGTGATTATTATGAACATGTACAAGAGACCTGCTACAAAGGAGATAATAACTTTGTTCACATAACTAAGCCCTTGGAGGTTGCTGGATTCTCAAAGATGGATACCAAATTTAATGGAGCAGAAGGTTTTTTTGTTTTGTTTTGTTTTGTTTTAGCGTAAGTCTCATTCATTGCAAAGCTTTAATGGTAGGGATAGTTTGCCCTAATTCTTCTACATGTAGCTGCAGCATACTCTCAGTTTGGGGAAATGATGTGCTGGAAAATGTCTGGATGACTAAGATAGTTAAATAAATATCCTGCTGTGCTGACAATTTTCATGTTCTCATTTTCTCTTACCAGCAAACTCTGGCTAGTGGTATTTTGAGAAAGTTGAATGCAATAGCGCAGATTCTGACAGATAAAACTGTGGTAACATGGCTGAGACACAGGGAGACAATAACACTGACTGTGACAAACCTTGAAAGATACAATAATGATACCTCAAGGAGGAGGTTTCACAATGGTCCTTCCACTTATAGGTCTGTTTCGTTAAATTGACAGACCTGGTTGCCTCATTGGCCACAAAGTTTTTCCAAGTGATCTGTCTCTATTTTATATCAACTTAGCTCGTAAGGATGAAATCTGGACCCCACCGAAGTTGATGACTTCAGAGGGGCCAAGACTTCATTGTAAATTCTTTGGGAAAGGGGGATCTTTTTGTTATGGTTGTATAGTGTCAGGCACAATAGGGTCCCCAATGATTTACTCAGATCTTAGGTGTTACCACAATAGACCATTTTCGGTAGTCTCACACTGCATATATACAGGGTGTTTTACATAAAGGGAAGTTCAAGTTCCCAAGTGTACTTTTTTTTTCCATGAGGCTTTACTGCCTTACACAGGCGAAGTATTTACTGAAAGCACAGAGACAGTAAAGCTGTTCTAAAACGTCTACACTGGAGTGGGGCCAGCACTGGTCACTAATCCAGTGAGTGTGTTGTTTTTACAGTACAAGGTCACATTATCAGATAATAACAGGGCCTCATTGCAAGGGAAATTTCTTTCATATGTTCAGAAAAATACAATTTACTGGAAGATATTTCCCCTCTGAATGCCAGGAGAGCTTCTGTTAGTGGTGTTACAGTATCCAATTGACAGCTAATTTATGTTTCGGTTTGTCAAGTGCACAGTTATAATTATTTTAGTGCGGTACTGAAAGTATGCTAATGCCTGATAAGGAGATGATCTTTCTGCTGTTCCCCAGCAGACACACCCACCATCTGCAAAAAGCATTATTTCTAGTCATTTTCAGTATAACATCTCTCGTGACGCTCTTTAACTGCACTGCACAGTCTACTGAGCACTGTGGTTTGAAAATTGATTAAAAGCCCTAATTATTGTAACAGAACTATAATCATGATTGATAGGACAAAGCTAAGTAATCAAGGAAAAAGAAACCTGTGCTAAAACTTCTTTTGCTACAATCAAAGTCTGTAATTGATGGAAGTGAAGTTGTCTGAAGTGTGTTCAAGCTCAAAATAAGGTGGGGGTGTGGGGAGTGCTAGGCCCCACTGGAGCCCCTCCAGTGTTCCAGACCCCCCCCAAGGGGTCTCGCTTTTCCTTAAGGTTAGGCCACATGGCCTCCAAGGCTCCAATATTGAGCATCTGAGATTCAGCACCCCGTTTCACATTGTGAGCTCTGCTCAGCTAGTCCAACTGAGACAGACTCCTGGTCAGAGACTTTTACACTCTTCAAGGACCAATGCACCTCAGCAAGTATTTGCAGTGACATCAGGCAGCCTTTTCAAAACAGAGTAGAGTTTATTAGTCAACTGGGACACAGCATAGGGAAGGCCTTAGGTTAGCATGGAGAAGCAAAGCTTAAGACATAGTCCTTCCTGGCCAAATCAGAGTTTCACTTAGTCAAGTTGCCAGGGAACTGTCTCTTTCTCAGTCCCAAGTGAAAGCTCTGTCTCTTTCCGAAAGCCAGCTCTTATCACCTCCTGCTGACCTCTGCTGAGTTCACATGATCCACCTGCCGGAGATTCCTGTTATGAGTTGGTTGGTTTCAGCTAGTCCTTTAATGACCCATTCATACCACTCCATGCAGTTATGCCACACACACAACCCATGTCTCCTGCTCTGCCCCATGAGTATTTTAATCCTTTTGCATCTCTAGTCAAGTAAGTCACTGCCATGCGTATCATTCATAAAAATATCACAGACAATTCCCACTTCATCATAGGGAGGTGAAAGCTATGAATTGCGAGTATTTTAATTTTAGGGTGATTTTAGGGTCAGAATTCTCAGCTGGGGTAAAGCTGAAAATCTAGCCCCATATGTTTTACAGAATGGGGATCAGAGAACAATGGAAATCTAGCCTTAATTGTGAATTCCTTTTCTTTTGTTGATTCAAGTTACATTATGAGTTTATTATAATAGATAGGTAATTAGTTTGCTCTCTCAAAGCAACTTCTTCTAGTTAACCGACAGAAGTTCTCAGACTCAGTGCAATGACTGATGAACAGTTACGGTTTCTCCTTGAAAAGATTGCTGAGTACTAACAAGCTGCTATTGCTGAAGCTGGAATTTAGTGTGATAGGATTCCAATTAATAGACCAAAGGCCCAATGTTTTATTACATGATCTGGAATGGAAGCCATTCAGCCCTATATTTGACATTTACGTAGTTTAGATAACATCTTTCTCCTGGAGTTGTGAATTGAAATAAGGCAACACAGGAGGTCCATTGACCTGGTAGCATCATATTGTTGGGTACTGGGAAGATCTCATTTTGGGTGTGAGCATGGCACACCTACTACTTTGACGATGGAGGAATTTCAGAAACAAATCCACTGCCATTGAACGGCAATACACTCCATCACCTGCAGTTTGTCTTCATAAGGAAATAGAAATTGGTGATGGGGCTGGGATGGAGGGGCTCAAAAGGTATTGGATCTGATTCCAAAATGAAGTCATAAAAATGAGGAGGGTAAAGGCAGAGGAGGAACTCACAGAAAAAAAAATGACACTTAGTATATGTATATTTTTTTAAAACAGTTACAGAATGATGGAATTGGCACCACAGCTGGGTGAAGAATGGATTTTTTGATTTGCTAGCAATTCTGACCCCCAAAAAGCTTTCATTTTGGGTAGAACCCCCAAAAGACATTTTGCCAACTACAAAACCAGTTTCTCCTCCCTTGGTTTTCATACCTCAACTTCTAGAACAGGGCCTCCTCCTCCCTGATTGAACCAACCTCATTATCTGTAGCTTGCCTGCATATATATACCTGCCCCTGGAAATTTCCACTACATGCATCTGACGAAGTGGGTATTCACCCACGAAAGCTCATGCTCCAAAACATCTGTTAGTCTATAAGGTGCCACAGGATTCTTTGCTGCTTTTACAGATCCAGACTAACACGGCTACCCCTCTGATACATTAAAATACAAATTGTTAACATCACACAACCTTAAAAAAACCCTCTACATTCTCAAGAAGCATTTTATTTTACTTTGCCTATCCGTACATGATGCAAATATTTTTTCATAGATTTATGTGTGTAGTGAAATTTATGTTTACTGATACTTCGCAAAATTGAATTCTTCCAAGCCAACCCATGCTGCAGGATATTGCCTTTCCAGTGGGCTATGGGATATTCTCTAATGGGGCTGTCTTCCAATATTACCTCTTGAAGTTGTTCCACTTTTTTATGAAATAATAATAGAATGGGATCAGGGACTTAAACTTGTGTCCCCTTAAACTTGGGGACTTAAACTTGGGTCCCCTTAAACTTGGGTGAGTGCCCTAACTACCAGGTTGTAGAGTCACTCTCATGCTCTGACTCAATGACTAGCCAATGCTCTAAAGACTATTGAATTATTTATTCAACTTTTTTTGCTTCAGTTGAAAGCATTTGGCTAACTTGTCATGAATTCACAAATAGTTTCAGTCAACCCAAAATGACACTTTTCATGAATAAACTAATTTTATGAAAAATTTTGCCCAGCTGTAATTGGCTCTGCTTACAACAAAACTTTTGTGTACATGTTGCACTCTTAAAATGCTAATGTTGCAACTGGCATGTGTATTGTTAATATTTGAGAAAAGAAAAAATACATCTCAAAATAGTCCTCAGTCATCCTGCACAGTTCAAGAAGTACCTCTACAGTACATGACAGTAAAGTTCATTTATTCCATCTTCATTTTGCCTCTCATTTCAAGTTGATTGGATTTTCATGGCTACTTTTCTGTCAAAGGTATAATAACCAATGTCTCTCTTGTTACAGAGTTGATTTTCTTCTGCTAAAAATATCACATTTGAGATAGTGTGTGTGACAGTTTGACTTTTCTGAAAGACTCATCTGCTTGGTCTTCAAAAAATTCAAGTTTTTCCCAACACTAAAACCTTTTTATAAGTTTGCAAAAGAGGTGGTACTATATAGTACCCAAGACAGCAAAGAAATATCTAAGCAATTGGTGGATTCCACTTTTGCAGGCAGGACTGCTGAGAGCGGGTTCGGGCCCCAGTGAAAATTTTTTTTCGGGCCCCTCAGCAAGGACGGACTGGCTAAATACGGCAGACGAAGCGAGGCAAGCCGGGCCCTCGGCCCCCGTCCAGACTGTCGGATGTATTTACCCACGAAAGCTCATGCTCCAGTATGTCTGTTAGTCTATAAGGTGCCACAGGATTCTTTGCTCATTGTCATTTTGTTCATTTTATTAACTAGACCTTAAAAATGTAGAACATCAGATAGATTTTGAGATTTTCTACCATTTAATTTTTAAGATTATTGTTCAATAAATGTTAATGATCTCTGTACTTTAAAAAGGGTTAATATGTAGAGAAAATCATTTTTTTTTTTTTTTCCAAATTAAGGTGAATTGTTTTGGAAATAAAGCAAAACTTTTGAAGGGCAGAAGATGCTTGTAACTTCCAGCACATCAGTCAAGAGGTTACAGAGCAAACACATGAAACATAGAGAATGTAGGTCCTAATCTTTTGTGTTATTCTATATGGCTGCTGGCCTAAATTCCCCAATTACATCAGAACAGCTCTGTGGAGTTGCAGGGTTCTTCACAGAACAACTTGCTGGATGAGGGCCTTAGAGCTCCAAAGGTTATTGTGGCAAAAGCATAAAAAAAACCACCTCCTAAATGTGTTCATAAAGAAAACGTAAAGGCATTAGTGATATCATCGGTAGTCAAAGACATACTTTATTTGGTGGTTATTATTTAACATTTATATTTCTGTAGTGCCTAAAGTCTACAGTCAGACTGGGATTCAGTGTATTAGATGCTGTACAAACCTTTAATAAATGATATCTGAAACACTCCTGGAGATCCAATACAGAATCTCACCTAACCCCTTACTCGATGAGTAGTTCTATTGAAGGCAATGGATCTGTTTGTCAAGTAATGTGATATTAATGTGAATAAGGATGGCTCTTTGAGTATATGGGACCAGATTAACAAAACTAGCCTGAAAACACACTTTGACTATTAGGGTAGTTGTACTGGAAAATGTGTTAAAAACTTGTTATGTTATGGTGCACAAACAATTACAATTTAAGAAAATGGAATGATTGGATCAATGGATTGTCCTGTCATGGTTTAAGTTTGGAATCGATGAAACTAGCTGTGACTCTCTATGCCCCAAAGGGACACTCTGCACCTCATATTCACTATTGGTGATATAATTATGTAAATATATTTTGTACAAAGTATGTCTTGTGAGGTCTCATTTTAAAAGTTTTAATCTGTTGAACATTAATATCCTGTTAAGTTGTATGTACTATCATTGTATATGAAGTTTTAAAGTTTTGCTATGTATGTGCCACTGAAATATCTTGTTAAGTTGGGAACACTCTCCAGCAGCCTTTTAGGTACAACAAAAAAAAGGCCAAACAATGTTTATGACCCATTGAGAAGAATACAAACACTCACAAGGTTTACCCCAGGAACTGTGAACAATGGGGAAGAGGGGACCCAGGCGGGTCCCTGTGTATGGAAGCTCGGTTGACTCTTCGTACTATCTAATAGTGAGACACTACTTGATTCAAATCTGGTTTAGTTCATAGGATTTAGATTTAGATTTAGATTTTTATTTATTTCCTAGGTAATTTTCTTTGATCTGTACATCTGTCACCTATAATCACTTAAAATTTTGTTTCTTTAGTTAGTAAATCTGTTTTATATTTTTTTTACCTAAAACAATGTGTTGTTTGAAGTGCAAAGGGAAATCTCAGCTCAGTTAACAAAGGCTTGTTCATATTCCTCTCCACATTGAGGGAGGGGAGGACTGGGTAGTAGTTTTATACTGATCAGACTTTTGACCAGGGCAAGACAATACAGCTTTGGAGTTCTAGGCTGTGGAGTTGTAACTGCAGCTGGGTATGTCTCTGTCTGTGTAAGTGTCTGTGTGAATGCAAGTCCCGGGGAGGATTATAACTCGTCACAGCATCATAGTGTGAGAGAAAGCCGAGGCTGGTGAGTCAGAGGACTCAATGGTACCCCAGTTCCAGGTTGCACCCCAGGGAAGGGCATCACACTAACCACCCCAGGATATATATATTTTCTATTCCTTTACTGAGCTAATATTTAGAAAAATCACTTACTTCTTTTAAATTAAAGTAGGGGCCTGGAAAAGCCAACTTTGAATGTAGGCTTACCAGTTTATCTGATCTAATAAAAGCAAATGGGAAAATATAAATGTCAGGGTGAGGAACGGTCATGGGTAACAAGACACAATGTTAACAAATATAAAGATTAATTGGACCCAGTCAAGGTAAAGATGCCCGATTCAATTCATCACTACACAGAGCTGTGAAATATATAAGGAGAGAGAATGTCATGTGAGACTATATTACGTAAGAGAAATGAGCCTCCATCTCTCTTTTCAGATAATATAAAAGGAATAGATTTGTTTGGGAACTAGATGCCTGGAATTATTGGAATGAATCCCTAAAAAATCCACTGCAATTGCCACCCTCACGGTTACACCCGCTCCCATATTATGCATTCAAACAGTCTTTCCAGACAGCGATGGGAAGAGTGTGAGGTCCACGTTCCAATTTCAGTCACGTTGGTTTAATTCCAGAGAAATTCCACTTAAGTCAATTGATGAGTTACACAACTGTAACTAAAACCAGAATTTAGTCTCTCTTTATTTCTTAAGTGATTTCACTTTCCATTACTCATAATACACGATACATAAACGTCAGCAGCAGCAGCAATTATCAGCCTCTGTAACAGCAGCAACTGCAGGATAAAAAAAACATGTAAAAAGAAACAAGTATTATTAATGAGGCTATTGTCTTATTTCTCAAATAGGTCTTTCACTGTCTGTCACCCTAAGCCCCATTAAAAAGTGAACCGCATCTGTTGTTCACTAAAAATAAATCAGTGATGACAAACATATTCCAACCTGGCATAGAGCTGCAAAGCCTGTGTTTGGTTTATATATGTTAACTAGTTAGATTTCACTTTTTGTGCAGAAGTCCTTCACAGACAGAAAGCCAGAGAGAGAGGAATGTTACTAGCTCTAATCACCCTCTCCTACAGGATTTGAATCACTTAGTAGCTGACTGTTGCTTGAATCCTTCAATGTTCTTAGATTCTTTATCCTTCCCCTTCCTTGGGAGTAAGATATTTTTAGCTGGAATTACACAGACACACATAATATAGGCATCTACTACTCAGAGTCTGCAGTACTGAGTAAATACATTTGGAAGTCGATGGAGGGTTTTCATGAGTACAAATCTGTCAATATGAGTCTAAGGACAAGTGCCAGACGTGTACCCAGAAGCCTCCTACTGCAAGACAAACCCAAGAAAGAAACCAACAGGACTCCACTGGCCATCACATACAGTCCCTAGCTAAAACCCCTCCAACGCATCATCAGGGATCTACAACCCATCC
The DNA here is from genome assembly GCF_007399415.2 of Gopherus evgoodei. Classification (NCBI taxonomy): domain Eukaryota; kingdom Metazoa; phylum Chordata; order Testudines; family Testudinidae; genus Gopherus; species Gopherus evgoodei. The sequence goes on along the minus strand of NC_044322.1, from coordinate 289,836,055 downwards.
CGGACAATGATCCCACACTTTCACAGGCCTTGGGTGGCAGGCCAGTCCTCACCCACAGACAGCCTGCCAACCTGAAGCATATTCTCACCACCGGTGTGTGGATCTGCATGCCGCACCATAGTAACTCTAGCTCAGGAACCAATCCATGCAACAAACCTCGATACCAACTCTGCCCACATATCTACACCAGTGACACCATCACAGGACCTAACCAGATCAGCCACACCATCACCGGTTCATTCACCTGCACGTCCACCAATGTAATATACGCCATCATATGCCAGCAATGCCCCTCTGCTATGTACATAGACCAAACTGGACAGTCTCTACGGAAAAGGATAAATGGACACAAATCAGATATTAGGAATGGCAATATACAAAAACCTGTAGAACACTTCAGCCTCCCTGGCCACACTATAGCAGACCTTAAGGTGGCCATCCTGCAGCAAAAAAACTTCAGGACCAGACTTCAAAGAGAAACTGCTGAGCTTCAGTTCATCTGCAAATTTGACACCATCAGCTCAGGATTTAAACAAAGACTGTGAATGGATTGCCAACTACAAAACCAGTTTCACCTCCCTTGGTTTTCACACCTCAACTGCTAGAACAGGGCCTCATCCTCCCTGATTGAACTAACCTCTTTATCTCTAGCTTGCTTGCATATATATACCTGCCCCTGGAAATTTCCACTACGTGCATCTGACGAAGTAAGTATTAACCTATGAAAGTTCATGCTCCAAAACCTTTGTTAGTCTATAAGGTGCCACAGGATTCTTTGCTGCTTTTAAGGACAAGTGGTTATCTTATGGTGAGAGTAGAGGACTGCAAGTCTTGTCTCCTGGGTTCCATACCCAAATCTACCTCTATGGGACTTTAAGCAACTTGTGTAATTTCATTGTAACTCATACTGCCACAGCATAATAGCATAATACCACATGTCAAGAGTGGTGTCATGTTTATTTTGCCTTTAAAGCCCTTTGCATTTGTATAGGCCCTTCCATTTAAGGACTTCAGAGTACAAGTAGTATTCTGATGGAGGTCTTTTTGACTGCCAAGCACTTCATAAACCTTGTTTCCAATTTCTCAAATGGAATTTGATCCACTTAAAAGGTTGACATATGCAATTTGAACAGATGAAATTTATTGAATCCTTTTCTGATTTCCCTGGGGGATATCATGCAGCCAGTTCTGGAAATCTAGAGAGAATACTCTGCCACCCACACCCTCATATACACAACATATTAGGGTGCACTTCAGAGTGGAATGAGTCTTGATTTCATTGGAGGAAAATCCACAGAACAACTAAATATTTATTTCCCACTTCTCTATTATTTCATTATATTTGCCTAGATTCCATTTATTTTTGAGAGCTATAAGAGGACTGAGGTTTATTCATAGACTCTAGGACTGGAAAGGACTTGAGAGGTCATTGAGTCCAGTCCCCTGCCCTCATGGCAGGACTGTAAACAAAAATTATTTTGCTCATCTTTTTTAAATTGGAGATATACCAATCTCCTAGAGCTGGAAGGGACCTTGAAAGGTCATCAAGTCCAGCCCCCCTACCTCCACTTGAAGAACCAATTTTTGCCCCAGGTCCCTCAGTGGCCCTATTACAGATTGAACTCACAACACCTGGGTTTAGCAGGCCAATGCTCAAACCACTGAGCTATCCCTTCTCCCAGGGGGATCTAGTCATCCCTGTTTAATTTCTGCTTTAACCTTAATTTAAAATCTTGTCATGTTTTCTACTTACTGTGTTTATTAAAGTACTCTTTCTCACCTCATGGGTTTTTCCGAGTACTCTCCCCTTTGACTGCATTCAACTTGCTGAAACGTAATCCAGTTCTAAGACTCTGTGGAGTTTTTAGAATTGCACAATATATATTTCTTTAGGAAGTTTGATTAGTTTCTATTATTTTAACAAGATTATTAATTATTCTGCTGTTATTTCATTAGAGCTAATTGGCTTCAAACATTGGAGGACAAGATTTACTCTGACTACAGCTTCAGAGACTTCTAACAGTCGCCTCTAATTCATGATTTCGACAAAGTGGATTCATTTTATCATAGTGGTTAACTTGTCTTTATGTTTCCACATTTAACAGGTTGATTACATCTTTCAATGCTCTCATCTTGTTGTTAAAATGATAGACAAAATTGAAATAATTATATATATACAGTGAACTTTCCCCAAACTAAGACTATTAAAACTCCCACTGTATAAATAAAGTGAGGATGCGAGAGAAACTACCTGGCTTAAAAACCAAAAAAGAGTACAAAACAAAAGCCAAAGAGACATTAACTAAGCTAAAGAGAGCTCTACAAATACTTCAGGATGTGAAATTAAGCCATTCCTTCACTGTCTCACAAACACCAAATACCATTTTGTACAAACAAAAATACTTCAAGGTTAGAATGTTTCCTTGGGTCCAAAGAAATCTGGGACTTGTACCGGAGTGAGCAGTTATTCAGAGTAAGTGCAGGCAGGCCAGTCACCAGTAGAGAAGAGAGCAGTAGAACAATGAGCTAAGCAGACCATATTTGTGGGGGAGCTCCTTTGAAAGTATTTTTCTAATATAAAGCAGCTCAGTGTCAAAGGCTCCACTCACCACCAGTGTCACCTCCTCCCGGTCACTCTAGAGATTAGCTCTGGCCAAGCGTTGGACCCTCCACTTGTGGTTCCTCTACTGTCATCCTCTTTCACCCCAGGAACCACAGTTTTCTCATCATGACTCGGCCCTCTAGCTAGGTCACTATGAGGTTCCCCCTTGTGGAGTGGGAGGAGAGGGAAAGGGGGGCAAAATCTTTCCAGAACAAATAAGCCCAGGCAGTCAATTATCCTTTTCCTAGTCTCTGCCACATCCCAGTGACTGGGAGAGGAACCAAGGCTCATTCTCTAATCTGGATTCCAGCTCAGGGGCCATCTAATCAGCAGTCAAGGTCTGCACTTCCATTTCTTGCTGCTTTTGCCCTGAGCCTGCTCTTTCTTCTGCCTCTCTGGGTTTGCCAGCCTCCCAACTCCCTCCTCACAGCGAGTAACTGTGAACTACCCTCTATAGCCCCAAACTCTATAGTCCCTTTTCCTACAGAGGGCCTTCAGCCTACTTCCCTGCAGCCCCATTTTCTGCTCTCAGCTCTTGGGCTTTATACAGGCCCCTGCTGTTCCTTTCCAGCTGAGCCTGCTTCCAATTAATGGTCACTATCTCTGGGCACAGATTCCCAAAAGGAAGGCCCACGGATGCCCGATAACTAGCTGGATCTGCAAGTGGTTGGTATATATGGGATAGTGTACCTGGTCCTAGTCAGAGAGTAGAAGAAATGGCCAGAGGCCACCTTCAGACAGGTAAAAGAAAAAGGCAGAATACCCAAAGGGAAAGATACCAGATAAGGGGCAGGGGTGCAGCTAGATTTTTAACTGTGGCAGTTGCTCTTCTATCCAGCTAGTGACCTAGCTTGATCCTTGTTATTGTGGAGGATTTGATGGGATTACAACAGAAGATTTTATGTCTCAGACTCATAGACTCAAGGACTGGAAGGGACCTCGAGAGGTCATCGAGTCCAGTTCCCTGCCCTCACAGCAGGACCAAATACTGTCTAGACCATCCCTAATAGACCTTTATCTAACCTACTCTTAAATATCTCCAGAGATGGAGATTCCACAACTTCCCTAGGCAATCTATTGCAGTGTTTAACTACCCTGACAGTTAGGAACTTTTTCCTAATGTCCAACCTAAATCTCCCTTGCTGCAGTTTAAGCCCATTGCTTCTTGTTCTATCATTGGAGGCTAAGGTGAACAAGTTTTCTCCCTCCTCCTGATAACACCCTTTTAGATACCTGAAAACTGCTATCATGGCCCCTCTCAGTCTTCTCTTTTCCAAACTAAACAAACCCAATTCCTTCAGCCTTCCTTCATAGGTCATGTTCTCAAGACTTTTAATCTTTCTTGTTGTTCGTCTCTGGACCCTCTCCAATTTCTCCACATCTTTCTTGAAATGCGGTGCCCAGAACTGGACACAATACTCCAGTTGAGGCCTAACCAGCGCAGAGTAAAGAGTAAGAATGACTTCTAGTGTCTTGTTTACAACACACCTGTTAATGCATCCCAGAATCACGTTTGCTTTTTTTGCAACAGTATCACACTGTTGACTCATATTAAGCTTGTGGTCCACTATGACCCCTAGAATTCTTTCTGCCATACTCCTTCCTAGACAGTCTCTTCCCATTCTGTATGTGTGAAACTGATTGTTCCTTCCTAAGTGGAGCACTTTGCATTTATCTTTATTGAACTTCATCCCGTTTACCTCAGACCATTTCTCCAATTTGTCCAGATCATTTTGAATTTTGACCCTGTCCTCCAAAGCAGTTGCAATCCCTCCCAGTTTGGTATCGTCCGCAAACTTAATAATTGTACTTTCTATGCCAACATCTAAATCGTTGATGAAGATATTGAACAGAGCCGGTCCCAAAACAGACCCCTGCGGAACCCCACTTGTTATACCTTTCCAGCAGGATTGGGAGCCATTAATAACTACTCTCTGAGTACGGTTATCCAGCTAGTTATGCACCCACCTTATAGTAGCCCTATCTAAATTGTACTTTCCTAGTTTATCTATAAGAATATCATGCAAGACCGTATCAAATGCCTTACTAAAGTCTAGGTATATCACATCCACCGCTTCTCCATTATCCACAAGGCTCGTTATCCTATCAAAGAATGCTATTAGATTAGTTTGACACGATTTGTTCTTTACAAATCCATGCTGGCTATTCCCTATCACCTTACCACCTTCCAAGTGTTTGCAGATGATTTCTTTAATTACTTGCTCCATTATCTTCCCTGGAACAGAAGTTAAACTAACTGGTCTGTAGTTTCCTGGGTTGTTTTTATTTCCCTTTTTATAGATGGGCACCATATTTGCCCTTTTTCCAGTCTTCTGGAATCTCCCCCGTCTCCCATGATTTCCCAAAGATAATAGCTAGAGGCTCAGATACCTCATCTATTAACTCCTTGAGTATTCTAGGATGCATTTCATCAGGCCCTGGTGACTTGCAGGCATCTAACTTTTCTAAGTGATTTTTTACTTGCTCTTTTTTTATTTTATCTTCTAAACCTACCCTCTTCCCGTAAGCATTCACTATATTAGACATTCCTTCAGACTTCTCAGTGAAGACCGAAACAAAGAAGTCATTAAGCATCTCTGCCATTTCCAAGTCTCCCGTTACTGTTTCCCCCTCCTCACTGAGCAGTGGGCCTACCCTATCCTTGGTCTTCCTCTTGCTTCTAATGTATTGATAAAAAGTCTTCTTGTTTCCCTTTATTCCCATAGCTAGTTTGAGCTCATTTTGTGCCTTTGCCTTTCTAATCTTGCCTCTGCATTCCTGTGTTATTTGCCTATATTCGTCCTTTGTAATCTGACCTAGTTTCCATTTTTTATATGACACCTTTTTTATTTTGTAGGTCATGCAAGATCTCGTGGTTAAGCCAAGGTGGTCTTTTGCCACATTTTCTATCTTTCCTAACCATCGGAATAGCTTGCTTTTGGGCCCTTAATAGTGTCCCTTTGAAAAACTGCCAACTCTCCTCAGTTGTTTTCCCCCTCAGTCTTGATTCCCATGGGACCTTACCTATCAGCTCTCTGAGCTTTCCTGAAATCCATTGTCTCTATTTTGCTGTACTCCCTTCTACCCTTCCTTAGAATGGCAAGCTCTATGATTTCATGATCACTTTCACCCAAGCTTCCTTCTACTTTCAAATTCTCAACGAGTTCCTCCCTATTTGTTAAAATCAAGTCTAGAACAGCTTCACCCCTAGTAGCTTTTTCAACTTTCTGAAATAAAAAGTTGTCTGCAATGCAGTCCAGGAACTTATTGGATAGTCTGTGCCCCGCGGTGTTACTTTCCCAACATATATCTGGATAGTTGAAGTCCCCCATCACCACCAAATCTTGGGCTTTGGATGATTTTGTTAGTTGTTTGAAAAAAGCCTCATCCACCTCTTCCACCTGATTAGGTGGCCTGTAGTAGACTCCCAGCACGACATCACCCGTGTTTTTTACCCCTTTTAGCCTAATCCAGAGACTCTCAACACTTCCGTCTCCTATGTCCATCTCCACCTCAGTCCAAGTGTGTACATTTTTAATATATAAGGCAACACCTCCTCCCTTTTTCCCCTGTCTATCCTTCCGGAGCAAACTATACCCATCCACATCAACATTCTAGTCGTGTGTATTGTCCCACCAAGTTTCAGTAATGCCAACAATGTCATAGTTGTATTTATTTATTAGCACTTCCAGTTCTTCCTGCTAATTACCCCTACTTCTTGCATTTGTATATAGGCATCTAAGATACTGGTTTGATCTTGCCTCACAGCTTTGCCCTGACCCTCCTTTCTCTCTGCCATTATAGCCCATGCTCCCTCCTGTTTCCGACCCATCTCCCAGGTCTTGTTCCTCACTTACCTGTGGGGTTTGCTCACCTGTCCCTATCGAACCTAGTTTAAAGCCCTCCTTACTAGGTTAGCCAGTCTGTGTGCAAATAAGGCCTTTCCCCTCCTCAAAAGGTGAATGCCATCTCTGCTTAGCAGTCCTTCCTCGACTAGCATCCCGTGGTCGAGGAAACCAAAGCCCTCCTGGCAACACCATCTTCGCAGCCAGGCATTCACCTCCACGATGCATCTGTCTCTGCCCGGGCCCCTACCTTCAACAGGAAGAATCGAAGAGAATACCACCTGCACACCAAACTCCTTAACCCGTACTCCCAGAGCCCTGTAGTCACTCTTGATCTGCTCAGTGTCACACCTCACAGTATCATTTGTGCCCACATGGATGAGTAGCATGGGGTAGTAGTCAGAAGGCCGGATAATCCTCGACAATGCCTCTGTAACATCTCGGATACAGGCCCCTGGCAGGCAGCATATCTCCCGGGATGAACGGTCAGGGCGACAGATGGGTGTCTCCGTCCCCCTCAGCAGAGAGTCTCCAACCACCACTACCCTACCTTTCTTATTATCAGTGGTGGCAGCAGACCTCCCAGCCTTAGGGGTATGAGGCTTCCCCTCCTTAACTATTGGGGGTGATTCCTTCTCTCCTGTATCAAGAAGAGCATAACGGTTATCTACTACCACAGCAGGAGGGTTCACAGCAGGGGTGGAGCACTGCCTGCTGCCAGAAGTAACCAGCTGCCAATGTCCACCCTGAGCCATCTCCTCCTCCATTGGTGTGTCAGTAGTCCTGTGAACTGGGACAGCTACGTCAGCTGTCTCCACATGGATACTGTCCAGGAATTGCTCATGGATGCGGATGTTCCTCAGCCTAGCCACCTCCTCCTGTAGCTCTCCCACTTGCCGCCTGAGAGATTCCACCAGTAGGTGGAATCAGATACCTCACCTATTAACTCCTTGAGTATTCTAGGATGCATTTCATCAGGCCCTGGTGACTTGCAGGCATCTAACTTTTCTAAGTGATTTTTTACTTGCTCTTTTTTTATTTTATCTTCTAAACCTACCCTCTTCCCGTAAGCATTCACTGTATTAGACATTCCTTCAGACTTCTCAGTGAAGACCGAAACAAAGAAGTCATTAAGCATCTCTGCCATTTCCAAGTCTCCCGTTACTGTTTCCCCCTCCTCACTGAGCAGTGGGCCTACCCTAACCTTGGTCTTCCTCTTGCTTCTAATGTATTGATAAAAAGTCTTCTTGTTTCCCTTTATTCCCATAGCTAGTTTGAGCTCATTTTGTGCCTTTGCCTTTCTAATCTTGCCTCTGCATTCCTGTGTTATTTGCCTATATTCGTCCTACACCAGTAGGCACCTTTCACATTGCATGCCACCCCCAGCCTGGATATCAGTAAGTGGAAATTGCAAGTTACAGTCTTTGCAAACCCACACGAGAATCTGGGTAAAAGCATCCATGCTTTGGTGCTCTGTTTGGCTACAGGCGCAGGTGGAAGAGACAGAAGCAGTGCTGCCATAGGTGTTGCGTGTCCTCCTCACCATCGTAAGCCTCCCTCTGTCAAACTCTCTCAAATTCCCTTCTGCAGCTCCCTGTCCGCTCTGCTCTGCTTTAAACCAAAAGGTTTTGGATGTGGCTTGGTTTATAGGTTCAGGGGACCAATGGGTCACAGATGAGACCGACAAGGGACCCCCACTCCCTTCCAAACTCCCTTGCGAAACTACCTGTTAGCAGCTCCTGGTCGCTAAGCTCCCTGGTCACTTTTGCGCAGCTTTATAAAGCCCTGGCCTGAGTGAATGCCCCGCCCACTGGTTAAGGCTCAGCCAATCACCAGAGGCTTCTAGCTTTCAAACCTTCCTTGGTAGCTCAGCCTCCAACTGCCAGCTACAGCACACGGTCCTTCAAACAAACAAACCACCACAACAACCAAACAGATTGACAAACACAAGCTCAGCACACAGCAAGTAACCCCCAAACACAAACACACACACTGCAGACAGTCACTTACCCCACAGATGCTGTATTTGCTCCTCCTTCACCTGGAGAACTCCCTTGCGAAACTCCCTGCGAAACTCTAAATCAATGGCTCTGATTTAATGGAGTCACATCTCTAAATAGCCACCCAGTGCTTTGAAAAACACATCCTGGTCTTTCAGTTACAAAATTGTTTCTGTAGAGTTATTTCTCTTTTGTTTTCTCTCATTTGGGGGGAACAGAAAAGGAGGATGATTGGACCAATGAAGCTTGAGGTTCCTTTGGTAATGATACTATTTAATAAAGAAAAAAATCCTATAAAAAGGTGAGAATGGTGAAAAGAATAGAAAGGAAGAGAAAAAGCGGGGGTGGGGTAGGGGGTGGAGGAGAAGGTATGTAAGAAAGAAATAAAATAAATAGTCATAAAGCTCAGAACATTATGTACTGAAATGGGGGGAAAGTAAAAGTTAGGACCTGAGCTCAGTAAGCAGCAAATGCGGTAACAAACCACCACTAGAAACAGAAGCAGAGATGAACCTAGAAAAGAAACTGGCTGTCAGGGGCAGAATCATCACAATGAAAGGCCGAACCTGTTAAGGCAGGTTAGTGTTGCACTCCTGTCAGAGTGACAAATAACATTACATGTTAACAGAGTGGCAGGCATGACAGTACAGAGGCAAATTGTTCAGCTCTACCTACCATTTGAAACAGCCAATAGATATGGCAAATGCCACTTTCCCTATTTGTATTCCCTATCTTTGCAAACCTGGCCACTACCATTGACCCTGGACTGGCAACTTTTGTCCTTTGTAAAGGCTGTGTGCTTTAGGGATCTGATGCAATACAGTTCTAAAGGGGGAAGGGGGTGGATTTCAAGTGCAACTTTTTTTTTTCAGTCTAATGAGTCTGAAATGGAGTTGGAAAAGATTTCCAAGGTGGAGTGACCAAATATTTTGAGAGTGCCCAGGGTCCAGACAGCAATACTGATATGTGGACTACAATCAAACTACTGATTATGGGCTCACTCATAGCTTGGCTATAAACCCCAAGCAAGGGGGTGGGGTGTTGTTACACTGCAACAGAAGCAATTCCCACAACCCGTCATCATAGTTGTGTTGTTGGAGGGAAAGACCTAAGGCTCCAACCATGCCATGCCTTGACTTACACAATTGCATGGATGGGGAGGAACATCACACCTCCATTGAGGCTGCTCTTTTCCCTGTGGAACTACTCGCTAGACAAGTAACTGGGACAAGGGCATAAGAGAGGTGGGGAGTTTACACATTTACACTGTCAAGTAATTTAGGTCACAGTCTGGCCTCCTGTATTTAGCATGGCTTATTTTGGTGCTTTTCTTTCTGAAGCCTCTCAACATGCAGGCAAGGGAAAATGTATAGTCTTCAGATACTATCCAGTTTGAGTGGGAGAAAGAAGCTTTTTTTTTTTGCACAGGACTTAGTGAAAGTACTGAAGAAGCTGCATGACCAAATTCAATCACATCTTCCCTTGACTCTCCATGGGTCAGGAATTCAGGCTTAGGCCTTCAGTATGTGAAGTGTGAAGGGCTGCCACTGTATTAGTCATAGAATCTAATGACTTTAAGCAGAATGAAGAATATAATGTGGTATAGATCATTATAGGCTTACCAATTCCATTGCTTACCTTGGTACCACTTCACACTTTGCATACTGAAAACCTGAGTCTGAATTCCTGACCCATCCAATCTCCCAGGAAAGTCAAGGGAAGATGTGATTGAGTAAGAGATTCAGGACTGGCCCCATGTAAGTGCAGAGATCACTTCGCCCACCACTGAAATGCAGCCACTCCTGTGGTGAAAAGCAAAAAAATCAAAGTTTTTAAATCATAATTTCAGGACTTCAGTAACTCAGTCAGAGGTTAGGTGTCTATTACAGGAGTGGGTGGGAGAGGCTCTGTGGCCTGCACTGTGCAGGAGGTAGGACTAGATAATTACGATGGTCCCTTCTGCCTTAAAGTCTGTGAGTCTGTTTCTTCTTTCACACACCCAGAGTCCGGTCCTGCTCCTCTTGAAGTCAATAACCAAACACCTATTGACTTGGAGTTGGAACATGCCCCTCTGAAGTGAGATGAAGAGATTTGTAAGAAGAAGGGAGTTAAAACCACCTTAATTAACTTTTAGATGTTCCTGAGACACTGACTTCCTACTTTGGTCTAAGGAAGGGGCGGGGGAATGTGATTTCTCAGCATGCCAAATGGCAGAGTAGGAAAAGGACCATTGTTTATTTCTGAGTACTGGTATCATGCTTGGCAGTGGATGTAGATGACAATCTCACTGATAACAAAGAGTTTACAGGCTGAATGTGACACAGATAATAGTGTTAAAATATATCTGCCTCTTGCAAATTGAACTGAAACACTTATCTATTAGAGAAATGTGCAACTAGAGCCAAAACCCATTAACTATGGCATAATCGAGATTATACCATCTGTACAAAAGTGAGGTGAAAGGAAAGCTGTCACCTTCATGCGGAACCCCCCCGACACTCAGTATTTATGTGGGTGCCCCAAATGCAAACTACCTTGCATGAGTGGACAAAGATCTAACGCTCCAGTTCCCCTGTTGTTAAAAGTGTAGCCAATTGAGTGACTACACTCATGATTCATCATTAAAAATGTCTGAAAGCAAAAAATCAAGCTAAGTCAATTTATTGCCTAAAATCAAAACAGTACAATACAAAAAGGAGACATACATAACCCCTTCTTTTGGGAAGCAATTTTTATGTTGCAGCATGTTCTCCTTGCACAGTAGGCATGCTACAAAATACTCCTCCCAAACTACCTATATTTATATCATAGCTAAAAACATTCTGTACATCACTCAAGACTAAAATTTACCAATTAATTTTTTTAACCTTATTTTTCTGGTACCATTCTTTTTGAATACAAAATTCAAAATCAGTTGGACATAGAGGTACATGCCAACCTATGCTTGGACACACCACTTATGTATGTTGTGTTTGACAGGCTTCCTATTTCTAAAGCCAAAGCTGACTTCAGCTTTGCAGAGTGTTGTGGGATACTTGAGATGGGTGAACAGAATTGGTGGAAGAGCATAATATATTCATTTAAAAGAATTTTCCTTGGCCCCTATCATATGTGTGTGAAACACCTATTAATGTTGGTGATTACTATGCCTAACATATATGTATTGGCTAACACCCCACATTACCACACCCACATTATCTGCAATGCCATTTGGTTTGTGGGTAACATAGACCAAATAGAATGTAATTAATAAAGAATGTAAGGTATACTGTACTGAATATACTATTCATGTTCATAATTTAATAAAATATAAAATATTGTGATTGGGCAAGAATATAAACATAATTTTTATTTTTAGTAAAAGCCTCTAAATTTGTCTTTGCTTGAAGTTGCCACAGAATTTCCAGCTTTCCATAGAAATGAACACCAGGATACATGAAAGACTTGAGAACTTTGCCACAGAATTTACGCCTCAGAGAGCATGAGACCTTAGCTACTGGGAGAAGTGAGGACCTCTCCCCTTCCTACATGTTACTGGTACAGTACGTTCATTTGATAAGTGAATACTGTATGATTTGAAATGTCATGAACAAATGTAACTTCACTGTTCAGCTTATAGAAATACAAGTGCCCCATGAATAATGTTGATATGAAAGGAATTTGAACTATTTGAATATAAATGTCAGTTTAATAACTTTATTTGGCAGAATGACTCTATTTGTCAATCTGGTCTGTTGTGTATCCCAACTGGCAGCTCCAATATATTTCAAATGTAAATTTAAATCACTCAGTGTTCTCTCAAATGCAAAGTGAGTGTGTATAATAGTCTAAACTCTATTATTTTGGCAGTATAGTAGACATTAGAAAACCCTGCACTCATTGCAATTGTTTGTGTTGACTAGATACATTTTGGAAAGTCATTTTATGAAAGAGTCCTGTGCTCTTTTGGAAAATCTTTGAATATCTGTTTATCTAGAAGTATCTTTGGAGATTTTCCAGGAATTAGTAAGGATAAGTTTGAACATTTCAGTGTTTTTCTTTAATTCTTTCTACTCTTCATTCCTGTTAACTCTTTAGGTGGATAATGATTTTTCAGGGATACCTCAGAAATATTTCTATAATAATTTGGTGGGGCGAGTGAATTCAAATGTAGTTCTTAACAAGAGCTGTGGAGTGAAGTCAAATATCCTTAGCAGGTCATTAATCCTTTAACGTTTCATACTCAAAAAATACAGGTTTAAATATGGTGGTTTCTTAGGTTTGATTTCCCTTATAATTTAGATTGTCACAAAAATAATCAAAAGATGTTTTGCTTATGGATTTCCAAGATACTAAACCAAATTCTGCCCTCAGTCAACATCCTTGCAACCCCACTGACTGCAGTAAAGAGGACAGTTTCAGCATAGAGACCAACGACCAAGTTCAAGAGCAAGTTCTTTTCCCTATAGATGGGAAGCTTGCACTGCCACAGTATGTGCTGTAAATATTATATGGATAAAGAGACGTTTCAGTTGCCTTTCACCAGCGCAACAAGTTTCAGTTGCCTTTCACCAGTTGCCTTTCACCAAAACAAAACAATTGTCACATATAAATATGTGCAAACTTCTACTTTCAGTAGCACAGTACAAATCCATTGACCTCAATAGGGATGAAGAGGTAGTTCATACTCTATACTGTATTCATTTGTTGGTTTCCATGCTGAGACTACCTGTAAGGGGTATAATGTCTGGGTACATGTGTTCACTGGGAAAGGGACTTGGGCCACCATTTTCATATGGACTATTAAACAGGAAACAGATGAGAGTCAGTATTCCTTACTACTGACTTTGATTAGATTTGACTTAATAACCTGGGTCTCACTTTGAATCCATTGATCTTACTGTGCATCCAACACTCCTATTAATAATTTCAGTAGTAATATGCCTATTGCCTAACATGGGAGGGATAGCTCAGTAGTTTGAGCATTGGCCTGCTAAACCCACAGTTGTAAGTTCAATCCTTGAGGGGACCATTTAGGGATCTGCTGCAGAAACCTGTCTTGGGCTTGGTCCTCTTTTGAGCAGGGGGTTGGACTAGATGACCTCCTGAGATCCTTTTCAACCCTGTTAATTCTATGATTCTAAGTACATTCTTCATAACCAGTCAGTGTTGATAGTTATTATGGAATTTACAGGAAATAACCCCAATATGGTACTGTTTTTTCTTTCTGGAAAAATCCTACAGAGACTAATAGGGATGGGAAAAATATATTACAAAAAAAGTATCAGGCCTTTCTAGCAATGATTCTAAAATCCTGTAGGACCTGTTTTTCTGAAGTGTTAACTGGAGTAGTGACAGCTCGGTTTCTGAAATCCAAGTCACATGGAATTTAATAAAGACTATTATTTCTCTAGGTTTTTTTTGAGCCATTCTTTGAAAGGCAATATAGTTTTCTATTACATAGGACAATTAAAAAGGGACCTCTATATAATGGGTCCTACCCCTTTCCACAACTGCAGCTGCTGTTATGGTTGATAGTAGCGGTTCTCAAACTTCATTGCTCTGTGACCTCCTTCTGACAACAAAAATTACTACATGACCCCAGGAGAGGGGACCAAAGCCTGAACTCACCTGAGCCCTGCTGCCTCAGGTGGCAGGGAACCAAAGCCAAAGATTAAGTCCCAATGTCCTGCGTGGGGGTGCAGCCAAAGCCGAAGCCCAAGGGCTTCAGCTCCAGGTGGGGGGCCTGTGACCTGGGCAGTGGGGCTTGGGCTTGGGCTTCAGTTATGGGCCCCAGCAAGTCTAATGCTAACCGTGGCAACCCCATTAAAACAGGACTATGACCCACTTTGGGGTCCCCACCCACAGTTTGAGAACCTTTGGTCTATATGCTAGAATAGTGGTTTCAGCCATTCATGCCAGTCACATTGGATACTAAGGCCACAGAATCCACTTAAATGCAGAGCTGTGACCTGGCCAGCTCAAAATGTGACCACCATACTAGTCTATGTGTAGTCAGCATGGGAAGAACCTTCTTATAGCATGTATAAAATGTGTAGTAAATTCTAGGTGACTGCTCATTGGGCAGAATCCCCCCTTGAGGCATCCTATGTAAATTTAAGTGGTGTGGATAGCCTTGTTCTAGACCTCTTCACTTTGAGATTAAGGGTGGAAACGTCCCCCATTAGCACAAATACAAACCCCAGATAATCAGGTTAACCCAAATACAGAGATCCTACAGCCTAGAAACAGATGAATAGTGTTAACGGCTAGATTCAATTAAGGTACTTAAGAGGAGGCAATCAAGAGGAAAGAAGATTAATTGACCACCTCCAGATTATCTCCCATCAATTGTTGACGGAATCACAAGGTGTGTTCCAAAGCTGTGGTTTAATTAAAGATCATCTAGAATTACCATGGTTTAATTATTTGCAGAGATTCATTATATCATCTGTTTCTGCTAGAAAGATACCAACTGTGACTTAGTGTTTCACAGTGAAATCAAAAGAACTTTAAAAAAGAAGTTAAAACTATAGTAAACTACAAATAGCAATGTATATTTAAAAAAAATGTCCTCTAAATGTAACTAGCTACTCACGAAACTAAAGTGACATCTTCTTGGTGAGAGAAAAGGATAAATAATTAAATCTGGTAATTCTGGATTATCTTTAATGTAATCCAGAGCCTTGAATGCTCTTGTGTGATCTTGTCACAATTAAGCGTCAATAATCTTGAGACTGGACAATTAATCTTACCTCATGAATGTTGCATCATTTATTTTCAATTGGAGACAGTTTTAGCACTAATCCTCTTTTTTTTCTTTTAGAAGACAGTGTGAGGTTTTTCAAAGCAAAATATGAATAACTTGTTATTTCAATTTTGGTAAGATGTATGCTTTTTCCCCTACATTCCTGGCTTTTAGCTTCCCCCTTGAAAGTCCCAGAGGTATTTTAAACATTTTCCTTCTCGTTTCCAGCCTGCTGTCGCTCAACATCAGAACATATTTTTCAGATGAAGCTTAAAACCCAGTATTAATCAGCCCACAGTGCAAGAAAGATCTTCAGCAGGTATAAAAGGGCTCCATTGACTTGAATGGGGCTATGAGAATTACACTAGTCTGCAGTAAACATCCTATTAAATCCAAATTAAATATGTAGTTAATTGCATGTAAGATATGATTTATAATACTACTTTCCCTAGGAATCTTTTTGCCAGTTACATTATTACTTGGCAAAACATTCATAATTTGCTGTTTGAAATCTGTTTGTTTATCTGTGGCAAACTAATGTTTAAATGGAATAAGCAGGGTAAACACCCGAGAATTCTTTATTAATATGTATTGAGTTTATCACATATTTCATTGTTACCATTTTGTTATTCAAGCAAAATAATGAGATATAATGCATAAACAGTATGATCTTTTTCCTTCAAACTCTTTAGGTTCTTTCTGGATTCCCCATGGATAGAATAGGCTACTTTCTGTTCATTATGGCTAACAATTTTACTAACGGGAGCCTGATTTTTCAGAAGGCCAAGGACAGTATTCTATGCAGAATTTCTGTGCCTCTGATTTGCCTATGTGCTTACAGTAATTATATTGCAAAGTCAGGAATTTGCATGTGCACATTCTTGAATAGAATGTACAATTGCAGTAATTCTGCATCAAAGTAGGCACACATTTGCATGCATAAAATACTAATAAAGAACACTTAACTTTCTGAAAATCAGGCCCATGGTATCCAGGATCAAAAATGTTAGCATAAGAAGCAAATTAGTATTTGTAAAGTATAGAAACAACAGCCAAATTGTTTCTTCTTCACTTACTGTGCTCAGCGTGTGTTGGCACCACTGCAGAGGCTCAGAAATCTCAAATGCTGTCAGGAAAACAAACCATGCCCTACAGACAGAACAAAAGGGTGAAGAAAAGCACAAAAAGGAAACCAGGAATTCATCTGTTTTTAACAAAAGAATGATATATTTGCCAACAGAGTGGTGGGAACTACTTCTCCTTGATGAATCATGCGTTCTCAGTGTGGTCTTTCCCCCTGCTGTTCGTTTCTGTTTGCTTGTAGTACAAAGGGTGATTTAATTTGTAGTGAACTAAAAAAAAACCACATATAATATACATTTGCAGTTTTTAATTCTAATTCTTTAATTCTAATTTTTTTTAAAAGTGCATTTATATTATGAAATGAAAAGGCATACTGCTTATTCAACACATATTTCTTATTTGGGTGCCATTTTTGTATCTTGATATGACTTTTTGTGTGTGTGTGAAATGTTTCCTTTGGTTTTAATCTTTGAATCCTTATGTAGTTTCATTTTGAATTTTGCGTTGAAAGTAGTTAAAAATCAAAAAGTCAGCACTTCATCTGCTTTGGGGGCCAAACCATGCAAAGAGGCAAGTTCCAGGCTTGCTTGCATGGCCATCTTAATAAACCTTTCTTTGGTTCATTCTAAACTCAGAAACTGAAATATGCAAGTTTTGTATGGTTTTGGGGCTTGTGAAGACTTTGTTCTAATCTTAATTTAGAAATATTGGCGTTTTCAATATTGGTCTGTGTGTGATCTTCAACATAGGCAGTGGAGCAGAGGGGAGGGGGGCTATTCAGATTTGGAGAGTGTGTGTGTAGGGGCTTATGGGATGGAGGGATCAGGCTGCTGGTGAATGGTGTGCATCTAAGAGGGGAAGAGGAGGGTTAAGAGAGGAGGAGAGAGGGCAGAGAAGGGACTCTATGGGCCCCTCATTTTAAATGATACTCCCCAACCCCCATTAAATGATTATGAAGGATGGGATTTTCAACAAAGCATTAAGGTATGTATACACTGCAGATGGAAGGCAGACTTGTGCTAGCTCAGTTCAAGCTAGCACACTAAGAATAGCAGTGTGGATGTTGTGACACTGGCAGAGGCCTGGGCTCGCCATCCAAGCTCAGATCCAAGGGGTTGGGTGGACTTGAGACCCGAACTGCTGCCCAAGCCACAACATCAACACTGCTATTTTTAAGATGCTAGTTCAGCCGGAGCTAGTGCAAGTCTGTCTAGCTAGCTTGAGAGACTCGCTCCCAGATGCAGTGTAGACATACCTGAAGTGATTTAGGAGCACAGGTCCTATTGAATGTCAATGGGCTTTTCAGTCATTTAGGCCAAGATCCTCAAATATATTTAGGTGCCTAACTCTCTTTGAGGATCTGGCCCTTAGGCATTTCTGAAAATCCCATCCACTGTAAATATTGCAGATTGTTCCCATTGTAGTGTGTAGATGCTGCAATTTTGTGTCCATTGCCTTTTTAATAGACTCACTGAATACCTTGTAACGTGGAAGACTGTGTGGTGTGGCTGTAACATGAGTTAGCTAGTGATATATGACAACGCAGAACAGATGTAGTTTGTTTATTGTATTTTAAAGGAGATTCTTAGACGTATGGCCAGTTCTTTGGCTAGTCAGCATAGTCCCAGAGTCAAGTATTAAATCTGTGTTACACAGTTTCCTTCTGAGTGTATACCAGCTCTGTCCGTGAGCTCAATGCCTGCCTGCTGCTGAGTATGCAAAAGAGAAATGAAAGAAGACAGAAAAAAGAAGAGTAATATTTGTTACTGTAAAAATCTGAAATTATTTTATTTGGGTTATTCTTACACTTAATTGTGCGCATTTAAAATTTGCTCCTATTACCTGATATGTTAGTGCTCTGCTCGCGTCTCAATGCAGGACAAAGGCATTTCCTACTTTTACCTCCCTCTCCAAAGTCAATCTTAGCTGAACTCTTCTGGCCCAGTGTGGGAAGTTGCTCCAGCTGCATTTATTACTGCACTAAGCCAGTCTTTCTGAATCTGTTTTCATATTGCAACTTAATGGCACAATCCTGAGCATCCACAAATCCCCAAGATGGAGACTCATTTGGATTTTCAGCTCGCAGATAAATTATGTCATACTTTTTCCTTTGGCATCTGCATGGCTGTCATTGGGGTGCTGTCCTCAGAAAGATGATGGGTCTGTTAAGGGAAGATAACGTGTTGATCACTTTCATGCGTTCTTCAACTGCTACTTGATCCTGTCTGATTCTGGCAAGAATCCTTTTTCTGTGATTGCTATACACAAAAAATAATGAACTGCTGATTCCTTTGAACAAGGACACCCTTAAAACACTCACCAACCCTTCAAGACTGGCTACTTTGCTGCTTTTTTTATGTGCAAACTCACTATTTTGAACACAGGAAAAGTACCAGCAGAAATGTCATCCATACTAAAATGCATTATTATTATTATTTACTTCTATTACCCTTGTGCCTAGGAGTCTTAGTCATGGACCAGGACCCCATTGTACTCGGTGCTGTACAAACACAGATGAAAAAGATGGTCCTTGCCCCAAGGAATTTACAATCTAAGTATGTGAGAAGAAGCAAAAAATGGATGCAGATAGGGACAGACAAGGAAACAATCAGATTATCTTGGTCAGCATAGTAGGCAGTGGTTTCAGCACACCAATGGTCAAACTGTTGTCAAGTTTTCTGTAGGAAACATGGCAAAGAAGAGTTCTGAGGATGAGTTTGAAGGTGGATAGTGAGATGGCTTTCCAGATGCTTACTGAGGGTTCCTCCCAAGCATGTGGGGCAGGATGGAAGAAAACACAAATGCGTTTGTTTGAAATGTTAACAAGTGGGCAATGGAAGCTGTCATCTGGGGTCAAATGGAGGTGAGCGTCAATAGCAAATGACTCATTCAGAGTGAGAGATGATAGCTACAGAGGGGTTGACCATGAAGGGACTTGAAAGTGAATTTGAAGTTTGAAACTTGAAATGTGGATGTTGATCTGATGGAAAACGTTTTGAGCTTTACAGCTCTGTATAGTATAGGTGCTGGGTACCTTAGAAACAATATTTCTGTTAGTGAGATTCTGTGACAGCTGAGATTAGTGTTGCTATTCAAGTCAATAAATTCCCCTTACTTGCACAAGAGAGGAATGAAGATGGACATTTTCAATGATGGGCTTCCTACTGAAACCATTAAGTCTTTGCCTAGGTGAGGACTAAGTAAAACTGAATACAGTCCTGGGAACTTGGCCTGTGAAATACTATTGGTGGAATTGAAGAGGAGAAGGTGGTTTTTATGAAGTTTGCTGGAAAGAAGATCCCTCCCCTTCCTTTTCTTCTTTCACTGTCCCAGTTCAGCTGATTTTCCATCCCCTATGTGTTGTTGAGCTTTCACTTCTCACCACAACTCTAATATAGTGCCCTAATTATTTCTTTCTTTTCCCTCTTGAGCTTCAATTTCATATGCACACAATAGACCTTGGAAATTTATATGAGGATCTATTTTCTGTATATGCCTTTTGTATTGTACTGTATAAAATACATCATAAACAATACTGGCAAAGGAAAAAATCTCCTAAATAACCAATTATATTTTTAATTTTGTTCTTTAATGTATTTCTATGTACTTCCCAAAGAAATCTTGATCACTTTCATTTTTATGAAGAATAATTACAGTAGAATTAGAGTGAATAGCTATAATCTGTTATAAATTCTATTCAAAATGCAGAAATTGAAAGAAAAGCTCACTTAAAGGTCAAATATATTACTTTTAATATCATATTCTGACTTTTCGGAGAGTAAATGTGCTTTTTAATGGAAATACATTGTGTGAGACAATTAAGCAAAGAGCTGAAATAAGAATAATGGAAATATATCACTTCCAGAGGACTTTTTTGTACAAAATATATGTTTTTAATTACATTTTTATTGAAAATTTTATGTGGTCACCCTTAAGAAGGTACCGTCAATTTATTACATTTATAGGAAGACAATACTCTACAGTAGCTAAGGCACTGGAGCAGGAATCAGAAGACTTGGGTTCTATTTCTGCCTCCGCTACTGACCTGATGTGTCATTTGGGGAAAGTCACATCATTTCTCTTCCTGTGAGAGATTATTTTGTAATGAGATTCTCCCTTGTAAGATTCTCTGCAATCTAAAGCTGAAGGCCAGAGTCTGTTGTGTGACCTGGCTTCTCTATGCAGGTTGAACCAAGTGGCTAAAAAGCTGGCATGTTAGGTTAGCTGCGGATTTTTCAGTTTGAACGTATCCCTGAGTGTGTCATAGAGCTGATGTATGTGGGTCCTGTGCCACTTTGTTTCATGGACCCAAAGTCAGAATGTGTTGTGGGCAGGAGGAGGGCCACTATCAGCTCTCATACAACCCCCCTGTGGGACCAGATCAGTGTAAAGCTAGTTTAGAATTATAGAGTCCCACACAGTTCCTTTACACTCCTCTAGTTCCATCCCATATCTGTGCCTGTAATCTAGGCCAAAAGACATTTAGTAAAAGCCCATTTTTATTACTCTGACATTCTGTTCAGGACACCCAGAACTGTGATCCACTTTTTTACCCCTCTGCCTCAGCATGTGAGACCTTTGCTGGTGATTAGACTGTCATCTCCCTGCTGCACTAGTCTGCCTTCCTCACCAGCAAATTCCTCAAGATTCTGCCAGTCTTAACCTTGCTTTGCAGGGATCATTGAACTCAGTTCCTGAGTTCCCCCAGTGAACTCTTTCTGTAGTTCCTTTCCCTGGACACTCTCAGAAGTTATTAAGTTTGCTGCCTCCAGCAAAACAGTGTACCCACCAACCTGCTAGGTTAGCTGAATGCTCACACTTCACATTAATGCACAGTACTAAGATGGCTTTGGAATAAAACAAGAATAAATTTATTAACAGAAAACAGATGAAAGTGATACCAAGCAATAGAAAAAGAGAGGTAAGGTTACAGACAAAACAAAACACTCTTTCCAGTAACTAAAACTTAATTCTAGCAAGATATAACTTTGCCTAAAACAGTTTCTCACTTACTGCAAGTTAACAGCATCTCCTGCCCTTCAGGACAAAAGGATCCAGCTTTTCACAGGCTCACAGGTTATGATTCCGTATGCCCCTAAGAGATATCTATATAACTAAAATGTCTTTCTGCTCCCATTATATTATCCAAAGCCAATTGTCTCTGCTTCAAGAGCCACTAAGCTTTTTGGGGTGCAAACTCTGTCCCTCAATGTGCTCCCTAAGCTGCTGCTTGTTAGCTTGATGGCTTTATTTACCTTATATGTAAAGGTACTTTCCTTGTCCTTTGCTTGTAATCAAGCTAGTTAGAAAGATGAATCCACATTTCTTTTGTCTAGGGTATACAAAACACTGCCTCCAAAACACATTTTAAGAACATATTTCCAGCACCCCTACATAATTCTTTGTACACAACTCGTGCATATATCATGCAATAGGTTTCAGGATCAGTGTGTCACCAGTTAACATATGATATCTTACAAGACACCTTTAGATACAGATTATGAGTACAGTGTGTTAGAGCAGTAATTGTGTCAGGCCTGATATGAATTTATAGTATGGTGGGCCCTCTGCCAGTGAGGATTGAGGAGCTCTCATGGTCACAGTTACTTTAGGTGCAACCCAATACGACAATTCAGAACTTCAAGCAGACATTAATCCTTACAGAGTTTAGAAGAAGAAGGATCAGTTGCCCTCTAACATAAGACATAAAATAGTATTTATAGAGCTGTTATCACTAGTAGATATGACCAGCGAACAAAGAATTCTTAAAAGGCTTTAACCTGATTACCAAGTTTGTGACTACAGTTTTGCACCCACCAGCTAATTGTCAGGGCTCACACTTCACATTAATGCACAGTACTAAGATGGCTTTGGAATAAAACAAGGCTCACACTTCTAATTGATGGCTGCATGTATAACTGAATATTCATATCATATAGTTAGCTGTAAAATTATGTGTTTTGCACTTACAATGACTTGCAAATGCAGAATTGCACCCATATAATTGGACGATAATTCTGGCAATTAGTCTCACTATGTTATGTACTATAATATAAGAATTTTTAAAAAAAAAGATCTAAAACAGAGGAAGACGTTTCAGAATGACATCATACATGATATTAATACATAGGCTTGGTAGTTAACCTATCCCCAATGGGGTATGAACTGATACATTCTGTGTTCGAAGATTTGAGAACAGGCCCCAAATGAGGCATTGGAAAAAGGACTATCATGTACAATGAAGTGCTTTAAAAAGCTACTCCCGCTGAAGTCAATGATATGTACCCATTTTCTGCAATGGAAGGAAGACTGGCCCACAATCCTCTTTATCCAAGTAATGACTCTTAATGTTTTCAACAACTTGCCGTAACATTTTAGACATTACCGATCAGTTCTGCTGCCAGTGAATTGTGCTAATGCCTTCTGTGGGAGTAAGTCCTAAATCCTACATGAGGTGTTCCAATAGGTGTTCATTTGTGCTTTCTTGAATGGAGAAAGAAATTGCAAGAGGAATTTTTTTCATTTCATGTTGTGCTAAAGTGGTCATGATTCCAGCTTGTCCAAGCTATAGAGGTATATTGTGGCATGATATATTTAATTGGAAAGTTGAATATTTGCTTAAACAGGGTGAGCCTCCATATAATAATTGACATAAAATGCTATTTGGAGAAAGACATCAGTAATTTAAAAATGACACAGTCCTTGTAACAGAAATGATACTTGAGCTCAAAGCCTAGTGAATACTATAAAAGTATTAGTGAACATTCATTTGACTGAACAGTGAATTTGCTTTGATAATACTAACAAAGCTTCTATTTTTGCTTTTTGCAAACATTCATATGAACAAAAATTTGTTAGTAAAAATATTCATATAAAGGGGATAGTACCATGAATAGTGTGTAACCTGTTTTACTCTCGCAAGCCACAGTTGGGGGTATAATACCGGGGATAGGGGACATTGCATTTGGGGCAAATTAGAGCAGCATTCAGGTTGCTCCAGTTACCTCAAGGGTTAAAAATGCTTGAGGATAAGCAAGTCAAAAGGCAAGTCAACTTTGTTCCCCAGTTCTTCATGGAGCCAAGTGAAACTCTTCTGCATCGATGATTTAGACCAGGATTTTAAATAGACTCTTCTGAGTTTTAAATATAGCAGGGGTGGCCAACCTGGGCCTCAGAAGGAGCCAGAATTTACCAGTGTACATTGCCAAAGAGCCACATCAGCAGCCCCCTATCAGTTCCCACCCGTCCGCTCCCAGCGCCTCCCATCCACCAGCAGCCCCGTTGATCAGCACCTCCCTACCCACACCTCCCGATCAGCTGTTTTGTGGTATGCAGGAGGCTCTGGGGATGGGGAGGAGGGAGGGCACAACAGGCTCAGAGGAGGGTATGGGAAGGGATGGAGTGGGGGCAAGGCCTGTGGCAGGGGTTGAGCAGTGAAAACCCCTGGCACACTGGAAAGTTGGTGCCTGTAGCTCCAGCCCCGGAGTTGGTGCCTATACAAGGAGCCGCATATTAACTTCTGAAGAGCCGCATGTGGCTCCAAAGCCACAGGTTGGCCACCCCTGAACTATAGTGTCACTAGTGCAAACTAACTATATTTCAAAGAGAAACTATTTTAACTGCATTCAGATTTTTTTTGCTTAGACAAGGAAAAGTACTGGATCAGAAATACTTAAACTATATTTTGTAAAGTTACATTTGGGCAAGGGATCTGTCAGTTACTACTGACTGACTGACCTTTCCTCCTCTATACTATAGGAACATCTTACTGCTTAAATCAATAGTTCTATGGTGGAAATAAATGATTTATGTCCACCAAGGGCCATTTATTTGCACAATGTAGAAAATAACATTTATTTGTAGTTTGAAAGTCCCATTGGGGGTTCTAAAGATATATTCTAGCACATTATATTCACTACACTTTCCTCTACCTGAAACCAGTGAAAAGAAAGATGGCTTAATATACAGAAATGTGTATGAGACATAAAGAAAATAAAAGATCAAAGGGAACATAAAAATGACAAAATCAAAATGACATGGATATACTCATGTAGAATAAAGAAACAACAGGGGGATGGGAAGACAAATATTCCTGCCCTTCTAGGCAAATCGTAAAACAGAAATTAAAATCTTATGCTCAACAACCTAGTTTTAACAATAGGTTTAAAGACTGACCTTACGCACCCCAAAAATGACCCACACTTCTCATACTAGTGAAAGAGGGCAATGAAAATATTTTTCCTATAAGCCAAGAGAAACCTAGAGAAGGATCAGCAGAAAATAAAGTTAAGATTAAAAATGATTAGTGGTGAAGTTTGCAATAACAGCAGATAATCAGTAGTCAATTAGTTTCAAAAGGAATATTTTGCAAAGCAAGTAGATCAAATGTTCTTGGAGATGATTATACAGCTTACCACAATTAGGTAAATCTCAAGGAGCTAAGGACCAGAAGCGTACAACAGTTCTGCCAGTCCCATGCCTTCAGGAGAAAGAATCAGAAATGGGCTGTATAGTGCCCCAAGGCTGACAATGGCAACCTGTTCAACTGCAAACCTATCATCTTTCCTGCCTGCAGTCCACAAACTTGTCACCAAAGTGCTGAATGAGTACCTGCAAGTCTAGATTTCCACCCAACATAGACAGAAGGCAAGTGTTTGATTGGAATTCTTCAGTCAATCTTCTTTACTATGATAAAGGAGCTACTCTAACGACAAATCACTGAAACACATTATTGTCTGGGTGCATCGCAGTTAGACACACCCCATTGCAGGGTGTTAAGCCCAGAGTCAAAAGTTTGAGTTTTTGGCTCAAGCGGTAAGGGTTCCCCAACTGTTCCTTGTTCCTAAGGAAAGGGGGCCCAGTCTCCTAGGTCAGTGGAGCTGCCTTTGTCTTCAAAGATGGGTGCCCTAATGGACAGCATCTGTGCAGCCCTCCTTCTGTTCAGGGCAGCATGGCCAAGTGGTCAGGTTCGATGCAGCTGCCCTTTAGCAGGAAGGCGTGCTCCTTTGGGTGTTGGCTGTACCCTCTTGTGGGGCCTTCAGCACAACTGGCTTCTGCCACCTGAAGCTCCAAGTGCGTCCTCTCAAGAGCCTGTCGCACAAACCTGCTTTCCTCCCCTGTCAGCCCAGACTGAGCTGACCTGCTCCCTTTTATATTCTGTCTCCAGTCGGAGCACGCCCAGCAAGGGCAAAGGGGCATGGCCTCTTTAGCCCACAAAATGCAGCTAACCCTAGCTGGGCCCGTGCAGGGTAGATACACCCCATTGCAGGGAAATTTACCAGTTAAAAGTGAGGCTTTGATTAAGTGGAAAGCAAGTTAGTACTAAGGAGTCTGTAGAGATAAGGCAGTGATTTTAAAAAAATAAATAAATAAAACTACTTCTATGACCTGATATGCTTATCCAAGGTGAAAATCCAAGGCTTTCTGAATTGAGCCAAAATCTGTTATTTACTTAATAAATGTTTTGTGCTTTTCTTCTCTGCTGGTCCATTTATCACACTGTGACAGGCTATTGTGTGGAATACTAATCAAAAGCCTACCTGCTGCAATGTACATAGAAGTTATTGTTTCATATATATTAGATATATGATTAGTACTAACAGTAATAATAATGACGATAACCAGAAACAGTGAGGACCATCTTTCTTCGCAATGGTAGCTTCCAGGACCACAGGTAAATGAGTCAAAGAAAAACTTCTCTTGCACATCAGATTTTTCTTAGTGGAAAAGACCAATCTTTAACTAGATGGGCTTTGGTTTACATCATATTCAAATGAGTACAAACTAATAATAGCATAACATAATGTTTGCACTCCAACAGAGACATTCTCAAGTCTCCTGTTAGCTTCCCTAGTTATGCCCAGCCTCACACAAGGTGGACAGCACAAGTGTTTAGATTTCACTCTTGCTTTCCAGGCTAGTTTTGGTCAACTCAATTTAATTCCTTCTCCAACAGTGAGCACAAGACACATATGTTATCTGATGAAAGAGAAGAGCCTATAAGGAGCCTATATGTTTTGGGTACTAACTATCTTGGAGACTGCCTCTTTCCTAGCAGCATTCTGGCCCAATAGTTGAGATCATCTGAGGTGCTCCAGGTAATAGCCCAAAGTGTTAGATAGCCTGAATCTAATCCCTTTCTATTTTATTTCAGATTATTGTCCATCACAGTTCACATTCCAGAAAGAGATGCAGTGGGTGGGGAAAAAAGGGGCTTGCACCCTACAGCTCGGTAGGTAAGAAGCTATAGAATGGATTTAGCAATTTACTTCTCAAGCTGAAACAAAGTGACTTCTCACAAGCTGAAAACACCTGGCAAAAAACTGAGAGCTGGAACATCAGCTAGCCACCAGTGTTGCCTCCCAAAGGTAACAAATAAACAGTTGTCAGAGATAAGCCATTAGCTCCTTCATTTAAGTCTCTTAGTGGAGACTTGTAATGCCAGAACAAGAAATGTAACAGCACATTAATTCAAACTACCTGGATTCATGGTCACAGCTGGTGATAATGGAATCTCACAGGATTCCTAGCTCCTTAACATTCCATTTGTACTGCAAGAAAAGAGTGCCTTTTGTACAGGAACCTAATGATATGCAATGGGATTCACTGCACAGAAAAACCCTTGAAAGATAAGGTGGAACTTTAAGGTTTCAGGACTGTAAAAACTTGCAACTGGATCACAGATTCAATGAAGTGATGGGTAAGGCAACTTAAAAAAAGAGAAACTTCAGAGCACCTGGAGAAATCAGAGAGAACAGATGCACAGGAAATGAGATAAAATAGTAAAGTGAAGAGGGAGAGAGACTGAAACAAAAAATTGTAGCTGGGCAGAAGGAAAAAGAAACACCAAGATGATGATGGGAATTACCATGGAGATACTGAAGTCTAAAAATCACACATACATTAGAAATTATTTAATCAGTCTTTTCATGAGGAATGAAGAACCGTATGTCCTTGTATATTCATGAACTCTAAGGTCAGAAGGGACCATCATGATCATCTAGTCTGACCTCCTGCACATTGCAGGCCACAGAACCTCACTCATCCATGTTAGGGGGCTTATTTCCCTGGTCCTTCTCGCATGAACAGAGAGCAACAATACCCGAAGTCCAAAGGTGCAAACAATTTGATGTTTATTGGGGTGAACTTCAAGCAAGCATGATTCCAGTTTCCTTCCTTAGTGTCCCCCTTCCAAGCTCTGACACCACAGAGCCTTGTCTGTGTCCCTGTTTCTGTTCCCATCCCGTTCCCATTTCCCCCTTTAGCAAAACATGATCCCAATTCCCCCATCCCTGGTCCCTGTTCCCATTCCCCCCTCTACTTCCTGATTGACTGCAGACTATATAGTAAAACCTGAGTTTTGCTTAGCTATACCTTAACCAATCATTTTACTGAAATTTAACTAACCACCCTAACATATTGTAACATGGTTATTTAACAAGTTATATTCCACCACCTTCATTGGCTTACACCCAACAAAATTAATTATACAGTAGGCAGAAACAATTACAGAACCAGACAGAGACCATGCAAATAAACGTACAAAACAATACAGAAGTGAGGATTTCACAACTACACCTATACAGACATAAGGGTTTTCCAGCTGTGTCTATTGATAAGTGAGTTCTTGCCAGATAGGATGCTATTGAACTAAGCTTCCTTTTACATCCTAATAGCCCAATAGCACCTTATTTCAGTGTGACTAGTTTGGAATGTGAGGATGTGACCATACATTGACCATACACTTCCCAGCTTATGGCTGCCTAACTAATTTTAGCTGAAGGCCTTAGCCTGTCACAGTAAGAGAAGGCCATTCCACAGATTCTTTCTTTTATATCTCTATAACTAGCTAAGTGATAAGAATGCACCTAAATTCTTAAAGTATAGGCCTTTGCAGACAGGGCTGAATATTTATATCCTAACAACCCACTCCTATTATAGATCCATAACCTCTGGTTGAATTACTGAAGTCCTCAAATCATAGAATCCTAGGACTGGAAGGGACCTCAAGAGGTCACCCATCTAGTCCAGTCCCCTGCACTCATGGCAGAACTAAGTATTATCTAGACCATTCCTGACAGGTGTTTATCTAACCTGCTCTAAAAAAATCTCCAATGATGAAGATTTTAAAATGCCCCTAGGCAATTTATTCCTGTGCTTAACCACCATGACAGTTAGGAAGTTTTTCCTAGTGTCCAACCTAAACCTCCCTTGCTGCAATTTAAGCCTATTGCTTCTTGTCCTATCCTCAGAGGTTAAGAAAAACAATTTTTCTGCCTGTTCTTTGTAACAACCTTTCATGTACTTGAAAACTGTTACCATGTCCCCCCTCGGCCTTCTCTTTTCCAGACTAAACAAACCCAATTTTTTCAATCTTCCCTTATAGGTCATGTTTTTTAGACCTTTAATCATGTTTGTTGCTCTTTTCTGGACTCTCTCCAATTTGTCCACATCCTTCCTGAAATGCGGTGCCCAGAACTGGACGGTATACTCCAGTTGAGGCCTAATCAACGCAGAGTAGAGTGGAAGAATTACTTCTAGTGTCTTTCTCACAACACTCCTGCTAATACATCCCAGAATGATGTTAGCCTTTTTTGCAACAGCGTTACACTGTTTCCTCATATTTAGTTTGTGATCCACTATGACCCCCAGATCCCTTTCTGCAGTACTCCTTCCTAGACAGTCATTTCCCATTTTGTATGTGCGCAACTGATTTTTCCTTCCTAAATGGAATACTTTGCATTTGTCCTTATTGAATTCCATCCTGTTTACTTCAGACCATTTCTCCAGTTTGTCTAGATAATTTTGAATTTTAATCTATCCTCGAAAGCACTTGCATCCCCTCTCAGCTTGGTATCATCTGCAAACTTTATAAGTGTACTCTCTATGCCATTATCTAAATCATTGATGAAAATATTGAACAGAACCAGACCCAGAACAGATCCCTGCAGGACCCCACTTGTTATGCCCTTCAAGCATGACTATAAACCACTGATAAATACTCTCTGGGAATGGTTTTCCAATCAGTTTTGCACCTACCTTATAGTAACTCCATCTAGGTCTCATTTCCCTATCTCTTTTTTAAGAAAGTCATGCGAGACAGTATCATAAGCTTTATTAAAGTCAAGATATACCAAGTCAACTGCTTCCCCACTATCCACAAGGCTTGTTACCCTGTCAAAGAAAGCTATCAGATTGGTTTGATATGATTTGTTTTTGACAAATCCATGCTGACTGTCACTTATCACTTTATTATCTTCTAGATGTTTGCAAACTGATTGCTTAGTTATTTGATCCATTATCTTTCCGGGTACAGAAGTTAAGCAGACTGTCTTTAATTCATGGAGTTGTCCTTATTTCCGTTTTTATAGATGGGCACTATATTTGCCCTTTTCTAGTCTTCTGGAATCTCTCCCATCTTCCATGACTTTTCAAAGATAATTGCTAATGGCTCAGATATCTCCTCAGTCAACTCCTTGAGTATTCTAGGATACATTTCATCAGGTCCTGGTGACTTGAAGACATCCAATTTGTCAAAGTAATTTTTAACTTCTTCTTTCCCTATTTTAGCTTCTTCTGACCCTACTTCATTTTCACTGGTATTTACTATGTTAGATGTTCAATCACCCCCAACCATCTTGGTGAAAATCAAAACAAAGAAGTCATTAAGCACCTCTGCCATTTCCACATTTTTTATTATTTCCTCCTGCACCCTCTCACTGAGAAATGGGCCTACCCTGTCCCTGGTCTTCCATTTTCTTTTAGTGTATTTGTAGAAAGTTTTCTTGTTACCCTTTATGTCTCTAGCTAGTTTGATCTCATTTTGTGCCTTGATCTTTCTAATTTTGTCCCTATATACTTGTGTTAGTTGTTTATATTCATCCTTTGTAATTTGATCTAGTTTCCCCTTTTTGTAGGACTCTTTCTTTTGATTTTTAGATAATTGAAGATCTCTTGGTTAAGTCAGAGTGGTCTCCTGTCAGACTTCCTATCTTTCCTACGCAGTGGGATAGTTTGCTCTTGTGCCCATAATAATGTCTCTTTGAAAAACTGCCAACTGTCTTCAATTGTTTTTTCTCTTGGACTTGCTTCCCATAGGATCTTATCTACCAACTCCCTGAGTTTGCTAAAGTCTACCTTCTTGAAATCCATTGTCTATATTTTGCTGTTCTCCCTTCTAACATTCCTTAGAATCATGAACTCTATCATTTCATGATTACTTTCACCCAAGCTGTCTTCCACTTTCTAATTCTCAACCCAGTTCCTACCTATTTGTCAAAATCAAATCTAGAACAGCCTCTCCATCTTCTGAAATAAAAAATGGTCTCCAACATATTCCAAGAACTTATTGGATAATCTTCCCAGCAGAAGTCTGAGTAGTTGAAGGGTTACCCCATCACCACCCTGTGCTTTGGATGATTTTGTTAGTTGTTTTAAAATAATCTCATGCACCTCTTCTTCCTGGTTAGGTGGTCTGTAGAAGACCCTTACTATGATGAAGGCATTTGATACGGTCTTGCATGATATTCTTATAGATAAACTAGGAAAGTACAATTTAGATAGGGCTACTATAAGGTGGGTGCATAACTAGCTGGATAACCGTACTCAGAGAGTAGTTATTAATGGCTCCCAATC
Organism: Gopherus evgoodei; assembly: GCF_007399415.2. Classification (NCBI taxonomy): domain Eukaryota; kingdom Metazoa; phylum Chordata; order Testudines; family Testudinidae; genus Gopherus; species Gopherus evgoodei. Next base: position 289,805,164 of record NC_044322.1, on the reverse strand, counting down.
CTGCTGGAAAGGTATAACAAGTGGGGTTCCGCAGGGGTCTGTTTTGGGACCGGCTCTGTTCAATATCTTCATCAACGATTTAGATGTTGGCATAGAAAGTACGCTTATTAAGTTTGCGGACGATACCAAACTGGGAGAGATTGCAACTGCTTTGGAGGACAGGGTCAAAATTCAAAATGATCTGGACAAATTGGAGAAATGGTCTGAGGTAAACAGGATGAAGTTCAATAAAGATAAATGCAAAGTGCTCCACTTAGGAAGGAACAATCAGTTTCACACATACAGAATGGGAAGAGACTGTCTAGAAAGGAGTATGGCAGAAAGAGATCTAGGGGTCATAGTGGACCACAAGCTTAATATGAGTCAACAGTGTGATACTGTTGCAAGAAAAGCAAACGTGATTCTGGGATGCATTAACGGGTGTGTTGTAAACAAGACACGAGAAGTCATTCTTCCACTTTACTCTGCACTGGTCAGGCCTCAACTGGAGTATTGTGTCCAGTTCTGGGCACAGCATTTCAAGAAAGATGTGGAGAAATTGGAGAGGGTCCAAAGAAGAGCAACGAGAAAGATTAAAGGTCTTGAGAACATGACCTATGAAGGAAGGCTGAAGGAATTGGGTTTGTTTAGTTTGGAAAAGAGAAGACTGAGAGGGGCCATGATAGCAGTTTTCAGGTATCTAAAAGGGTGTCATCAGGAGGAGGGAGAAAACTTGTTCACCTTAGCCTCCAATGATAGAACAAGAAGCAATTGGCTTAAACTGCAGCAAGGGAGATTTAGGTTGGACATTAGGAAAAAGTTCCTAACTGTCAGGGTAGTTAAACACTGGAATAGATTGCCTAGGGAAGTTGTGGAATCTCCATCTCTGGAGATATTTAAGAGTAGGTTAGATAAATGCCTATTAGGGATGTTCTAGACAGTATTTGGTCCTGCCGTGAGGGCAGGGGACTGGACTCGATGACCTCTCGAGGTCCCTTCCAGTCCTAGAGTCTATGAGTCTATGTCACTCTTGTTTTTTACCCCTTTATCCTTACCCAGAGACTTTCAGCAAGTCTGTCTCTTATTTCCATCTCAACCTAAGTCCAAGTGTATACATTTTTAGTGTATAAGGCAACACCTCCTCCTTTTTTTACTTGCCTGTCCTTCCTGAGCAAGCTGTACCCTTCTATACCAATATTTCAGTCATACATATTATCCCACCAAGTGTCCGTGATGCCAACTGTCATAGGTGTTTTTATTTACTAGCATTTTGAGCTCTTCCTGCTCATTCCCCATACTTCTTGTATTAGTATACAGACATCTAAGATACTGATTTGATCCTCCCCCCAGTTATGCCTTGTCTCTCCTTTATCCCTGCTATAACAGCCCATGCTCCCCCCAAATTACAAACTTTGTTCCATGTCACCATGTTCTTGACTTACCTGTGGGTTCAAAACCTAGTTTAAAGTCCTCACTGGGTTAGCCAGTCTGTATCCAAATATGCTCTTCCCCTTCCTCGATAGGTGGACCCCATCTCTGCTTAGCAGTCCTTCTTCCTGGAACAGCATCCCATGGTCAAGGAAGCTGAAGCCCTACTGGGAATGCTATCTTTGCAGCCAGACATTCCCTCCAATAATGGTTTAAAGACTTCAAGTTACAGAGAAGTCACCATTTATGCTAGTTTAAATCTGCAAAGGGACCCATGCACCGTGCTGCAGGGGAAAGCAAAAAGTCCCTAGTGTCTCAATCAATCTGACCGGGGGTAAAATTCCATCCCAACCCCAAATATGGTGATCTGTTAGACCCCGAGCATGTTGGCAAGACTCACCAGGCAGATCCCTGCAAAAGAATTCTCTATAGTAATTCAGAGCCCTCCCTATCTAGTCGCATTGCCAGCCATTGGGGATTTTTGACATGGCAGTCACCAGTGGGCCACATGCCATTGTAGGCAGTTCTATCATACCATCCCCTGTACAAACTATGAATATCAGTCTTGAAGCTAGTTAGGTTTTTTGCCCCTACTTCTCCCCTTGGAAGGCTGTTCCAGAACTTTACTCCTTTAATGGTTAGAAACCTTTACCTTATTTTGATCCTAAACTTGTTGATGGCCAGTTTACATCCATTTGTTCTTGTGTCCATACTGGCACTTAACTTAAATAACTTCTCTCCCTCCCTGGTATTTATCCCTCTGATGTATTTATAGAAAGCAATCATATCTCCCCTCATACTTCTTTTGGTTAGGCTAAACAAGCCAAACTCTTTGAGTCTCCTATCATAAGGTAGGTGTAGCGGGGTGGTCACCCTCTCCTGCCTGGAAAGGTTTAAGATAGCCCTGGAGAGCGCTGGGCAGGTGGAAAAGCTGGGCTGATGGGGGAAACAGCCTCAGCTGTGGCCACACCCCAAACAGACCCAGCTGGCCCTTATAAGAGGGCAGTGGATCAGGAGAAGACAGTCTCTCTCTGCCTTCAGAGAGAGACAGAGAGGGGGTCCTGGCTGATGGGAAGCTCAGGGTACCTAGAGTGAGGCAGGGCTGGGGAAAGGCCAGAGGGGTTGGGGAGCTCCAGGCTGGCAACTTCCCAGGCTGCAGGGCCTTGTCCAAGGCCCCCATAGAGGCACTGGGTTGCAGAGAGAGGCAGCAGGTCCAGACCCAACCTTGACTATGAAGAGTGGCTCACACTGCAGTCTGCCCCAGGCTGTGGGAGTGGTTGGGGACTGGCAGTAGCCTACGACTGAGGTGAGGTGGGGATGGGGTGGGGGTTTTCTGCTGAGGGGACACCTTGAGACTGGGGGGTGTACTGGCAGGGGGCAGCACCCTAGATAAAGGGACATCGGAGTGCAGGGAGAGACATGGGGGCCAAGCAGCAGTGGCATACTGGCCTGCAGAGGGTGCTCCAAGGCTGGCAGAGCTAATTCCCGGAAGAGATGAGCAGGAGGCTCTGCAGGGGTGAGTCTGCATAGTTACAGTAGGAATATACCCAACAAGGCATGGTTATTTGTTTCCCTACCCCTTATATAATTCATTCTACCATCTACTCACAAATTCTTAGCTGTAAACCTTTAAAATTCCACTTATCCTTTAGCGGATTTCCTGCCCTGGAAAATTTTCATTGAATAACATTGAATTTGTGTTTGGGAGGGGAGTGAAGGCACAGGACACTTTAACTCACTACAATGGAATTTTATCTCAGCATTTTGGCAACATTAAAAAACATGAGATTTGCATTTTGGTAACATTAAAAGCATGGTACGATTTGCACTGACAGTATCGACTGTTACTAGAACCCCTGGGGGAAGGGATAGCTCAGTGGTTTGAGCACTGGCCTGCTAAACCCAGTGTTGTGAGCTCAGCCCTTGAGACCACTTTAGGGATCTGGGGCAAAATCAGTACTTGGTCCTGTCAGTGAAGGCAGGAGGCTGGACTCAATGACCTTTCAAGGTCCCTTCCAGTTCTAGGAGATAGGATATCTCCATTAATTAAAAAAAAATCAGTCATATGTCTTTTGGATACACCTTTGTTTCTTTCTGTTTCAAAATCATTGTTACAGAACTGAAACAAAAAGGTGCAGCAGAAACTTGTCAGCAAAAATATTGATATTCCTGTCAAACAAAGCAATGATGTGGCCCAGAGAGAGGGATGAGCATTTTAGCAGATCCCCACTGACTGAGCCAAGACAGGGCCTAGTTGTCTTTTTATCTGCTGAATCTGAAAGTTCTTACATCAGATCATTCTGATTTTTCCTGCTACTGATGTTAAAATGTTATAATATAAGTAACAGATTATGCTGATCTGCTATATAGTAACAAGGAACTTTTAAGCAGTTCCTTTTATATTCTCGACCCTTTGGCCTGAGCGGCTAGCTAATATTTGTGGCCTTTGGGGTTGTTTCCATTAGGAGGAGAAATAGATTATATGAATCAGGTATTTATTCTATGCAATTTTATTTATTTACAAAGAATTCTGTTTCCCTGAACACAGTAGGAAGTTTCCTCCACAGTGATGGCTGAAAGGCAGTTTCCTTCCTCACAAACCTCAGCCTGCCTTCCAGCACTCTGCCTAAAAAGAAGCACTCTCTCAGCTTCCTCGAATCTTAAGATGGTTAAAGAAAATTTAGTTTGATAGCATTCTATCCATCAAAAAATCACTTATCAATAGTTAAAACAATGAGGGGTCCTTGTGGCACCACAGAGACTAACAAATTTATTTGGTCATAAATTTAGTTGGCTAAAACCCACTTTATCAGATGCACAGAGTGAAAAATATAGTAAGCAGTATATATATATTACAGCACATGAAAAGATGAGAGTTGCCTTACCAAGTAGGGGGTCAGTGCTAGTGAGGCCAATTCATACATGGTGGAAGTGGCCTATTCTCAATAGTTAACAAGAAGATGTGAGTATCAACAGAGGGAAAGTTACTTTTTGTAGTAATCCAGCCACTCTGTCTTTATTCAGACCTAATTTGATGGTGTCCAGTTTGCAAATTAATTCCAGTTCTTCAGTTTCTCATTGACATCCGTTCTTGAATTTTTTTTGTTGAATAATTGCCACTTTTAAGTCTGTTATTGAGTGTCCAGGGAGATTGAAGTTCTCTCCTACTGGGTTTTTAAGATTACTATTCTTAGTGTCTGATTTGTGTCCATTTATTCTTTGGCCAAACTGGACAGTCTTTATGCAAATGTACATGGCAGGGCATTGCTGGCACATGATGGCATATATCACATTGGTAGATGTGCAGGTGAATGAGCCCCTGATGGTGTGGCTGATGTGGTTAAGTCCTATAATGGTGTCCCTTGAATAGATATGTGGACAGAGTTGGCAATGGGGTTTGCTGCAGGGATTGGTTCCTGGAGTGTTTTTGTTATGTGGAGAATATTTGCTTCAGGTTGGGGGGCTGTTTGTAAGCAAGGACTGGCCTGTCTCCCAAGGTCTGTGAGAGTGAGGGATCGTCCTTCAGGAAAGGTTGTAAATCCTTGATAATGCACTGGAGAGGTTTTAGTTGGGGGCTGAAGGTGACGGCTAGTGGTGTTCTGTTACTTTCTTTGTTGGGCCTGTCCTGTAGTAGGTATCAATAGTTGTGGTTGTAAAAGCCTCATTTTTTATTGCTTTGTCATTATGGTCCCCACTTCCCTACCGTTTATCTATATGGTCTCTGTCTGGTTCTTTAATTGTTTCTGTCTGTTGCATAATTAATTTTGTTAGGTGTAAATTAATTAAGGTGGTGGGGTAGGATTGGTTAAAGAATTTTGTTACAATATGTCAGGATTGGTTAGTAAAATTTTAGTATAATGATTGGTTAAGGTACAGCTAAAAAGGACTCAAATTTCATTATATAAACTGGGGTCCAAAAGGAAGTTATTTGGGAACCAACTCCAGGATATAGCCCCAAAGATCAGAGCTGCCAGACCTCAACACTCTGCCAATGACACTGTGCAGAAATTGGAGTCCCCCAGGCGATTCTGATTCTGACTGGCTGTCAGGAAAAGTTCATGTGTCTTATTGGAAGTGGTAAGCACTGTATAGCGTGTGCAGTCTGTTTTTGGTAATTGTTAATAAATAGAGGTTATGTAGTATATTACTGTGTAAGGCTCTTTCACTGGTAGAAGGTCCTGCAAACCTTCAGAAGTAGAATACACCTGGAGCCCTACAATTTGGAAAAAGGTGGGGTACCCTAATGTGTTTAAAAGTCAGTCTCCAGGGAAAACCATGGCTCAGCTTCTGCCTAGGCCTTACATCTGGCCAGTGATTTGTGCTTCTATTGTTTCTGCTCTCTTACTCTGTAAAAGGGCTCAACGGCTTCTTCCATTTAGCCAGAATGAACGGCAGCTAGCATACCTATCAGCATCAACAAGGTCTGTAATTGCTCACAGATCTTGCTGGCAGTCACCAACACCCTTCTCAGATGGCTGAGGATCTGGGAATATCCCATTATGGCCTGTCCCTAACAAAGTGCACCCACATTATTTTGTCTGCTATGTAGTTGCTGCCTGATACTTAAGAGCAGAAATATCTTCCTCCACTGGTAAAACACAGTGGGGCAGATCCAGGGATGTGGCTAATCTCCACAGAGTGCAAGTTAGGGAGGAAAAAGAAAGTGCAAATGGATCTTAAAGATCATCTTTGTATTCCTCTGACCTTACTATAGCTCTGTGAGGGGTTGATCCCCATGGGCCATGTTAAGGTGTTCTAACTCATGCCAGTTGCAAATGGCCATTAGATCTAGCATAGCTGAGGATGCATGTGGCACAGACAAATCATAGTATACCTGCTTTCCCTGCTTTGCCAGCACAAGGGACCGGGTGCTGTTAGAAGCTCCTGTGTCATCTCTTCACACACAGAAGGCTCACACTTTCACCAGCCAAGCCTCCCTGGGCCAATTCAGTTGGCTTTTAGGGTCAGATTATGCTGACAGTGTGGAGAAAAGCTAATTGCACTGTGGCCTAGTGTGTGAAGATGTTTTCCCAAGGGCTAATTTTATAGGAATTGTAGTTGAAATCCTGATCCTTTGTTTTAAATGTCTAAAAGAACAGCAGTCCCCAAAATAAGTTATGATGACTCCATAGTCTTTTGGATCTGTAAAAAGTCCTTTTGCTCTCACACCCGTCTGTCTGCCACTTGAGTAATTCAGGACTGCTGAAGATATGAAAGAGCAGCGTACTAGCCATTGCAGCTTGTGGCAACCTGTCCATTATAAGAGAACAATCTTATCTCATTTAGAAAACTATCAGATGCAATATTAATTTTCATAATCTGTGCTGTATTAAATCTGATTTTCCGGAAACCAGATTTAATACAGCCATCGCTATTTGCTTTATCTATTTTAGAAGGTGATTAAGGTGCGTGACATTTATTCTGATTGTTGTGCTCTTTAACGAGCTTCTCAGAAATGAACTTCCTTTTTGGAGGCTGCGGCTGGAATTGGCATTCTTAGGAAACAAATTAAGTAGATTCCAGTTCTCTTGACAGGATTTTCAACCACAGATTCCTATCACCGATATCAGCAGAGCACCAGAGGAGCTACAAAAGCTCTTTGAAGTTCACTAGTTCCGTGAGTACTGTGAGTTACGTGACTTTATTTTTGAGTTCACTGAAGATGCTAATGTTCTGCCTCAAATTAAAGCTGAATTGTTTGAAACATTCCAGGAAGCCTTTGCTGGAGCATCTTCAAAGCTTAAAATGTGGCTGAAGTTAGTCAGCCAGGATGTGAATATCTGGAGGGAAACAGACTTTTCTACCCCACAAAGATATCTTTTGTGTCACACACTAAACAGCAATTACTGGCTAGAAACAGTTTCCTTCAGAGGAGTTAGACATCGATGCAGTAGCACTGGCCTCAAGCCCCACTGCCAACCAATGACAAAGTTTGAAATGCTTGAATTTGTACTGGAAATCTAGAAATCTGTAGGTACCATAATTACCATCACTATTTCTTCAGTGTCATTAATAGTGCTGATAGTGAGTGCAGCTGTAGTGAATTAAAACAGTCTATTCCCAAAGGCAAAGGTGTCTTTAAGAAACCAGCATCAGGAAAGTTCATCTCTTAAAGAGAAGGATTATTGTAAATAGAACACTTGCGTATGTAACTCTTCTGCCAGCTGTTGTTGGCAGGAAAAAAGGCTGGGTTAAAATATGTAGATGTTCCTCTTGACATTAACTAACACTCTGTCTCCTCCCACCCCCTGAAACTTGGGAAAACTGACTACTTTCCCTGGGTGCCTTTAATAAGGAAATCTTCTCTCATGAGTAGTGAATCTGTTTATAAAACCAGACAATTTTATTAAGAGGAAAAGGAACACAGTATTAATTTGGGAAAACACAACAACAATAACTTAACCGTATTGTATGTTGTCAAGGTTTTTCCCCCCACTTTGAACTTTAGAGTACAAATGTGGGGACCTGCATGAACACTTCTAAGCTTAATTACTAGCTTACATCTGGTAACACTGCCACCACCCAGAAATTTCAGTGTCTGGTGCACTACCTGTCCCCCAAAAAAACTTTCCCCTCCCTGGGCTGCCTTGAGGGACTTCACCAATTCCCTAGTGAACACAGATTTAAACTTCTTGGATCTTAAAACAAGGAGGAATTAACCATCCCCTCTCCTTTCCCCCCACCAATTCCTGGGGAGTCCAGACCCAATCCTCTTGGATCTTAAAACAAGGAAAAATCAATCAGGTTCTTAAAAAGAAAGCTTTTAATTAAAGAAAGAAAAGGTAAAAATGATCCCTGTAAAATCAGGATGGAAAATGCTTTACAGGGTACTCAGATTCATATAGACCAGAGGGACCCCACTCTAGCCTTTGATTCAAAGTTACAGCAAACAGAGGTAAAAATCCTTCCACCAAAAAGAAACATTTACAAGTTGAGAAAACAAACATAAGACTAGTCCGCCTTGCCTGGCTGCTATTTGGAATTTTGAAACATGAAAGACTAACTCAGAAAGATTTGGAGAGCCTGGATGTACGTCTGGTCCCTCTTAGTCCCAAGAGCGAACACCACCCAAAACCAAAAAGCACCAAAAAAGACTTCCCTCCACCAAGATTTGAAAGTATCTTGTCCCCCCATTGGTCCTCTGGTCAGGTGTCAGCCAGATTTACTGAGCTTCTTAACCCTTTACAGGTAAAAGGGACATTAACCCTTAACTATCTGTTTATGACATATGTATATTTATAACTGCAGAATTATACAAATAATTGTGGGTGCTCACTGTGATGTTGCACTCCATATGTTTATGGAAATATGCTTATGAGTGTGAACTTAATGTAACTGGACTATGCTTTATGCAAAAAGTCTCTTGTAAGGCATCATTACAAAGCTTATAATCTACTTAGTGTGGTCATCCTATTTGTATGAATGTATCATTGTTGTATCTGAAGCTAGAAATATAAAGTATTACTCTGAAGTCCTATTGTAACTATGCAAAGTGTGGGCCATTAATGGTGGCTTGGAATCTTGATGGCTCCCATTAACTAGGACAATTGGTTGTAAATGGCTCTGTTTACTTGTAAGCCTTCCTCTATACATATAGACGTGAACATGTCACATGATATTTAATCCTCTCTGCCATCTGTGGAATTCATATATTTCATCATGGAAAAATCTACTATTTTAAGGATTTTCACTATTAATATTTCAGATGTTTTCATTACTCATTTCATTTCAAAGTAACCCAAAAAGAAATATCAACTCAGATTGTTAAAATATGCTAAAACATCTGTCAAGAGCAGTTGATATAATTTCTCCCATTTTGTTTCTATTATCTTTTCTATTAACAAGCAGTAAAACTGACAGATTGAATTTTTGTTGTGAGGCAACAAATGAGAGCACATGAACATAGATTCTATTTTCTAAGCATTTAGACCACATAAACGAGCACTTGCAGTTCTCTTGAATGTAATTGCAACGAGACACGATAGTTCTCCTTCATTTAGTTGATTTGATATCTCACTGTGGAAATGAAAAAAATAAAAACAAAATGAGGCAGAGAAAAATGCTTGCATAGAGGGAGTAGAACTTTAGAGGATCTGTGCGAACCTCAGCACAGCAGTAAATGGCAGCACCGCTCCTTTTAACTTGCAAGATTAATGATTTTTAATGCAGTTAAAACACATGGATCAGTAGCTAAAACAATAAGAAAAAAATACTAGTGAAAACCCTAGACATTAATAAAAGACTCGGTTGATGCAGATGGATGTAGCAGAAACAGGACATCAGTGTAGTGGTTGTTTTTTCTCTCCACAGAAAATCTTTTTTCTTTAATCTATGTGTTCTTTAACTCTTTAGTTGTTTTTGAGTCACAGGCATGTAAAAGAGCCATTACACTTGTCCTGTGGCTGAACAATGACCAAATAGATTTGGAGTGGAGGATGGAAATTGCCCACGCTCTAAGTTTTCAGACACAGGAGCCAAGCTGTCCATGGAATGTTTAGCATGGGTTGGTTATTCTATGAAAGGGGCCTTCTGTTCCTAACGTAAACAGCATACGCCCACTCAGCATTAAGGAGAGATGACCATAATCTGTCTTCATGCTCATGAGTCCTCATTTTCTGGTGGAATATTATGAACAGAAATTAAGGGTTGTCATGGAGCACCTTGTATTTTACATTGCCAAAATATATCGCATTTGGAAAAAATACAACTTTATCCATTTTTAATGTCCAGGAAAATTATTCCCAGTGGGAAAGGAAAGTGTTTCTGAGTTTATTAGATATTGTATAAAGAGCAATACCATGGGAAATTCCTTGCTTGCCATGGAGGCTCTATCTAAGAATATTGGACTGCTTCAAACTGAATTAAGAGACCAGTTAGTGGGAATCTTTGCCCAGATCCCAAATCTGGGGAAGAGTCTACATCTTAACCATGGTACTCTCCTTCGCAAATCTTGCTAAAGAGTCAGTGCTAATGACTACTTAAACTCACTTCAATGGTGCCAGTGCCAAGGAGACTGGCAAATATGGCTAAAACCCTGTGACCGTCTAGGACAAGATCACATTGAGGATGTAGAGAAATACGGTGACTTCCTTTAAACTGATGTCAGGGATGATAACTTCCCACTCTGAAAGGAAAGAAAGCAAGAGGTCAATATTCAGTGTCTTTCAATCCCATGCTATTTGATTCATCACAAGGCAGAATATACTTCCATTTACTCCTGGCAGGAGTAAATCATTTTCTGGTACTTTATGACCTGCTGAAAGATCTATATGCTCTAAGATATCTTGAGGTAGCCCCTCTACAACCATTTGTGGAATTTCTTAGCTTTCCTCATTCAACCAAGCCGCAGCAACTATACTTGCCTACAAAGATACCTCCTGGGTATCAGAGGATGAAAGCCAGAAAGACATGGAATACTGGTAGACATAGAATACAGCACTGGTGAAAGTGCTGGAGGAGCCAACTAGGGGCAGAGCTCTTCTAGACCTGCTGCTTACAACCTGGGAAGAATTAATAGGGGAAGCAAAAGTGGATGGGAACCTGGGAGGCAGTGACCAAGAGATGATCGAGTTCAGGATCCTGACACAAGGAAGAAAGGAGAGCAGCAGAGTATGGACCCTGGACTTCAGAAAATCAGACTTTGACTCCTTCAAGGAACTGATGGGCAGGATCCCCTGGGAGAATAACATGAGGGGAAAAGGAGTCCAGGAGAGCTGGCTGTATTTTAAAGAATCGTTATTGAGATTGCAGGAACAAACCATCCCGATGTGTAGAAAGAATAGAAAATATGACAGGCGATCAACTTGGCTTAACAGTGAAATATTTGCTGATCTTAAATGCAAAGAAGAAGCTTACAAGAAGTGGAAGATTGGACAAATGACAAGGGAGGAGTATAAAAATATTGCTCAGACATGCAGGAGTGAAATCAGGAAGGACAAATCACACTTGGAGTTGCAACTAGCAAGAGATGTTAAGAGTAACAAGAAGAGTTTCTTCAGGTATGTCAGCAACAAGAAGAAAGACAAGGAAAGTGTGGGCCCCTTACTGAAGGAGGGAGGCAACCTAGTGACAGAGGATGTGGAAAAAGCTGATGTACTCAGTGCTTTTTTTGCCTCTGTCTTCGTGAACCAGATCAGCTTCCAACTCCCAGGAAGAGACCAGCCCTCTGTGGAGAAAGAAGTGGTTCAGAACTATTTAGAAAAACTGGACGAGCACAAGTCCATGGGGCCGGATACGCTGCATCCGAGGGTGCTAAAAGAGTTGGCTCTGCAATCACATCTGCCATTGGCCATTATCTTTGAAAACTCGTGGCAATCAGGGGAGGTCCCAGATGACTGGAAAAAGGCTAATGTAGTTTCCATCTTTAAAAAAGGGAAGAAGGAGGATCCGGGGAACTACAGGCCAGTCAGTCTCACCTCAGTCCCTGGAAAAATCATGAAGCAGGTCCTCAAGGAATCAATTCTGAAGCACTTAGAGGAGAGGAAAGTGATCAGGAACAGTCAGCATGGATTCACCAAAGGCAAGTCATGCCTGACTAACCTAATTGTCTTCTATGAGGAGATAACTGAGTCCATGGATGGGGGGAAGCAGTGGGATGTGTTCTATGTCTAGTTGGCAGCTGGTTTCAAGCGGAGTGCCGCAACGATTGGTCCTGGGGCCGGTTTTGTTCAATATCTTCATAAATGATCTGGAGGATGGCGTGGACTGCACTCTCAGAAAGTTTGCAGATGACACTAAATTGGGAGAAGTGGTAGATACTCTGGAGGGTAGGAATAGGATACAGAGGGACCTAGACAAATTAGAGGACTGGGCCAAAAGAAACCTGATGAGATTCAATAAGGACAAATGCAGCGTCCTGCACTTAGGACGAAGAATCCCATTCACTGTTACAGACTACAGAATGAATGGCTAGGAAGCAGTTCTGCAGAAAACGATCTAGGGGTTACAGTGGATGAGAAACTGGATATGAGTCAACAGTGTGCCCTTGTTGCCAAGAAGGCTAACAGCATTTTGGGCTGTATAAGTAGGGGCATTGCCAGCAGATTGAGGGATGTGATCTTCGCATCTATTCAACATTGGTGAGGCCTCATCTGGAGCACTGTGTCCAGTTTTTGGCCCCATACTACAAGAAGAATGTAGAAAAATTGGAAAGAGTCCAGCAGAGGGAACAAAAATGATTAGGAGGCTGGAGCACATGACTTATGAGGAGAGGCTGAGGGAACTGGGATTGTTTAGTCTGTAGAAGAGAAGAATGGGGGGGAGGGGATTTGATAGCTGCTTTCAACTACCTGAAAGGGGGTTCCAAAGAAGATGGATCTAAACTGTTCTCAGTGGTTCTTGATGACAGAACAAGGAGTAATGGTCTCAGGTTGCGGTAGGGGAGATTTAGGTTGGATATTAGGAAAAACTTTTTCACTAGGAGGGTGGTGAAGCACTGGAATGGGTTACCCAAAGAGGTGGTGGAATCTCCTTCCTTAGAGGTTTTTAAGGTCAGGCTTGACAAAGCCCTGGCTGGGAGGATTTAGTTGGGAATTGGTCCTGCTTTGAGTAGTAGGTTAGATTAGATGACCTCCTGAGGTCCCTTCCAACCCTGATATTCTATCATTCTATTCCTTACATAGGACTTCTATATATATAGTTTGACTTCTATATTTGAGATGGGTGGGTCAAGGACTTGGGAGGGAGAGGCTTGGTGGGGATCCGTGTTTGGGGGGGTAGGGCTTGGCAGGGGGACTCTGGATGCAGGGGATGAAGATTGGCCAGGAAGGGATTCATGTGCAGTGATGACTTGACAAGGGAAAGTATAAGGGGTAGGGCTCGATGGGGGGGTGTCTGGGTGTGGGAGGCTCAGTGGGGGAGGGTCTGTGTGTGTGTGGAAGGGTTTGAATGCAAGGGGATTGAGCAGACATGGGTGCAGCTCCCCATGCAATGACTTCTTCCCCCACGAGGCTGAGGAGTGATGGGACAGGAAGCAGGGGAGATGTGTGGAGCTTCCTGTAGCAGGGGAGGTTCCTGGTGCTGGGTCTGACCCAGCCCCAGCTACTCCAGGGGAAGAGGAAGTCCCATTCTCCACCCAGCAGCCAAGCTAGGTGCAGGATTCCAATGCCCCAAGGGTAATTCACTCTGTCACTCACGTGGACTGTACACTGCACAGACGCTTGGCAAGCAGCTCAGCCGCTTGGCTTTCCTGGGTTGCTGATTTCCTAACTTCCCCTTACACAGATCAGGAAGGAGAAACTGATGAGCTAGCAGAGAACTCCTGGCTACCCACCCCACGAACGTTCCTCTGTGCCCCCCTAGGGGATTGAGGGGAGAGGTGGTGAGCAGCAACTCCAGGCACTCTGTGTCTACTGCTCAGTTTCCCCATGTGGGCTGTGACATGAGCCAAGAGGAGCTGCCCCCTGCCCTGCCCTGCCCTTATGTGGGCAAACTGACCAGCTGGCACAGAATGCTTCAAATCATTGCCAATCCCCCTTTCTCCCCCCTGCTTTCAAAATCTGGGCGCTCCCCCACATGTTGCCTTTGTAACATATCCAATTTGAGGAGGCAATGCCCCCCATGCACTCACCAATCTCCTCCCATGCTTATATGAGATACCAAATGGAAATATACAAGCATACTAGGTTTTCCTGACAAAACCAGATCTAATTAGATACAAGCAAAGAAAAGCTTGTCTTAGTATTCCCATGCATTCAAATGACTAACCCTCCTTTAGACATCTTATAAAGCACTATTGTGTTAGTGGAAGTAATGAAGCTTTGACCAGTGCTTTTGCCTCAAGTCTATACACAGTAATGGAGATGAGAACAGTGATGCCTTTCTCTATATATGTGATGATATGTGTGTTTTACATAGTCATTATCTTGATTGTAGCATAGTCAGTAAAGCTCCTCAGAACCTCCAGTCACAGTACACATGCTATAAGCTGTGCAGGGAGATTTTCAAATCAGGCTTTTATGCTCACAGCAGAGAATCTAAGTGCTCAGTGTTCTATGAATTTGGTGGAATTTTCAAAGCTGAGGATGAGCAATAATCTAGTTCTGCATGTTCAGACCCACACTGCCTAGTGCCCTAACACCAGCTCATCCACTGGGATTTTCAAAAGGCAACAGTTGCAATAGTTAATTATACCCAGTTACTGTTGTGCCTTCCTGTTTTTGAATGCAAAAAGTGTCTCTCCACTGCTCTGGGCCCTATACTACCTTCAGAGAGGGTCTCTGGCCTCTTTTGGGTAACAGGAGGGACAGACAGGCAGAGTATGCAAGATATCCAAAATGCACAATTGCATTAGGGACAACACCCCACACCACTCTGGCTAGCTGCAAGAGAAATATTTTAGAACAGCAATATACAACACATAATAGTCCCCTGAACCATATTTTGTCCTCAGAATGAGACATTCCCAATAAAAAAAAAATGAAGGCCCAAAAGGAGCACTTCTGGTTTAAGCATCAGACTGGGACTCAAGAGTTCCTATGTGACCTTTATCTTAATCTCTCTATGCCAAAGTTGTCTACCTGAAAGAATGGGGATAATGCTTCCTTTTTCCCACAATTTGTCCTGCTTCTTTAGAATGTAGGATGTCTGGGGGATAGAGTCTCTTGCAGTGTGTAAGTACAATACCTAGCCCAATGAGGCCCTAATCTCAGTTGAGATGCCTACTTTATGCCTACATGCTTGCGGAAGCGAGCCTGCCAGGCCAGGTTGACAGATTCGGGTAGTTGGGCTCATCCTAGCATTCTCAAAAGAGCTGTATACACAGGGCTTTGAAGTTGTGTCTCAGGCTGCTGCTCCGGCTCTGGAGCCTAGGGAAGGTGCTGCACTTCAGATTCACAGTAGTGTGGCTTTGATTCACAGTATGGAAGGAAGTGATTGAGGTAAGGACTGATGTACCTAAATGCATAGAGAAATAGTGTTTTCATACAAATTACCAATTGTTCCCGATCATTTGTTTACCTTTATTATTTTAAATACACATGATTTGATGTGATGCAGTGATAGCAACACAATTGCTTAATAAAATAAAAATCTTTCGTTATACATACTTATTAGAAAAAGGACATTAATCCATTGCCAGACAGAGCAGCTCCCATTACCACACCAAAACCACTGTAACAATAGAACCTCTTTAAAAGATAAAAAGAAGAGCATAAACAAGTGCAAATGGTGAAAACATGAACAAGATAGATACCCCCTACTGTTGCATGTTGTCATAACTTTAGTCCCAGATTTGGACCTTAGCGTCCAAAATATGGGGGTTAGCATGAAAATCTCCAAGCTTAGTTACCAGCTTGGACCTGGTACTTGCTGCCACCACCCAAAAAATTAGAGTGTTTTGGGGCACTCTGGTCCCCTGAAAAACCTTCCCTGGGGACCCCAAGACCCAAATCCCTTGAGTCTCACAACAAAGGGAAATAATCCTTTTTCCCTTCCCCCCTCCAGGTGCTCCTGGAGAGATACACAGACACAAGCTCTGTGAATCCAAACAGAGTGACTCCCCCTCTCCGTTCCCAGTCCTGGAAACAAAAAGGACTTTCCTATTCCCCAGAGGGAATGCAAAATCAGGCTAGCAAATCCAACGCACACAGATTTCCCCTGATTTCTTCCTCCCACCAATTCCCTGGTGAGTACAGACTCAATTTCCCTGAAGTAAAGAAAAACTCCAACAGGTCTTAAAAGAAAGCTTTATATAAAAAGAAGGAAAAATACATACAAATGGTCTCTCTGTATTAAGGTGACACAACACAGGGTCGATTGCTTAAAAGAATATTGAATAAACAGCCTTATTCAAAAAGAATACAAATCAAAGCACTCCAGCACTTATATTCATGCAAATACCAAAGAAAAGAAACCATATAACTTACTATCTGATCTCTTTGTCCATACACTTAGAAATAGAAGACTAGAAAGTAGAAACTACTTCTCCAAAGCTCAGAGAAAGCAGGCAGACAGAAAACAAAGACTCAGACACAAACTTCCCTCCACCCAGAGTTGAAAAAATCCGGTTTCCTGATTGGTCCTCTGGTCAGGTGCTTCAGGTGGAAGAGACATTAACCCTTAGCTATCTATTTATGACACATGTCCCCTAGCCCCTGTTTGCCTTTCCCTTCCTTCCACATTTGCCATGCACTTGGGTGACGCTATTCACAGTGGAGGTGTCAGCATCAAGGGCTTCATGGGGCACAACTGCAGGGCTCAGCCACTCATAGGGCTTGATTCCGTGGACTACCCAGCTACAGAGTTGTCCAGGCTGTTCCTGGACAGCAGCGCAGTGTGCTGCGGAGGAGACTCAGGCCTTAGTGCATGTGATACCACAAGAGCTGGTACTTTTGCCACCACCAATGATAGCAATTGCTCAAACGGTTTTTTCAACTGAGCTCTGTCATACTCCCTTAGTTGTCATTCCTTTTTCCAGGAATTTCACAGCAAGTGCCTGCTCCCTTGGAGAAACCCTGTCCTTGAGTTGTGCAGCCAGCCTGAGCCTTTCCTCTTGCTTATCACCATGCCTTTCTTCTACCCATAAGTCCCTCTCTCTTTGGCACTGGACCTCCTTGTTGGCATGCATGGTCATTCCTAGTACTCAAATGAAAATCCACTCTTTTGCTGACCTGGCACCAGAGATTATCCAAAATCTGGCTAAACTCCCATGACCATGAAGCAGAGCACTTTTCAAAAGACTCTTTCTGGTTGGTATCCATTGCCAATGCAGAAGGTCCTCAAAGATGCCTTTGCAGTTCAATGGTCAGAATAAAATGGAAGGGTTAAATGCCGGCTCACTGAGTTGCTGTCCTAGGACAAAGAGGATTGCCTCTGTTTCCTATTAATAGGCAATTCTTGGTTGAGAGAGGACAAAGAAAGTCGGCCCATGGGATTATGGGATACTTTTGGAGAACACTCAGGATTTGAGTTAAGGTGGAAGGAGATGCATCTACACAGCAAAGCAATAGTACTCAAACCCTGAGTCCCATCTTGACTTGGCCTTTAACCCTCCACCCTTGCTGGGGCCGAGAGATTTGTGTGTAGACAGAGGATGGAGGGAAGTTTGGGCTCAAACCTGAGTCTGAGCTCTCACTTACATTGCAGTGTAGACATACCTTAAGAACAACTTTAGGACAACTAATACCAACTATCCATAAGGGAGTGTCTCCAAGTTTTCTGGTGGGAGGTTTTGGGACTTTCTTCAGGTAGTACCATCTTAAAAGACTCAGGACAAAACAAAACAAAATCAAAGGCCACTGCACATAATAGAAACACAGTGCTGGTTTTCACAATGTTATCAGTAATTTTCAAGTATATATCATATCTTTCAAGTTAGTCAAAAAGTCAGGGCAAATTTTCTGTTCATTGCACATCAACATCCTACAGTATTTTTCTTAGGCCACAGGGGTTCCTTTCCTACAACAGGTGTATTTAGTAGTGTCATGCTATCTTTCTGCTTTGCCCTTCTTGTGAATAGGCAGGCTATTTCTCAGAGGCAGAGGGATTCTTGTGGGTTTCAGTAATATGTCTTCTCCAAACAATGGAATCTGGCAGACAGCATGCATGCTAAATGGATAGGTCTAACTGTGCAGACATTTCAAAAGTGTTCCTTTAAATACAGTGCTATTCTTTTTGTTTATTAGAATAATTATGCATATATTGGTAAAGATTTGATGTGAAAGAAGTGGTCTAGATTTTGTAATTACCATTTGAATAGAGAAAGGCTTTTAGTTTCTCTGAGTTCTGCCATCTAAGAACTGGCTGTGGTCTGACAAGCACAAGCTCTAAATAGTTTGATATTGAAATCAGGGGATTTAGGTCTCTAGAATTAGCAATTTACATTTCAAGTGGCTGCTACAGTAGTTGTGGTATTTAAATTATTTATGCCAAAGAAGAGCATTGTTCTGTTCTTTATTGCAAATTACACCAACTGCATGCTCAACAAGGGTAGAGTTTTCCCTCTGAAATTCTGCTTCCTTTTCAAGAGTGTATTTTTTTTATCTCCTCACGGATTGCTCACTGTGATGAAGAGGACTCATGATCACACAGCACTGCACCTTCCATTGACTCCTGAAGCAATATCAGCTTGTTGCAGTGATAGGAGACTGAAGCAGCAGAGAAGGTTTCCTCTTCAGTCAGTCATTAGTACTTCTTGTAGGTGATGATGATATTGAATTCTTCTGGGAATAAAATCAGGTTTAGGCATTAAATAATTTTCCTTTTTAAGTTTGCCTGCCAATGCAAATTTGCTGTTAAGATGAAGTATAATGCAGGAAAATATCCCTTGTAGTGCAGTTCTCTTTGCCATGGAAAAAACTTAACCCATCTTAAAAAAAAAAATGGAGTGAATGTGTTGATCCTCAAAGCAAGTGAATAAAAGCCAATTCTAAATTCTCAAAAGTGTTTAGTAATTAGGGCTGGCTGGAAAACAATACTTCCATTTAACAAAAAATGGTATTTCAAAATCTGTTTTTGTTCCTATATAGAACAACGCTGAGACCTTTTGAGAGAAAACAAAGTAATATGAATACAAATGTGCAAATAGCCCAGAGGTTCAATTCCCTGCTCACATCCAGGTGCTATTCTGGGGTGGGTGTCCAGGACTTGAGAAATGGAATCCCCCCCCCCTTTTTAACTAGCTCTGAGTAATTTTGGGTGTCCAGACTGAGACACTACAAGGGAGTGGTTTTCATACCACCAGTGCCTTGGCACTTTCTGGAAATCAGGTCACTTCAATGTACCTTAACTTGGCCATCGAAAATCACTAGTCATTTTTTAAAGTAACAGGTAGAGAGCCCACAATTCTGTGGCCAGATACACACATGCGGTCAAATACATGTAATTGGGAGTAGAATTTGGTCCACAGAGTTTAGTTGTTTATGCTGCTTCATACCCTTACACCAGCCATGTAGCTGAAACCTGACCTGCAACTAGACATGACTTTGGGTCACTGAAAAGCCTGCGATCAAATATGAATACATTTTCAGCTAGTTTCATAAATTTGCACATATGATTTGTCAGAAAATCTTTTTTTAATTTGCACATCTTTAGCGGCATGTGGATGACCCCTTTGTGCCAGGGAAAGATTCTGCCTCTTTCTTGAGAAGAGAGACTCTCTTATTCTGAGAGTCTCTTGAACTTCTGCTCTTCTCCCACCTGATGCAGTCTCACCTTCTGGAATAAGTGTGTCTACACAGTGAGTGATATTGGTGTAACTATAGTGATATAATTATTGTTATACCAGAAAATAACCTTGTATCACATAGGTCCAGATCCTCAAAAGTACTTAGCTGCCTAACTCCCACTGAAATTGAAATAATTCAAGAAGTGACAGTAGCTGAGCCATTAAGGGCTGGTCTACTCTGAAAACTTACATTGGCACAGCTATGTCTCTTAGGTGTGTGAAAAATCCACACCCTTGAGATATAGCTTTGCCAACCTAGCCTCCAGAGTAGACACCACTAGTTCAATGAAAGAATTCTTCTGTCAACCTAGTTACAGACTCTCAGGGAGGCAGGTTAATTACTGCAACTGGAGCACCAGTGGTTCAGAAATCAAATCTGTATGGATGCAAATCCCAAACCGTAACACTGTAAATATATCAGCATGGCTATGCAGCCACCTCTGTATTGAAAAAAATGCATTCGCAAGGTGGTGAGAGATCAAAGAGGCAGCAAAAGCTAACAACTTCAACTACCCACATGTAAATGATCAAATGGCACAATAGGGCAATGCTTATAGAAACAATTTCCTAACACTTTTAAACCATGGCTTCTAATAGCTAGCACCAGACAGCACACAAGAATAAAGGCTGTTATTGACTTTATCTTAAGTAACAAACAGTAACACTAATTCAAGAAGTGACAATAGCTGGCAACAATGATTGAAGTATAATTAGGTCAATATCTGAGGGGCAGGCGGAGTACCAAAAAGTGATACAGTGTCACTAAACTCTACAAAGGGAGCTGCTGAATCATGTTCTTTGAGATGCACAAATGAGCATCAGGATGAACTCATAGACAAAACTAGTTTTTAATTGTTACCAGGGGTCATGTGATTTGAATGCATATCTGTAAAGGTGAATGGTTTAGTCATTAATTTTTGGTCTTCTTTGTGTTAGGGTTTATTTAGGGAGCTATATGGCACCAAAGATTGGTGGCTGAACCTTTCACCATATACACACAAAATATAATCAAGAATGAACAGTTTCTCCAGGTATCTTTGAAATATGGTGCAGAGAATTCATTCTCACAGTACATCGCATAGTTGTGTAGTTTATAAAGAAGCAGCAGGTGTACCTCTCTTTCTCTCAGTTTCTCTCTGTAAAATCTTGCCCCAGTACTGGCTGAGTAGAGTCATTTAATTCCCATATATATTCTCTTTGTGAAATAATAAATGAGTATGAGTTTTCGTAAGGCCAGATTACAAACTCCTTATTTACACTAGTAAACTGTTACTGAGATGAGCAGTCTCCTTGAAATCTGTGGTATTTTAGTATGCAAATAAATGTTCAATATTGTAGGTGGTTTGTAGTCTGGCTTTCAGAGCTCTAAGTCCTGCTAGAATCCACCTGGGTTGTATTATTGATGCTGCTTGAGTATATTACATATTTATCAAATGAGCGAACATTGTTGGTATGGTTTTGCTTATGATTTAACAATCTATGGTAGTTTTCTAAATTTCGGATTACAGATTTGTTCATTTATGGAAACAAGAATAGAAAATTGTTAACCCTTGTACAAAATTAAAGTATAATAATGCTTGTGGTCTAGTAATGCTATTCCTTTATAATAGCTCTCTTAGATTACCTTAATATTTATTCAACTCATTTGACCTCATGCTGCTCAGTTGTGGGTTTTTTTACCTAATGTACTATTGCAGTATAATCAATGGAAAATCCATCCATCCATTTATTTATTATTTAATGCCAGTCTTCATATGGAAATCCAACTCACATGAGGGAAAGGGTTAGCATGTAGCAGCATGAGAGTGGGATTAGGCAAAAAGGCATTTACCTTCCAAATTAAATATGGCTATATAAAACAGCAATTTTTTTTTGTACTCAAGAGTATTTAACTATATTTAGCAACCAGTTTTTTGGGTTGAATTCCACAGTAGTATATGAGGCGGAAACTTTTTATCCATATCAGAATGGCTGCAGTCTTTCATTTAGCTCCTTTAACCAACGTTTATTTTAATGTAATAAGCCTTTGTTCAGTTATAGAACAGCAAAAAACCAAACTCAGTTTGGTTAAGGTTAGCTGAAAAATGAAAATGCGCAGGAATGGATTTATATCTTTTTCATTTTTGAAAAATGTAATTTTTTTGTTGGAAGTTGTTTAAATTTAGCGCTTGGGTAGGATCTATTAGAATGGGGGCAAAAGTGAGGCTTAGTAGTATGAACATTGGTGTACAAACCAGAACCTCTGGGTGCCGAATCCCCTTTCTGTCAATGATTCCTTTTCTGGAAGTTTGCTTCAATTTTACCATCAGTTAAATGTCTACAGTATAATGATACTAAGTCTTAGAGGTCATGGTGAAGGTTCATTAAACATTCAGGTCATTTTAAAGTGCTTTGAATGAAAATCACTGTGGCCCAGATGAAAAAATGTGCAAGCACATGTCTAAACCCATCTGTGTTCAAAACGGAACTTAAGCACATGCTTAACTTTAAATATGTGCTTAAGTCCTGTTGATGTCAAAGTGTGTGCTTGTTATTCTGAATAGGGATGCTTTCCTCAATCAAGACGGCTAAACTTGCCACGTGTTATGAGAACAGCTTCTCCTGAAGCAGTGTGATGATGATTTCAGCAGTGCTCTTTAAATAGTCATGTAAATGAATACTACTGTGGTATTGTCCTGAGAATTCCTATTCAAATCTCCAGAAGCCTTTATGATGATGTTTTGATGAGAATTTATGATGGGGAAACAACTTCACTGCAAGTTTGTTGAGATGATCTTCACAAAAATTCAAATGCTGTCTAAATTGTACTGCTATAGAATAAATGACATTATAATCAGTTCATTTTCATTGAGGTTCTGATACAGTCTGGAAAACAAAGCCTTTTGGAGAATAGCCATTAAATCACACAAATTTTGCCTTGACATTACAACACTCAGAATACAGTACGGACCTGTAGAAGAAGTGTCAGAACCCTGAGCAATGTGATGTATCACTAGGAAAATATTCATTAAACCAGTATGAGCTAAGCATGTGGATGAATACAAATATTTTGTGTACCAGTGATACTATAGTATTATAATTAGATCAACCCAGGTTATACAGCACATGCAACGTAACATTCTTGGTTATTAATAATCTTTGCCTCCTAATCCTTTCTTCCAACTACTAATGTCCTAATAAGGTCTTATTTAGGGTTTCTCTACATTGGAAAGTTATTTTGTATTAAGGTAGGATGTGAATTTAAAGCACAATATCTGTTCCAGAATAAGTTTATCCACAATAACAGCTATTCCACAATATCTATTTCAGTTAGGCTATGGCTACACTATGAGGCTTTTAGCAACACAGCTGTGCCACTATAGCCATGCTGCTCAGAGCTGCACAGTGTAACTGCTATTTGTCGGCAGGAGAGAGCTCTTCTGCTGACAAAAAACTTCCACCCCGCATGAGCGGCAGCGGCTTTGTTGGCAGGAGAGTGCTCCTGCTGATAAAGCACTGCTCAAACCGGTGCTTTACATCGGTAAATCTTTTGTCATTTGGAGTGTGCGTTTTTTAACACCCCCCGAATGACAAAAGTTTTGCCAATGAAGTGCCTGTGTAGACAAACCCTTAGTTTCCTTGTGTAGACAGGCCTTTAGATTTTGAAACACCTTGAACCTCACCTGTAAGTGAAAAGGAGGACAGAGCAAGGCAGGGGATCACCACTAGCACTATCTATTAAAGAGCAGCTGGTAACTGTCTTCCTGTTGGGAAATCACCATCAGTTCTATGGCTCTACTTCCCCATTCATTGCCACCAGCTAGGAAACACAAAGGACCAACTCATAGAATCCCACCCATAAATCCTATAACGCTTGTAAAATCCCATTGAGCAAATTAGAATAAAACTCAGGCACAATTGATCTGACTTTACTATGGTCCTGGCACCTGATATCAGAGGTGCTAGAACTGAGGGGTGCTGCCGCATGCCCTGGCTTGAAGTAGTTTCTATTATATACAGGGTTCACAGTTTGGTTCAATGGCTGTCAGCACCTCCACTATAAAAATTGTTCCAGCATCCCTGCCTGATGTCCCTTGCTTTCACTCAGTCCGCTAGTACTACCACCTCAATTGTTACTATCTCAAAGGAGAGAGTTCTACCAGAGTGACTGTGTGGCCACTGATCTCCTGAAGATGGGTAAGAGTCTATGGTGGAAATTTCAAGAGTACCTAACTAATGTAAGAGCAGAAATTACAATGAAAGTCAATAGGAGATATGCTTCTAAGTCACTTAGGCTTGTCTGAAGATCCTATTCCTTGTCACCAGGACCAGTTTCCCTTTTTCTGGAGAGGTGGGGAGAATATTCTCGCATCTGGGTCCTTTACTAATACATGTGAGGCGATGCAAACATGATCCTGGGGAAGAGCCACGTTACATATCATTTATTTTGTTTTTTTTTGTAATCTCTAATGTATAGCTCACAAAAATAATTTGCTCTCCCTGACTGGACTCAAGCAGATGAGGTGTACAACAAACCTCAATAAATAAATAAATCCTACTGTGTCTAGGACACTTTTTGAACCACAAGAAAGACATTGAAACTTAAAAATTCTACTTTGATTTGTTTCCCCCATGTCTTAAGCTTCATGTCTCTTAGAATCTAAGGGCTCAAAGGTCAAATTGGACACACTGGACTTCAGCTGCGGTATCTGCATACTGCAGAAGTGATTTGGAGGAAGTTACTGCTTCTCTTAGTGTAGGTTTAGAATTAGGTATTCAACAAGGGACTTTATTGCGAACATGTTCAATGTCCTTTGTTCTAATGGGGGGCGTGAACTATGCAGCCTTTGGTTCCTAATATTTTTATTGGCATTCACCTTGACATTTCAAATATCAACATAGCCCAGAAAAGTGATTCCCTTCCCTTGCTCGCTACAACACCACCCTCATGCACAAACCACCCCCACTACTATAACATTTACCATACCATTAGAAGGGCAGGAACCAAGCCTTGAGTCCTGATAGTGGAAACAGTGAAGCCGTACAAATTGAGCAATTACTTGATAGCATCAACTGAGCCAGATACTTGCAAAAACACATCATGAAAGATAAAGTGCAATCTTATCTTTTACCACAGGCTCTTTGATAGTTCCTGCTGGAAGAGAAGTTTTTTCTAAGCCACTTAGGACTTCAGTAAAATGTTTGGACAATGCACTGCCAGCAACTGGAGTGCAGCATGCACTTAGTTTATATACGAACCTGATTAGTATTCTTTGGACACCGTCCACTCCACTGGATCTTATTGCAAAGCTGTTGACAGGAAGTGTTGCCTAGATCAGATAGCTCTAAAGTGATTTTTTTTCCCAAAAGGAATAACCTATTTTGGAAATTATTCCATTTTGTATGTAATGAATCACCAAGAGCTTCAATGGTTCATACATTTGAACAACATCAAAAGGTTCCTAGTCCAAATGTAGGGAGCTATATTTGGATACCTTTAACCTTCTGTGTGTGTAGAATGTGTTTTCTCTTTTGAAATAGCTGTCTTGGTAGAGACAACTTAAAACTCTCTTTCAACAAAAGACTGTGCAGTTACTCTGGGAGAATGGATGTTATGGAATGCAGCCATAGTACTGCACTTTGTTGTCTTGTCAATTGCACAAAATATGCTTAGTTGGCACAAATGGAATACTTCTAGATGCTGAAGGAAGTGGTGTTATGTTTCAATAGCTGACATTTGTCCCTCTGAGTGACAAATTAACTAAGGTCCCGCCATAGTGTTGTGTGGTCCTGGAGCAGGCCACCTTTTAGATGAAGGATGTACTCAAAGTCCTGATTACCTGTTTTCATGAACAATCCCATGGTAAAATTTGTAAGAGCAAAGGTGGTAACTCCAATGCTGTATCCAAATTCTAATTCAACTAATTACATCCTGCCTACCTAATTTCTCTTGCAGTTTCAGATGGAGAAGATATTTCTTCTAGCAGTGCTCCTGACAAACAGCTGACCCATTTTATCTCAGAGATGACTACATTCAGTGGTTGGCAAAATGATTTTTAGCTATTGGGTCAGATTTTTAGTCTGCTCCATTTTAGCAAAACCTTCCAAATTGTGATGATTCCAATGATCATTTTAGCACTTGGATATCAATTTTGTTTTTCATCAGTTTTGCTTCTTTCTTCCCACTATTTTCCATGACAGGGGGAAAACAACAAATAAACAGAACTTCCCATTCTATCCCCTGTGCAGTTTTTATAGAAAGATGGAGTTCAGCTGAGGATCTTTTGGTTTTGGTTTTAGGTGGTCTCCAAAACTTCAAGGGACCAGTTTTCTGGTTCCAGTTCAACTGGTGTCAAAATGTCAGGAAAACAGCTTCTCTCTGCCCCCAGTGATGGAAAACTCTCACAAGAACCATGAGATACAATATTTCTATCATTTAACTTTCATTCATTCAGCTTGTACTTTCTGCTCTCTTGGCCCAGAACAGTTTGAGATATTTGGTTCTATTGAACCTAAGCTAAAATCTTATCTGTGATTTGACATCAAACCCAAATTTTGAACTTTAGCTGCAACCTTTCATCTGGATCCATATTTGAAAACAGCCTTCATGGCTCATTTCTACTTTCCTTTCTAAATCTTCAAAATCTGGATGAAAGGTAGTTTTATTGTTAAAGCAGTGGACTGGATTTCAGGAGCTCTTGAGTCTAGTTCCTGGCTCTGCCATAGACTTTCTGTCTGATAATCTCTGTGCATCACTTTCCCATTTACAAAATAGGAATATTAACACTCTACTTTCCCTATCTTTGTCTGTCTTGTCTCCTTAGATTGTAACTTCATTGGAGAAGAAACTTTTTTTACTAGGGCTTTCAAGTGATTAAAAAAATTAATTGTGATTAATTGTGCTGTTAAACAGCAATAGAATACTATTTATTTTAAATATTTTGGAATGTTTACTACATTTTCAAGTATATTAATTTCAATTCCAACACAGAATACAATGTGTACAGTGCTCACTTTATATTTTCTATTACAAATATTTGCACTGTAAAAAACAAAAAAGAGATTGTATTTTTCAGTTTACCTCATACAAGTACTGTAGTGCAATCTCTTTATCATGAAAGTTGAACTTATAAATGTGGAATTATGTAAAAAAAAGAGAATTCAAAAATAAAACATTGTAAAACTTTAGAGCCTACAAGTCCACTCAGTCCTACTACATGGTCAGCCAATCACTCAAACAAACTAGGTTGGTTACAATTTGCAGGAGATAATACTGCCTACTTCTTGTTTACAATGTCAGCTGAAATTGAGAACAGGCATTCGCATAGCACTGTTGTAGCTGGCATTGCAAGATATTTACATGCCAGATGCTCTAAAGATTTATATGTCCATTCATGCTTCAACCACTGTTCCAGAGAACATGTGTCCATGCTGATGATAGCTTCTGCTTGATAACGATTCAAACAGTGCGAACTGATGCATGTTCCTTTTCATCATCTGAGTCAGATGCTACCAGCAGAAGGTTGATTTTCTTTTTTGGTGATTTGGATTCTGTAGTTTCCGCATCAGAGCGTTCCTCTTTTAAGATTTCTAAAAGCATGTTCCACACCTTGTCCTTCTCAGATTTTGGATGGCACTTCAGATTCTTAAACCTTGGGTTGAGTGCTGTAGCTATTTTTAGAAATCTCACATCAGTACCTTCTGTGCATGTTGTCAAATCAGCTGTGAAAGGATTCTTAAAATGAACATGTGCTGGGTCATCATCTGAGACTGCTATAATATGAAATATATGCAGAATGTGAGTAAACAGAGCAGGAGACACACAATTCGCCTCCCCAAGGAGTTCAGTCACAAATTTAATTGTCATATTATTTTTTAAAAGAGCAGCATCAGTGCTGCTGAAATAAAGTAATAAAAATGCATTTAGAAGAGAAAAAGAAAGAGAGAATGTTCGAAGCTTAACCATTTTAAATACTGAATAAACTTCAAACATAAAAGTATGCTTTAGAAATCACATTAATTTGACTACTTATCTGTTTGCTAGCTAGATAAATTTGGGCATGTCTAGTCAATGCTGACACTAGCATTCGTGAGATACATTTTCAATCTAAATTAAAGAGCATGGAGCAAGTGGCTCAAACTCGTACTAGCTACCTTGCTTCTAATTTCCATGAACAGTTAGATTAATTAATTTTACTGACAATAATAAACTCCCTCACCCTCAGAAATGTTAATGGCTTTGTTGCAAAGAAAAAGTGTCTGAAACCACCTTTGCCTATTTCAAATGGTAACTCAGAAAGTGTGTACTATTGACAATGGTTTAAAGCCAGATTCTGCAGTGTATTAATATAAAAATCTTTTGCTGGAGTAAGGACAAACGTAATATGAAAGCATAGTTGGCACCGCTGACTGCAGCAGAAGCATAGGACATAATATAGTTATTAAACTGACTACAGATATCAGAATAAAACATGTTTGACACAGAAAAAAAATCTTTAGGCAATGTGACTTACTCCATGTGTCAAAGGGATAACTGAAATAATCTTTCCATTAGCTATGGCTATTGCTCACTGGAAGGACATTTCTGTAGCAAAGTACATAGACTATATCATCCTCCATTCTCTTAACTTCCAGGAGCAGGCCCAGACATCTCTCAAGAGCAGGCAGTTTGGAAACGTCAAATCTGAGAAATATTGCAAAAGAAAAGTTATGCTGGAAAAGAATCTTTAGAAACAGCAGTAGAGATAGTGGCTGGAAAAAATGTAGTGTGGATTTATAAGAGCAATAAAACATGTACAGTATAGCTCTCCCCTTGGCTTCAGAGGATGGGACTTTACTATAATGTTTTATGCTCATATGGAATGCTTGAGTACCTTTGAACAGAAAGATATCCGCTATGCTTGGCCCATGTTGGAAGCTGGCTACTCTAGATCAATGGTTCTCAACCAGAGGTCTGGGGCCCCCTGGGGGACCGTTAACAGGTTTCAGGGGGTTTACCAAGCACAGCTGGACTTAGAATCACTGTGGCCCAGGGCAGAAAGCTGAAAGCCCATCATGTGGGACTGCGGCCTGGGACCCTGAGTCCCACCAGATGGGGCTCATGCTGAAGCCCGAGAAACTTAGCTTCATGGTGCCCCCTGTGGTGTGGAGCCCTGGGCAATTGCCTTGCTTGCTACCCTCTAATGTGGGCCCTGGCTTTTATATGCAGAAAATCAGTTGTGGCACAGTTGTGGCATGGAGTTTTCATAGCATGGGGGTAGGGTGGGGCTGGGCTCAGAAAGAAAAAGATTGAGAATCAATGGCTCTCAACCTTTCCAGACTACTGTACCCTGTCCAGAATCTGATTTGACTTGCGGACCCCAAGTTTCACCTCACTTAAAAATACTTGCTTTCAAAATCAGACATAAAAATATAACAGTGTCACAGCGCACTATTACTGAAAAATCCCTTACATTCTCATTTTTACCATATAATTATAAAATTAATCAATTGGAATATAAATAATGTATATTTCAGTGTATAGTATATAGACCAGTACAAACAAGTCATTGTCTGTATGAAATTTTAGTTTGTACTGACTTTGCTAGTGCTTGTTATGTAGCCTGTTGTAAATCTATGTAAATGTCTAGATGCATTGATGTACCCTCTGGAAGACCACCGCGTACCCCCAGTGGTACACATAGCCCTGGTTAAGAACCACTGCTCTAGATGGACCTTTAAGGACAGCAGTGTCTAGGGACAAATAGTTACCTACTTAGTAGTGAACCATTTCTTTTTTTTTGTCAAGCTTTGTTTTATACATTTAATTTTTATTACATTTTTATGAGCTGTCCAAACAAGAATATCTAGTAAGTACCTATTTAATTTATGCATAAGTATAGTACCATTCCTACCAAACTGATTCCCCTTGAATATTATTCCAGCTATTCCCAGCTTGGCCACTGGTTTATTAAGTGATCTTTGACCAGTCACTTCACCACTCGGTGCCTCAGTTCTCCCATCTGTAAAATGGGGATAATGATAATGACCTTGTTTGTAAAGTGCTTTTGAGATCTACTGATGAAAGTACTATATGAGAGTTAGGTGGTGGTGGTGGTGTTATCTCAGGTACAGGAATTATCATAGGAATGCCTATATTTTGGTTTACCAGAGATAGACATGAGCAGAGAGCACACAATGAACAGGACAAAAACACTTGCAAGGAATGATAGGCTCTGAAAGACAATAAAGGAAGATTAATTCACAAGCAAACCTATAGTCATGCAAACTATGGGTATTCCAGGAGAGGAGAGAAATCTGAGCTAGGGAAAATGAATCTTATACCAAAGACATCAGAATCATTAATGACATCTTGATATAGTCCTTTATTCCTAGGAGAATTATATCTCTAAAAGTGTTGAATGTCTTCAATTTATTAATGCTATTTTTTCTGAAATATGATGATCTCTAAAGGGACATTGGACCAATGTGTTATGTCTGAGGTTGCTGCAGATTTCTAAGTGGAAATTATAATTTTTTTTCCCATAGATAATAGAGCTTTGAGAAACTGCCGCTTTTCCTGAATGCTGAGGAAACCTTCACTCGATTCCCAAATCCTTGCACCTCTTATGCAACAGCTGGACAGAACTTCAACACCTGCTCTTCTGATAATTCAGAGGCTGTTATTGAGTTGCTCTCCCCTGGGAACAGATAAGGGTATGTGTGTAGGGAGTATATTGGGGGAAAGATGTAGGCTTAGCCCATCTCTGTGTTCTGGCCAGCAAAGTTGCCTGGCCATGTGGGGAAACAGGGTGGGATGAGGAATCTGTGCTGCAGTATTAAAAAGGGGTGTAACACATTTCTTGTCCCCAGTACAATCAGAACTCTAAGAGCCTAATTGGTCCAATTTACTCCATTGTTTCTTGTCTTCAAAAGAAGGTATTTGGGGCATTTCCATAGTAAATGAAAAATGGTGCCTTTGTTAGAATGACACTTGTTGCTTGGGATAGTCATCTCCAACATGGTGGTTAAAGTTGGTTGGACGTATGTTGGGGAGAAGGGAAGTGTAATCGCCAATGTTTTCCAAATTAAGTACAAACCGAACACGTGTTTCTGTTTCCTGCTTTTCCTCAGCTCGTGGTCAAAGATGTTCCCTTTGGCCACTCCACCACCCCTTTCAATTTGCAACATTTTACACACACTCAAGTGATACAGTTGATTGAACTGTGGCTAAAACATATATTGTTTAAAATATTTAAAATATTTTCCAAATCCTTAAACCCCCTGAAAATCACACTGCACTAAACCATGTATTTCAGCAGCAAATACACCACCTGGATTTCTGTGGTTAATTAGCAGGTGCAGTTTCCAGAAAGTATTTTTTTTGGTTAGCCTAAGACAGTGACTCTCAACCTTTCCAGACTACTGTATCCATTTCAGGAATCTCATTTTTCTTGAGTATCCACAAGTTTTACCTCACTTAAAAACTGCTTGCTTACAAAATCAGATATAAAAATACAAAAGTGTCACAGCCCACTATTACTGAAAAAATTGCTTACCTTCTCATTTTTAACCATATAATTATACAATAAATCAACTGGAATATAAATATTGTACTTACATTTCGGTGTATAGTATATAGAGCAGTATAAACAAGTCATTGTAATTTTAGCTTGTACTGACTTCACTAATCCTTTTTCTGTAGCCTGTTGTAAAACTAGGCAAATATCTAGATGAGATGATGTCCCCTTGGAAGACCTCTATATATCCCCAGGGGTACATGTACCCCTGGTTGAGAACAACTGTTCTAAGCAATCCAGAAAAGTGGAGAAATAAAGTATTAACATAGGTATCAGTCAGTCAGTTTTAAAAACCTTTTTAAATCTTACCAAGTAACATTATCTATATTCACATGAGTAACTCATGTTACATCTATTTTAAAATAATCAAAATTCTATGATTCTGCTAAGATTCTTGAGGAAAATTCTACACTTTCCATGTTCTAAATGTTATACATCCACAGGCTCCCTGAAAAAATGTAATCTTTTCCACTTCCATACAGCTCATTAACTGCTGGCTCCATCCATACTTCTTAAAACACAATGCAACCTGTTTTATATGGTGTCTTTCACACACAGTATTGGAGCAAGCCAATCGTGAAATGAAAGAAAAGGGAAGTGTAAGTAATACTTCAAATTAAAATTGTTAGGTTTGCTTCCTGTTTTGAAATAGATCTTCTACCATTTAATCCCATGTGTGAATCATAAGGTGTGATTACTAAAATGAGTAGTTTTATATGTGTTAAAATATAAGCTGGACATTTTAAAACTTTTTCTCTCTCCTGTAATAAAAGCCACACAAGGATGTCTTTGATGGTGCATCCTTTACTCGGATTTTCCCCATTGAAATCAGTGGGATCTTTTCCCACTGCTCATTTTCTCAACACTTATTTCCTCTCTTCTCGAACTACCTGACTCTGAGAGATTCAAAACACCTTCTACTCCCCTCCCCCAAAATCTAAGCAATCAAACAAATAAACAACCCGAACCATAAAGATAATTAGAAAGCCATTAGTGACCCTAGCATTTAGTTTACACATTTAATCAGATTTCAATTGTTGTGATGTATCTGATTTTAAAAATCTAATCTTCTCATACAAAGAAAAACACTCGAAGTAAAAAGGGGGATATTGACTGAGCCCATGGTCAACACTAATATCATCAGCTCTCTAAATCAGATTGCAGCTACTGAAGACTCAGTCACACACTATAATTGCTCTAACAGGGCTAAGAGGCTTCAGAATCCATTTGTTATAAATGCATAGGGGTGATATTACCATCATTTTATGTTCCTGAAAATTATATTTATTCTATCCTCTGCTCAGAAAGGGGTTAATGGATATTTATTGCCTTTGAGCAACAAAATTTTGGGGAACTGTTAAGAGTAAGATACATTGTCCTGTTTGTGACAAAACTAAGAGCAAATTGAACGCAATGAGCCCCAGCAGATAAAATATAAATCAGTATATTCTGACAAAATAATTTAGGATGGGTCTTTCAGGGGAAATGATTTCACAGTTTTAGTGAGTCATAAAACTCTGTTTGAAATCCTGCAATATCAGTTAGATATCTGCCAAGAACCCGTTATTTGCACTGTTGGAGGATTTCTGTAAACTGAGCAGACAAGCAAAATAAAGTCCAATCCTACCTAACTTCATAATGCATTACAAAATTTTAGATTGAATTATAATAAATTACATGGATTATTATAGTTATTTACCACTATAAACATTGGACTAAGCTGTTTTTCATGTTTACCTTTGACTGATAAATAAAGAATACAGATAATGCTAGAAAGCCCTTCAAAATGTCATGACTTACCTTCTCTTTCTCTAAGGCATGTTTCATATGGCAGGATATTGTGTTGACAGTAACTCATCAAACCACACAATGGGAATGGTTCGTCTACTCTGAAGGTCAGTGAGTACTAAGAATTTGATCAATGAATCACCTTGGTGGGGAAACTTGTGCTAAAAAATGTAGGTCTGGCCCACTGTGAACATTCCAGGTATCGTGGCCCTCAGAATTTCTCATTTCAGAATTGTGGTAAGATGGTCTGATGCACACTGAGCTGTAGAGAAACACAGAGGGATTTGGGGTGTTAGTTCAAAACTTCCCAGGACACTTTTTCTTTACTCCTTCTATACAATAATGATACTTTATTATCGACAGAGATTTCTTTGTGCCTGCCTATACTTAGTGTGCTCAAAAGAGGGCCAAAATACATGTTTGTGATGATGTATAGTGGAGTTATTCTGAGTACAAAGAAACCAGGTGTAAAGCAGTGTAGGACAGCTCAGATGCAGGATCAACTTTGGTTGAATCTGTTTCCTACACTGCAGCCAAGCACCTTTAAAACACTACAGGATTTTGCCCAACAAAAAGAAGGTTAAGGGGTGACTTGATTTGTCTATAAGTACCTACATGGGGAACAAATGAACTCTTCAATCTGGCAGAGAAAGGTACAATGCAATCCAATGCCTGGAAGTAGAAGCTAGACAAATTCAGCCTGGAAAGAAGGAGTAAATTTTTAGCAATGTGAGTAATTAACCATTGGAACAACTTACCAAAGATACAGTGCATTCTCCATCACTGAAAATTTTAAATCTAGATGATGATTTTCTAAATGAGACGCTCTAGCAATTATTTTGGGGGAATTCTATGGCTTGTGTTATACAGAAGGACAGACTATCTACATGATCACAGTGTTCCTTTCTGGACTTGGAATCTATAGATGAAAAAGATAGTGAAAAAATCTGATTGCGAGGGAGGGAGGGAAGGTATTTCTGTGTCCGTTATATATTCACAAAAGGCATTTTAGCATGAAATACACATTTTCTTTCCATAGTTTTAGAAATCTTAAGGCTGTTAGACTGGCTTGCTGGGGTATGTGATGGAGTGCAAAAGGCCTCCATAGCTCTCTGCTGGAGGTTCTGCAGGCACTGTGCCAGAAGGCACTGATGTGGGGAGAAAGGTTCAGTGAAGATGACTCCTACAGGCCTGCCTAGAGTGGTCTTGGAAACTACAGAGACCTGGTCTTCTAAGGGCTAGAAGGGTTAGCAACAGTAGTTAGAGCCCAGCAAGCTCAGATAAAAGGAGCTGCGGGGCCCTAGCAGAGTGTTGTCTGATGGGGAGCAGAAGAGCAGGGAAGGGTGCTCCTCTCTGGCCAAAGGACCCTGAGGACTAGCCAGGGATGCACTTGCATAGATGGGTGTCTAGTGGAAGAAGGACTTGAGAACTTTTTCCTAAGCTAAAAGTGCAGACAAAGAGGCCAGGTGGGAATAGGCCCAGGGAAGTAGCAGCAATGAATTGAATTAAGAAGCATGTGACTGCCATCTATAAAGACTCTTGTAAACCAGAGAAGCGGGTGGGTGCAGGTTCCCTCACTGGCCACAAGTGAAGTGGAAAAAACCTGAGGTGACAGGGCTCATTTGGAAGCCTGAATGAAGGGTTGAATTTAAAGGGGCCAAAGTTGGGGTTGAAGACCCTGGTGAGGCCAGATAGGTTGTCTGATTATTGGAGTCATTGGGTATGTCTACATTGCAATAAAATGCCTACAGCTGACCCCTGTCAACTGGCTCGGGTTGCACAGCTTTAAAATTGCAGTGTAGATATTTGGGCTCGGGCTGGAGTCTAAGACACTTCCCCCTCAGTGGGTATCTATGTAAATCTTCATGACTAATAACTGACTCATTGTCTGTTGATAATCTTGAAGCATTTATTGTAGAGTAGTTTCTTTTGAGGTATTGTTTCCCCTTCCTGCTTGTTTTTTGAACAGACCTATTGAGTTGGCCCATTATAATCATACTATCACTTTCCAGGGTACAATCCAGACCAGTCTTACCACCTGCCCTGCAACCTTGAGTGCCTTTGTTGCTATAGCTCCCAACCTAGGCTGCTCACAAACAGACAAATAGCATGAAAATCACACACTGAGTGTCTGTGTATAGCTGCATTCCTAGTCCAGCACCTCTGACCCCAGAAACCTGTCAGCAACACATTAGCCACACTCTGACTTCCAGCAGCCTTGGTGACTACCAGCAAGGTGACCCCAACACACCCCAGTCCCAATTTTCCCCCAAAACATGTGTTCTATAATATTGCCCAGCTCTCCACGGGCAGTTCAGATATTAGAGGTCCATTGCCCCTAAAAGGGGTCAATATGCAACACTTTGCTACTTTAACTGGAGTTACCAAACGGTTCAGTTTAAACACAACACTGGATTAGTTTTGATTAATAAAAAAACAAATTTATTTAACTACAAAGAGATATTAAGTGAGAAAGTATAAAGTATTCATGTCAGAAATGGTTACAAGAGAAATAAAGCTAAAATACTTTCTACTAGTTGAAACTTAACAAACTAGACTTAGTTCAAGGTAAAATCCTTGCCACATGCTCCCAGTAGATGACAAAAATCTTGACAGGATTCTGCGCCTTCCTCCCCGCCCCTCAAGTCAAAAGGTTGGTTCTTTTGTCATCATGGGTGAAAGAGAGTGAGTGACTAAGAGAAGGAAAGAGAATACCTGGGCTGTTTTGCTTCTCATTTTTATAGTCCAGTCACCCTTTGAAATGCATCTTCCTGAGATACAGTTCTAGATACAGTTCCTCTCCACTGTGAAGATGGAGACATGGAGTCTTGTTGTGAAAGAGGTTCCATGCTGTTATTTGCAAAAATGCAGATGGATCTGTTCCTGCCCCACTCCATTACCAAAGAATGGCCACTTGACAGGCGATTGCCCCATCAGCTTTGATTATGCTTGGCTAGAGGCATTAGCTTTTCCTTTGTCTTTGAGATTTACTCCCTCCCCAGACTTGTTTGGTAAACACATTTCAGTCATAATTTCATCTTATATTATTAACTTTGCATATAATGTTGCTACACACATTTTAGCATGATCTTATTCACCAGCAAGTTATTAGTTTTCAGATTATGCCTCACGAGGCATATTTTGTACAACAATTATTACAAGAGTCTGTAAGGTGTGAAAATAGGGGTACATTCGGTTACACATGTTAAACAACCCAATAAGCAGATCAACCTACAGGATTCAGGAATTATCACAGAGCAGCTCATGTCTGTCTCATTCAGACTAAAAAACTAGATTTAATAGAGTAGTTAGGATATGCAATTGGCGTACTAACCCAGTTGGTTAGTAAAATCTTTTTTACTGAGGTTTTACAGCAATGTAATATATATGTTTCTATTGCATAGTTAATCCCCATTGAATTTTTTTTAATTAACAATTGGTATATATTGAATATATTACCCAATTAAATTAAATTTATATTTGGGAATTTTAACTTAAAGGGGCACTAAAAGTTCCCCATTCAAAAATCACTTCCAACCAAAAGCCTATAATAACCAAAAATAAAAATAAAAAGGCAGATGAAAGGTTTTTTTAAAAAATTCTGCATACAAGACAGATAAATTATATAAAAACATCAAAGCTGCTGAAGCATATTTATTGAATGAGATTTTTCCATTTCACTCTAGTGATTATGCTCAATGAGACAACCACAAAGCATTTCTCACCGTTTAAACAGGAGCCGCAGCTCACAGGCTGTCTGCTCAGGGACTTTGTCCTTGCATGTGCAAAAAAGAGAAAACACCCTTGTCAAAGAATGAGTGGAGACCAAGCAAAACATCACAGCTACACAATTCTTCCTTTCTTTCAAGAAAAGCTTTAAATATGAAGGGCTCAGTTGTGGCTTTTCCTTGCTGGGGAGGAGAAGGCATAGTGCCTAAATCAGGGGTGGACACATGTGGCTCTTCAGAAGTTAATATGCGGTTTCTTGCATAGGCACCAACTCCGGGGCTGGAGCTACAGGCGCCAACTTTCTACTGTGCGGGGGTGCTCACCGCTCAACCCCTGGGTCTGCCACAGGCCCTACCCCCACTCCACCCCTTCCAGCGTCCTTCCTTGAGCCTGCTGTGCCCTCACTCCTCCCCCCCTCAGAGCCTCCTGCATGCCAGGAAAGAGCTGATCGGGAGATGTAGGGAGGGAGGGGGAGGCACTGATTGGTGTGGCTGTCGGTGGGTGGGAGGTGCTGGGAGTGGGGTAGGGGAGCTGCTGATGTATTACTATGGCTTTGGGGCAATGTCCACTTAAATTCTGGCTCCTTCTTGGGCTCAGGTTGGCCACCCTTGGCCTAAATGGTGATGGTGAGAGGGATTAAGAATGGAAACACATAAACCTTTCAGAGAGTGCTCCCCTTGCTACACTTGCACCAGCTGTGCAAGTATGTGGTAGTATGTGTGGGGGAGGAAATTGCCTTACCCACAATCCCCACAACCCCTACAGGGCTGCTGGGTGGGCTAGATGGCTTGTGCTCCATGCTGCTAGGAACCAGAACATGACAAGTTCCTGCAGATTCATGAACAGGGATGGTACATAGGGCTTCCAACATACTTTGCTGGCTGTGTATTGAGTGGCAGCATTTAGTCCAGTAGGCAGTCTATTGGTACTGCTAAATGATATGGTGAATTTAGGACCAGTTAACTTCCCTGGAACTTAAGCACATGATTAAAATTAAGCATGTGCTTAAATATTTGCTCAGTCACAGCCCTAGTGAGATGTTGAGAACCTTGCAGGATAGGACCCTAACTTAGGTGAGCAGATATAATTTTACTGAGATACTGTTCAACACCTGACTTCAAAGGAGAAAGGTTAGAAACTTAAGTCACAAGTGACCTTGACTAACTATTTATCCTGTTTTCACAGAGCATGAAATTTCCACTTTGTAAACTATTGCTATTGTGGTAGGAATGTTCGCTTAACAGAGCTGTAATGAGAAGAAAAAAACAAACAACACTTCAGCTATGAAGACTTGGTTGCCCAGTGATCATTGTACACATGGTCACCCAACTATTGAGCCTCAATTCATTACATTAATGTATATATAATTTATGTTTTATATGTCTCATTGTATTCAATCCGGTTGTTGCATTTAAAAACTAAGAAAATAGATGCTAAAAGAGGCTCTTTTATATATTTTAAAATGCAATAACTAATAGGATTTTCTCATTATAAGGGACATGATTAATGCTGTGTGAGATTAGGAGAACCTGCCTGGTGAGCCATCTTTCTTTTTGTATTTTTAAATCTCTCTCTGGGCTCACCAGCCTAAAGTAATATCAATTAAAGTTACTTGCTGTTAATTTAAAATAGGCTTATTTCTACTCTAATGCCTCCTCCGGAGACACAATTTTTCTGGAGAGTTGTTTTTGGACTTGTAAATATCCAAGAAAAATTGGATCTGCAAAGACACCTATGGAGCCAGTGCTCAAAATAATAATTGCATTTGCAACATAAGATCCAGTTTCATAATCAGACATATCACATTAAAATGTGCTCATGCTTGATTCAGTGCTGTTTCAAAGACTCCTCTTCTAACTAGCTGTTGAAATACCAAAATAACAGCAGGCATATTTTAAAGTTTACAGGTCTAACAGAGCTAAAGTGGTCTAAATAAAATCTTTGGGTTTTTTTGAGGGCCAATACTTCTGTAGTCTGTAATCCTGTATTCTGCAGTGTGCTTTTCCTACACATAAAGGATACTTTCAGGAAAAATAAAGTATCTTGGGGCCACATCTGAGAAAGGCTATGGATGCTGTAGCATCGGTGTAGTTTTGAATCTTTTAAAGTAACTATAGGCGTAAAAGAAAACTGGAAACAATCATGGCTGGCAACCAAAGGGAGTAGCCTATGTTTTTTGCAAGTGAGACTACTAGAGCCTGATTGATTATGTGACCTGATGCCTCATACCAGTGTATTATTAGGGTTGGAAAGGAAGCAGTTTTCCTCTCTCATGAAAATTTTCAGGATTTAAAAAAAGAAATTCACATAGACTCATAGACTCATAGGTCAGAAGGGACCAATCTGATCATCTAGTCTGACCTCCTGCACAAGGCAGGCCACAGAACCCCACCCATCCAATTTTATAACAACCCCTATCCCAGGACCGAGTTATTGAAATCCTCAAAATTGGTTTGAAGACCTCAAGCTGCAGAGAAACCACCAGCAAGCGACCCGTGCCCCACGCTGCAGGGGAAGGCGAAAAACCTCCAGGGCCCTTGCCAATCCGCCCTGGAGGAAAATTCCTTCCCGACCCCAAATATGGCGATGAGCTAAACCCTGAGCATGTGGGCAAGAGTCACCAGCCAGCACCCAAGAAGGAATTCTCTGCAGTAACTCAGTTCCCATTCCATCCAACATCTCCCCGCAGACCACTGAGCAGACCTATCTGGTGGTAATCCAAGATCAATTGCCCAAATTAACGATCCTATCATAACATCCCCTCCATATACTTATCAAGCTTTGTCTTAAAGCCAAGAAAGTCTTTTGCCCCCACTACTTCCCTCGGAAGGCTGTTCCAGAACTTCACTCCCCTAATGGTTAGAAACCTTCGTCTAATTTCAAGTCTAAATTTTCTAATATCCAGTTTATACCCATTCGTCCTCGTGCCTACATTAGTACTAAACTTAAATAATTCCTCTCCCTCCCTAACGTTAACCCCCCTGATATATTTATATAGAGCAAGCATATCCCCCCGCAGCCTTCTTTTGGCCAGGCTAAACAAGCCAAGCTCTTTGAGTCTCCTTTCATAGAGGTCCAGCCTGACAATTCACCTTTCAAGGAGGTCCAGCCTGACAATTCACCTTTCAATACGACCCTCTGGAGTCTCCCCTTTAACCAGTTCCTTATCCACCTTACAACTTTCATATTCATTCCCATCTTTTCCAATTTGACTAACAGTTCCCCATGCGGAACCGTGTCGAACGCCTTACTGAAATCTAGATAAATTATATCTACCGCATTTCCTTTATCTAAGTAATCCGTCATCTTCTCAAAGAAGGAGATCAGATTGGTTTGACACGATCTACCTTTGCTAAATCCGTGTTGCAATTCGTCCCAATTACCATTGGCCTCTATGTCCTTAACTACTTTCTCCCTTAAAATTTTTTCCAAGACCTTGCATACTACGGACGTCAAGCTAACAGGCCTATAATTACCCGGATCACTTTTATTCCCTTTCTTAAAAATAGGAACTACATTAGCAATCCTCCAGTCATACGGCACCACCCCCGAGTTTACCGATTGCTTAAAAATTCTCGCTAACAGGCTCACAATTTCACTCGCCAGTTCCTTTAATATCCTCGGATGGAGATTGTCCGGGCCCTCTGACTTTGTCCCATCGAGCTGTTCAGGTACGGCCTCTACCTCAGTTGCGGTAATATCCACTTCCATATCCACATTCCCGTTTATCATCCCTCCATCATCGCAAGGTTCCTCACTAGTCTTCTTAAAAACTGAAGCAAAGTACTTGTTTAGATGTTGGGCCATGCCTAGGTTATCCTTAACCTCCATTCCATCCTCAGTGTATAGCGGCCCCACTTCTTCTTTCTTTGTTTTCTTCTTATTTATGTGGCTGTAGAACCTTTTACTATTGGTTTTGATTCCCTTTGCAAGGTCCAGTTCAATGCGGCTTTTGGCCTTCCTCACTTTATCCCTATATGTTCTGACCTCACCAAGGTAGCTTTCCTTACTGATCCTGCCTTTCTTCCACTCCCTGTAAGCTTTCTGCTTTTGTCTAATCCCCTCTCTGAGTTGCTTGCTCATCCAGTTTGGCCTACAACTCCTGCCCATGGTTTTTTTCCCCTTTCTCGGGATGCAGGCTTCCGACAGTCTCCGCAGCTGCGACTTAAAGTAATTCCAGGCCTCCTCCGCATTTAAATCCACTAATTCCTCCGTCCAATCCACTTACCTAACTAATTTCCTTAACTCTTTAAAATTAGCCCTCGAGAAGTCAAAAACCCTAATCCCAGATCTGCATTTTTTTATCCTTCCATCTAATTTGAACTGAATCAGCTCATGATCACTCGAACCAAGGTTGTCCCCTACCACCATTTCTTCTACGAGGTCCTCACTGCTCACCAACACCAAATCTAAAATGGCATCTCCTCTCGTAGGTACTTCAACTACTTGATGAAGAAATCCATCCGCTATCACATCCAGAAAAATCTGACCCCTATTATTCTTGCAAGTACTCATCCTCCAGTCTATATCCGGGAAGTTGAAGTCCCCCATAATCACACATTTCCCCTTTGTGTTTACTTCATTAAAGACATTAAAGAGGTCTCTATCCATATCCCAATCAGATCCCGGCGGTCTGTAGCACACGCCAAGCACTATCTCAGGGGAAGCTCTAGTTGCTTTTTTACCCAGTGTGATTTTTGCCCAGACAGACTCTGTCTTATCCATTCCATCGCTTCTTATTTCGCTACAGTTAATTTCATCATTGATGTACAAGGCTACTCCACCACCTTTGCCTTTCTTTCTGTCCTTTCTAAACAACACATAGCCTTCAATACCCATGCTCCAGTCATGAGTACTATTCCACCAGGTTTCAGTTATCCCTATAATATCCGGTTTCACTTCCTGCACCAGTAACTCCAGTTCCTCCATCTTGTTACCTAGGCTCCTCGCATTAGTGTACAGACCTTTTAATTTTCGGCATTTGGCGTCAGTGACATTCTTTCCCCCGTCGTGCAGAGACCTTTTACCACCAGCATCACCCATTACTCTGGTTTCTACTCCACTATTCCTCCTTGGATCAAATCTTGGGACCGCAAGGGTATCCCCTCTCACTTTGTTATCTTTCCTCTCCAGGTTATATTGCGGCGTGGAGATCTCCCGAACATCTCCCAACCATCTCCCCCAACTTCCTAGTTTAAAGCTCTCTTGATGAGGTCAGCGAGCCTCCATCCTAGAATTCTATTTCCCTCCTTGCTTAGATGAAGTCCATCCTGAGCGAACAGTCGTCTATCCGTAAACGCTTCCCAGTGACCGTACATCCCAAAGCCCTCCTTATAACACCTCTGGCTGAGCCATCTGTTGATCGCCATAATCTTATCACTCCTTCGTCGCCCCGCTCTAGGAACCGGCAGAATCCCACTGAAGATCACCTGAGCCTCGATGTCTTTGAGCCTCTTCCCCACATCCCAAATAGGGATAAAAATAAAAACCTCAAAAATATTTTGTGAACCAATAACCCCTCAATGCTCCCGCCCCGCCAAAGTTCAGGTCAGTTGAAATGTTTCTCTTTGATCATTTCAAACCATTTCATTTTGATTTTGACTTTTTTTTTGCACCTCTCTTTAGAATAATTAAATTTCTAACTGAAAAGTTGTTTTTGAACTGAAAACATGAAGCTTTTCAACAAATTCCCACACAGCTCTACTTACGGTGGGCTAAGAGCCAGGTCCTGAGAACAAGTGTGCTAGAGTATAGCTTGGCAGGTCTGTACATTGTGCATAGTCTAGATATAACATAATTAAGAAAGTATGGTTTAAGAATTGTAAATCTTTACATGGCTTCATTTATCATTTAATCAATGCATTGCACTTGTATTATATATTCTAAAAAATGCTATAATCATTTCCTCAGTTAGTGGTCCAGTGTGTACATTGAAAAAAAAGTAAACCTCCATTAGAGAACTGTATAGCATAAAACTTGCAGAAGGCTAGACATATTATGTGGTAGTCAATAGCCATTATACACCATGTGCCATGCTTTACAGTCATCGTAACTACAGAGCTACCAGTCAGGATGTTGAAGAAATATGCATAATAATACTGCTGTTTCTGCTTCCATGCAATGGAACATGGCTTTAAGGGTGTTCTAGGGGTAGCATTAGGGTAAGATCCAGAAGGAATGTTTACTACAGTGGGAGCCTGTGGAGCCAGGATGTATAGCCAGAGGCCATGCCGCATATGTGTGGATGCCCCTGACCTCCCAGGACACCAGCCTTCTTCTGTGGAGATAAGGAAGGGTGTGGAGTTGAAGAGTAAACCACACCCTTTGATGGAAGAATGAGGTAGGATACTCTACATACTGAAACTTCTGGTGTTTTCTCTCCCTTATGATGTTTATTCTTGCATGTAGTAGAATGGGGACCTATATTTTTAAAAGTGTCCCTAAAAATGGTTATGGGATTTCTAGAATGCAAATAGGCTGGATGTTCTCCAATGCTACAAGATGGGGGGTGGGGAATGCACCAGGAAAGTTCTCAATGTCCAAAACTCAGTGTCCTTTCTTACATTTGGAAAAACTGCAAACTCTTATGTAGAAATAATTCAGAAAGGTCCTCTTGAATAGTGTGGACCAGCCTTAGAAAATCTAATTTAGACAGCATATACAAACATTCTATGTAGCTGTTGGACTTTAATGATGTGGATACTAATGCTCCAATTGTTCTGGTGCTAGTTAGAATCTCACCTGGACTTTGACTAAATTAGATTTGCATTGGCCATAAAGTGTCTTGAAAGATGCAGACTGGAATTCTAAGTGGAGTTTGAGGATACAATCCCAAGTAG
The DNA here is from genome assembly GCF_007399415.2 of Gopherus evgoodei. Lineage (NCBI taxonomy): Eukaryota > Metazoa > Chordata > Testudines > Testudinidae > Gopherus > Gopherus evgoodei. The sequence goes on along the minus strand of NC_044322.1, from coordinate 289,761,701 downwards.
ATCAGGCCTGAATAAAACTGCAGAATAACACCCTCTCTCCACAAATATTTGGTTACGAGAGAGACTGAAATATGAATCTGAATCTCCATTAAGAATAGGACAATACATTGCCATTATCACTCCCTGCCAATGCCAGAAGATATCAAGTGCAAAATGGTTGACTTCTATCAAGATGCAAAATCCAGTCACCTTCAGTGCTGCCATCATGCCAGTCTATCTTTTGATGACATATACTTGCTTTTACACTTTGATATTGTCTCTGCCCAAGATGAGCTCTAAGAAAACTAGTCTGAGGGTCTGAGGAGTCTTGGGTCATAGTGGAAAAAATCTTATCATTAGTTCCAAGAGAGACGATGACTAAAAACTCTAAAACATTTTTTCACTCATGGGAAAACAGACACATCTATTTGGAGTAACACATTACTTAGGTTCCTAGGGTAAGCTACTTCGCCTACTGCTTGTCATTAGCCAGAAACATGCATGCCTTGGTTGTAATCTCTGACATCTGCTATATGCCATCACTCTGAAGTAGCACTGAGCTGGAGATAATAGTCCTCAGAATTTTGCAATTCACCAGTTATGCACCATTGTACCAGTTGTTGCAACAAAACAGTGACTTATTTGGGGTAAATAACAAAGACTTATCATGATGGAGCCTAGGCAAGTGCAAATATATTTTGACCCAAGCAAAACATATGCCAAAATGCATCTAGAAAGGTGTCTAGGGTCAGTTTAATTACACAATACTTTGCTAGGGTCTATGCCTAAAAGCTGCTATTGTGAACCGATTTCAGTGTAATGATTTTTTTTGAGATGATGACAGTCCCCTTCTCTTCCACTCTCTAGATTTAAATAAACCCAAAGGCAAATTCAAATCTGCAGAACACAATTTTGACTTTAGAGGTAGTGTAACCTGAGTACAGAGTTAAGGATCAGGCCACAGAATAAGAAATCAATCCCAAAATGAAAACACTTTATTCAACACCAAAAATATTTATTCTGTCACTTGGAAATTTGTGAAATCGTTGCTTCTTTTGACTTCAGTGAAATTAGATGCTTTAATTTTTTTTAAAAAAAGAACTTTAAATCCTCATTTAAAATGACACTTGCTAAATAATTGCTGAAATTAAAATTGAATTCAGATAAACACTGGACCTATTTTTATCTGAGGAGTGTCTGACTTTCTCAATATAGCATAATGTTGATGTAAAAGAAATATAAATTATGTACATTAATCATGCAAACAGCTTTTAGTCTCTTTAAATAAACATTGTGGCTAGAGATACAGGTAATATTTTAAGTGCAGCCCCAGCTTTTTACTTCATAATATTCACTTATTATTTCTCACCTTCCTGTCGTTTTGAATTTTATGGGTCAAATTGTCACAAAGCTCCCATTTGTATTCACTTTTGTAGGCAACTGGGATTAATGACGTTCAAAACCCATCATAAATGAGTTGGACGCAGCTGAGATAAATGACAAGCAAAATGTCCTATTTATGTCCTACCTTGACTGCTGCAACACCCTCCTCTCTGGCTTCCAGATACACTCATTGCCTTCCTATTCATACTGCATACAAATGCCACGCTAACTCACCTTCCTGGCCCATCCATTCAATTGTATCACTCCCCTTTGAAAGCCTCCAGTGGCTTCCCGTTTGCTATCACATCAAATTTAAGCTTTTTGTTATCTCCTTTAGGGCTTGGACCCAGAGAATGAGCAGTACTCTCTTTTTATCTAGGAAAGCACTTGTGCAGCACTTAAATTTAAGGAACAGTAGTCCCATATACTTCAATGAGACTACTTGAATGCTTAAAATACATTAGGGATAAACACCTTGGGAGCTGTGGGGAGAAGAGCATATCAGATAAAGTACAATATTGGCATAAGAACAAATGAGTATAAAATGGTCATGAATAAATTTCAGCTGGAAATTAGGTTTCTAACCATAAAAGGAGTTGCGGTTCTGGAACAGCCTGTCAATAGGAGTGGAATAATAGAAAATGTAGGACCAGTCATCAAGTCCATCTCCTTGCACTGAGGCAGGGCCAAGTACACTTGGACCATCCCTGATGGGTGTTTGTCTAACCTGTTCTTAAAAACTGCCAATGATGGGGATTCCACAACCTTCCCTGGAAGCATATTGAATAGCTTACCTATCCTTATTGTTAGATATAGTTAGATAATATCTAGCCTAAATCTCCCTTATTGCAGACTAAGCCCATTACTTCTTGTCTTACCTTCAATGGACACAGAGAACAACAACACAGGCCTCTTTATAACAGCCCTTGACTTATTTGAAGACTTTTATCAGATCCCCCCTGAGCCTTCTTTTCTCAAGGCTAAACATGCCCATTTTTTTTAACCTTTCCCAAAGGTCAGGTGTTCTAAATCTTTTATCATTTTTGTTTCTTTCCTCTGAACTCGGTCCAATTTGTCCATATCTTTCCTAAAGTGTGCTACCCAGAACTGGACACAGTACGCCAGCGGAGGCTTCACTGGTGCTGAGTAGAACAGGATAATTACCTCCCGTATCTTATACACAAGACTCCTGTTAATACCAGTAATGATATTAGCCTTTTTTTTGCACCTGCATCACATTGTTGAATCATATTCAGTTTGTGATCAACTATAACTATGGCTAAGATTTTGTCATAGATATTTTCAGTAAAAGTAACTGACAGGTCATGGACAAAAAAGAAAAATTCACAGGAAGCCGTGACCTGCCCCTGACAAAATGGATCTTCACATCATCTGAAGCGAGGCAGATGTGCAGTGGCTAGGAGCCGCCTGCAGCAGCTGGGGGCTGCGGGGTACCCCTGCCATCTGTGGCTCCAGGGGTCCCCCGCTGCTCGGAGCTGTGTGATGCCACCGCCTCCCATGTCAGCCGGGAGCTGAGGGGTACCCCCATCGGTGATGGCTGGGCACTGTGAGGTTCCCCTGCCATGGCAAGGAGCTGCAGGGCTACCCACCATCCACAGTGGCTGGGAGGTTGGGGTTCCTCCACTCCCACTGGTGGCCAGGGGCTCTGAGATTCCCTTGTCACCACCAGAAGCTGGCGGCTATGGGGTTCCGTGGCCCAGGGCTTGGGGATCCTCTGCCAGTAGGAGCTTGAAGGTTCCCCTGTCACCTGCAGTGTCCAGGAGCTCAGGGGTTCCCCACTGCCCACAGTGGCCAGGAGTTGCAGGGTATCCTGCCCCCTACAGCAGCTTAGAGCTCCAGGATTGCCAGAGTTGCCAGGAACGACAAAGAGTCCTGAGACACCTTATAGACTAACAGATGTATTGGAGCAAAAGTTTCATCAGACGCATCGGGGTACCCCGCAGCTCCCTGTCCCCAGTGGTGGAGGGGGACCCTGCAGCTCCCAACCACCGCAGGCTGAAGTCATGGAGGTCACTGGAAGTCACTGATTCCGTGAACTCCATAACTAAATTGTAGCCTTACCTATAACCCTGAGACCTTTTCTGCAGTGACACTACCTCGTCAGTTATTCTTCAGTTTGTATTTCTGCATTCAATTTTTTTCTTCCCAAGTGGAGTACTTTGCACTTGTCTTTACTCTACTTCATCTTGTTGAATTCAGACCTATCGTCCCATTTATGAAGGCCCTTGTGAATTCTAATACTGTTCTTCAAAGTGCTTGCAAACCTTTTTAGCATGATGTCATCTGCAAATTTTATAAGCACACTATCTACTCCATTGTTCAACTCATTAATGAAAATAGTTGAACAGTATCAGACCAAGGACAGATCCGTGCAGGATCCCACTAGATATGTCCTCCCACTTTGACAGCAAACCACTGATAACTACTCTTTGTATGGTATTTCAACCAATTGAAAGAGTACTGGAGGCAAACAACCTAACTATTAAGAAGAAGCCTAATAAGTTCATGAACAGGATTATGTGACAGGGTTGCCTGCAATAGCAGAGTATTGGACTTGGACCCAAAATGGTCCCTTCCCTTCCTATATTTCTACATTCAACTGGGTCCATTGAGTGTAACCATAACACAATTAATAAATAATACATTACTTGTAACCATATGTGAATACAATTACATTCAGGGCTTTTACTTTTTACAGTTTTTCTGGAGTGGGGACTGTGTGAAAAATATCTTCATAAACCACTAAATTATAGGTTTTATTTTCAGGCTGGATTCAGGGTTCCATTCGGTTTGAATGAATACAACAGCATTTGTTCTTACATGCTTTAGAAAGACTGAGGCACTTTAAATTAAGCTATACCATATCCTGCAACTTGAAATGTTGTGCTAATCACCTCGCCCCCGCTCCGTGCTGGACAGAGGTGCTGGTTAATGCACCTATTCCTCTCTGGGTTGGGTATTAGCCCCTTTTGCTTATGTGGGTACAGATGTCCCTGACTCCAAAACCCAATTGCACACAGAGGAGTTCTGAGACCATTTTATAGAAAATAATATTAAGCAAGGGAATGTGTACAGACCAATGGGCTGAAATGGGGCTTAGAAAGTTAAGGGAATTCAGCAGCAACAGTGTAACAATAGCCCAGTTCCTTCTACTATCTCTGGTGGTGCCCAAAACCTTCCATCCCATTTCCACCTGTAGCTGCTAATCTCACCATTGGTGCATGAAAAGCTGAGATGCACTAGCTTGCTGGGGTTGCTGCTCACTCTGGGCCTCCAGCCTGGTGGGAGTCACTGCTCCTTGGCATTCACCTGTCCTCAGGACACACATATGCCTCAGTCCAAAGTGCTCACCACCAGCTCCAGTCCAGCGTCCATCACACATCCTGTCCCCAAGGCTTATGCACACCCACACACAGAGCAACGCAGTCCTTCTTCCTTCTGCAGAACACGCCCCCCCCCCCCCACAGACACTAAAGCCATTCTGGAGCCAGTCCCCCAGTTCTTCCCCATTGTCAGGCAATCCTTTGGCTTCTTGCCTCTCTAGGCCATTGATCCTCCAGTATTTTGCCGCTCACACTTGGACACCATTTGATGGCTTATTACAATATGTATAATTATTCTTCCATTATTTACTATAGGACAATAGTTAATCTATAGTTTTTCCCAACTAAACACTTGCCTCCACTCCTTAATTTAAATCTTTCCTAACCAACTGTGCTTTTAATATCAAGAGGGAAAAACAGTATATGTAGATTACTGTAGATCAGCTGGGTAAATGCAAATATACACTCACGCTGTTCTCTAGAAATAACAACCTACTGTACATTCTATAGTTCATAATGTCCCAGGTGATACTCTATTTTAAATACAGATTTTCTAACCAACTTTTCCTAATGAGTAAAGTCACATGGTTCTGATTTATATATATATATATTTAAGAGAATTAAAAAAGTGGTATTTAAAAATATTTTGTAATGCAGCAAGATTGCCTTTGTCTGTTACAGCTATCCCCTTATTCCATTTTGTTTCTTACAGCTGTCCCCATACTCCATTTTGTTTTTGTTCGCCTCCTGTGGCCGCCCTTCCCTGGCTGTTAAGTTGTTTACCAGGGCCACTGCCCTTCTCAAAGGGAGGGCCCCTTGAGTTGTTTAACAAGAGCCATTGCCCTTCTCAAAGGGATGGCCACTTGTGCTGCGTGCTAAATGGGACCACTGCCCTGTTCAAAGGGTTAGTCCTGTTATCACCTCATTGAACCTGGGCTCGGTGTAGGGCAGGCAATGTCCAGAGCTGCAAGACCTATTGTGTTTTTAAGATCCTGGGTATGAGTCATAGGCCTCATGTGCTTTTGAGTCACCTGTTGCACAGGACTCTGCCCAGATATGTTTCTGTGCTCACCTGCAGTCTTTTCCCTGTGCCTCCTCCCCTGTGACAGAGGGAGCCTATCAGTATTACTGGCAGGAAACTACCTGAGTTTGCCTTTAAAAACAGACATTTTTGAAACAAACATCAGAAAGGTTCCTGCATTGCTGCCTGGTCTGATCAGCCAGGGGTTCTGAGGGGTCCTTTCTCCGCTCTCGTTTTATTTTTTGAGCGTACCCCCGTTTTTGAACCCCCCCACACGAAGAAAGAATTGCTGCCTGAGAGATCTCCTGATTATCGAGACCGTACTGAGCCTTCTGATGTTCTTGCTGCTTCTGCCTTTGCTGCTGCCTTGGGGACTGGTAAGAATCCCTCTGTGAAACTTTCCTTACTTTTATTTTATTACTTTAGCTACTGGCTCTGTTTCCCCAGCACACAGACTCAAGCTAAACCTTGGTCTGTGTCTTAAAACCTCGCTTAAACTCCGCAGCGCTTTGCTGCTAAAAATAAGTTTGTGCCGCTGCTTGAGCTGTGGGCTTTGCCTGGGGGCTCCCTGCTTTCAGCTGTATCCCTTGGCTTCAGCCACCATCCCTTGGCTTCCTTGGGAGCTGTATCCTGGGCACATACCACTCTGCCCTCTGTGACTTCCCCATAGCATAAAGTGAACCATAAGTTTTGTTTTTTTTAGTTTAATAAGTCATAGTTTGTTAAGATTGTAGAGCTTGTAAGTTCTCCTGCCTTGTTATAGTTTACTGTTTTGTTGCTCCATATAGTTGCTTGTTATATTTTTGCTTAGAATTGTGATATTTGTTGTTTTGCCTATTCGTTGGTTAAGATAGATAAGGTTTTTGCTGCTTAAATTCATCTTCCCGCTGTCCCGATCTCTCCCTGAACTTTCCCGTGTCTGTTTTTCCCCCTCTCCAATCTTCCCCTCTGTGCGCTTCTCCGTGTCTCCCTATTATAACTCCTTGCTGCTCCCCCCCTGCATCTGCATTACCCTCCAAACTTCCCAAACCCCTTGCTGCTTCTCCCCCTGTGAAATTTCCCAAACCCTTTGCCGCTTTTTTTCCCTTTGTTTTTGGTGTCCGCTTGTTGCTTAAACCTCTCTCTAGCCCTTCTTTACACTTCTCCGCTGCCCCTCCCCTACCGAAGATCACCATCACACTGCTCCATTGTCCTGAACCTTCCGGGCTTCAGAGTGTCTCGCTGCTTCCAGCCTCACTCTCCTCTCATCAGTTGCCACTAATCATTCACTCCCCTCCTGTTCCTTGACAGATTATCTGCTATCCTAGCCTCACAAATTGTCATTATTTTTCTTTTATACCGTTACATTGCATAATTTCACTTATCATCCATATTGTATTATTGCATTGTGATTCACATTTTACTTGTAATTATAACACCCCATTGATTGCTTCCACTTTTCTGATATACTTTGTATTTGTATTAATACCATTGTGTTACATTGTGTATAAGGCCACTTACCACTTAATACATTCTATCTAAGATTGTTGACCATTTTATATAGAAGCTACCATTTTATTTTGTGTTTCTTTTTGATACGCTTATTGACTGTACTGTATCCCATTGCGCTGAACCCCACTTACTGTACCCCACTGTTAGAACTCCCTACACTGTTCAATAAGAACTCCCCCATCATTGTCTATTGTAAACACTCTATACATCCCATCCCATCGTATTTCATTGTTAAATTCCCACCACTTCCTTTTTCCTTTAATAAAGAAATTAATTGGCACCCCACCTGTGTGGTAATTGCTCCCCAAGATCCCATATACCTGCAGGCAGGGACAGCCTTAACATTGTGAACAAATGTTTTGCCACCATTTTACTGTACTGCACAGATCAAGAAGATACTAACATGCAATAATAAATGTATATTCCTTTTGGTTATGCTATTTATCACAATCAATAGAGTATTGGAACAATAGTAATACTGCTTTATTTCTTTGAGATTTGAATTGTTAGTACTGTAGCAGCATTGCTGTGAGCTGATGCCAGGATATGTTCCTGGAAACATTTATAATAATACAGCTTCAGTAGAGACAGTAATAGTATAAACAGGGCAAAGGAAATACCAGAATTGCAACAGATGCTATTGATTATATGCCTTGGGGAATATTCCACATATTTATTTTAAATCCTGTCAATGTAAATCAAAAGGCTGTGATGTTGTCAGTAAGATATATCCCAGACAAAGTAATGTGCTATGACAGTGCTCCCAATTTACTGACACAGCAAATCATGATTTTGAACACGAAGAAGCCATCTTCAGCATAACTCAGGCACTATAAACTGGAGGAGAATGATCTGATTTAAACATCTGATTCATCGTGAACTATGATAAACTTTATGCTGAAAATGTAAGCTGATAGTGCTGCTTTAGGTTAAGTTGACTAGTGCATTTCAACTTGGTTCTAAATCGTTTTCTTGCCTTGAATGTTAGCACTTTTCATTATTTCTCAGGGTTGTAAATCTGGAGTTGTGGCATTGAATTCTAGGAACAGGAATGAATGTCTAGCAAAAGTAAACATACAAGGGTAGGTTTAAAATATGATGGTCTATTTTTCTGAGATTAAGTGTATTGACAAGGCATGACATAAAGCTAAATAAAAGCTCTGCTAGTTTCCCTGAAGTTAGATTTATCAAGAAAACTAGCATTTGGGTTAATAACTCCAGTGTATATACAAACATAGGTAAAGGCATTTAGACATTAGGCATTAGAAACAAATGGTAGAACTAGATTACATATCCTCCTTTTTTTTAAAATAAAAACACACTGAGGAACTGTTGGAACTAAGATTAGATCAAATAAACTGCATTGCGTTTTGCCTCTCACAACTTGGAAAATCTAGATTCACCTTGAGACTAACTCCTTGAGTCCTTACAAAGTTGGGACTAGTAGAACCAGAAGTATTTTAACTGATAATAATTTACATCTCAATTCCTATGAAATTATACATTGCATATACATTAATACCAAAATAATTTATTATAATTAGCCTTCCTTCAATGAACAGCAAAGAAAATAACAAAGAATTATAATTTACCTATTGTCACATCATCTTTTGCAAAGGCATAGATTTTTCATCACCCAGTGGAGATTGGGGAATGTTGAATTCCCCTTTGTTAATTCTTTCCTCATGGAATACTCTCTAAAAATCAGCAATGAGAGCTAATCTTGTCATACTTTGTTAGATGGAAAGCTCACATTGTCATGATGGAACCTATGGGAAAAAAAATCTGGTAGTAGGGTTTAGCAAAGACATACCTGGGCCCAAATCTTCTATGCAGATTTACATCAGCTGAGGATCTGGTACTATAATGTAGATTAATAACCAAGAAATAGTATTCAGAACTTGCCTAGAAATTACTTTTCAACCAGTTTCTTTTAAGCAACCTCAGTGCTTTTGAAGAGCTTGAACCCTGGATACAAGGAAATGGAATATATATAAAGGAGAAAATATCATTTTTTAAAATCATGATCAGGTCCAGCAAATGTAGTTTCTGATTTAAAAAAAAAAAAAAAAAAAAGCTTAAGTGTCATATGAGCCACATGTTAGTGTGGGTAAGTCTCCTATCAGTGCATGTATATTTTTGGGTAAAACCTAGGTCAAATCTGATGTCGGTTACATTTGGAGCTCTTTGACCTATCTGTCTCACTGGTCCTTCTCACGGCTTTGGCCCCTGTTCCACCAGGTTTAGTTTACACTGATGCTGCTACAGAATTTCATTCCTGTTTACAGACTTTATTTCCATTTTGATTCATGATATAGCAGTAGTTCTGCTGTCACCTAGGTTTATTGTAATGATTTCATCCTGGCTATTTAATTTCTATAATAACCTGGCTTTTTAAAAGTAGCCTTGAGTTTTATTAAGTCATGAGTTAGCTCTAAAAGTTTACAGATTTCCCAGCCATCTGTGTTCAAACAGTCTTATTTACTCTCTTAAAAATAAATAAATCTATTCTCCTGTACACCTTGGAATTCTGTTGGAGGTGACATTCTCATCATGGAACACTTCATCAGATTCCAGAGCGAAGTCATAGTGCAGGTGTGGCTTTACATGGAGTTACTTCAGCATATGCAGTATAACTCCATGCAACAAGTTTAATGATATATCAACAAATTCAGTATCATAGTTGTTTTTCCTATCAAGAGCAGGTACAGTGCCAGGTGATGTAGCTAGCAAAGTCCCTTACCTCACTCCATGTTTTCCATTAATGGATAGTTTGATTTATCCTAATTTCTCTTTCATGTAGTAACACCAACTGGTGAGGGTGGAGGTGATTGATTTAGCCATTCCATTTCTGCTGACCTCAGCTAGCAAGTTACTCAGAAACCCTGCTGCTGCCAGATGTTTCTGTTTTTAGGCTCATGGCAACTTTATGGACAGATCATTCTCCCCACAGAGGAAATGCCAGTACAGCTCAGCTCAGGTTTAGAAATATAGCACTTAAATCCAGCTCTTTTGACCTGCCCCAAAGCCCTAGGTCCTGAACAGCAGGCTTTAAGAATGAAGACCCTTTTCTAATAGACAAGAGTGTTAGTCAGCAGAATTATCATTGAAGTCATATCAAAATATTCAGCCTCTTTATCTTTGGAAACACATTTTAACTTAAAAATGTAATTCAGCATGTTGATGACTTTGTGTGTGCCCAATTTTGCCAGCTGTATCCATGCTGAGTAATATCTTGCTGCACAAGTCGCATTGATTTCAATGGCACTACTCAGAGAGTAAGATACTACTCAATGGGACTAGCACTGGCAGAACAGAGACTGTACAATTTATCAGGTATTGATTTCAAGATATCCTGAAGGCAAGCTGTTGGTTTAAAACTTTTTTTTTTTAATTATGATTCTTATATGAAATACAGAAGCACAGTTTTTTGACTTTCTGTGTCAGGAGAGCTCTGATACAGACTTTCTTAGGTGAGATGGAACAAAGCACTCAACACCACCGAACTACATTCAACCCTGGCATAAATGAATGCATCTCCACAGAACATAGGATAGTTAGACTGGATCAGACATAAGATACATGCTTATGAGGAAGGTGGAAGAACCCCACAGTAGGTGAAATTGGGGTAATCTGCTCCCCACATTAGATCTCATCCTAATATTTAACAGAGAATGGCTGAAGCCTTGAAGCATGTGGTTTAATATCCCTTCCCAAACTATCATAGTTAATTATAACTCTCAATAGTTTTGATAGTGATATAAAATTAAAGGAGGTGCTCTTTCCTACGCTTGAGCAAAATTTGACACTTTGTCTCAGTTTGCCCATCTGTAAAATGGGGATAATATATTTCTTCTTCACTGAGGATTTGTGAGGCTTAATTAGCTAATGTTTCTAAAGTGTTTTTGAAGATACAGACTCGGTCCTTGGCACTGGTTGAGGAGCATTTGGCATCACTCAAGAGTTGGATACAAAAGTGGCTTTAACTTTCTTTGTTGTTTCTTAATCCTGGGATCACTATGCAGTTGTCTAGCACCCCAGTACAAATTAGAATAACCCTCAGGCTGCTCCAATGGACTGTTTTGGAAGCCAGGGATTGCTAGCGTTCAGGGATAACCTGGACATGACCCCTTTCCCTTGGCATTAATTTCAGGTGTGGAGGTGGTGTAGAACCACCAAGCATCCCTGTATGCTGGCTAAAATGATTACAGATCTTTCATGTGTTGGGGGAAGCAATGAAAAATGGCTCCAAAGCAGAGGAGAGTGTCCCATAAAGTGTATTTCTCTTCCCTCATACTTTATAAATAAGGACTTTTGCAAAAGGACAGTATCTTTGGCTGCTAATAGGAATGTGCCATTACATAGGAAATGCATAGAACTCTTCCAGGTAGATCAGAAATTGGTATTCATCAGCATGGATTATTTATTGAAGGGTGATACAGACTTGGGATTATTTGCACATCTAGAAAGAGTACAGAATTACAGTAGGAAAAATGGACAGCTCCATCTGAATGAACAGAAACATCAATTCATGAATGCAAAATATAGCCTATTTCTCCTGTGTATAAGATATCCTAGCACATACATTTCCTTTGGTTATAAAATATGTCCAGAAGGAATACTCTACCTTAAGTCTGAATTTTAATCAATGGAAATAGTTAGAAGTAATATTTATTAATTTTGTTCATTCAGATGGAGCTGTCCATTTTTCCTACTAGAATTCCAGATCTAGGTATTTTAATTTGGAATGCATCAGGTTTTATGAATATCTCATGATGTCCCTCAGCTGACATACATACAATTCTGTCAGTTCTAGTTTCTGAAACATATTCTTCCTTTTTGTAATTCTATGAACTTGGCCCTCCGAATTTCAGGAAAAGATCCACTCTAAATTCCTATAATCCAAATCAGAATTCTGATGAAAGAATATTCAGCAAATCATTCTGAATGCTTGCAGAACAATTATCTTTCAAGTCCTCTTTCAGTTCATATGTTTCACTCTCAAACTGCAAACAAAGTGCCCTTTAGTTTACTGAGATTTAAATTATATAAATTTATAAACATTGAAGAGAGAAACAAACTAAAGCCCAAATTATGCTAGAGCCGATTTTTATGGTTTTATTAGCCTATCACAAACATAATAACTATGAGCCATTATAGAAGTTACTTTTCCCTAGACCAAGGTAAAATTGTTGTGCAGTGCTTTCTACCAAGGTTGTGAAATTCAAATTACTGGTAGCTTCTAGAGCTATCAGCATACCTGTAATACATTAGAACATTACTTTTCTTGAAATGCTAGTATAAGATTCCATAGTGACAGCCTTAGGGACTAAAATATTTTCCAAGGAACAAGTGCTGCTAATATGTCTCTCAGCCCTGATATGAAGGAACTGAGGGCAAGATTTTTGAAAGTGGCTATTGATTTTTGCGGCTTGCTTTTCAGAAAGTACTGAGAGAACCCCTACTCTGCAAATCAGGCCCCATTAATGTGTCAGGTTGGGAATTCCAAAAATGAGGCACCCCAAATCACTAGCCATTTAAGAAAATCTTGCCCACTGGGCACTTGCCTGGAACTACAAACTAGATGAATGAACTAGTGATGAAGACTCATCCTATTAGGCCAACCAGTGCCTCCATTTAGGACATTTTTGAAAAAATTGAATCAAGCAGCCTCAAGTAACATGGAGAGTATATCAGCTACTGACATTGGCAAGATTAAATGAATAATAGTTTTGCAAGGACAAACTCATTAAATAATAATTATTTTTGGAGATAACATTTCCTGCCAGCTCATGTCTGGCTGGCAGAGCTGCAGAATCAAGTCAAAACATTGCAAAACATAAATGTAAGGAGATAAATATACTTTATTATGCATTAAAAAGTTTGAACTGCACATTACCATGTATATGAGGGAATGATCTTTCCTTGGCAGTTAAAGACCAGTGCAGTAACCTATAAAAGGCAGGACTTCATTCTTAGCACTTGGTTAATGTTATATTTACATGGTTCAATAATAATGACTTCGGGGTTGGGCTTTCCTGTCAGTTATTAAAGGACTAAGGCAAAGCCCCCCGTTTTGTTATATTGGAAACAGAACACTGTATCCATGGCAATATGAAATCTAACTTTGAATGTTTCAACATATAAAAAAGGTATTAATGCTTTCTTTATTTTTTCATATTTTCCTAGTTCATAATGGCCATAATGACCTCTGACTCAGGCATTTCCTGTCAGTTACAGCCAAGTCAGAAACTCATCTCCTCCACATGTTTGTTAATCACTAGGAAATGCCCTCTCTTTTGATCATTATTGCTTAATTACACAGTTAATCATTTTCATGGGAATGGAAACAGGGTTTTCTACTAATATATGAAGATTTTGAACTGGAGCTCTGCAAAACTTTTGAAACACCCTGAGAACTATGAAAAAGATGTGAAATACAGAATTTAAACTTTTGGTAAACACTCTGAGGTTCACTAGGATTCCTGGTACTGCTGCTGAAGAAAGAGTTGGCTGGGCTGGCCATTCACTAAGAAATGCCTCTCCTTGGCTTAAACAGGAGCCAGAACGCTTGCCAGCCCCTTTAAGAAATAGAATGGGTGAGTGGACAAGTTAATTGTCCTATGAAGGCATTAGAGATGTGTATTATTGAAGGTTAATGAATCTCCCTCACAAAAGGTACAAAAGGAACGGGGAGAATCCAGTACCTATGGGAATGCAAAATTCACCAATGTCTTACACAAAAGGCATGCTTTGCCTGTTTTGCTTGAGATTTGCCTTAGGTTTTGGATTTCAGGAGAATTTATAACATGAAATGAACTATGGTATATGGTCACATGTCTATGTTTAATTATGTACACTACTATAAAATTAAACATCAGCTCAATTACTGGCACTTATATTATAGACATTTGTTTGAAGAAAGTTAATACAGATTACTGTTGAATTACATATGTTTGAAGTACTTAAATAGGGTGACCAGACAGCAAATGTGAAAAATTGGGACAGGGGTGGGGAGTAATAGGAGCCTATATAAGAAAAAGACCCCAAAATTGGGACTGTCCCTATAAAATCGGGACATCTGATCACCCTATATTTAAATTATACATTTGTAGTTAAAGTCTACACTTAAAATGCAGTGGCAGCTGAATGCTTCAGTGAAGACACTACCCATGGGAGAGGTTCTCCCATTGGTGTAGTTAATCCACCTCTGTGAGAGGTGGTAGCCCTCCCATCGACATAGTACTGTTTATACCAAAGGTTAGGTTGGTATAACTGTGTTGCTCAGAGGTGTGGATTTTTGACATCCTGAGCAATGTAGTTATACTGATGTAAGTTTGCAGTATAGACCTGGCCTTAGTGTCTGCTTGGATCTTATTGTAAACTTTCAATGAGCACTCCCAGTATTCCAGAAGTTCTCTTCTTCTGTGAGATGTATTGAAAATGATATTATCGGTACATAAAATTTAATGGACTGTTCAATATTAAGTAGTGAAAGCACACTTGTAAGTGTGAATGAAGTATTTAAAGAAACTTTAGAGAGATGAGCTGTCAAAAGGGGAATAAAACTAAATGCTACACCTTCCCAGTGCTATAGATTCTTTGGTTATTCTCTTGATTATTCATTTTACCCTGTTTTACATGCATGTAACTCTGCTGACTTTAATGGAATTACTCCTTTAAACTGATGTAAATCTGAGGAGAAATAAGCCTCCTGTCTCCAATTAATTTCCTTGCCAGCCCTCCATAAGTTGTGTAACTGGCATACAGAGTGTGCTGTAGAAAGATTAGTGGCCCATGTTCAGCTGTATATATCTGGCAACCAGGTGCCTGAATTGTTTTTATTGCCAGACAGCAAGTAACTGTGTTGTTTTTGGATATTTTTTTATTTTTGTTTCTTTTTTTCCACAATGGTCATCACAGCTGTTGTACAGAAATAGAAAGCAAGTTGTCCATGTACAGCATCAGTATTTATAACCTCCTGTTCAGTGTCTGGACCATAACCACTATTCCCACTCTCTTGTCACTGACTTATCACTTTCTATTTCTGTACACCTTTCCACTGACATAATGGATCAACCAATTTAAAGTCCTGACTTCTGGTCTATTTTTCAGGATACAGTCTATTTAACTGCTAACCCTGATACTTTAAAAGTTTATTTGTATATTATAAACCCCGCCCTCACAAAAATGCTAGTCAGAGTATTAATCCCAGCACAAATATCCAGACTTCATATTTAGTTTTATGGACCATTAGCCAATTAGGCAAAGCCCTGTGTTGAAGTTGAGGTACACCTGCACCATCCCAGGAGAAGCACACCTGCTGCTGCCCCATTTTATAGGGACCACCTTACTGCTCTAGCTGTTCCAGTCCTATTACATAGTTCTTTGTGGAGAGGGTTTGAGACATAGCCTTGCTCTCTCCTTGCCCTTTTTGGGGCACCTAGGACCCCTGGGGAATAGGGAGGGAAGCAGTCCCTGAATTCCCCAGAGACTAAAGACAGTATTCTAGCTGACCCATATGAAGGCCCTGCAAGAGAGGCTCCTTAACCTTTATTATAGTTGAAGCGGGTAGCAACACCTTTTTGGTTAAGGCTGCCTGACACTACTTTCTAAGACCCTGGTTTTGGTCTCTCATAACTTTTTGCTATACTTCAGCTGTTCAGAGAGAAATTTTCCATGGCATGTATTTGCTCGAGGATGACCTTTTTTAGGAAAGTTTCCACTGCCTTGAATCACTTCCTTGCCCCACTCTTTACCCTTCTGCATTTCAATCATATTACTTCCCCCTCCATGTTGCTTGGGCAGGCTGGCTCTAGCCATTTCACCGCCCCAAGCACAGTGGCACGCCGCAGGGGGCGCTCTGCTGCTTGCCGGTCCTGCGGCTCTGGTGGATCTCCCGCAGACGTGGCTGCGGAGGGTCCGCTGGTCCTGCGGCTCTGGTGGACCTCCTGCAGGTGTGCCTGCGGATGCTCCACCAAAGCCACGGGACCAGCGGACCCTTCTCAGGGACACCTGTGGGAGGTCCACCGGAGCCGACTGCCGCCCTCCCGGCAACCGGCAGAGTGCTCCCCGCAGCATGCCACCCCAAGCATGCGCTTGGCTTGCTGGGGCCTGGAGCCGGCCCTGCTTGGGCACTAGCAAGGGAGGCACTGAAAACACATGAAAGTCTGCCTCCCTTACCTCAGTTCTAGTGGTTGGCAGCACAGCCCCCTTGGCTGCAAGGAGGAACAGTTTCAGGTAAAGTCGTGCTCATCCCCTGTATTCCTGGCCTGGCACATACTCAGTCACGCTACGAGGGGAATGGGATAGTGCATGCACACTCCAGCTGATGCATAGGACCTATGAGAAGCTAAAGCTTATTCAGTTTAGATGGAATCTTTAGAGATTTTAGCTGCCAAACTCTAAGAAGTTTCTCCTGAGCATGTGTGAACAGAATTTTTTCAGAGGCTAACAACTTGGCCAAATTTGAGCTAATTTTTCATTGGGATGTCAAAACACACATCCCAGACACCAACCACCCACTGCATAAATTGAAGCCCCTGCTCCAAAGCATGGAGGTTTTAAAGCATATCAAGAAAATTATAGTAATTCTTTCAGCATGGGCAAATCAACATATTTTCCCCAAACCTTGTTCTTGGAAATGGCGGAATCATTTTAGCTGAAAGTTTCCAAACAAATTCATCCTTAGACAGACACTCAGCACAGAAAATTTCAGCCTGAATAGCGGTCATGTGAAGTTATAAACAATTGAAAACAGGTTCTTATAATAGAAAGTGTTAAGCCCTACCTATGCTGTCTATAATATTGGCCAGCATGTTTATGTTTCTTGGCATGAGTATTGTAATATATTGTATGCATGGATTCTGGGACACAGTATTCCATTCCCTCCAACCAACACAGGAATCTAGTTGCTCAGATTCTCACCAGGTTGAGTATTTCTCAGCCATCGTATGTTCCTGGACTGAAGGAACTCATTTTTAATATTCTCAGTGGATGTCTATGTGATCTTCACCCACTTGGGCCCATTTCCTTTCTGTGCCTTATCTTTAGCCATATGGGTCTTTCCTTCTCCTTAATGGTTCTGCTTTTTTGGGGGCCTTCTCTTGTTGTTTCTCCCTTCCAATTTTTGCCTGATTGGGCTGAGTATATTCATAATTCCAATACTGGCAACTCAAGCATTTTTAAATCATGAGTCAGACTCCCCCAACTCATGAGATTGGCTTAACATATTGATTTTTTAAAAAAAGTAATAATAAATTTGACCTTGATTTTAATTGCCTACTGGGATTTGAGCCTTTACAGGGCATTTAAGTCATGTTTTCAAGCTTCTGTCTGCAGCCATGAGGTCTAGAAACTTACTCTTTATTTCTAAATGAAAGTTAAGATTCTTACCTAGTCACAAAACTCTAGGAGTTGTGGCTCTAAAAAAAGGCACGAAATGTCATAAGACTTATATTAAAATCGCAAGAGTTGCCCACACTAAGATCCATGTTCAAAGGTATAATGTATTCCTATTCGCACAAGAATTGACATATTCACTGTGCAGCTGTGGCGCTGGAAAGAGAACTCATGACCTTTACCTTCAGAACCAGAGGTTTATGACACATAAGCTAAAGGAGAATCCCATTTTTCTGATGGATGACTTTGTAAAGGACTCTCAGGAGACTAGGATCATGATTAAATATGTGAGGAGGTTTCATTCCATTTACTAGATGGGAAGTGTTCCCCATATAAGTCTTAGAGTAAAGACAGAGTAGAAGCTAAGTCCCTAAGATTTCATTATAGGAGAAATAGAAAGAAAAGACAGGAGAAACAAATGGTCCTGGATCCTGGGCTGATGTTGTCCCATCACAATGTACAAAGTCAACTGTACTGATTGACTTCTCAGACCTTGAGGCCTGGATAAAGATATAATTTAGTGTTTTTGGCACAGCACTATTGGTGTGTCAAACTGAACACCACTAAGGATTAAATTAATCCTTTTCTAATCCTGTAAAAAAAGTGAAAGGCCATCATAGCTCCGAGACAGCTCTTTTCAGTATTCCTTATTGAAAGAAAACACTAGTTTGGACCAAAATATTTGCTGACACTTAGCAACAGAAACAAAAATGATGAAAAATACAAATGACAATGGATATTTTTATAAATTGAAACAAATATTAAATAAAATTTTCTGTAATAAGTCTTTTCCCAGTGTGGAAATCAACCTTTAAGGCCTCAGTCCATCAAAGTCCTTAACCATGTGCTTAACTTTGTGAAACACGAGCAGTTCCAGGTCTTTCAATGAGACTATTCAAGTGTTTAAAATGAAGCATGTGCGTCAGTGCTCTTCTGGACTGAGGTCTACATTCAAACTGAAACTATAAGATTGAGGGTGTTTTAAATGTGATTGTGAAAGTGCTCTGCACTGTTCATATGAAAGGGTGTCCTACACAGTACTGGATGGTAGAGATTACAGGGACATGAAACACTGGCTTTTTTACACAGACTTTTATCCCCTTACTATATGTCTGCTGGTGGTCACCCTAAATAGTAGTTGTAAATGTTCTTAGCTAAAACACATGGACATATTGAC
Source organism: Gopherus evgoodei (assembly GCF_007399415.2). NCBI lineage: Eukaryota > Metazoa > Chordata > Testudines > Testudinidae > Gopherus > Gopherus evgoodei. The sequence goes on along the minus strand of NC_044322.1, from coordinate 289,742,905 downwards.
ACTGGAACAAGCCATTCCCTACTATCCCTTCGAAATTCCACCTCCTACAGGCTCCATCTAAGGTGATGCTTGTATACAAGTTTAGATCCTTCTTATATTTAGTGATGATTTTGAGAAGATTTGGGTTCTTACCTTGACTTTCCCTTCCCTCCTCAGCCTTTATATCACAGAGTGTATTAATAAAACCTGAATAGTTACAGCATGTGAATTTGGTCTGTAATTTAAAGTGTAGACAAAGTCTAGATCCTTCTAAGCCTACAGTCTGGAAAGAACTTGAGAATTTCCTTTGATTTGATTCCCTGAATTTCTCTCTATAAAAATACAGTAATACTGTAATAAAAAGGAGTGGGGTATGTCTAAAGGCTTTATAACTAATCTGATTTTGAAGCTGGGCAAAGTGATTGAAACATCAAAGCTCTAATAGTAGGTTTCTCTCTCTTATATAAAGCCTAGTGTTATAGGTTGAGACCAAACCCATATGTAATCCATAACAACCCCCTGCATTAAAAGAGTAAATAATGGTTAAAAACATCTTATTTTTTTTCTTAAATGCAATCACTATAGATGACCTGCAATCAAAATCTCACAAGGCTTCAGGCTTTAATTCATTCTGAAACGCTGACAGCCAAAGTGAAGACACATTATCAGTCAGATGGAAGAGCACCATAAAAAAACAAAACTCTTTTTATTCCCAAAGTAGTGCATGTGGCTGGATTAATTTTAAAATGAAAGACAAGCTAAAACTGCGTCTTTTGTTTAAAGATTCTGTGCCTGATTCACACACTGCCTTATGCTCTTTGCGCTTGTGCAAAGTGGATATGAAATTTTAGCATTCTGATTTATTAGCAGTTTTGGCGCACTTTGCACACATTTAATGATTCTGAGTGCAAAGCAGTGGAGAATCAGGCCTTCATAAGATATAGGACAGAGATTGGCAACGTTTGGCACACGGCCTACCAGGGTAACCCCCACGGTGGGCTCGGATGGTTTGTTTACCTGCCAAGGAACTACTATGCCAGCCAGGAATCACCAGAGCTGAGCATGCTCCAGCCACATCTATTCCCTACCTTGCCATTCTCCAAGCATGCCCCATATGGTTGGAGTGGGAGGGATTAAGAAGGGGGTGACCTGGAGACAGCTATGCTAGGTTTGGGATGCTGGGGAATCCTCAGCTGCATGATTAATGCTCCGTTATGGTCCCTTTGTGCCACCGGAATAGAGCAGTGGGGTTGGGCAATGGTGAAAGATCTGATCCTCAGTTGTCCTTTGTCAAGTATTACAAGATTTTATTTATTTATTTGGCTTATAAATAAACTAGGGAATGTACCGTGTAAAACAAAACCAGAATAAATCTAATGATAAATGGCTCTCTCATCCCCTCAACCAGGCAGGGTCTCAAATTTCTATCGCTTTAACAATCCCTCTCCTTTCCACCTTCACCTTCTTCAACCCTCCCTTTTCTCAAAATGCTGGAGAACAGAAAAGCCCTGCAGTGTGCCTTGAAGTTCAACAAACAGGCTCTTTTGGGCTAACTTTTTCATCCCTCAATGAAAAGAATCTGTCAGCAGCTCCCTCCCTCCATACAGACATATGACGTGTCTCCATATTCCTAGACATAAAGCCCAACCATGCAATTTACTGGGTCTAAATGGATTTTTCATTAGGGCCTACAGTATTTTATAGCATGTGGCATATCTCTGTGAGCTGTAAATCATGTCATACTAGCCTTCTTGGTGTGATGACACACTGAAATCACAAAATGTTACATGTGACATATCAAGATATGCTGCAATCAGATTTTGTATAATTGTGTTTCTTTTGGGTACTCTCAGACTTACTGTTTTGAAACAGATATGTAGAATGAAGAACATTTTAAACCTTTACTAGGCTATACTGTACATGGATGATTTGTTAAATGAATATTTTAGATACTGTTTGAAGTTACCCATATAGTATCTGTCACAGACAAAAGCTCTACATAAATGAATGAGTAGGATCCCATTCTTTGGTTTATGGATCTAGGGAGCCTCACAAATCCAGAGGATGTCTCTAGGTTGTTAAATGTTGCCTATGGGTCTCTGAGGTAGCAGGAAGATGTCAAATCACCTGTGGGCAGACAGCTCCGTATTGACTATCCGTCTGAGGAAGGTCATATTCATCGTTTATTCCAACAAGAGTATGGAATAAATTTCACTCTAGATGTTGTGTTTTGGCACATCTGTTTTAAATGGTCATGCCCATTTGGGAACATTCTATCTTATCCCATATGCAGAAGATGTGTGTATTTGGCCTAAGGCACGTTTTGGAGCATAATAGAACCCAAATGGAGCCACAGTTTAGTAGCTAGTTTGCTGTTAGCCTCTCAGTTGAACAGATTATTACACTTTCTGGTGGGATGCAGATGCAAATCTGATGCCAGAATTGGTTCTTAAGTTACTGGAGTCAAATTCTGAGCCCTTTGGATTGTGCCACATTACAGCTACTGTTTCGAGATATTACTGTTAAATAAATGATGAGGTTTAAACATTCCCAGCCAAAAATAGTTCTGTACTGAAACTTGAGATCTCTGCTGTTTTAGGAATCAAGATGTGAGGGAGGAAAAGATTTGGCTTTGGGGTGATTTCAAAATATTTTATACATATGTATATTTATAAAATTAACGAGTACAAATGGACATAGAAGCCTAGAATCTCAGCTTGTGTAAATTGGCACAGCTCTGCTGAAAGTATTGAAGATCTGGAACAAAGGTCCAAATTCTCTTCACATTTACTCCTGTGCACATGCATTTTAACTCCATTTTCTTCAATAACAAATCTCTGGATTTGCACAGGTTTGCTAGAGAGGAGAATTAGCACTAGAAAATGTCAAAAAGCCAGAGTTGGGGAATTCAGAACAACTTTCAGTCTGGAATTCACTGTATGACAGGGCATCTATGCAATAATGTTTTATTAATGTTTCAATAATGTTTCCCACTTGAAATGAAACGCGACTTACAGAATTTCACCAATTCACTTCTGATTAAGAAATAAGGCTCATAAGTTCTGAGCCCTGTCAACAGAGCTACATTAGAGTCAATGCTCCTGGAATACCTATTTGCTAAGCAAGTCATTTGAAGTCTCCTGCTTGCTTTCATTATGAAGTAATGAGACTAAATCCAAGCCCTGTGAATAATGTTGTATTATAGGGGCTTGATCCCACTCCCATTGACGTCAATATGAATTTGTCATTGACTGAAAAAAGAGTAGGGTCAAGCCCATAGCTACTGCTCTCAGAGTTCTTACCACTAATTGATGAAGACCATACATTCCATTTTCTTTACAGTAAGAACCCATATTAGCCAACCACATCACTCAATGTCTCCCACTGATTTTATTATATTTACTTAGAAGTTGTATTACAAACTCTGTCGATCAGGGGGGTTTATTTTTTGTTTGTTTGTTTGCTTGCTTGTTTGTTTGTTTTTGCCAGATGCCTTTAGCTCCTATTTCTATTTCCTCAAGGAAATGTGCAGAATGTTTACCTTTATTTAAGGAAACAAAAAAGATTATCCTGTGTAATGTTACTGTTTTGTTAAAATGGAAAGGAAAAAATAAACTAAATGGGTAAACCTTTGGCTCACAACATATATTGTGAAGCCTATCATGGTCAAGTAATCTGATTAGAGAGCTTCCAACCCTGGGAACTAGTTACTTAGACTGGAAATATAAAGATAGTATTTAAATGGATACTAATATGTGAGTATTATGGATGAGATTGTTGCTTGCCTTACACACAAGCCCAGGAAAGCAATGAGGCATAAGGTTCCCTCGTGCTGTCCTACATGAGGGAGGGAGAGCAGTCACTGTGAGGCTTCTACTCCCTATCATGCATATAGGCAGGGAGTGGATGAGCAGAGTGGATGGTGGGTGGAAACTTGGCTCTGCCTCTGCTCTGGCCAGTGGAGGCAAAGGATGTAATCCGTGACTGGTATAGAGCAATGGGAAATTACTTTCTTCCTGGCACAACACACTCTTGGGGGAAAGACTAGTGTCTGATGCTTGGTCTGGTCACTGCTCTGTTCCTGGGTCAGCACAGGTATTTGCTGCCCCTTACTCTGACTATCACAAATTAGGGTTTGCCGCTAAGCCTGGGACCAGCTAGCTCTATCTCCACAGAGAGCAACAGAAAGGTCACAGCTGAATCACATTTGGCTGGCAGTAGAATCACCTGATTGGCCAAACTGCCTGACTGGGCGAAGGAATCAGGCCTGATCTTAAGACCAGCAGCAGCAGGACACTGGCTGCTCAAAGCATTTGCCTATGCCTATGTTAGCTCCTGCTTGTTCCAGGTCTGTTCCGCCCTGCCTCACACCAGGTAACCTGGTTCTGACTCTTAGATCTGATTCCTGATTGTGGCTCTGAGCCTTGGCTTCGGTATCTTGCCTTGGGCTCCAGCTCTGACTCCTATTCCTGGTTTCTAACTTATGTTCTAACCATGAGGAATGACTGCCCACATCCCAGTCTCTGACACTGAGTGGATGATTAGTTGACCATCTTGCCTTCTATTTGCAATTACACTCAATTTTTTTAGTTTGTAAACTATATCCCAATGCAACATAAAATCTGTTACAAATACATTTTAGACTGAGAAATTCTCAGAGTAGAATTCCTTGCAGAATTGGGAAAATCCTGACACAAAGTAGGTTCTAGCATAAGTAAATCAATTAATATAATAAACTGTGAAAATATTTATACTTGTTTGCCACATATTGGTCTTAAGCCTGCAGTGAACATAATTCCCACTAACGTGGAAAGGAATTCTCCTTATCATGCCCACTATAACCCTATCCAATCCACAAGAGCCTCCATGAGGCACCAGTGGATGCTTCACAATACTCGATCAGAGCTTCTGCTAGGGTGACCACCTTTTCAAAAAGTGAAAATGAGACACATACAGGAGCTCCACCTCCTCTGTGGCCCCACCCACAGCTCCTGCTCTTACTCCTGAGGCCCTGGCCAGGTCAGAAGCTGGAGCCAGGCAGTAGTAAGAACTATCCAGGGAGCCTGGGCTCTCCACTTGCCCTGGGCTGGGGGTCTGGGTGCCCAAGACCAGTGCCCAGCCTGTGTCCTTGCCCCCCAGGGTGCACTGCCAGGGCAGATGGAGGGTCTAGGACTCTCGGGCTCCCCACAGTGGCCTGGGATCCCTGAGCAGGTCTTAATACTGCCCAGCCTAGCTTCTGGCCTGGCCAGAGGCAGGGCCTCCAAAGGAAGAGGCGAAGCAGGAGGTAAGGCCTCATGGCAAGTGGGGACTAAGGAAAAGGCTAGTGCTGCGTCTGAGCCTTGAGCAGGCACAGAGTGGCACCACAGCGAATCCAGGACAAATGCTGTCCCAGAGTCATTCGACCTTGGACTTAAAATGTACTTTTAAGGACTGTCCCACCCAATTTGGCATCAGAGGTCACCCTAGCTTCTGGCCACATAAAAATGCTGCTATTTAGACTCAGAGTTCCAGCCTCTGCCTCAGCCTCCTGGGCTACATAACCACGGAGACCAATCCCATTTCTAATAGGGAATCTGCTATCTTCTAAAGTTGTGTAATGTTGAATTAGTTGTTCCATGTCACCACTCCCACTTCATGTTTATGACTCTGCTCAGATCAGGACAGCTGCTGTGATTCCCAGAGTACAAAATCGAGCACTTGAGGCATGCTGAGAGGAGTAGGCTATGTTATCATAACGAAGAGGTGGGCAAAGTATGGCCTGCGGGCCACTTCTGGACCCCTTGGGACCCTCCTGCCTGGCCCCCGAGCTCCTGGCCCAGGAGGCTTGCCCTCGACTCCTCCTGTGCTGTCCCCCCTCCCCTGCAGCCTCAGCTCACTCGCTCCGCTGCCAGTGCAATGCTCTGGGTGGTGGTGCTGAGCTTCTGGGGTGGAGCAGCTGCAGATCCTGGGCTGACCCGGTGCTCTGAGCTGCGTGATGGAGACAGTGGCGGTGGCGTGGCCTGGCTCTAGCTGGGTGACGCAGCTGTAGCGCTGCCAGCCAATGGTGCTCCAGGCAGTGCGGTAAGGGGGCAGGGAGCAGTGGAGGTTGGATAGAGGGCAGGGGAGTTCAGAGTGGTCATCAGGGGGTGGGAGTGTGAATGGTGGTCGGGGGGGAAACAGAGGGTTGAATGGGAGCAGGGGTCTTGGGGGGCTGTCAGGAAGGGCTTGAGGGTTGGATTGGGCGGCAGGGGGAAGCCAGGGGACAGGGAGAAGAGGTGATTGGATGAGGCAGAGGTCCCGGGGCGGATGGTCAGAAATGAGAGGAGGGGTGGATGGAGTGGTATGAGTACGGGGGCGGTCAGGGGACAGGGAGTGGGGGTGTGTGGATGGGGCAGGGGTCCCAGAGGGGCTATTGGATGGAGTCCCGGGAGGGCGGGCAGATAGGAGGTGGGGGCCGAACCACAATCCCCTCCCCTAACCAGCCCTCCATACAATTTACGAAACCCGATGCGGACCTCAGGCCAAAAAGTTTGCCCGTCCGTGCTGTGAGTTGTACAGCCCATTAGACTGCTCAAAGGAGACCCACATGGGATGGAATAGTAGGGTAAACTAAGTAGGCTTTTGTTAACAAGATACACTCTGCTCCCTGCAGCACAGCTCATCAGGAACTGCTCACAGGCACTCAGAAGGAGCCAGTATATCAGCCACTTCCTGTGCCTTTTTTAAGGGAACAATATGCCAATTATCTAACTGCACGAATACAATACACTATATATTCCTTATACAAAGCTCTGGAGTTTAGCATGCAGGACCTCTTTCCAAGTTCCCCTTGACTTGGTGTAGCTTTGGGTCTTCCTTTAACTCAGACCAAATACTGTCTAGACCATCTATTAGGGATGGTCTAGACAGTATTTGGTCCTGCCATGAGGGCAGGGGACTGGACTCGATGACCTCTCGAGGTTCCTTCCAGTCCTAGAGTCTATGAGTCTATGAGCTGTGCCTAACAGGTGTAGGTTTCACTATGTTAGATTCCTTGTTCATATTTCTTCCATTCTGACCTATGGCCTGATCCTGCTCTCACTGAAGTCCAATGAGTATTCTACTACAGGCTATACAATACGTATATTCTAGAGCTCTGCATCTTTATGCCAACTGAGAATCTCGCTCACAATGTGAAATCACTTGCCAGGATTTCATAACTCTGTATTCAATTTATATTCTCATTTCCCATGGATTTATATGCTAAATTCAGCTCATAGCTTTCTTTTAATAAGGGTTAGTGGGGAAAAATCTATTTAAGGCTGGAGTAAGAATTGTCAGGGTTATTGAGTTAACTGACAAGTGACATCTGTGAACATTTTTCTTTTAATTTTTTTGAATGCAAAATTCTGAAAAAAACATTAGTTTACATAGTTTCCTTAGTGTAGTTCAGAAAATAATCAATTATTTCAAATACTTTAGGGATAACACATGATTTAAATAGAGTCCCTCCAGACCTGAAAAGGTTTATTCATAATAATGAACTGGAGCACTAAGACATAAATAGGTAGTATAATGCTGACAAATTTCACTTTTCCCCAACCGTGTGGGCTAGAGACTTCTTTTGGACATTATGTTTCTTTTTAAAGGAAAAGCTGAGATTCTCCTCCAACAATGACTCCATGAACTGGGACTTTAAGAAAAACACCAAGGTGCTTGAGCCTAATGATAAAATTGTATTGTCTGACAACATTGCATAAGTCCAGAGGTTGCCAGATAAAAATTCTCCATGTGCTGGGGAGGTAGCATAATGTGAGTAAACTTCTCTCTTTCCAAGACACAATCTAGTTAATGGTGTACTCCTGAAGCAGCACAGTTATGCACTGACCCTTACTAAGCACTTATGACAAAGCTACAGTTGAGGCCTTAATCAACAGGCTATTTTAACATATATAAATAAAGTCAGATATTGTACTCTAATTTTAATATTAGATTTCTAGAACATCTGTTTTAGCAAGAGGACAGATTTCTGTAAGCTCTTATATTTAAGTGGTATGCATGCTCATACTTTTTGTTTTACCCGATCACTGATAGTTCTATATATTTTTGCATACATTTTGATTTTTTTCCTGCTGTCTGGTTTTAGCCTGTGCCTTGGAAACTTTTGACCTCAGAATCTGTGGCATCATTATGGAAAGACTTGTTTAAATCCCTCATCGACCAAAGGCAGAAGTTCCAAGGAGAAAGAAAACACACAAATTGTAAGACAAATAAATTCACAATCAGTGTTTTTGCCACGCTTACTTATAAAATTCCTCAAGGGTTCATTTAAATGATATAGCATAGAAATATATTCTACAGAGAAATGTGCATGCCTTGACTGAGGGTTTTGTATTTTAGTTAGTAGAAGAATATTTTAATTACTAAAAAAAATGAAAAAAGTTCTATTACATGCAGATGATATTCACACATATTTTGTACATATGTGTATATATCAATCAAAACCAAACATTTGGGAAAGCAGAGAAATTTATGTATTTTGTACATATATATATGTTACGAGTCAGTTCTGAAACAACTTATCCTCCCTGTAGATTCATATGTAGAGTCAAATATTTAGCATGTAAATTAAAACCACACAGTTGTGCCCTTCTCTTAGACCAGCTTATTTTTCTTAAAAATAAATAAATAAATAAATAAAACACCAAGAAGCCTTTTGATGAGTCTAACAGACATTGGACAAGGCCCAAAGGTCTGGGCAGTAACAGGCCTAGGAATTAGTTGCTCAGACAAGGGATGGAACAGGAAGAGGAAGTTTTATACCTCATAGTTTCTAATCAGCACTCTGTTAGTCATTTGACCCTGCTGATGTGGCAAATGTAACTTCTGGTGGTGGGTCAGTGCTCCCTTTTCAACCCTTGTAGCTTGGTAGAACAGAGGCTAGGGCTCTCACTCAGCAGGCCTTGGTTCAAGACCTGTGACAGCTCTATTGTGTTTTATTGATTTTTTTAAAGTACTGTTGGGATAAATACAAACTTTTATTGAAAAACACATGATACAGCAAGAATTTTCAAAGCCATTAGGTTCTTGACGTGCATGTTCACAGCAAAAGGAAGTTTTTAACCAATTCAGGGATTTTTCAAAGACATGCCTGAGCGCATCCCTGGCAGGCCACCCCTGAATTTTAGATACTCTTGGTGTGGCCAAGAGTTTAAGAGGTGAGATACAGTGGCAGGGAAGCTGCGAAAACTTAAATGCCTGGAAATTAATCATGGTCAGGGCCTAAGTAAATGCTGGGGAAGGTTTGCTCAGAATCAAACACCATTTGGCTGCTAAGTTTGTTACGAAAAGGGTCCTTGATGGAAACAGAATGCTTAAGGGCAAGAGAGAGACTCAAGAGTGGGAAAGACAAAGGCAGAAGTGGCTCGCTTAGTAGTCAGGACAGTCAGGCAGTGCTTATGGGGGAGAAGAGGGAGCAGAAGGAGACAAGGAGTGCTTGTGATTAGCAGTGGACAGCGGAGGCCAGGGAATAGTTCATAGTAAACATCCTCTTCTTCCTGAGGAGGCTGAGGGACCAGAGGCAACCAATTCAGAGTCAACTTTTTAGCATTTGCACAAATCTAAACAAGCAATAACAATAATTCAGAGGCTGTGGAGAATCTATGATGGTTGGGAGGACATCACCTGTGTAGTTTTGAAAATTAGGCACTCACTAGTAGGCCTTGCATCTATATGCCCTGGGCAAGATGACTTAGAATTTTGGCCAAAGTTTCAAAGAATATTTTGTTAACTTTTGAAAATTCCTATAAACATATGGACAATCCAGGCTGGCTGCCTTTAATATCTTTTAGGTACCCAGCTAGATGTTTTTGAACATGCTGGCCTATATCTTATCCAGATTTGTAGTTAATTTATAATGATATTTTGGCACTAGAATTTAGTATTCAGTTAATCTTACATGTGCATTCGTCATCTCCTTATTCTGATGTGTCCATTTTAACACTAGAAAGCTCCATCAATTACGTTTTCCCTGGTGTTGTAAATTTTGGAAGATCTAGTTTACTTTGCTTCCCTATTGCTTACTTGCTGTATCTAATAATACCTTGCATTTAAATAAAATCTCTTTATAATGAAATGACGGCTAATTTTTGTAGATCTAGGATTCACTTTACCCACCTCTGAAAATCAGCCACCTCAGGGATGTAATTTAACACTATGTAACAATTTAAGAGAAATGAAGAAGGATGCCATAGACAGCTGAAACTGCAGAGGAAATGTTCTGCATTTATACACATGCACACTAGAGCTAGCACCTCAGCTGGTGTAGTTCAGCATTCTCCTACTGAAGTCAATGGAGCTATACTGAGTTACATCAGGAAAGGATCCGACTCATTACTGTGTCTCTTTGCAAAGACTGAAATAAGTCCCAAATCTTACTGGTTTTTATGATACAAGAAAAACTGTAGGTTGATGCTAAGCTAAGGGTGGGCAAACTTTTTGGCCTGAGGGCCACATCGGGGTTCTGAAACTGTATGGAGGGCCAGGTAGGGAAGGCTGTGCCTCCCTAAACAGCCTGGCCCCCGCCCCTCTCACTTCCCACCTCCTGACTGCCCCCCTAAGACCCTCCAACTCATCCAATCCCCCCTGCTCCTTGTGCCATGACCACCTCCTCCCGGGACCCCCCCAGAAACCACCTCCCTGGGACCCCACCCTCTTATCCAACCTTCTCTGCTCCCGTCCCCTGACTGCTCCAACTCCTGTCCACGCCCCCACCCCCAGATAGGCCCCCCCAGGACTCCCAAGCCTATCCAACTGCCCCCTGCTCCCTGTCCCCTGACTGCCCCCTGGAACCCCCTCCCCCTTATAATGCCGCTCAGAGCACCAGGACTGACAGCAATGCTGCCCGGCTGGAGCCAGCCATGCTGCCACGCAGTCTAGAGCACTGGGACAGGCCGGCAGCTTGTGCAGCCACGCTGCCCAGAAGGAGCTCACAGCCCCATCACCCAAAGCTCTGGCAGCATGGCAAGCTGAGGCTGGGAGGGGTGTGTGTGGACAGCATGGGAGAGGCCCGGGGCTAGCCTCCCCCAGCAGCTTAAGGGTCAGGCACTATGGTCCCATGGTCTGGATGTGGCCCATGTGACATAGTTTGCCCACTTCTGTGCTAAACTAACTGTTACTGGTTAGAAATATGCTATGATCTTATTATAATGTAATTTTGTGAGCAAGAAAGGAGGCATGCAGTAATTTATAGTTCACAGTCAGAGGGGAGGAGTTCCCTTGTAGGTTTTCTGTTAACCTGGTAGCTGTAACGGCAGAACTTTAAAATGCCACACAGTCCCTTCCTTCCCTTATGATATAGCAGTGAGCGATTGAAAACCCCTGATCCATTTGTCACTTTCTTTTCATTCCATTATGGTGACTAGGATGAGTTTCAGAACTGTCCATCAGCTGAAGGCACTCACATCATGAGGATCATATGCATGTAGACAGATAGAAGAGAATCAGGCAGAATAGCTGAAGCAAATCTGGTAAATTTTAGTGGTAAATTTCTGGCTTCTTACATCTCTCATGATTCTGTTAAGAATTTACCTTACAGAATTACAAGAAAAAACTGATTTACCTTTAAAAACTCAAACTTAGTTTTCCAGCATGGGACTTATAGTGAAGCCTTTGACAACTAGCCTCTGATGCTGCAATGAGGTCCCCATGAATAGACTCTGCTTTTCTGCAGAGGCCCACTAAAGTCAGTGGTGTTCTGCCTGGACACAGGTCATTGCAGGGTCATGGTCATAATCAACAATGAGGCAGACATTCTGTGTTAGTAAATTGAAGATGCTTATAAATGTTTCTGTTAAGACCATCTTGCTCTATATAACACTATACAGTATTTAGATTTCTTAACTCACTGTAGCATCTCACAATTGCCAAAAGGCTCATGAATAAGTATGAAAGTTTCAAACGTAACATTGTTCTTGTTTTACATAGTCAAAACTGCTGCTTATTTAGCAATTCACTCTTAAAGCAAAATCCTCCCATGAGATCTGCAACGAGGATTTGAGATCCACAGCAGAAAGAGTTTCTTATCTTAGTTTTAATACAGAATTTGGAGTTCCCCTGATGTTTTCAGGTTCTGAGTAGGGGTTTTTACTCGCTCTGTACCTCATTGTGTCAGAGTCATTACATATGAAAAGCTATTTAGCTATGGTTAATAAATGGAAGACCCCAATTTCAAACACGGATATCCAAGAACTATCTAAAGTAAAAACTATTTCAGATGCCAAATTAATTTTCTTTCTCAGGATATTCATTTACACATTTCTTTATTAATTATTCCAGTGTGTGTAAAAGTGTCAATGCCAGGCTAAAGAAACTTTAACAGTTATTTAAAAAGAAAAGCAAAATGAGAAAGCAAATAAATGCAGCTAGCCTGACATAATGCTAACCCACGTGGCATTATACATCAACCAAGAGATAGCCAGATATAACAAATGCCTCACTTTTCACAAGGACTCCAACCAACCACTCCTAATGATTACAGCAGAGAAGTCAGAGAAAAGAAATGGCCATGAAGATGAACAGTGGACCAGGGTGCAGAAGGTCAATTCTGTACACCTCTACCCTAATATAACACTGTCCCCTGGAGCCAAAAATCTTACCATGTTATAGGTGAAACCACCAGGATCGGCGCTAGGAGTTTTAGTACCCTAGGCGCACGGCAATTTCGTCGCCTCGCGCCCTGGTCCCGCGTCTCCGGTGGAGCTGCCACAGTGGTGCCTGCAGGAGGTCCACCAGAGATGCGGGAGCAGCCGACCGTCCGCAGGCACAACTGCGGCAGCTCCACCAGAGCTGCCTGCCGCCCCCTCCAGCAAAATGCCGTCCACCAATAATCCTAGCGCCCTAGGCGATTGCCTAGGCCGCCTAAATGGAAGCGCCGGCCCTGGAAACCACGTTATATCAAACTTGCTTTGATCCACCGGAGCGCATCACCCTGCCCCCCCCGGAGCACTGCTTTACCACGTTATATCCAAATTCGTGTTATGTTGGGTCGCGATATATCAGGGTAGAGGTATAGTTCAAGACCCTTTAAAGAATACTCTGTCATCAGTTCCCTTCTTTGTGAATGAAATGGTCTCAACCTGAGTGCTTTTGCTAGCCACATCTGTGGCAATATCACATGGAGAAAGGCTGTCTCTGAAAGAAACAAGTGCTAAGCTATTTAATAATTCTTCCTTCCTCTAATCCCTTACAGTGCCATTGTGAGGTTGAGGTATGTGAGGTGCACAGATGCAGATACAGAGCCACATCAATAACCCCAAAATGTCCAGAGCATACATGCAAAACCCACAAAAAAACCTACAGAAATTGGGCTTGTTTTTGGCTCAATTGGCTTGTGAGTTGCGTGTTGGCTATTTTTTGGCTGGTAGTTTGTTGCTTGTTGTAGCTTGTTGCTTCTTTTTTTGATCGGCTCCCGGGAAGCTGGGGCAAGGAGCAAGCGGAGAGAGTCAGGGGTGCACAGTGGGCCCACCACAGTCCCAGACTGCCAGACTGCATGTGGGGACTGCAGACTGCCATACCAGTTTGCACCATATCTGGTGCACATTAGGTTATGTGTATTATGTCAGGGGGGATGTATTTATCTGAACATTGATGATGCATTAAGTGATGGAGGATGCAATTCATACCATATATAGGGCTAATATAGGATTTGGTGATGAGGTAGGGGGACAGTTAGCCAGTTGTGTCTCTTCTGAGGAGACTGGTTAGTAGCAGTATATTGTATTTTGAACTGCCACTCACATTCTTTGTTTCTGTGATTTGAAGTTGCCCTTGACATTTGAAATTATAAGGAGTACAAATAGCTTTGATAAACTGAAATAAACAGAGCAAGTGGAAAGATACCCTAAGTCCAGAAGAAAGATTTCTTTGGTGGGTAGATGAGGAATAAGATCTGTTATGATGCTGTTAGTAGACTCAAGCGTAGGGGAAATAAGTAAGTCCAATCAATGTTGGCCAGCTGGAGCACAGGACCTTGTACTAATAACACATAACAAATCTGCTCACTAATGATCTGGCTGTTAGCTGCGGGGAGAGACCAGATGTTCAAAACCACCCCACAGCCAAAAAACAGATCTGTGGAAGAGACAAGGCCATCCTTAGGATTTATGGGGACCTACGCAGTGTTAGTAAACTGGTGCCCCTGTGCCCAGCTTGCTCTTAGCAACACAAACATAAGCTTACCGTATTGGAAAATTTGCCACATGCACTTTATTAAAAACAGTTTAAACAAATTAAGCACACTATAATGCTGATGGACTACACTTGCACTAAAAAAGTAGTGCTATAGCAAAAATAAAGATTTATTAACAGAATGATTCAAATAACATTTTTTAAATTTGTTAACACTTTATTGGAAATTACTATGAAGAGGTATTGAAACAAAGATTTGTTTTTAATTAAAAGCAATCTTTCTGGCTTTTTTGGCTGCAAAATCAGTAAAAACGTCAGTGTGTGACAAACACAAAGTGATGTCTTGTTTGATTGCAAGAATAGCAAGACCAGTCAAGCGTTTTGACTCATTGTAGAGCAGAGACAGTTTTTAATGAGCTTTAGTTTTGAGAAACTCCATTCTTCTGAAGCTACTGTTATAGGAATTGTTAGTAGAATAAGAGTGGCAATGTACACATTAGGATATATATCAACAAGTTTGCTGGTATGACTAAATAGTACAATGTCCATTACTGACTTTGCATGTGGCAACATTGATGACAATGTACTCACTTCTTTGTTCAGTTCAAGTCCATTTAAATAAAAACTATCACTGTGCTTCAAGAGACTCTCTAAGTTCTTGCACTTTGACATTAGCTGCTCTTGTTTTCCTATTTCACTGAATGTAGTTATGTCATACAAAAATCCAAACTGTTCATGGTGTGCTCGTAAGGTATTAAATCTTTCATCTGCGGCAGATATTGCTTTATCCATCACAACATTAAAAAATTCAACATCAGATTTCTTTTCTGGATCTTCTGTGTGCTCATCTGCTCCTTCATATTCTGCTTGCCATTTTTTCCTCGAAACTCTTATCATGTTTGGACATGGAAATTTTGGTTCTACACTGAATGCCTCTGTAAACTCTCTTGCTGTAACCTGTTCTCCTTTGAATCCAGTTTCTCTGTATTTCACTAAAAAGTCTTGTGTGTTGTTTAGTAAGGTAAGTGTTGAATCAAGCTGCATCATTGGACTCTGCATTATTTTGCTTACACTTGAGATTTTAACAAGAATGTCATATCAGATTACAACAGATATTAGAAACTTGAAGCTGGATATTTCAGAGGTCAATGACTGTGCTTCATTTTTAGAGTTTGGATATTTGCCATCATTAAGCTGAAAAGAGCACCTAAACGTTTTGCAGCAAACCAAAAAAAGAAATAGCTTTTACGGAAGACTTGGCCATATCGCACAAAATCAAATTAAGGCTGTGGCATACACGTGTAACAAAAAGACTTGTGGATTTTCCACCAGCAATCTAGCTTGCATGCCAGAAATGCATCCTCTCATATTGGCGCCATTATCGTTGCCTTGTTCTCTAATGTTCATTACGGACAATCTCATTCATTTTAGTTCATCAAGGAGAGCTTGAAGAAGTCCAAAAGCTGTAGTGTCCTCTACTCCTAAAAATGTGATAAATGATTCCTTAATTGGAATCTGTCCTGAATCACTAACTTTGACAAATCCCACTACTAACAATATCTGCTCTTGATTATTTGTGTCCGGAGTGCAATCTAGAATTACGGCAAAATATTTTGCCAAAGAAACCAATGAAACAATTTTGTCTCTCATTTTACCACTCATTAGCATGATCAGTTCATTTTGAATTCTTGGTCCCTAACAGTGGCCATTTATTTCATTTTCAGTTATTCTTAGGAGATGTTCATTCATCACTGTGTCAAATTTTCCCAGCAGGTGTACAAGGCCCCCAAAATTTCCATTTTTGGGCTGATATAATTTGTCAATGCATCCTCTAAAAGCAAGATTGTTTGTCGATAGATATTCAACAATAGACAGTAGATATTCAAGAACACGACACCAATGCTGCTTCTCTGACTCCAGCAATCTTTGATTTTGGGCATCAAGAGTTGTCTGATTTTTTAACCTCACAATCAGCTCACACCATTTGTGCATACTTTCAATGTGGTGTTGTGCCTTTTTCATGTTGCGGTAACGTGTGAGTAAGATTTTGCCAATCATTAATGCCCACAGTTGCTATATTAAAATTGCAACTGTTGAAATCTTGCATGGGAAACAAAATACAGCATCCTTGCATTTAAAGTACACAAGCTACCATCTGTTGACAATTTCACCATTAGAAAGACTTTTGTAGTAATTGTTTTCTGTGAGTTTCCTATCTCTAATGTCTTTAGGATATTCGAGACCTTCTATTCTCACAGGGCCTTTCTCAAGTATAATGTCACGTAATTTGTTCTTTAAAGATTGCGGCCATGCACCAAGGTCATTTATATCTCATGCTAGTACAGTTTTAACTATTTTAATTTATTGTTTTGTGTCTGCATCTGTTTCAAATGATTGTTCTGTGTTTTGCTGAGTTTCTTGAATTTCGTCTGAATACAAATTTTCTTCTGTCGTACCTGATGATCTTGATCAACTTGGTTGTTTTCATCATTGTGATCTTGATCTACTTCATTTTTTCACGATGTACAAACTTAAGTATAGAATCCTTCTGTACTTTTATAGCTAATTCTATTTCATCTTTTCATTTTCTTTTTTATGACCTGGAAAGTTGTGTTTGATACAACATTATAACTTATAAGGGTATTTTTTTAAAAAAAGAACTGTTTAAATTAGTGTCAGATTATTAGAAATAATATTTAAAATAACAAATATAGGATAGCCTTGAGTCTGTAACCTTGAGCTAGTTTAGAGACACCTCACATGGCACACCACCCTGAGACACAATAGAGTTGGAAACCCATGTCATTTTTACAAAGTCACTTTTTAGTTTTAAATATGTAGTGGGCATCAGTCTTAATGTTAGTTACAACTCTATATCAACCCTATACTGTAAATAGATCAATGGTATTATTCAGTTTAATAAGCTGGATTTCCAAGCAGCAGGAAATAGTACCCTAGTTTTATTCCTAGTGTGACAAAGTTCCTTCTCTACCTTGGTGGGGTCTTGTGCTTATTGGTGGATTTGCTCACCTACTCACTCTGATCTTGCACACCTCTTGCTCCCAGTTCCTTGCACACACTTCCTCTCTTCTGGCTCCTTGGCTCCCTTTGGCCTGACTGGAGGGAGCCCTTTTATAGCATCAAAGGGGCCTTAATTAGAATCAGGTGCTTAATAGCCTCACCTGACTCTTAGCAGGTTAATTGGAGTCAGATGTTCTCATTAGCCTGGAGAAGCCCCTGATCTGGTCACTCAGGGAACAGAAAACTGCTTATCCAGTGGCCAGTATATCTCCAATCTACTACTCTGCTGTTCCCAACTGGCCTGGGTCTATCACACTAGGTAAAGCACAAAGTGACCAAAATGAAGCCAGCACAGAATCATCTCATCTAGATTAAGATAGGACAGAAATGTTACAGAAGTCCTATCCACTAAAATTAGTGCAGTATGGATAGAGACAAGCTCATTTCTTTTTTCAACCTAATGGGGCTCCAAACCTTTCCAGACTACTGTACCCTTTTCAAGAGTCTGATTTGTCTTGTGTACCTGCAAGTTACCTGAGGGGAGATGTCATAAACAGATAAGTAAGAGTTAATAGAACAGAAGTACTTCATCTCTCTTTTGCCTGTAAAGCGTTAACAAGTCCAGTGAGCCTGGCTGTCACCTGACCAGAGGACCAATCAGGGGACAGGATACTTTCAAATCTTGAGGGAGGGAAGGCTTTGTGTATGTGCTGTTAGTTTTTGGTTGTTGTTCACTCTGGGGGCTCAGAGGGACCGGACGTGCAACCAGGTTTCTCTCCAATCTCTCCAATACAGGCTCTTATAAGTTCAGACTAGTGAGTACTAGGTAGATAAAGCGAGTTAGGCTTATGTTTGTTTTCTTATTTGCAAATGTGTATTTGGCTTGAAGGAGTTCAAATGTGTATTTGGCTGGAAGGAGTTCAAATTGGTATTTTGCTGAAAAGATTTTAATTTGTACTTGTATACTTAGGCTGGGAGGGTATTCCCAGTGTCTATAGCTGAAAGACCCTGTACCTATTCCATTTTTTAAATTTATAAAGATAATTTTCACTGTTTTTTCTCTCTTTAATTAAAAGCTTTTCTTGTTTAAGAACCTGATTGTTTTTCTATTCTGGTGAGACCCCAGGGGACTGGGTCTGGATCCATCAGGGAATTGGTGGGGAGAAAGAGGGGAAAGGGTTTACTTTCCTTGTGTTAAGATCCAAAGGGACTGGGTCTTGGGGGTCTCCGGGCAAGGTTTTGGGGGGACCAGAGTGTACCAGGCACTGGAATTCCTGGTTGGTGACAGCGCTACAAGTACTAAGCTGGTAATTGAGCTTAGAGGAATTCATGCTGGTACCCCATCTTTTGGACGCTAAGGTTCAGAGTGGGGAATTATACCATGACAGGAGATATTGATGAATGGGGGAGGGGAAGGCGGGGGTCCACTGAAGGTGGTCCCCAGCCAGCTCCGCTGACCCCAGTGAGTTGAGGGGGCACAGCCACCCCCCCACCTGCATATCCCCAGAAGACCCCTCCCCAATTGCTGATACATATTGAGCTTCGTATGCAGCAGATGGTGCAGCAGCCCGAGCTCACAGCCTGGTGGGGAGAGGGATGAGGCAGCAAAGGATACCGAGCCTCCTGGCCTGTCTCACATGGTCAAAGAGTCAAAATTCTCCGCAGAGACCCCTGTACCCTCTCCCTCATACCGAATGAATACAGCCCCTGCCTATGGAGACTGCAGCGCACACTGGGTGCACTGGAGCCGACTCACTCTTACCTGCTGTCTTGATGGTGCCCCAAATTCTTGAGTGCCCTATGCAGCTGCATATGCTGCATATACCTAAGGACAGCCCTGTGAGGAGCAGACAGAGGAGGTTTTATAAGGAGATCCATTGGCCTGCTGGCATGAAATAGGGGACATCTTCTTTTAGATTCTCCTGAGAGAAAAATTTCTCTCACACATATATGTTAAAGAAACCATACATCCCAGGCTTACAAGAATAATCCCAGTTTTTCATAGGGCATCCCAATATCCCAAGAACTAACTTTCAGACACCTGAAATGACCTCTTCATTTTCTCAGTCAAAATATTTGTGTTTTATATACCTACAAAATGTTTGCTCAAAACTTCTTATTGTGCTGATACACGTTTTGCACACCTCTTTGTCACTCCTATCATGTAGTGAGTGTTATGTTCCACAACAACTGTTGTTCAAGGCCAGGACTTGTCAAAACCTTTCAAGCAGCAAAACTGTAATATGAGATCAAATGACTCAGTCTAGTCAGTGCACAATAAATCACCACTCTGGCACCTTGAGGAAGTGGTATTGATGGGCAGAAGGGAGGGAAGAGGTGGTACAGTGCAGTCCCTCTGCCTCTTGCTTCCCTCCTTTCTATGATCACTAGAACCACAGAAATAAACAAATTGAGCACTAAATACCTCAGCCTTCTTGGTGTTGTCTGTTTTTAACTCTCTGCCCCCCGCTAAGCCTTTCTAGTTTGTTCCTATATACTTTTGCTGTTTCAGTATTCATCCTTAGCAATTTGTCTGTCATGGATCACAACAAACTCCTGGTGCAGCCAGATTGGCTTTTTACCTTTCTTCCCATCTTTCCTTCACATTTGAGATGATTTGCTGTTGCACCTTAACTATTGTCTCCATTTGAAACTGCCAGCTCTCCTGAGCGCCCTTGTTTTCCTCAGATTTTCTTCCAATGGAACCTTACTACTAGTTCTCTGAGTTTGTTAAAATTTGCTTTTTTGAAGTCCATGGTCCTTATTCTGATATTCTCACTGCCTCCTTGCCATAGAATCATGAAGCCTATCATTTCATGATCACTTTTACCCACTCTTACCTTACCACCTTCAGATTTTCAATCAGTTCCTCCCTTTTAGTCAGAATCAAGTTTACTTCCTCCACCTTGTGAAACAAGTTGTCCCCAGTGCTTTCTAAAACATATTGGAAATTTTGTGTTTTGCCATATTGCTCTTCCAAAAGCTATCTGGGTAGTTGAAGCCCCCATTTCTACCAGGTCTTATGTTTTGGTTATTTCTGTCATCCCCCCACCCCCAAAACGCCTCATCCACTACCTGATCCTGATTTGGTGATCTATACAGACTACCTACCAGCCCTGTTTTTTTCCATTTTATCTTCACCAAGACACTTTCGTCTGCTCTGCTTCCTGCCTCTTTCTGGACTACAGAACAAGTGTAAATGGTCTTGATTTTTATATTATTTTCAAAAAGGAAACTGCATTAAAAACAGTTAAAATACATAGTACTTTCTTAATATTGCCTTTCTGTGTAAACAGTTTCTGTATTTGTCACAGAGGAATGCTGTACAATCATGAATGGAATCAGTATGCCTGCGCTGAGATGGGAGGTGATTCACAAAATAATCCCCTTTGAGATTTATTTCCCTCTGTTAGTAAATTGGGCAACCCTTGTTGTAGATCAGAAAGCCTCTAATTAACAACATTTATCATATCCCCATCTAAGTTCTCATTTTTAAATCTTATATATATTGAAAGCCCAGTTTTCAAATCTGGACAACAGAGTTAGTTAGTTAACACAGTTCAATATTCTATTCCATTCTACTCAGTCATGATGCCTTCCACTCTTGCATGCTCAAATCAGCACTTCATGATGATTGGCTAAAATGGGGATCTGGGTATCTGAGCACTGATTTCATCCTTCATAGGTGAACTTGTTTGTGCCTACTTAAGTGCCCAAATTTGAAAGCTGCTCCTCCAGTCTCATATGAATACAATAGGGAAGACATGATTTCTGTCTGGTATACATAAACTGAACAGGGATCAAGGGTTTCAGGATCCAAGTAAAAAATTCTTAGTTTTCAAAATTCCCTATAGACCTGCTTTAGGCTATCTCATACACCCTCCTTATTTCTCTCATTACTCAGCTAAGACCAGCCAACTCTGAGTTCTAACATATATACTGCCTAGTTGTAGGTGGAACAATTTTTTTTCCTCTATAGTTCTTGCCATATGGAACAGCCTATCTGTATCTTTCTATCTTCTTACATTTCTAGCCTGTTTAAAATCTTAGCAGGAAAAAAATTCTCTGTGAATAATACCTCTTAATTTCTCTCTCCCTTAGCTATTGTATTATTTAATACTGTAAAGCGTTCTTGTATACCATTTTTAAGATAGGTGCTATACTAAATAAAATTGTTGCCTATTAGAGTTCACATGTAATACTTTTTAAAACAATACATTGTTTTTACATCTTTCAACATTACCATACTAAATCCATTACTGCCACTTTGCTTAATCTGTGAAAGCATTTTGCTTAATGTCTCTCAGTTCCATATATTTTGTCTGTGACGCTCAACTGAGGTCAGGGAAAATACAAATCTTTCCCCACTCATGGAATATCTTTCTTGTTTCGTGTTGCCTCAAGACTTATCCTCGGTCTCTCATGTCCATAACAGATACCACAATTGTGTTTTTGAGTTATGTCTTTCATCCTGGTTTCTGTCAGGAATGCAGTAATTTTTTCTTACCCTGTAGGTCATCATCATATTGAAGCAAAATAATTTGGGCAGTAAATGTTCCATATATAGCACAAGATCTCGGTATTCTGAAAAAGAATAAAATAATATTTTTATAAACTGGGTGTCTGAGTCCATAGATCTCGGTGCCTAACACCAATAACTAAAAACACACTTGAATTAAAAAAGACAGCACAGCCCAATATATTTCAGAACTGGTGCAATAAACATAAAAACACCCTAAGCCACATCTGAGTGTACCATATTTAATTATCCACCCACATGCAAGTAGAAAGGAAAGAAAATTCCTTAAAGCTTTTACAGGAAGGAGCCCAAACATGTACATATATTGAGAAAAGCATTATGGAGTCACAGAAGTGGTTTTGCTTTCTATTATGTCAAGACTGTGACAGAACAAGCAGCAGCTGGGCTGCTGTTGTGGGTCATCATAACACAGAGGGTCGACTAGATCTATAACATGTAAGACTTTAAATACCAACGGTATTTGACACTTCAGTTCTGGAGTGAGCTGATTCCATCCACTTCACCATCCACTTCACCATACACAAATTATAATTAATCAAAACAGACTGACCTATGAAACTGGCATCATTGTTCTTTAAAATCTTTGAGTCTACAGTCCCTGCCCATGTTCTTCACTGATTTTAATAGGCATCTGTGTTAAGGTACTAAACACTTTTTGGTGATGCTACAACAAGCTGTGTTCCAGTGCCCAGTGAAGTCAGTGGGAGTCTTTATACTGACTTCTGCAGACTTTGGATCAAACTCATAGTGCCTTAGGATATCATGCTTTTTTCTTCAGTGGCTCTCTGGTGTGAAACTATAGAGGAATTGGGATCTGGAGAGCTGAACCTGAATCATCCCTACTCAACTTGGAAATGGAAAAGTCTTAGATTCAAGGTTCTGGTTTTGGCCCATCTCTAATTTTACAGACTGGTAAATAGAGTTAAGTGACTTGCCCAAAGCTTTATAAAGAATCATTTGTAGAACTAAGAATAGAATCCAAGGGTCCCAGTTCCTTTTCCTGTGCTCTCACCCTATGCCATTCTAAATTATAAACAAGAAATAAGACTGATGGTATATCAAAACCATTTGGCATTTGCTGGGGAAATTTTCCAGTCAGTTATATGTTTTTTATGATAAAAATGGCAGAGAAGATTATTAAAAGACAAAGATTTGATAAGTAAGAATTGGTTGGCCTTTTCATAGTACACCTCAAAGTTCTCTCTGAAGCAATTGATTCTTCTCTTTCTGCCAGATATATGCTGTGAAATGAAAGCAAGTACAATGTGTGAGAAACCTCACAATGTTCTGCCATAAGTACTGGAGACTATTATCCCAAATTTTCTTTCTTGTAATTACTTCTATTAACTTTCAAAGTTTTCCGCATCAGACCTAAAGAAAATACCTTAGAAAGAAATAGATCAACTATTATAAATATAAATGGGTTCCAATTTTTGTCGATCATCTAAGGACTGCCCAAGTATAGGCACATACAGTTACTCTACGCACTTACACATGGATCACAAATGTGATGATTAGAAAAATAGTAATATTTTGCACATGTATTGGGTCTTTCATCCAAGAATTTATTAAACTCAGAAGTAATCTGTCAATGGAAAGATTTAAGATCTAATCTGTTATTTTTCATACCATTTCAGAAATGTATCTATTTTCTGTTATTTACATATGTGTGTCTTACAAAGTTTATTAATTTAATGTTCTCAAATCCCATTGCTAATCTTTTAGAGGAGCTCCTGTATTAGCAGCTGAATATAATTTTGTACAGCTCTCCATGGAGATGAAACATTTGCTCATCACCTGTCAAATTCAGGTGGCATTTACTTATAAGCATCTTAGCATGACAAGTTGAATTGCTTTCATTCAGTACAAGTTATTAAAAACAAAAAAATAAAAATAGAAAATATAATTTTTATGCCCAAAGAAAACTGTTTATAAGTCAGAACTCGTTTTCTTTTGGAGCCTCAAAAAAGGAAACTAACTAACATTATCCAAATGTATTGGAGGGAGTCAGTGGAGCTGTACAAGTTCAGTATAAACTGGAATCAATTGAATAATGTCTAAGCTTGCTAATCAAAGATTATGGGCATTATTACTACTAAGTGTAACCACATGTCTGAAATGAGTATTCAGTGTGTTTTAAACATGGAGATCTCCTATAGTACTTGCCAGCACTTCAAGCACAAAAGCAGCCAGAGGCTTCATTTGGCAGGGCAGTTGAAGGATTTGTGTGCTCAGGCAATGACACAAACGGTAATTGTTCTTGTTCTTGCCAAAAACTGATTTCAGAAACTTTGCCCTGCCTCTGTGTATAATGCAAATGCCAGAGACGTGGGAAAATAGGCATTTTTTTTCAATCCAGAGTCAGTATAGTAGAAGGTAG
The DNA here is from genome assembly GCF_007399415.2 of Gopherus evgoodei. Lineage (NCBI taxonomy): Eukaryota > Metazoa > Chordata > Testudines > Testudinidae > Gopherus > Gopherus evgoodei. The sequence continues at coordinate 289,718,840 of NC_044322.1, read as the reverse complement.
TTCATACAGAAACCAGCATGGTCAGTACCATCCTGGCCAAAGTGGTTCTGCTGGATAGAATCTTGGGCCAGATTAGAGAAAGGAATAAATAATAATTTAAGTATCATCAAATTTTTGGAAAACTTTTCATAAGTCACTTGGCAGGCAATAAAATGAATAGTAATGAGGTATTACTATCAAAATAGACTCCTAACCAGACTGGCTGTTAAATTTTCACAACTGCCAGCTCAGCTGCCAGGAAGGGGGCCTGGAAGGCACGTCCTTCTGTCTGGCAGCAGGAAATCACTTCATGAAAAATCTTTAAAACCAAACCTGTTTTTAAGATATACGTTTTAACAATTTTTATATCTGTGGAAGAAACTAGAGAAGGGTCAGGACTTTGAATCCCACACTTTGTGCTGAGCAGGAGACACTGGGAAAATTGGAAAAAGAAATCAGAACTCCTTTTTGGATTTCATGCTGCCAATGCATTTTTTCAGGAATCATGTCATTTGCAAAGAATAAGTACTTACTATTATTTTGTTATGCACATTATCACAGAATTTGGACACTCTACAAAATAAGACACATCAGTGAATCTCTGGCAGGAAGAACTATTCTGCACCATCTTATAAGAATTGATTGTGATCCACACAGGGTAGTAAGGGAGAGAAATAACCCCCCTTATACCTCTGCCTGTGCTACGTGGAATTTGGGTGCAGAAATGCATGAGTAAGTGAATGCTGTGCGCTTGTCTGCACTCCCCTCTGGAACAGAATGAACACTGCCTGAGCGACTCCCTCAAATGTACTGATTAGTGCATGCAGCTGAACAAGCTCAGAGGGTGTCACAATTTGCTGCTGGTATAAGCCAGCAGCAAGTTGTTATTTCTCCACCCATGAAGCATGAGAGACTTGTACCTCAGAGGTATGTGACAAAATCACGATGCATCCGGGACTGAACCTCACACGGTGTAGCTTACGCACCACCTCTTCCTCAGGGCTGTTCATCTAGCCTGTGGAGATCAGATTCTATTAGTGGATTTTAAAAAAAGACAGGTTAAAAAAAAAATCTTAGTGATTGGTTAACGTTACAAAGCTTTTTGAAGTGGTGTGGTTTGCATTCTGCGCAGCAAGTGTGACCTATGCAGATCTTTTGGTTCCGCAGCAATCCTGTGGCTGAGCCAGGAAAAGTGTTAGTGGGTCTTCTTACCCAAAGAGAGTCACTGTAATAGCATACAAGAGCAATATGCGGGGAACACTTCAGTGAGGAGATATGTTAACATTTAAGAATAGAGGAATTTTACATCTGCACTGATGTCAAAGCCTGAAGGCTCCACTTAAGATAGTGTGGGAGCTGCACTTTCTGATACTCTGACCTTTCAGCAGCAGCCTCCCTACTATTGTCCTTCCAATACATTGTACCACAGGATGGTCATACAGGTTGCTCTGCGAATGTCCATTGTTCAATGGAATGGAAGCTAGTAATGGAAAAGCCTGGCAAAGTCATTCATTTCATTTCATTGCCTATTAGGGTGACCAGACAGCAAGTGTGAAAAATCGGGATGGGGGTGGGGGGTAATAGGATCCTATATAAGAAAAAGACCCAAAAATTGAGACTGTCCCTATAAAATTGGGATATCTGGTCACCCTATTGCCTACGTGTGATCATCCTCTACACTTATTTGGAGCCACCAGGCAGCTATTCTCCCACACAAGAGCATGTGGCAACTGCTAAAGCTATTGCAGCCCAGCGGCTGAAATGGGGATGTTTCATGGATCAGCTGCTGCTCCATGGCTGAAGTTGTTTGATTCTGTTCCTTACCAACTGCCCTGTTACTCCCCTTTCCACTTTGGGATTGATTCAAAGCCCACTGAAGTCAATGGAAAAGACTCTCATTGATCTCAGTGCAGATTGGATCAGGCCCTGATTTAGGCTTTGCATAATGCGGAGGGTTTGATCCTTAAGAAACAATCATTTGACCAGCATGCATTATCCCCTTACCTGTCATGAGACTTGCATAATAAGCAAAGCAATCTGCAATACAACCCATTTATACTTTTGCTAGCGTATGTGCATATCAGTGTGGGAAACATCCACAAATAAATTACTACTAAATGCTCCCTTCACAGCTTGGTTCCAGAATTATGTGGCGGTGGCAGGAGATAGCAGCAATAACCAGTTATTCTTGAATAATTTGCCCAGCTAATGTTGAGCTGTCCACTTTATCTATTATCTGGCTACCATATAGTGTCCAAAATGTATTCAACTATGTAGCCACATATCATAATATCCTAAGTTCTTATAATCAAGAATCTGTGAACAGTCAATAGTTCTATTTATAAGTAATCAAATTAGAATCAGCATAGCAAATTTATGCAAAGTAACCCTGAAGCTTGCAAAAAAAAAAAGAAAAAAGAAAAAAATGCAACAACAAGAAAACCTATCTGTATAATAAGCCATAAAAATGCTGGGCCAACAAAATTTACAAAGTAGAATGTCTGAGTCACCATTGAAGGAGCTAATTTAGAAGCAATGACAGGTCTTCCTGCTTCTCCCTCCCCTTTGAATAATTTCTCTTAGATGCTTCCATCAGAGAAAGAGGAAATAATAATAATAATCCATGCAATATTTGTAAACAGCACCAAGTGCAGTGTTAGGTTTCATTTAGTTTTACAACATGTTCTAGTGCATTAATTGAAGACTTTGAGCTACTGTACGTTAGATGAGTAGGCCTCAGTCATGCTTTTAGAAATAGACCCATGTTTGGGCTATGCTATAAGGGGATTTGTGCCTTCTAGAGCTTCCTGGTATGTAAGAGGCATTATCTGCTGCTGGATATCTTGAGGGCTGCTGCATGGGGGTGTTGTGAGCTCCAGCCCCTTGATCCTCTTGAAGTGTTCTGCCCTCCAGATGGTGCATGAAAGATATGTAGGGATTGCAGTTGTGCCTGGATGCTTGCATCAGACTACAATGGGATTTGGCTTGAATGAAAACTAAGTAAAAAGTGAAGGCTTCATTGTCCCCTCCGCTTCCAGGAATGGAAAGGAGTTAAAACCTGAAGATTTGAAATGAAGAGTTGTAGAAACATGGACTGATTCTCTGGCATGCTCCTACTTTTACCCCCTTCACTTGAGGCAGGTTCACCATGCAGATCAAAATCTGTGGTTTGGTGCAGGTGATGGCAGCTTAGGAACTGATTTAAATTACACATGGCAGGTATGGGTCATTGCCACCATTTTGTGAAGTTTGGAAAAAATATTTATTTTCCTCAGACGATCCACCTCCTTTGATAACCAGTACCATCTTTACTACTTCTCCACTCTCTGTGATCAATCCTTGTAACAGTAAATAAATATACAACTCTAAAGCTCTTTCAGAATGTCTTTTCTTCTATCTAAGCTGTGAGCCATATAAGCCATTCAAGAATACGGTCCTTTCTGTTCTTCTTGCAACATGATTTATAGAATTTGATGCCATGAAGGGCAACTCCAACTAGTGCAAGAATATTTGGAAAAGAAACCCCCAATATCTTGTACCACCTACTAATCTCCTAGCTTCAATCCAATAAAAGCTGAAGCTGGCCAGAAGTCTAACAGATTCGGAAGGTATTATGATTACACAGACTTGGTTGGTACCAGATGTCTGCTTCACTATCTTTGTTTATACCAGGGTGGGTTTAATTCTTTTTTTATTAATGAAATGATTTATAACATATGTCTGCTGTGAGTGAGTTCTGTAACCAGTTACTGATTTGCAAAGCTCACCATATCTATTAGACCCAATGCTGTGGAAAATCATGTAAGAAGCATGGTTCAGCAATTTTCATTGTATTACAGTGAATTATTCCAAATGTTTTTTTACTTTTATTACAAAACAATAAAAGATCCATTTACTTGTTGGAACAGGAAAGCCTTTCAAGTAAGCAAGGAGCAACCAGAGCTACACAGCTCCTTGCTTTATCACTGTTTAATTTTAATATCACGACAACAAATTGAAATGAGTATGCTGATATGTAAAGAAAATTGAGCGCTCTCTAGAGTTTCAGCTTTGTTTTTGGTAAGTATGCCCTGGAGGCTTTTTGCTGCCTTGAAGGACTTTAGTGAACCAGAAAGAATACAATATGATCTAGGAAGAAATGTACTTAATGAACTGCATCACAAAAAGGAGAGAAAAAATATGATGCTGTAATGTAATGTTCACAAAACTTATAGCATAAAATGCATGATAAAAAAGAGCTTTTCCCATCATAACTGCAGACATTTTCAAGGCTGTACTTGGGTAGCTCAATATGTGACTCTGTTTATCTGGATGGGAGAGACATAACTGAAAAAACGTGCATCACGTTAAATGTAGGCAACACCTACTATACAGTGAGGCTGTAATTTTTCAGCATGCATGTGTGCATTTTTACACAAACACACTTGGCAATGCATGTGCACTAATGCATGTGCATGCACCAATACTAGATGTGTGCACACTTATGGTTAGAGTTGTGCCTGTGTAACCAAGGGTGTACACAAATTGTGATTGTGTGTGCACATATTCAGTAGTGCTTGTACTAGATAGCTAAGTGTTTATGTGCATGCAAATACCCACATATCTGCCTGCTAATTCAGGGTCTAAAATTGTATCTACGAAGGCACAGAAATGGTCTAGTGACCTGAGCAAGGTCTCAAAACCAGCAACTCCTGAATTCTAATCCCAACCATGATACTGGCTCCTCATGTGGGTTTAAATTGCTTCTGGACAAATTTCAATCTGGCTTTTGCAGATGTACAGAGAATGTGTGTGCACACACCAGCAAGAAGTTTCCCTTACCTCCCTCATGAGGTCTGTGTAAGGGCAGAACACAACAGCAGGCCCTTTGAGCTGTTGTCTGGAGATCATTGGAATGGGGAAGGAAGGAGGCAGGGCTATGGCATTACCTCTTTCACATTAGCTAGATTGGGGCCAATTAACCAGGGTTTGATGTTGCTTCGTGTGCATCCCCATGCAAACCAAGTAGTCCTAGTAGCAACTGTGCTTCCATCTCTCCCAGGACTCCCTGGTGAGATGTGGAGCCCACACCTCCTCTGCAGTAGGCCTTTTTACTCGCCAAATTGAGCCTACAATGTCTTTTCCTCAGTTTTTCCTCCAGTAAAATAGGGACAGTGTTTTCCTATCTATTACACAGGAACATATTAGGGACTATATAGCAAATGTTCACAATGCTAATTAAAGATATAAAATACTGTATAGTTTCTAAATATTATGACGTATTAAATAATTTTAAAGGTGCAATTCGTATCACCAAATGATCTGCTACTTTTGTATGTTTGATGTCTGAAGCTATGATGGAAAATGTGTGAAGAAGTGATGGAAGAAACTTTCTGTCTATCTTCAAGACCTGTATCTGTTTTCCCAACATTTTACCATAATACATCGAAATATATATGTTAAATTTCTAATGCATTTTGCTTAGACAATTTCTATCTACATTGAGGCTCACCAGTCCAAGGTCTTATTTGAATTACTTCCCAAAGATTTTTACACAGCCAGTTTTGCTGACTAGCAATTATATTATCTGCCATGAGTTATCATGCTGTTGCTACTATGCATTGCAATTTGATTCATTATACATGCTGCTATTGAAATCTTCTCATTCATGGTCTTGACTGAAGATCGCTCTAAATTAGGCTTAAAATGATATGTCACTGTTCCAGGCTTCAAAAATCCATGAGGCATTAATAATTGTATTATTGTGCACCTGATGTTATTGAAATACAGCAATTAATTAATTAATTAATTAATTTTTTACTATTCAGAAGCAGAATAAAAAAAGGGCTGACTGGCCTCTGATTCATTTTTGAAAGGTATGTTGGCTTTATTTGCAAATTTACACTTACAGCCCTTTTCGGCTTTCTCACCTCTTTTATCCATTTAAAAAATATACAGCATGGTGATAAAGGCATTTCAAGGATTTTACATGGAAAAGCATAGGACTGCACACACTACAGTATACTTTCCACAACCTAATAGAACTGTGAATTTAGTGAATGTGAGGGACCAATACTGTTGGACAGAGACAGGCAGTATGGGAAAATGCTATTCAAGGCTCTGTGAGCAGCTCTGTCAATGGACGTCAGCCATAACATCCATCAAGCAGGTATTCTAACAGAGTCTGCAAATAGTGAGTTAGTTTGTAATGTGGATCACTATTCCCTAGGAATTAGGCTAAAGCCACCACATTTTTTCCAAATATGACTTAACGTAATATTTGAATCCAAAGTTTTTGTTAATGGCATTTGGTATTTGTACTGTAGAAGTGCCCAGTCATGACCATGGCTCCTTTGTGGCGAGTGCCATGCAGACACACCTCTAGAAACAACCCTTGCAATCTAAGGCCCCATCTACACTGGAAGGTTTCTGCACAGTAAAGCAGCTTTAACTCCCGAGCCCAAGCTACTTAGTATGCAGAAACTGCACAGTTTCAGTGATAAAAAAAAAACCATCCCATCAAGAGCTTTCTGCGCCAGGGCTACAGCGCTATGGTGCCAGTATAGACACTGTGGCGATTACAGCACTGTGATTTCCTCCTCCTGGCTCGGTCCATTCTCGACTGACATGTGAGCCAATGAAGTATCCACGGGGGCCTTCACAGTGGAGGTGGGGTCCCCACTGAGTATCATGTCCATCTTTTTGTAGAGCGGGCAGCTTGTGGGTTCAGTGCGTGGAGATCCCTGCCCCATCCCCCAGGGGCTGTGGGGGCGTGCTGGCCACTTCGAGGAGTGCGTGGGGCCAGGTCAGACAGGGAGCCTGCCTTAGCGGCAGCCCTTCTGCACCACCACAGCTGGGAGAGTCTGCCACTGACCAGTTGGTGATCCCTGGTCTATAGAATGACCCCTCAGAGGCTTGATTGGATTCTCTTTTGGACATTGCTTCTCTGGGGAGCACTTTGCATCTGTTCAACCTTCTTCTTCTAGCTGCTCTCTGAACTGCTCCTGCAAAGGAGTTTAAATCTCCTGATCTGTAGAACCGAGGAAACAGTTTAATTCAGGCTAGGTTTGCTCTAGGTAAGATCTTTATAAGTTAGGGTCATGCAGGAACTCTTCAGAGTTGAAGAGTATGTCTGCCTCTGTATTTTTACAGCATCCAGAAAAATGGGCCAGAACTCTGATCACAGATACTCAGCAGGGAGGACGCTAACTATAAAGATGTAGCCTAGAGCACCTGCTCCAACCCACCCATGGTCATAAATTTGGTGCTACTGCTACAATGACCCAGGGTGGATTTTGAGTGATAGGAGTCAGTATACTTTCCTTGCCTTCTATGTAGTAAGAGTCCAGTTTAGTCACCCAGAACAAATCTCATTTTCTAACATTTGGCCGTGACCAGAGTATCAAGCTAAAAACAATATCCTAGTGGCCCAATTCTACTCCAAGTTTGCCAAGTGCCAGTGTAGTTAATTGGACTTTATGTTGAGAGTAATGCCTGTAATTTTCAAGCACCTAAACAACAAGCATCAAAGAAAGAAACTTAATTTTCTTAACCTTGCTTTTCCTGAAGGCACTATGCTATAGCTTGTGTTGTACAAACACACCGGTAGACACAGCAGTAGCCACCTTGGGGGAGTGTACAGATGTTAACACTGTCTTAAGTGGGATTAACAATTGATTTGAATTCCAAGTATAGATCTATGGGATGTTGAAGGAAGCACACTATGAAGAGCTGTTGTTCCCTAGCTGTTTCTCCTTCTCCTACTTTCTCAGAGGAACATCCCGATGAAGTTTGAGGCAGAGCTTCTGTGGGATTCTAGAGAGTGCTGGCAGAGCTGGCATGCTTTCCATTTCAGTGCCACAGGTAGGATCCAACATATGTGGTTCACATCTGCTCGTGGATCCAGAGGGGCGACTGTTGCCTAAGGTGTTTAATATTTTCACAGTGAATCAGTTCTTGGCAGCTCTGGCTTCATCAACAGTGATATAGTGAGGTATGTTTTGCTTGTAGCATGATAATGAATGTACAGCTACAGCCCACTTCATCAGATGCATGCAATGGAAAATACAATAGGAAGATATATATACGTGTATATATATAGAGAGATACACGGAGAACATGAAACAATGGGTTTTACCATACATACTCTAATGAGAGTGATCAGTTAAGGTGAGCTATTACCAGCAGGAGGGAAAAAATTTTTTTGTAGAAGTAATCAAAATGGTCCATTTGCAGCAGTTAACAAGAAGGTGTGAGGAACAGGGTGTGTGTGTGGGTGGGGGGGAAATAAATATGGGGAAATAAGTTTTACTTTGTGTAATGACCCATCCACTCCCAGTCTTTATTTATGCCTATTGTTTCATGTTCTCTATGTATATATATATATATATATATATCTCTTCCTACTGTATTTCCCACTACATGCATCCGATGAAGTGGGCTGTAGCCCACGAAAGCTTATGCTCAAATACATTTGTTAGTCTCTAAGGTGCCACAAGTACTCCTGTTCTTTTTGCTGATACAGACTAACACGGCTGCTACTCTGACACCTGAACTCTGAAATCTGTCATTATGCAAGGCACTGAATTTATCTGTATGGAGTGGAAATCCTCAACTTCATGAAAATAGGCTTGAATAAAGACTGGGAGAGGATGGGTCATTACAGAAAGTAAAACTATTTCCCCATGTTTATTCCCCCTCCCCACACCGTTCCTCACACCTTCTTGTCAACTGCTGCAAATGGACCATTTGATTACCACTACAAAAAGTTTTTTTCTCTCCTGCTGGTAATAGCTCACCTTAACTGACCACTCTCGTTAGAGTATGTATTACTCTACAATTAATAATACTCTCATATGTAAGACACAGGAGGTAACTGTTCCTCTCTACTCAGCAATGGTAATATCTCAGCTGGAGTAGTCTGTTCAGTTTGGGGCACCACAATGTAAGAAAAATATGGAGAAATTGGAGACAGTTCAGAAGAGAGTAACAAAAATGTTGAGGTTTAGAAAACCTGACCTATGAGGAAAAATTGAAAATACTGGGCAGGTTTAGTCCTGAGGAAAAAGATGAACAAGGGACCTAATAAAGTCTTCAAATATGTTAGGGGCTTACAAAGAGGAAGGTGATCACTTGCTCTTCATGTCCACTGAAGGTAGGACAAGAAGTAACTGGCTTTATTTGCAGCAAGGGAGATTTAGGTGAGATATTAGGAAAAACATGAACTATAAGGATAGTTAAGTGCTAGAATCCCAAGCACTGGAAGTTTTTAAGAACAGGTTGAACAAACACCTGTCAGTGTTGTCTAGTTATATGGCTGGTCTTACTTCAGTACAGAGGATGGACTAGATGACCTCTCAAGATCCTTTCGAACCCTACATTTCTATGATTCTTTGAAAACCAGGTAAGGTAAGCCACCTTTGCTCCCTTACGTCCCATGCTGTTGCATGATTTCAGCGTGTGCAGAATGGAGTATTATGTCTGGGGTATGTAAAGTGGTTGTGCACAAGTTGTATAGACAGCTATGCAGGATTCAGACTGCTATTGTTGTACCTGGGAAATCATTTTGAACACCAAACCAGTTATGCAAAGCCCCTCTGTATCCAGTGCCTCGGCAGGTAGGATAAGTCCATTAAGTATCTATCATGTCTCCTGTTATAGCAATGCTCTATGTTGGGCAGGGTATGTGAGGAGTGAATGTATGCTGCATAGTTTATGGGATAGTGCACTAGACTGGAATTCAAAAGACATCAGTTCTGTTGTCAGCTTAGCCACAGGGTTACGGGCTGACCATCACCTCTCAGTTTTTCCATCTGTAAAATGGGGATAATGATGTTTACCTGATTTGTCAAACACTTCACGATTTACTGGTGCTGAAAAATATGTAGCCCAGTTCCTGGGTTTTGTAGGAGCAATTATTTCTTTCTGTGCTATGCAAATAGCTTTCTTCGTGCAACTCTTTACATCAGCTCTTAACATATCCATTGTGTGAATATGGCCAAAATGCATTTGCCCAATAGAACATCTTAAAGAGACACTTGGGTACTTTAGCTTTTGTTTCATGTATCTATCCTGCGTAATAGCATTAGGACTCCATGTTTCTAAAACTTAACTGGATCTTTATTCAGAAAACTATTTACAGATATGCTGCAACAATGGCTAGTATTCCACACAGACTTGCTTCCTGGTGCCTTCTCCAAACTCTCCCCTCCTGCAATCTGTGCTCCTCTCTCCAAGTTGCATGCAGATTGCTGTGTATTTCCTTTTAACAGTTATTTTTTTGCTGTTGTCTTTTTGTGCTTATTTGTTGAGTTGCTGGAGCCAGAGGTTACTAACACATAGCTGTAGAAATATAGGCTTTATTGCCATCCCATTGCTGCCACTTATAGGCCTTCAAGCATACTGGTCTTGTGTTGCTGTTGATGGGGAACTTGCTCCCAGCCTGTTGCTGCCTTCATAGGGTGTGTCCTGTGTTGCTCATATACCTAGTTTCTTCTGAATCTCCTATGTCAAGCCAGCTGATGGCTGAGGTTCTAAATCGTCCTGGTCGTGGCCTTGGCCGTGGCTATCTGCTTCTACTCTGCAGTTGTCTTTAGTTTGGTCTGCACTGCTGTCCAGAATCTGTATCTACCTCATATGACTTATGTTCCATGGCAACTTGGAATGTTGCCTTTTGCCATTATTTGTGTGGCTATTTGATAGTTGGACCCAGGCTTGCTCAACTGTGCACAGTGGCTTCAGGTCCTTGGCTCCTTTTTTGTAGCTGGGTGCTTAAGTCCTCTTAATTGCTTCTATGTCCTGCCAATTGTTCCTCTGCTGGGCTGCAGCACACTACCCTTCATGGAAGCAGATTCTTGGTACTCCAGTCCATCAGTCTCTGCATTGGGCTACAGTCTAATCCCTGGGTTGGTATGTTGTGATGCTCCAACATTGCCAGGTAGGGATCCCTTCCTCTCTGTTTTGTCTTTGCCATCAGATATTTGCCAGACTTTACTGCTGTATCTGCCCCCCCCCCCACCCTTGCTTTATGGGTTTCCAGAGGAAGATGTCTTGTTCTTAAATTCTCATTTGATGCTAAATGGTTTGAATTTGTTGCAGTGTACAGTTGCTTATTGAGCATTGCATGTCAGGTGTGGCACAGCTTTCAAAATATACCTTTAGTTTCCTGATGGTGGTTCTTGCCTGAGCATTACCCAGCCAACTACTGCAATTTCTGAGGCGTGGTTATCTGTTGTGAACATGTGGTACCAGTAATAAACAGTGAATAGGTCTGTTCCAACCATGAGGTTATAACTCTCCTTTTGTTGTTAATCATCGTAGTCTTTGCACGCTTTGCCTTGTTAAATGTACGTTTACAAATAGACATCCATTGCCTGGCCAGTAGATGCACTGCTTAGCTTGTCTCAGGCATTTCTCTATCCCCAGGCATGAAGCGTGTATCTGTCCCATGAAGTCAGCTCTTAAATCTGCTGGAATTACTTCTTTGCCCCCTTTCAACAAAATAATTTCTTGTACCTCCAGCTTATTTCTTACTTGGTAGCAGAGGGTAAACTCCTGTGGCAATTGCTCCATGTGACCTGGCCAGCCCTGGAATATGAATTGCTTTATTGTCTGTAACATCCCATCCTGGTTGGTGCTTTGCTGGATTTCCTGGAGTCCCCCAGCAGAGATGTGAAGGCATTGTAACGTGTTGATAGACTCTGCCTCTTAATCCACAGCACCTTCTGTCTTGTACTTTGGAAGGTATGCCCTGTGCAGTTCGTCTGGCACCAGTAGTATCCTTCTCATATCATAGCACTGGAGTCTCCGTAAAATGCGTTATAGTTGCTTCGGTGCACTCAGCAGTGGCTTCTTCATGATGCTTTCTATTGGTTTGTGATCAGACTGCACATCTACTTTCTGCCCAAAAGTGAATTGATGGAACAATTCGTTCCATGCCAAAGGGCACACAGTCAGTAGCTTATTTTCTATCCACCTCCTTTCTGTGACTGGCAGGTCCCTACTAGCAAGTGCTATGGGCTGCTGGTTTTGCATCAGTGATGTTCCTAGGTCTCCTTGTAAGCATCATTCTGTAACTCTACAGCTCTGCAGGGTTGCAGCACTTCAGGACTGGTGCTTTGCTTGTGATTTTCTTTACTCTTTCAAATGCCTGTTCTTGGGTCTCTGACCATTCCTATGCTGCATCATTGTGTGTTAATTGTATCCAGGGTTTGCAGGCTTCTAATGAGTGTGCATAGGACCTGGAAACATAGCTGGCCATCCCTATAAATTGGTGGACTCCCTGTATATTCTTTGATTTGAGCATTTCCGTAATGGCTTTCAGTGTCTCGTGGTCTGGCTGGAGTCCCTCGTAAGTTAGCAGAAGTCCAGTGTAGGGGACCTCTGTTCTTTTCAGCTTCAGCTTGTCTGCATTCAACCTAATACTCTGCTCCTGCCACTTGTTTAGGAGTTGTCACAACTTGGTACCATGGTCCTTGATTGCCTCTTCCTTGACATCTCCATCTACAATAAGAGAGTTATCAGTTACAATCCTGATGCCTGGGAGTTTCTCTAATGCCTAGTTCAGTTTACACTGGAACACCTCTGGAGTAAGGCTGATGTCCATAGGCATTCATACCCAGCAGTACCTACCAAAAGGTATGGCAAAGGTGGCCAGGAAGCTGGGTGGCTAATCTAGCTCAAGATCCCAGAAATCATTCTGGTGCTTTGTTGAATTGCCTGGAGTCTCCAATCAGAGATTTGAAGTATTGTAGTATGTTGATAGACTATATCTAGTTCGAGAGTATCATAACCTTAGTCCCAGATTTGGACCTTAGCGTCCAAAATATGGGGGTTAGCATGAAAACCTCCAAGCTTAGTCACCAGCTTGGACCTGGTACTTGCTGCCACCACCCAAAAAATTAGAGTGTTTTGGGGCACTCTGGTCCCACTGAAAAACCTTCCCTGGGGACCCCAAGACCCAAATCCCTTGAGTCTCACAACAAAGGGAAATAATCCTTTTTCCCTTCCCCCCTCCAGGTGCTCCTGGAGAGATACACAGACACAAGCTCTGTGAATCCAAACAGAGTGACTCTTCCTCTCCGTTTCCAGTCCTGGAAACAAAAGCACTTTCCTCTTCACCCAGAGGAAATGCAAAATCAGGCTAGCAAATTCAACACACACAGATCTCCCCTGATTTCTTCCTCCCACCAATTCCCTGGTGAGTACAGACTCAATTTCCCTGAAGTAAAGAAAACTCCAACAGGTCTTAAAAGAAAGCTTTATATAAAAAGAAAGAAAATACAAATGGTCTCTCTGTATTAAGATGACACAATACAGGGCAATTTCTTAAAAGAATATTGAATAAACAGCCTTATTCAAAAAGAATACAAATCAAAGCACTCCAGCACTTATATTCATGCAAATACCAAAGAAAAGAAACCATATAACTTACTATCTGATCTCTTTGTCCTTACACTTAGAAACAGAAGACTAGAAAGTAGAACTACTTCTCCAAAGCTCAGAGAAAGCAGGCAGCCAGAAAACAAAAGACCCCAGACACACAATTCCCTCCACCCAAAGTTGAAAAAATCCGGTTTCCTGATTGGTCCTCTGGTCAGGTGCTCCAGGTGAAAGAGACATTAACCCTTAGCTATCTGTTTATGACAGAGAGAGCCATCTGGAATCTGGAAGGGATGCGAGCACTTGTCCTCCTTCTCCCCACTCCAACCCCCCAGATGAATTCATCAGTGTGTTTTCAGTTCTTGGTAATAGGATAATGACTTCTTTTAAATATACTAATTAAGTAGTTTTGGATCAATGCAGAAGGGTTTTCTGGGCTGCTGATCCACGTTGTGTTAGTTTCAATGAGTATAATGATACCTCTCCTTTGCAGGGTTGCCAGTTCCTTCTTCAGTGGCTACACCAGAACTAATGAAACTCTGCATTTTGGTAGTCTCACAGAACACAACTGGTGATCTATTTCTAAGTTCAACTTGCCCTCTATGTGTCCATCTGTTTGAATTATATCCTTATACTCTGATTGAATGTTTGACAGGGCTATGGTGCCTGTTCTCTCGCCTCTCTCAAGCTGAGGATATCCCAATGTTGCACTATGATGAAATCCACCACTTGCACTGCTCTGCTGACCATCAGTTTACTATGTCAACTATAGTAAACTCCAAGTAATAATGTCTGTTGTTTTGTGAGTATTTTTATCAACAGCCTACATTTGTCCACGTGCCCCAGAATGTTTTTATTGTACATCACTCGCACTTGGTCATGTTTCTCCAGTCTAATATTACTGTTTATCAATATTACTGGGATCACAATCCAGCTGGAATCAAATTAGTTGATCTAACAGTATAGTTGCAAATATGGCAGCCGAATGGCTGGCAGCTTTCTTCTGCAGTACACGTACATTGAGAGTTTTTTGATGTGCTAAAGTCACACTTTTACATCCTTCTCTTCATTGGAAGTCTCGTCATCCTCAGTCACTGCATATACGGTTGTTGTTTTTTCCTCCTCGGGTAGCTGTGGCACTGGGACATGAAGTGGTTCTATTTCCTATCCCTTTTGTGCTTTGCTAATAGGCTGGGCATTTATCTTTCTGCCTTTCGTGTTGCTTTCCACAATACATATGCTGGATCATGATCCCTGCTTTCTTGATCCTTCTGTCTCTGTCCTGCTCCTTGGGCTCCTTTATTTTGAACCTGTGTATTTGTTCTGCCACAGTTGCTGCTATATTTTTAATTTTTCCCTTCACAGTTTAGCTGCCTTTGGTATTTGACAGCATTTCTCTGAGGTTAGATCTGTTTCTTTTAATAATCTCTACTGTAAACTGGAAGCATGTATCACACAAAGAATTCTACCCCTAATTAGGGAATCTGTTATATCTCTGTAGTTACATGTGGATGCCAGAGTTCTCAGCTTGGTAATGTACATATCTATTCCCTCTTCTGCTTCTTGGTTTCAGGTTAAAAAAACCTAACCACATCTCTACAGTCTCATTCTGTCTGGGATCACAGTACTCATCACACAACTTTATTAGCTATTCCACTGTTTTGGACATTATTTTTGGTCATGTTGTCTCACTGCTAAGGCTGTCAAGCGATTAAAAAAATTAATTGCGATTCATCGCACTGTTAAACAATAATAGAATACCATTTATTTAAATATTTGTAGATGTTTTCTACATTTTCAAATATATTTATTTCAATTACAACACAGAATACAAAGTGTTCAGTGCTCAGTTTATATTTATTTTTGACTACAAGTATTTGCACTGTAAAAATACAAAAGAAATAGTATTTTTCAAATCACCTAATACAAGCACTGTAGTGCAATCTCTTTATCATGAAAATTGAACTTACAAATGTAGAATTATGTAAAAAAAAAGCATTCAAAAATAAAACAATGTAAAATTTTAGAGCCTGCAAGTCCTCTCAGTCCTACTTCATGTTCAGCCAATCACTCAGACAAGCAAGGAAATAATGCTGCCTGCTTCTTGTTTACAATGTCACCTGAATGTGAGAACAAGCATTCGCATGGCCAGGGCCGGTGCAAGAAAGTTTTACGCCCTAGGCGAAACTTCCACCTTGAACCCCCCACCCAGCTAACCTCACCCCCCCATGGAAGCTAATTCAGCCCCCCCCTCAGAAACCCCCCCACAGCAGATACCCCCCCACCGCGACAGCTAACCCCTCTCCCCCCCCGTCCCCTCTCGGCAACTAACCCCACCCAGGGAGACTCCCCCTGTCCCCCCGCGGCAGCTAACCCCACCTGGGGAGACTTCCTCCGCAGCCAAGGCAGCTAACCCTGCCTGGGGAGACTTCCCCCCTCTCCCCCCACCACCACGACAGCTAACCCTGCCTGGGGAGACCTCCCCCCGTGCGGAAGCTAACCCTGCCTGGGTAGCCTGCCCTAGCTCACCTCGACTCCATCTCCTCCACTGAGCACGCGGGCGCAGCTCTAATTCTCCTCCCCACTCAGGCTTGTGGCGCTGATTGGAGGAGACTGAGAGCTGGGCTGTGTGCTCATCAGAGGAGGCAGAGTGGAGGTAAGCTGGGGCGGGGAACTGTTCCCCTGTATGCCCCCCCAGTTACTGCGGGTAGCCCTCCCCGCGCCCCCCCCAGCTCACCTCCACTCCACCTCCTCTCCTGAGAGGACTTTTAGGTGCCCCCAACCACTAGGTGCCCTAGGTGGCTGCCTAGTTTGCCTAAATGGTTGCACTGGCCCTGCACATGTCACTGTTGTAGCTATTATTGCAAGATATTTACATGCCAGATGCTCTAAAGATTCATATGTCTCTTCATGCTTCAACCACCATTCCAGGGGACATGTGTCCATATGGATGACAGGTTCTGCTCAATAATGATCCAAAGTAGTGCGGACTGACACACATTCATTTTCATTGTCTGAATCAGATGCCACTAGCAGAAGGTTGATTTTGTTTTTGGTGGTTCGGATTCTGTAGTTTTCGCATCAGAGGGTTGCTCTTTTAAGACATCTGAAAGCATGGTCCAGACCTCATCCCTCTCAGATTTTGGAAGGTACTTCAGATTCTTAAACCTTGGGTCAAATGCTGTAGCTATCTTTAGAAATCTCACATTGTTTTGTCAAATCTGCTGTGAAAGTGTTCTTAAAAATGAACAACATGTGCTGGGTCATCTTCCGAGACTGCGATAACATGAAATATGTGGCAGAATGTGGGTAAAACAGAAGAGGGGGCATACACTTCTCCCCAAAGGAGTTCAGTCACAAATTTAATTGACACATTATTTTTTAATGAGCATCATCTGCATGGAAGCATGTCCCCTGGAATGGTGGCTGAAGCATGAAGGGGCATACAAATATTTAGCATATCTAGCACATAAATCCCTTGCAATTCCAGCTACAAGAGTGCCATGAAAATGCCTGTTCTCACTTTCTGGTGGCATTGTAAATAAAAAGAGTGCAGCATTATGTCCTGTAAATGTAAACATACTTGTTTGTCTTAGTGATTGGCTGAACAAGAAGTAGGACTGAGTGGACTTACAGGCTCTGAAGTTTTACATTGTTTTGTTTTTGAGTGCAATTGTGTAACAAAAAAAATCTACATTTGTACGTTGCACTTTCACAACAAAGAGATTGCACTATAGTATTTGTATGAGGTGAATTGAAAAATACTATTTTTGTTTACAAATATTTGCACTGTAAAAATGATAAGCAAAAATATACACCTAGATTTAAATTACAACACAGAATACAGTATACAGGAAAATGTAGAAAAACATCCAAAATATTTAATACATTTCAATTGGTATTCTATTAACAGTGCAATTAATGGTGATTATTTTTTTTAAATCACGATTAATTTTTTTTTGAGTTAATTGCTTGAGTTAACTGTGATTAATTGAGCTCTACTCACTACTCATCTTTTCCCCACTGAGGCAGTAAAAAAGCTTTTCCTTGATTTAAAATCTTTATTCCCCATGGTCAGTTCCAAATACAGACTCACTTCTTGTGTCCGTGCTTGTAAAAGGCTTCTTGTTTGGAAATAACATTCTCAGTGGTCTGAGTTCCTCCATGTTGCCTGTTTGCAGGTCTTGCGTTGTTTTCCCGTTAGTCACATTCTGCTGTGGCTCTCACAGGACAGACTTCTACCACCATGTTTCTAGGGTGACTACTCAGACATTGATGGAATACAAGACATTTCAGTACTTCCAGGAACAGCATGAACCTAACCCTACTATCATGACCTCAGACTCCCAGCGAGTGCAAGGTCACATCACAGGATGATCACCATTTTTAAAATCTCCCCAACCTCACCAGCAGACTTCGTGCTTTAAGGTTATGCTGCATGGGGGTGTGTGTGTGTGTGTGTGTGGCATTTTTAAGAGTGTGCTGCTCCAACTCTGCCTCTGTGACCTTATGTGTGAGGTCATGTTGCTGGAGGAAGTGACTTCTCTTCCAAAAGAGTGTCCCTCATCCCATACTGGACAGAACCATATCTGGCTTTGAGTACTAGATGGGGTACAAATCCTAGAAAAGCAGGGCCATCTAGTTTAATACTGGACACAAGTGGCCTGCCTACATGTTTCATGTAACACATCCTGGGTAATAACATGAGAGGAGCCCATTCTTGTAAAACTAAACTGTCTCTTTATTAAGAGCACTAGTATTTACAGGTGATGCAACTGCAACTAGAATTATAGTCATGTGTACATAAACTGACTTCCTGATGCCTTCTCCAGACTCTTCCCTCCTGCAATTTGTGTTTCTCCTCCCAAGTTCCATGCAGGTGACTGTAGGTTTGACCTCAACATTTAAATTCTGTTCACTTTCTAACCTCTGTGTTGGTCTAAACATCCCATTGCAGTGCTTAGAAATCAAAAACTGCAGCATTTTACTAGTGATTGAGAACCAATAAATGAAACTGATTAGTCTGTTTTCACTGTCTAAGTTGAGTCAAGGGCAAAATGGAAACAAACTCCATACAAAACATAGCTGAAAGAAATCAATGAGAGTTTTGTCTGCGAAAGAAGTGCAGAATTGAGACTTTAATTTGTACAATTATTTCTATAACTGTGTTTAAAAGAGATGGTTACAGGAAGGCACAGAGAATACACAAAATGCTGTGCTGGCAAGCGAGGTAAACAGGAAGAAAGAGGGATAATAATACTCCACTGTTACACTAGCAGTTGGAAGTCAGTCTGGTATGTGGTGCCAAAACTCAGTTTATGAACATGTGGGTGAACAGGTGAATCCATCTATATTCAGAGCTTGGCATAGCATCATTACACATGAGTAGCCACTTAAAATGTTTGCTTTGGCTATGTCATATATATCTGGGTTAAGAGGTAAGGCTTTTTTTTTTTTTACAAAATATAAATCTCACCTGGCACTGTTCCTTTAAAGAAACTGATTTGTATGTAGTACATGTTCCTTGTAATTTTTAAAATATGCTGATGGAAAATGTGTTTTGCAGTATGGTAAATATGCGACCCTTCTGATGCTTTTTTTCTAACTAAGTTGTTTTGTTCTGCACAATCTATTGTTTCCTTTTTTTCATTTTTCTTCAAAATAAACAATACTGCATTTAGAAAAGTGGTATTTTTAAATGAAAAAAAATAAGCTGATATGTGCTTCAGGGCATATTGCACAGCATGCATCCTGCTCTGTGTCTACAGATGGCTCTCATTTGGACATGCATACAGCACATTGGACATCCTGCCTTTCTGTTGCTGCCTCATTGAAATGAACAGATTTGCCTTTTAAATGTGTGGCTTCGGTTATACCAGAGATATGATGGGGGGCAAACCATATGAGAAGATTCATGGGAAAGGAATTAAAAAAAACTGAGGGCCAGATTGTGTCAGTGCCTCTGCAATGGACCTAGGGGTACACGGAGCCTTTTCCTCACAGCCATAAAATCAGCAGTGGAGACAGTCACAACCAGAGTCCAATACAAAGACATTGCTCAGGGTCAGCGCCTTAGATAAGTAAAGTAAACGGGAGGCTGCTGCATCTATCCACACCTCAGCACCTAGCTAGTGGAGCTGAGAGAGGAGTGCATACTCACCCTTTCAAAGGGTGGTGGAATCGCCGCTATGTGTGCTCCCCAAGAGAAAGTTTGGCTGAGCCAGCCAGAATTTCCCCATGAACTTCTGCTGCAGCACAATCCCTCTTTGCCTCTCCGTAATGGAACTCATAGATGAAGGTGACAGTCTGGCACATAAGAAGGTATATGAGTGGGAGAGTGAAGCATAAAGGAAAACTGGACTAGCTTGCATTATCTTTGCTGGTGTGATAATAAGGCTGAAAGTGCTAAAGCTGTTTCTTCAGTGAAGAATCCTGCTGGAATGATACTGTAGAATCCACTTCATCAGACAAATAGTGCACCTGAAGAAAAGGTTAAGTACAATACAGTTCAGTGACTCAAAGCAGTGGCAAACAGTATTGCTTAGTCCATCTGAATGATACACCTAGTGCAGGGGTCGGCAACCTTTCAGAAGTGGTGTGCCGAGTCTTCATTTATTCACTCTAATTTAAGATTTCGCGTGCCAGTAATAGTTTTAATGTTTTTAGAAGGTCTCTTTCTAGAAGTCTGTAATTTATAACTAAACTATTGTATGTAAAGTAAATAAGTTTTTTTAAATGTTTAAGAAGCTTCATTTAAAATCAAATTAAAATGCAGAGCCCTTCTGGACCAGTGGCCAGGACCTGGGCAGCATGAGTGCCACTGAAAATCAGCTCGCATGCCGCCTTTGTTACCCGTGCCATAGGTTGCCTACCCCTGACCTAGTGTTTTTGGTAACCAATTCACTGTAATCTACACTGGTGTGAACTGGCATTCCTTAGCATTAATTCCCCACTTGGTGCTCCTTTACTGAGTTTACATGCTTCGTCCGTTTCATGCTAGTTATAACTTTTTCCCCAAGTCACTGAAACTCTCTGCCTCAGTTTCCCTTTTCGTAAAATGAGGCTATTAACAGCTGCTTCCCTCTGTCAGAGAGTTTTAGATCGAGTAGCTAATATCTGTAAACTGGTTTGAAAACAAAAAGTGGTAAGTATTTGCGGTGAGAGGCAAATTTGTCAGTCCATGCCAAGTGAGGGCAAGAAAAAAAATCACAAGTTGAACAGCACGACCTTTAAAATTAATCAAAAATATTACACCCTCCCTAGATAAAACCATACCAGTTCCTTTCCTAAGCGCACACTGAAGCTTTTAAATGTGCACACTTAGGGGACAGCTGTACTTGTGATGCCTCCTCCATCTCTCCCGTGGACACTCTTCCCAAGTGACAGGCCTCAATCTGCACTCTTTCCAGAGTGGAACTCCACAGTTCACTCCATAGACTGGCTACAACACCTGCTACCCCCACTGACTGCTAAAGTTACGGGGTGAGCAATACCTTATATTCCCTTGAAGTTCCTCACGCATACAATCCCTTTAGTGGCTAGTTCCACTACCTTCCTCTCTTTCTGGGTGTAATCCTGCAGTTCTACCACTCTTAGACTGGACCCCAAGGCAGAATCCCTTTGTTTCCAATCAAGTTCATAACAGGCCCAACTGAAATTGGTCCCTGCTAGACATTCCTCTCTGGGTGCCTGTGACCAGTAGCTATTTAAAATGACTCAGAACAGCTCCTTTCAAACAAATTGTCCATTCTCCCAAAGATATGCAGCAGGCTAGGAAAAAGGGCTAAACCCACGACAGAACTGGGGCTTGCTTGCAGCTCATCACCTCTCTCCACGTGTAGGTGAGGTGAGCTATCTCAGGAACATCCTGCGGAGCTAGAGTGGCCACTCACACATTCCTGGAATACCAGATATTCCCCTGCTTCCAGGAATGGCATAGGCCTGCTCTGCTGGTGAGTGTGGGGGGTTATGCCAGCAGGGGCAGCGTGGTATGCTCTTGATTATGGCATCTCCTATCAGACAATGGACAGAACCACATCTAATTTTGTCTCTGTACCAGACAGAAGACAAACACCACAAAAGCAGGACTGTCCAGTTTCAAATTGGATGAGTGGCTTGCCTATACAGAGCCCCTGTCTTGGTTTCACAGTCCAGCTACTTGCTCTGCTTCTATCAGTGTTTCTCCCAAGAAGATGCTGTCCGTTCCTCCCTCCTTTTCCTCCAGGCCAGAGATTTTAGCAGTTTAATAGTCTTTTGATCTTAGTCTATGGCCTTGGAAAAATAGGTGAGTATCCCTTCCACCCTAGGCAGCTAGGGATTTTCCAATGACTAGGTCACCCATTATTTCTCTTAAGAACCATTGGTAATCCCTTTTAAGGGACCTTATCTCTGTAATTGTTTCTTTTCTTCTTTCTTTCTCCTGTATCTCCCCATAGCTTTGTTATAACTCTGTGCAGTCAGCCAGAATTATATCAGACTGGTAAACCAAGGCATGTATAATATCCATACAAAATAATACAGCTATCTTCCTCATTCCACACAGCTACAGTCCAAACAACCCTCAAGAGAATTAAACGTTCCTATCACTCCACCTCAATTAAGCCCAACAAAATCCCTTATTAAACCAGATCCAACTGCTCTGTCAGCTCCTCTAATACTTGAGAAACTACTCATATAATAATATGAGTAACAAAATTAAAAGCCAATAAGCTTTTTTTAGGCAAAACAGCATTCTCTAAATTATTATTATTTATTAAATTATTATGACTTTTTCTAATCCTTCTGTATATCAATCTGTGTAGTCATCAATTTTTCTTGTAGACTTTATTGTACAATATAGGTTACAGTTTACTTACAAAAGACCACATTTCAATATCCATGCTGCTAGTTAAATTCTCCTTTTATCACCAATCAAGGCTGATTTTAATTTTTGATATATTTTTTATTTTTAGTTTTCATATATGAACAATAAGGAATCTTTCTGATAGCCTCTTAAACAAAATGGACTAGAGAATATAGCATCTTGCAATTTAGCACAACATGCAAAATTCAATATATTCAGTGGTGCTCCTTAATTTGAATCACTTCTGTGCAGAATTGCTAAGTACTTTCTTTTCTTTACTCTGGTTTGTAGATTGATAAGGAATAGTTTTCAGTTTGTAAACTGGAGACATTGTATATCCTTTGAGTCAGAACCAAATGAAGTGGAAATGTTTGGAGTTAGCAGAAATATACTCTATGAGTCAGATGCATACCCATAGCGGCCTTTGAGTGCTGTCTTTAGGGCTGAAGGCAGGTTTGGCCCTGATCATGCTAAAGGGTACATGTGGACAGACCATTACATTGACTTCAGTGAAAATATCCATAATCATATATGTCTGCCAACATGGATCCATTTGCAGGGTTGGGGTCCTTTCTGGTATGTAGAGAGCCATGAACTCAGCTAACCTGCAGACTGACTGTGAAACCTTTCCTTGGCCATTATTCCAGCCTTTGGCTGTGATAAGACCTGAAGACCCTCTGTACCCATTAGATTGGGGTCTAGGCTATTGGATCCATGAAAATGTGGATTCCCCTAGATTCCCCCTGACTCAGCCAAGTGCTGCTACTGTGCACAAAGGATGTGAATTCCGTCACCTTCAAATATGTCTGCCATGTCACTTCAACAGTGGGGTGATTTTTCACCTTTTAAACCGCGTGCATTCCATATACAAGAAAACATAATGTTGCACTGTGAACTAGGATACATTGTATGTTATGTAATATATACAGAAAACCATTTATTTAGCAGTTCTAGGGCCATGAAATTTGTTTCAGAATTCATCCCTTGCCATAGAGTTGTGTTCCAAAAAGCTGAGATTCATTAAGAAAAATAAGTTTCTAGCATTCATGTTTGCAAAGAAAATCTTGGAAACATCAACCAAGCGTAACCAATATTGTCCTGCCTTTCTGGGTCATCAGACAACCAAAAGAAATAGCTCTGATAGTTGTGAGCTGCCCCCAGTCATCTCAGTAGGACTATTAACCATGAAACCTAACGGTGTCATTAGCAATGCCAGCATCATTATCTATTTCAATGCTGATCATATAAGCAGCAGCATCCAGCTAATATATTTATCTCACAATCCAAAACTGCCTTCCATATCTCTTCAGATGCCAAAAGTCCCAGGGGGCCAATGATAGTCTCAATGAAGGCACATAAATAAGGGTCATTCTTGTCAGTTGCCAGCTTGTGCAGATCAAAGAGTAACTGCTTCACATTCTTTCCCAGGTGCAAGGGACACTCCTTGCTGTCAGCCTATTCTCCCAATCATCGTGATCTGGTTTCTTGATGTTCTGCAGAAAGATGAGACAACCCCTCTGGTATAACAACTTCTGAATGTAATTTGGCCTTGTCAGTACAAGCATATTGAAGATTGCATATGTGGGGACATCATAATATACATTGATTTTAATATCAGAATAAATAGAAAGAAGAGCAACTGTATGGATTTTTACTCATATTTAATTCAACTGAAAATTTCCATTTTTAATGATGATCCTGTAGAATTATCAGAATTGCCATAAAAAATGTAGATACAGGCATCTCTCAGCTGAATTTAGTTCCTGCTTGCTGTGGAGTCCATTGTCTTGAGTGTATGTAGCTATCTTACGATGCAGTAGTGAAGGACTTGCTAACTGTGAATATTACAGCTCCTATCAAGTTCTGTATTTTGGTTTATTTTTCAATGAAGCAAGAAAGCCATACTTGAAAAAATTCAGCAGTTTAAGCAATGTCCCAGCAAGAGATATTCTGGTAGATTCCTTTCTTATCTCAAATGCATACATTCCAAAGCCACATGCTATGCTTTTCACAGAATGTTAGCAACTATGGTAGTTCCACTTTGCTTCTTCTTAAATTAAATTATATTTGAATATACATCACTCCTGAAACTTCTGTTTCAAATACATGTCCATTAATTTTGATTAAAAAGAATGCATTCTATAGACTCTCTCTCCCTTTCACAAAATAATAAAAACATGCCAAATAAATAATAATAAAATAAAGGCCAAATGGTCTTTGTTTATGTTATTTATGGGGCGCTTGGCCTCACAAGCACATGCAATGAGAGAGTGCTGACCTCACTCCTTTTTCTGGTTCAGCTAGACTACTAGAGTAACCCACTGGTAAGTGCGGGGTCCCCTTCTGCTCCACTTCACAAAGGATAGGAGTTGACGTAGCTGCTACTACTGCATTAGCTCAAACTTTCAGCTCGAGAGGTCCCTGGTTCAGTCCTTAGTGTGCTGACTATGAAGGAAGCTGCGACATTAGTGACTGCTAGCAGATTTAATTGATGATGTAGGGGTGAAAATGAATTATCTTGATCCCTATCTGTACTAGGGTTCCCAGCAAGGGTGCCCAAATGCTACTTTCCTAGGGTACCTTCAGGGTCAAGTCTGATCCACAGTTATACCCTCTTTGAACTCAGTGGAGCTATAGGGATGTAACTGAATTTGACCCTTAAATCACCATGAACACTTTTACTGTCTGCTATATTTGATGAAAATGATACTGCGGTTCGTGTCATTTTCTTCAATAACATTTCTACATATAAATGGAGCATTTTTACAGAAAATAAATTGTAGATTTATGGTACATTTTATCTGGGAAACTTCTGCATTTATTTATACTTTATCACGTTTGATTGATACTGAAGAACAAATAGTTTTTATCTTAGTTTGAGATTTAAGAAAAAGAAACACAAGCTGTGGATGCATTTGTTGTAATTTCCTAAAAGGCGCATGTTTTCATCCCAAATGTTTTAAAATCTTGTGAAATCATAACAAGTTCCTGGCACAGCCTCATTCTTGTGATCAAAAGCATATTTTTAAACAAAAAACAAATTCCTTGGGAAGAAGCGATTTTTTTTTAATCGAAGTAGACTTCTTTGTGGCTGGATGCAGTTTTCCCAAGTAAACAAATCATAAAAATGTTAACTCGCACTTTAGGTTTCTTTTTTCACTGCATTGAATTGTGTTAGGTCTGTCTCCAGATCAGACAAAGGCAGAGTCTTGCTTTCTTGTGATCATTGTAAAGAAATGTTGTGTGTTGCCTAGAACAAAGAGCAGTGTGAAACTTGTATTAAGGGACACAGCTACAGCTGCTGGTCGATTATGTTAGTAGCGTAACTCACATTGATGTAGCTTAGATCTACTTAATGCTGGGTCCACGCTATGCTATGTTGATGGGAGGATGGTTAAAGGTTAATGCCTCTTTTACCTGTAAAGGGTTAAAAAGTTACCTAGCCTAGCTAACATCTGACCAGAGGAACAAGATGTTTCAAAAGGAAGGAGGGAATTTTTTCCTTTATTTAGAGTTTCAGTTTCAGCCGGAGTGAAAAAGATCAAGGAACCAGCCTCTTATCAGAGTAGTAAGTTTTAGAAAGGAATAAATAGGTTTATGCTTATTTCTTTGTAACCTGTCTTATGCAATTAGAGGTAGAATCAAATTGGGTATTTGGGTATTTTTTTGTGTAACTAAATTTGTGCCCAGGGGAACATTCTGTGTTTTGAATTTGTTGTCTATGAGAGTAGCTGGTATGCTAATCTTTCCCAGAGGGTTTTCTTTTACCTTTCTTTTCTTTAATTAAAAGCCTTTTTCTTAATACCTGATTGATTTTTCCTTGTTTTTAGATCCAACGGGATTGGATCTGGACTCACCAGGGATTGGTGGGGGAAAGGAGGAGGGATGGTTAATTTCTCCTTGTTTTAAGATCCAAGGGGTTTGGATCTGTGTTCACCAGGGAATTGGTGAAGTCCCTCAAAACTACCCAGGAAAAAAAGTAGTGCTTGGGGGATGGTGGCAGTGATACAAGATCTAAGCTGGTAATTAAGCTTAGAAGTGTCCATGCAGGTCCCCACATCTGTACCCTAAAGTTCAGAGTGGGGAAGGAATCTTGACAGAGATGCTCTCCCACCAACACTTCTTCCACATCTCCTTGGAGTACAGAAATCAATGGGAGAGCGCTCTCCCATTGATTGAGTGTATCTTCACTAGATCCGCTAAATTGATGCATCAATTTCAGCAGTGCTGATTTAGCTCCATAGTGAAGACAAGCCCTGAGTATATAGGAAATGTCGTATAGGACACTAGATATGAGACATTCCCTTCTCGAGTGCCACTGTCAATTTGTTTGACTCGCAAGTGATTTTAAGTAAATCCTGCCTTATGTTGCTCTGGTGCACAAATGTAGGGCAAATAGAGCATACAGAATCTCTTCCTCTCTGCAAACTCCATGCTCAAGAAAATGCTAGGAGTGAGAACTGGCTAATGCACTAGTGGGCACACTTACATCCCCATGGAGGTATAGTGTATGACTTATGAGGCTATGACATGTAGGCTTGGCAGAATATCATTTTTATTTTTGTTATAATTTTGATAGATAATATGTATAATATTTTTTATTTTACACTTTCACAGTTGCACGCAATTATAGATTTTAAACTTCTTTTTATTTTTATTGATTTAAATTTTCAAAAGTGCAGGAAATTATGGGCAGGGGTTCAGACAATGATTGAATGACAATAGACATTGAGCATTTTAGCTTTATAACCATTAAAAGACATTGCCAATAACACATGTAAAAGACATACAAAGTAAATAGCCTTAAATCAAACTCTGAAAAGTTTGTTTTCGAGCAGCACTTTTCTTACTTTGCTTATCTGTACATTTTTATTACTATCGATAGAAATGTTTCTTTGTCTGTGTGTGTATGGTAAAATTGTCATTTATCAGCATTTGCCAATCAAAATCTAACCCTGACAAGCCCACACACGTGCGACAAATGTTACCTCAACAAGCATGAGCCAGCAGACACATGCTGCTCTTGTGCAGAGAAGCAGCACAATGTTTTAGAGCCCACATGCCTTCAGGCTGCCTTAAGAATTTTGTGTTGGCCAGACAAATTCCTCTAAGAGAGAACACACTAGGCTGTGTCTCTGCTCCCTCATTGTGGCATGAGCATAAGCATTATGCTGCCCAGGGAGCAATCCAGGAAGCAGATTGTGACTTAGATGATCATGACCTATCTTCCAGTCTCTCTCCTTGCTCCACAGGGCACCTATCCTATCCTTGGCTCAGCCACAGTATTCACCATCACTTTGAGATCATTGGATGCAGAACTTCTATGCATAGTTTTATCAGTTTTGAATCTTAACTGCAAATTCTTCGAGGAGCTAAGCATCCTCCACTCCCAGTGACTTCAGCGGAAGTGAAAGGTGCTTAGCATCTGCTCTATGGACCAATCATGATTTTTATCTCCGGTCTCATGATTTTTCGTTTTTTTCTTAAAGCTTCAACTGATGGAATCAAGACATCATACAAGAATCTCTGCTCTTATTTTTTTTAAAGTAAGTTTCTGGCACTTAGGTTGCAGATTATAGCTTGAAAATATGAAGCTGGAGCAGAGGGTATACTCTAAAGGCACAGAAATCAGAAGGAAATTAAAAAGAACCCTGAGTTTTTAAACCTTCATGGTTTTTAAACTAACCTTATGATTTCTGAGGTTGGATTCCTGATTTTTTGAATGTTTGAGGTTGGAAATATTGCATGTAACAGGATCAAGCTCTCTATTTCTAACTCACTCCACGTTCATCTACTAATTTGTACCTGAGAGATTACCAACCCTTTCAAAAATAGGAACCTAACTTTAGGCTCCAAGGATAAAATTTTCAAAAGCACCTAAGCGATGTAGGCCCCCAAGTTCCTTTTTCTAAAGCACTTAGGAGCCTAAGTTTCACTGAAAGTTCTGTAAGTGACTAAGAGTAATATTGTCAAAAGCCCCCAAGTGACTTAGAGGCTTAAGTCCCATTACCATGAGGCCTAGACAATATGGAAAATTTTACCCAAATCTATTTATGAAAATGGGACTTAAGCCTCTAAGTCACTTAAGCACTGTTGAATGATTCCCACCCCACCCCATCTCCAGCACACACAGACACACATGAACTTATTATCTAACCTACATATATAATATTTATAGGGACAGTACTAAGTACTTGCTAAGGTGCTCAGGGTATGACATAAAATACTTTTAAACATTGTTTACAATATTTTAATTGACCTAATTAGCTAAAATATCTTGAAAGCTATATAATCTGAAGTTATTACAAAAGAGGAAAAGGCCCCTAACCAAGAGCTAACAGTTTTAAAAAAACAACCTTACTTTATTCCTCAGAGGAATATTATGTTTTTTTCAGACTTCTTTTTAAAAGAAGTGAGAGTTGCTCTGAGGCTCATGTCCAGAAGGAGGGAGTTCCACAGCCCAGGAGCTGACAGAGCAGAAATGAGATCACCTGCCAAGCTAAGGAGGGTTGGTGAGAAACTCTTAAAGACAGGTAGTGTCAGAGCTCATGTCTGTGTGTTCCAGGAGGAGGCTCATAGAGATTATATCAAGTACAACCCATCTCCTTAAAAACCAGCTGGGAGAGCTTAAGCACAAAACAGTAGGTTATAGACTGATAGTGTAAAGATTGCAGAAGGTTCTGCTGTTCACAGACTGCTCAATCCAGCAAATAGACATGCTGATGCATTCTGCACTAGCTTTAAGCACAGCAGATCTAAGTATCTCTAATATGAGATACTAGAAGCTGCAGATGGTAGGGAGACAGCTTTCCTTCACTATCACTAAAGAGGCTATTACAGAGGAAAGATAATAATATTAAGCTACAAAACCTCAAGCATATAATGTTCTTGAGAGTGTCTCTGTAATGCTAGTCAGAGTTACACATGTAAACACACTCACACTGATATAGGAATATACCCAGAAGAATGGAACCGAAATCTTTCAACATGATGATGCTGAGATGCTATTCATTGCTAAAAGTAATGTTAATACTGTTTTAAGAGCTCCAACTCTTGACTTATGGATTAGGGATCCCTGTTGGCATTTAAACTATTATTTCTACATGTCTTACAAGGATAGGTAGGATAGTGATTAAAGCTTTTCCTTTTCACCTCTGTGAGCTGGGTTAGATTTAAGCCAAGAATATGTATGTGAAATAAAATCTTCTATTTCTAGAATTTCCATGTCATTGATTTTTTTAAATGAAGGGCATGGGGAGGGGAGGAGAAAACCTACCTGAAAAATCAGTTTACAATAACTGGAAGCTTCTGTTGTATAATCTGTACCTCTTTCCACCTCAGGAACTCCAGCACACGAACTTAGCAGTGCACAATATTTTGATAGTGCTTTGGAATCCTAGGATGAAAAGCACTTTATAAATTCAATGTTCGCTCAGTCAGATCTTCAGAAAAATAATGACCAGGGTTAAAGGTAATACCAAGTAAAAAGAGAACACAATAAAAGGCTGCTAGCCAGTTGTTTTGCAGAATTTATTTTGAGCTAGTAGTGACACTTATAGAGAAGCATTGGTTCCAGCACTTTTCAGTAGGTGTCCAGCCTGATATTTCTCTATAATATCTCCCAGGGATAATAAAAACTCTTCCATATCTGCAGATTCCATTATCTATTTTGCTTTCCCCTCATTCAGAATCATTAGTCTTAGTGTCTCACAAGGTCTTAATAACACTGTAAGAGCTTATGCATTAAAATGTAGTGACCTTAAAATTTTATGCTTGTCTTGAAGAGAGGAAAAATAGTTGGTTACATGGAAAGAATTATTACTGATTCATATCTATTTGCTAGGTTAGATTTGATTTTGGAGAATGCCAATTGAAATGATTAGGGCCAAATTCTGCCCTGTCCTAAACCTGGATCTTGCAGAGCACCTAACCACATGCTTAACTTGAAGTATACGAGTAGTCTCATTGAAATAATCTCTGCAGATGAAGAATTATCCTTCTGGAGCACATTGTGACGGTACCTCCCATAAGGCTCTATGGAAATATGCTTAGAATGTGTTTTATGCTACATATGCCATGTAACATATCTCCATAAAAGGTATGATCTACTGAACTTATTAATCCTATTTGCATGCATGTATCATTTTGTATTTGATGTTATGAATATTATGAATGTTGGCTGTGTAATGGCTTGGTTTCTAAATAACCTTAGTAGAACATTTGGTCAGTTCCTGGAGAAAGGAATATTGAAATTAAGTACCTAAAACTACAGGGGGTGTGAGTGATTTCTGGACCCAAGCTGAAAGGAGATTAGCCTGTAGAAGGGAGCATTCTGGAACCGGTGAAGATCTTATCTGTATTCAGTTTGATTAGACATATATTTGCACATTTTATTTTATTTTGCTTGGTGACTTACTTTGTTCTGTCTGTTACTACTTGGAACTACTTAAATCCTATTTTCTGTAAAATCATTTTTTACTTATTAATTAACTCATAGTATATATTAATGCTTGGGGGAGCAAACAGCTGTGCATATCTCTCTATCAGTGTTATAGAGGGCGATCAATTTATGAGTTTACCCTGCATAAGCTTTATACAGGGTAAAACAGATTCATTTAAGTTTTGGCCCCATTGGGAGTTGGGCATCTGAGTGTTAAAGACAGGAACACTTCTGTGAGCTGCTTTCAAGTAAACCTTCAGCTCTGGGGCAAGTAATTCAGACCCTGGGTCTTTGTTGGAGGAGACGGGAGTGTCTGGTTCAGCAAGACAGGGTGCTGGAGTCCTGAGCTGGCAGGGAAATCAGGAGCAGAGGTAGTCTTGGCACATTGGGTGGCAGTCCCAAGGGGGTTTCTTTGATCCAACCCATCACACACATGCCTTGGATGAGAACACAGCTCAGGAGCAGGAGAACAAGACACATTTCTGGACAGATCATATGAAGAAACCTTTACTAACCAGCACAGAGCTGATGTATAGAACCTCCTGGAACAGCATCTAAGCTTTCACCAAGAATTTGTGTGCAAAACTGCTGTGCTGGACAAATCAACAAGCAGGGGCAGTTCCAGGCACCAGCACGCCAAGCGCGTGCCTGGGGCAGCAAGCCACGGGGGGTGTTCTGCCGGTCTCCGCGAGGGCGGCAGGCAGGTTGTATTTGGTGGTGTGCCTGTGGAGGGTCCGCTGGTCCTGTGGCTTCAGTGGACCTCCTGTAGGCATGCCGCTGAATCTGCGGAACCGGAGACCTCCCGCAGGCAAGCCACTGAAGGCAACCTGCCTGCTGTTCTTGGGGCGGCAAAATACCTAGAGCCACCCCTGTCAACAAGACAGAGTTGGCCAGCAATAACATTGCTATTGCTTCCCAGATGTAGGTAAGAACCAGTGTGGATACAGGAGGAGATATAGGCAAACCCATTGGATCCTACATGCAAGGTCTAAGCCAGATGAGCAAGAAGACCATGGATATAATGATACCATTTCAGGTTCTAGATACCTGTACACAGATATGTTGTCTGCATTTCCAGTAGTCATAGGGCAGTATTAAAGTCATTATACAAGACACTGGTAAGATTTCATCTGGAATATTGTGTACAGTTCTGGTCAACCATGTTCAAGAAATATCAAATCAAACTGGAACAGGTGCAGAGAAGGGCTGCTGGAATGATCAGGGGAATGGACTATCTTATCAGATAAAACTATAACAGTTTGGGTTGTTTAGCCAAGTAAAACAAGGGCTGAGAGGGGATATAATTGCTCTCTCTAAATACATCTGGGAGTAAAATACCAGAAGGGCAGAAGAGCTATTTAAGTTAAAAAACAATGTTGGCACAAGAACAAATGAGTATAAACCAGCCACAAATCAATTTTGGCTGGAAATTAGAAGAAGATTATTAGCCATCAGAGGAGTAACGGTACATAACAGCCTCCCATTAGGATTAGTGGGAGCAAATAACCTAACAAATTTTAGTTTATGAATAGGATTATATAACTGGGTTGCCTGTGATAGCAGAGGACTGGACTTCATAACCCAAGAGGTCTCTTCCAGCCCTATGTCCTATGTTTCTTAAGTGTATTGATACCTTATACCCTGAGCAACTCATTTCATCTCATTGAGGTAGTGGGGGATGAAAATCAAGGCTTCTGTCTCAGTTGTGGCCCTTACAAAAGCTGTGCTGGTGAGTGGAAGGAAGCATATTGGCCCAGTAGCAGTAACTGAAGGGAGCGGTTTAAGAGGCTTGTGAGGGGAGGTATCTTCGACTGCACGAGCACCATGAGAGCTGCCTTTGGCACAACCGCAGCCCTGGAGATATATTGATACACCCATCTAATATGCAAGGAGGGATGAGGCAATAGCCTTGCCTTGATCAGCCCAGAAATTCCCTTTCTGATGCCACTATTACTGCCAACAGCGCGAGCTGGCCTCTAGCAGGTGCTGGGAACCAGATTATGCCTGGCCTTCCTGCACTAGGGGTGAGAGAGTTTCCTGTGTCGTCTTGCCCTCTAGTGCACCAGAGGGCAGCATAATTTTATCTCTTAGTTTTCAAGCATCAAATAATTGATTGATTGAGATATATTGAGAGTTACTTTAATTACCTTATTTACTGTCGTTAAAGAACTATGTAATACATCATTGCCATTGAACCCCAATAAATATGCCATTATGTTATTTTAATGATCAATTAGTGTCTAACAGAACTATGGTGTTCAATCAAAATTTATTGCGTATTTTTCTGTTTTGTGGGCTCCTTAAATAAAAAGTGTTGCCTTCTGTTTACAGAGGAAATTCATTGCATATGTAAATAGTCTGATGTTGGTAAAAACCAGACATTTGAGACTAAAGAAAAGATAGGCCAGTAAATGATTGTTTCCCTGATAGATCTTTCTAATAAAGTAGTTCTGCGAGCACAGTATTTAATATACAATCTTTACAGCACTACCTTACTCAGCATGGTCAGCTTTCAAAATGTCTGGCCTGAATTCATAGACCATTTTGAGTGAGTAACACAATATTGTTTTGTGCCAAATGCATTATTTAGTGGCTACAGGGCATATTGTATGTAATAGTTGGTACTGACTTATGTGCCTTGACAACACACATCAGGCTGTATTAAATCATTAAAGTGTTATGGTTCTTTCCCTGAGGAATCATAAAGGAAAGCTCTATTAACCTGTTGGCTCCCCTCTGTCTTCTTTTTTCCCTTTGTTCTACCTTAAGTAGCTAGATAGGATTCCTGGAGCTTGGCTGGTTCTGGAGATGTCTGGGGAATGATTTGGTTGAGCTGCCCAAAGCCCATAAATTTAGGACAATTGTATAGGAACAGGAGGCCAAGTTCAGGGGTAAAAGGCTGTCTGAAAAAAAGTATGATGATTTGAGTATCCAAGGCTTCCATGAAGAATGTTCTCCCCGCCCTGCTCCATCCATAAAAAATAAGGGGAGATGTGAGGCCTCCGCACTATGGCTGCTTTCACAAAAGGAGAAAAGGGTACTGAAGTTTGGCAATGCAATGGAGATTGTCTTGCATACTGTTTTATCTTAGAGTGAGATTTGGGATCTTGTCAGGTACATGGTAAGTAGGATGACGATGGGGGAATGTTTTTGTATAATTTTGAATGTTGTTTATGATTAGGTGGGTTTGTCCTGCCATTGTGAGACTAAAGAAAACTGTGGAAAATTACTGCTCCAGTAGTCAGTAAAAGAAAAATCCCCAATCTTCCAGAAAATGGGCTAAGCTCCAAAGCTATTTTTGAGGATCACAGCAGCACCAATAGCATATACAAATGGGGGAGAAGAGAATTTTGGGCCTGGTAATGGGGATCACATAAACCAGAGCTTTTCTCTTTTAAAAAGTCCTCCTTTTATAGTTACAAGTATTTAATTCACTTGCAGGTCTTTGAGGCAACAAATCAAATAATGTGATTTTATGTATGGCTACGTCTACACTACAGCATAAAATCGAAATTACTAAAACTGGTTTTATAAAACCGATATTATAAAATCAATTTTATACGTCCATACTAGGGCACATTAATTCGGTGGTGTGCGTCCATGGTCCTAGGCTACCATCGATTTCCAGAGCGGTGCACTCTGGGTAGCTACATTAAAGGAATGAGAACAATAACTTCGATTTCTGTCCACACTAACCCTAAATCGATATAGTAATATCGATTTTAGGGTACTCCTCTCTTTGGGGAGGAGTACAGAAATCGATTTTAAGAGCCCTTAAAATCGATTTAAAGTGCCTTGTAGTGTGGACGGATACAGAGTTAAATCGATTTAACGCTGTTTAAATCGATTTAACTGTGTAGTATGGACCAGGCCTATGTTTGACAGTCTATTAGTAATTGTTGCACCTGGGAACCAAGGATCAAAGCCACATTGTTGTTACCTATTTGAATGGTGCCAAGCACAAAGGTAATTTCTGTCCATAAACCTCTAAATTTGAAATTTCAGAGTTGTTTCTGTTTCACAGGATTTGAAATGGAACATTTTTCATTGTTCTCAAAAAATTTCTTAACTTTTTTTTAAATGGATTTTTTTTTTCATATTTTTTTGCTGTCATTTTTCCTTTTTGATACTGAGCACAATAAAATGAATTCTGTTCAGGGTTTGTTTGGTGGTTGATCACTTTTTTTTTCCTTTGGACACTTTCTTTTGACGCTTCCCTGAGTTTTGAAAAGCTTCTGCATGGTGGAGAAATGGAGGAAGTTTTAAACAGTTACAGAGTGGCAAAGGAAAAATGAAACTCCATCACTCCATGTCTCTGTAACTTTTTAGAACTTGTGATGGTACTTAGTTCCTGTGGAAATTCATTCCACAGGCTTGGATTGGTCCCCAAGAATCTCTCTTCCCTGAATAGACAACCTTATCCTTGTGAAAGGAAATTCCTTTATACCTGAAGAGAAGAGCTGTTGATTACAACCCTTGCTGTGGAGGTATGAGAGTTCTCTTAGATATTTTGGGCACTGGACATTGAGCAGTTTGACACTAAGGACAGAGACTTTGAACGTGATTTGAGATTGTATGGGAAGCCAACGTGGAGAGTGGTAGACAGAATTTATGTACTTGTGGTAGCCTGTGTTGCTGAAGAGAGAAGTACTTCTATGACTCCAAACAGTTGCTATTATAATAGTGATAAACTAGATGTTTATTAAATAAATGCAATGGGGATTACACATAAAGAGAAAATAATGAATCCATTCTTACAATGCTAAACGAGAATTTTAGATGCTATTTCATTCTGTGAATGACGCAGAGTAGCCATAAGCAAAACTTTAATGACACTTTAATAGGTCTGCATCCTTTCTGAGCACAAGAGTCCTGGTATATCTGGGAGCTAATGTAACTAGCAAATTTCAGAAATTAGAAGGATAGCTGCCACTGAAGACTAAACTTGACTCCTAGCTTTACCTCTGAAAGGAATTTCTCTTATTCTTCTTTCCTAATTAACAGTGAATACACAGTCAAAATTTCTTCCCCCTTCCATCCATCTCTCTTTATTTTGTGTATGGACATTTCTACCCCTCTACCCCCTGTGTCTAAATATGTCTGGACAAACCGGTTTAAACAAAATCACGCCATCACTCAAAAGCCTGTATCCATTTACAGCACGAAATAAAAACTTTCTGTAGGTTCTGAAATGTTTGATTTCCCTCTCTCTCCCTACTTGTACCATTTATCATTTTTGCATACCTTTGCACTTCTGGGCTCCGGCCAGACCTGGAACTGGATTGAGATTTCCTGCCAAATTTTGCTGACTCAGGAGATTTATATAAGCTTCATATAAACATTCATATTTTAGAGGCTTATCCAAACTCAGCCTGACTTCCAAGTCTTCAGATATCTGCTCCATCACTAGTAATCATCTGCCTCATAGTAAGATGCCATCCTAAAGTAACCGTGTATCATGGATGAAGATCAATATATGAGATATTATTTTGTTAAACAAAATAACCTTGTTTTGCAAAAAGGGTACTAAACATTTTTATTTGCCTTTCACTACTGTGTGTTGATTCAAATCGAGACTGCGGTATCAGTTTGTATGTAGCTGTGATTAGTGTTCTTAAAAAGCAATGATAAACACAATTTATGTGAGGTTCTTTTACATAGCAGAGTCTATGGCTCTAATTTTCAGGTCTGGCTGAACTGTGCTTGGCATATGAGCAGGAAATTGTGGGAGAGTTGGCCCCAGGATAATTTACAGTAGCTTCAGAGCTACTTTAAGTTATACTGGCTTGCAATGGCTCCCTATGGGCTATATGTTGAAAGGGAATCATCAGAGTGCAGTATGATCTAGCTATGCCCCCATCTACCCTCCAGCACACCCTCTGCACCGGGAATGCAAAGAAGGGGTGATGTAGAGCTAGTGATTACCTAATGCTGGAGGAATTCCTCAGCTGCCCAACAAGAGAAGTTTTATGGTTCCTTTGCACCTTTCTATATCAAGGCCAAGGAGACAGGCCAAAACATTTATGTTTTGTATAACGTGGGGCCTAATCCTGCAAGGTCCTGAGAGATGCTGTGCAGCCTCAACTCATTGACTTTAATGGGCACATTGAGTGATCAGCCCTTCGCAGGCTCAGGACTTTGTGAGGAGAGCAGCAAATCCTTCCTTCTTGAAAACATGACAAACTACAGTGGCTGCCTCTTGTAGACCATTGGACCCTCTTTCACCACATCAGAAGATGACAAAAAGTACAGCCTGTTGATATGCTGAGGGCTTATTAGGGGCTTGGTTTCAGTTTGGGATTTGTGCCAGCACTATATGAAACTGATTGATATAGGATTTTAGGAAGATGGAATATATTTGGAACAGGGTCTCTCTTGCAAAGTAGCAGATATATTGGGCTGACCTCCAAATATCTGTGGAAGCCAGTAATCCCCACAAAGGCCTATATGTGTCCCGACTTGCTCTTAGCTACTTCCCACCAATCAGGTTCCTTGAGGGTGTGGTTCCCATTGGAGCCACACAACCAGGGAATTCCCTGGCACCCATGTAATTGCCTCTGGAAAATGGCAGAGTGGGAACTCCAAAGAAGTTACTACTGGTACAGCCAGCATTAACTTATCCATAAAAATCCCACAAGGTTGAGGAGAGATGATGCAAGTGAGGCATGGTGAGTTGCTTCCCCAGCCATGTGGCATGAACTCTGGGGGGCTCCTATGCCACTGATGTGGCATGTTCCTATTCCCCCTTCTCCCAACTGGATGCACTGAGTTTTTGCTTTCTTTTTCTGAAGAGGTGGAGATGATGCTAGGGATTAGTAAATGTTTATAGTTTATCTAAGCCAACAAAGAAACTGTTTTCTTAACATACCCCCAAGTCTGCAATTTTCACACCTTTCTTGGCCTCCCCCTTCTGAGCTCCATTGGGCTCAGGCCAAGAAGGGGAGCAGAGGATTCAAATGGAAAAAAGGCTGAGAAATGCTAGCAGGATGGACTGTTTCAGTTTTGCACTTACTTTCTGAGAAATACCACCTGAATTTGTTTAGAAAAATGAATGTCAAAAGCCAGAAGGTCAATTAATAAATCTCATACACATTTCAACAACATATCCAAACTGGCAATACTGAAACTTTTCTGAGGCCTTCTTATAAATCAAAAGAGTAAAACAGAATAATCTAAAATGTTTCCACTGACTAAAATTGCCAAAAGTGTTTCTTTTTCTTTTTTCTTTTACTTGGAGGGCCAAATTCTGGTCATAAGTACAAAGGCTGTGGTCAGGGGATTTCCGAAGAGCTTGTGGTGGGAGGGAACCTTTCCTGCAGGTTACATATTGTCATCTAAGCAGCACTGCATCTGTTACCCCAGTCTTGGAGCCTGTTGCATACTGATACTTGGGGAATTCGGACAGTTGATCTGTGTAGTTATAGATCTACTGGCTATGCAATGCCCTGGTTTTGCTAAGCCTCCAATGTATCCCTATGCACTGGAAGATTCTGTAACAGACTTCTTGTGCTGACTTCTTGAATCCTGCCACCCCATGCAGTCAAAACATGTCAATTCATCTTCTTATCACGTTTAAATATCCACAGAGACAGACTTGGGGAAAGCACAATTGCCCCAAACATGACAAACAACAATGCATGCATTAACTTAGGCATTAGATTAACTGCTATTAATGCAATTTCCCATCTGTCAATGTTAATATTGATTTGTTTTGACTGAATAAGCCTCTTGCAGTACCAGCATTTTGATAAACTTTTGTCACATATTTAAAGTGACTAAATTAAGTACCACTGTACTGTATATCAAAAGATATTAGGGAGAAAGAGGAATCCCAGCTGCCCTGATTAACACTTGGTCATGCTCTCAGACAGGCAGAAGTTCTGCCTCTAGAATACCAATGTTCAGTCCCTAATTTATGCCAAGGCTTGCCCAGACCTGACACCTCAAGGCTTGGCAGTTCGTAGCCCCAGCACCCCTGGACTTGCTGCATTAGTTATGAAAGTAAGAAAATTGCTTGAGCCCCAGCACCTAATTTCTTGAGCCTTGGCATCTCTTTCCTTACAAATTAAACATTGCAATGTTGCCTGCCTGGATTGAACAAAGTATTAGAACTCTAACCCAAGGAGCAGACTGGTGAGGTGCTGTCTGAGAAGAAACCAGTTCTGAGTGGAAAGCTTTAATTATTTCATTTGCTTCTAAGAATATTTTAGAGGACCTGGAATAGAACAGAACAGAACAGAACAGGATCGAAAGTATAAGGAAGACAGCTGAGAAGCCAATTCCTGCTACGCTTATTCAAGTCAAGTGGCATCTTGCACTTTAATAGCCCATTGGGTGCCATGGAAGTAGTGGCTGTGTTACCCAGAGCACTTCTGCTAACTAAAATGCTATTTAATATGAGAAAAAAGGGGCAGAATTGTGCCTTGCATGCAGAGAAGGAAGGGCAAACAAGTGAAGACAGAGAAAAGAAAAAGGGAGTTATGTAAAAGAAGAGAAAGAAAAGGAAAAAAATGGATGAAACAGCAATTTTTTATTTTTTATTTTTTGACATGTCTTCTCTTTGTTGATCTTTCCTCTTCTATCTGGTGTTTTCTCATTCCCCGTTCCTGCATTGCTATATCTTTCTTTTCTTTGCTTATCTGTGTAAGGAATGAATGAGGTCAGTGAGGTAATACCTTATATTGGACCAATTTCTGTTGGTGAGAGAGACAAGCCTTTGAGCTTACACAGAGCTCTTTTTCATTCCTCACCCACTTTGTCTCTCTAATGTCCTGGGACCAACTTGGCTACAACAATACATCATATAAGGAATATATGGTGAGCAATAGAATTAAAACAAAATAAGTTTAAACTAAAGAGGCATCAACCCTAGTGTAACTCGAGCAGGAGCCCAGAAAGGGAGTTCTATTTAACTCAAAGAAGACATTCCAGGAAGGGGATCCCTCCCTATTTTTGCTCATTAGATGCTGGCAAGTGAGGAGCAGTTTTGAAGCAAATGGAATATTTCAGCAAACAGCGATCAGCGGGAGAGATAAGAAGTCCTATAATGAGTATACAGAATTGTACATTGCTTTGCTTTCAATTTGCCATATTATCATATAGTGTTTAGGGTTAACAGCCTTCATAGTAAACACATTATTATCAGTTACTGTTCTGTTGGCCAGAGTCCCTTGTATGGATACCATGTAGGGAAATACAGAGGGAAAGGCTACACTATAATCATTCACAACAGGATGCATAATGAGTGATGACATCTCTCCAAATACAGACTGGATATGTTTTTTCTGTGTTTGAATAGTTAAGGAAACAGCTATGGATTGCCTTTGACATCAAAAATGAGCAGTGACTTTTTACCATTGTGAGATGGCTGGCTGCAGACTGCCAAACACCAGACTTGGTATGATTTAATAGAAACTCTACTCATCTCATTATAGTACATTTGCAAAGTCTTTTGACTGCAGCCTGTGATGTTGCTATAGCAAATTTGTAAAGTAAATGTAGTGGGCCAGATTCAGTATAAATCAAGCTTCATCCATTAAACTTTTAGTGGAGCAACCTCTTTTAATCTGGAGGGAGGTGTTAAACTAGGGAGACATTTTGGGGTCATCATCCTCTAAAGAGTGGGTAATGATAGCTCACAAAGGGGGCAGGCCAAGATGATAAGGATACGAGCAGATTCAGTGAACCCTATCTGCATGGCTCAAGCCCAAGCAATAAGTTAAAGGTGTCAGGGATGGAAGCAATGACAACTCACCTTTGGGGTGAATCCTTCCCCTGGATACCAAGGGTCTTACTGGCACAGGCAGGGTGTAATTTCCACTCCTCTGCATCAGCACCATTGTTTATATAGAGATTTTCATTTACCTGTGATCCTCAAAATAACATAGTACCAATTACTCCAGGAAATGTTGCTTAAAAGGTACAGAGGAAAAGTAAGGAACTGATGTTGGGATGAGATTTTCCTGCTGCAGTTTGCTGAAAATAGAATTGTAACATACAGTGACAGTGTGTACACTTTTTCTGGTGCAAAAGGAAGAGTATGGCAGTGCCAGAAGCTTTGCATTGTGGGTTATATAGTGTAATGTATGATTTTAGTCTCTTAGTTGCACAGATAAGTGGAAACTTTTAAGTAAAACATAAAATCACAACATTTCTTCCATTCTGGATACCACACTAAAGTACAGTCACTTCAAGTAATGGGTTCATAAAAAAACTGGGCATCTCTCATGTGGTTTAGACATCTCATTATAGAGGGGCTATGGATCTGCAGATAGTGGAGGTTCCTTTTATGGAGCTGTCTTTCTGCTAAAATGGTTTTGAACAGATCAATACGTTTGTTATGAATGATCTTTTAGAACCCGGGCAAATGTAATATAGAAGTTTTGACAGAAATGGAGCCAAGTGGTGCTTTATAGCTTTCAACAATCATGCAGCTAATTCAATGAGGTGAAACCTGCGCCTGACCTGTTGATTAGTGAGAGCAGTAACAAAAACAATATGAGCACAGCAGGGTTTGGATTTTTAGTAGTTACAGACTCTCCTTACGCTAGTTTTCATACTGGCTGCAGTACCAGTATCGGAAATGTGTGCTGGAAGTGACATACAACATGTCATGTTTAGATATATGGTAGCTGTAATTTAGGCAAGCTACAATGAAAATATAAAAGACCTTTCTTGTTTTCATCCATCACTCCAGCTATCCTTGGTTTTAGATTTGTTCCATCCTGTAAAGTGGTTGCTGCATCCCAGGGGTATGATGTGTAGATGAGAGATACCAGAGAGGCCCTGGCACCAGGGCAAGCCCCAACCCTCCAGCCCTGTCAATTGTATGTGGTAGGAAGGAAGACTTTAAAAGGGAGAAAACTGCAGTCTCCTGAAGGGGAGGAGCAGTGTTGCTCTAAGCATGAGACTGCTGTAGTGACCCCTGAAGCCACAGAGGGAACTTCCAGCCTAGAACTCTTCATCTAAATTCTATGGAGAATGCAACAAAATCTCAGGATAAGCAAGACAGACTAAGCCCGACTCAACAGCTGAGCCAGAGAGATTTCTCAACCCATTATCGGTGCGCTGTATTGTTGGCAGCATTGTGGATTATCCTGTGCCCTGGAGGGGCTCTGGGAAGGGACTATCCTCAAATGCGTGGGGGCATTTGACTTCCCTTTCGATCCCCCATCCAGAGAGATTTAAGGAGGCCTGCAAAAGGCAGGGCCCCCTTTTAAGTAATGAGGATCTGGCGTCTGTGCTGGAGTCATCCAGTGTAAATAAATGTATGCGGTCAAGTTCTGCCACCATTTGGGAGAAAAACCTCAGGGGACTCTTTTACTACTGATCTTAAAGGTGTCTGAACTGTAACATATTTAACAAATCTAGCACATTCTGCGACAACTCCAAATTGATGAGAATTCAGTGCCTGAGCTCCATAATCTCTCATTGACAACAAAAGGAAGTAAAGGACTCTAGCACTTCACATGATTGGGGGTTTGGTGACTAAAG
Organism: Gopherus evgoodei; assembly: GCF_007399415.2. Classification (NCBI taxonomy): domain Eukaryota; kingdom Metazoa; phylum Chordata; order Testudines; family Testudinidae; genus Gopherus; species Gopherus evgoodei. The sequence continues at coordinate 289,676,727 of NC_044322.1, read as the reverse complement.
ATGAGAGCATCAGAGATTGCCAAAGAAATCAATAAAGGTCATATAGTTTCTTATTTTTACCGAATGACACACACACACACTCAGGTGAGGAAAGGAAGGCCCTATCTGTTCTGGGTGGATAATCAAGACCCCAGATTGCTTTTTTAAAGAACTAGAATTTGCCCCTCTCTTTTGCCAAAATTTTTGCTTTCTCTCATTGTGCAGTGTTCTGTACATCAGTGGCGGCAGTTCAGTGGTGCAGTTACCATTAAAAACAGCAATTTTGAAGAGTTACCATACAATGGTATATGAGAAAACCCAGGCATTGTCTATTTTAGGCCTAGTGAAATCTTGTGTGACACTCTAAGTAATTGTTGGCAAACACTGACTTTTTCATTCCAGCTACTGTACTCAGATTGTGAAATGCTTCAGGCTGCATTGAGGGGACAGGATAAGTAACATCTACAAATAATTATAAATGAAAGGCAGAACATTTACTTTTATAACAAGAGCTACCACTTGCAATGACTATAGCCCATATCTGAGGAATTCATAGTGACAGGTCCTCTGCTTTGGAAGATGATTTCTAGTTTTCACCTTCAGCCCACGATCATGTTGTGTCATGACTGCTGGATTGAGCCCTTATATCATGGTCCACCTTTTGAGGTATCAGCCTTACAGGCACAATACTTTTAGGTCATATTCACTTTGTCATGTGCATTACAGATAAATCACATTTAATGTAGATATTTGTGGAAAGGCTCCCTAAGAATGCTTACTTCAGCAGCATTCAGCTGCTACATAAGTAAAGGTTATTTTAAAAATTGATTTCCCTTTAAATAAGGGGCACCTAAACTGTAGTCTATTATGTTTAATTATAAGATACTGTAATCAGCATACATTGTTAAATATAATAATTTGCATTTTCTAAATCACTCCTATTGACGGCCCTTTGCACACCTCATGCAAGATATTTAAAACAAATTTTACAGAATAACGTAATGTCCAAGTACACAAATTTCCCCAGGTGGTTATGTATACCTTCCCACATGTCAAAGACTCAAAATTAGGGATATAAAAAACTTATTCATGTAAGAAAATTAAATTGCTGGTGGGTTAACTCTGTGGCTGCATGACTGGAGAAGTGACTGGCCAGGACTCTCCCCATCACATCATCGTTCCTCAAACCTGTGGGTCTTTTATGGGTAAGTTAATGCTGGCTGTATCAGTTGTAACTTACCTGGATTCCGCTTTCCATCATTTTCTAGCATTATTCGGCAACAGGGAATTCCCTGGTTATCTGGCTCCAATGGGAGCCACATTCTCAAGAAGCCAGAGGGGTGGGGAGTAGATAAAAAACAGTTTAGAGATACAGAGACTCTGTGGGGATTACTCTGGCTTCTGCAGATATTTCGGGATCAACCCAAACTCTTCTTATTTGACAGAGAGACCATGTTCCAAATGTGTTCCTAAAACCCTATGGCAGTATCAACTGGACACAGTACCGGCACAAATCCCAAACTGCCACCAAGCCCTCAATCAGCCCGCAACCTGTCAATAGGCCCCATTTTTTGTTGTCTTCTGATAGTCTGAGTGAGAGTCCAGTGACCTACCTGAGGTGGGCATAGCATTTTGTCATGACTTCAAGGAGGAAGTATTAGTACAGTGTAAATAACTCTTTTCACAGCCTCCGTTTCATGATTCTTTATTTCTGATAGAAATCATTTGCAACAATAAAAGCACAGACATCAGATATGTGGGGAATATTGGTAGCTTTGAGACTAAAATCAGTGACATCCCTGGAAATGAAAGATATTTGAAAGGTATGCCGTAGCAAAAAATTGTAAATTCTAACAATCTATCTCTTCAAGCAAGAATGAATAAAGAATTTACTATAAATCAGTAAAAACTTAACACTACTACAGACACATTTTTGCATAAACTAAGCTATGCAAACAAGTTGCTGATGGCGAGTCTTTTATATTCCATTGACTTCAGAGAAAGGACTTCAGAATTTGGCCTTAATCCAGCATGTCTGTATGTTTAACTTTCTAATGTCTTAACAACATATGTAGACACTAATGTATTGTTAACTGTTTCTTCCATGCTGGAATCTTCATAGTAGAGCAGCAATAAAGACATTGTAACAGCACTGCAATTTATTTATATAAAGCCATAGTAAAATGTTTACAATGAGTTATCAATATGGCTTGTGTTCTGCTATGCTCTGAGAGAAAATGTAATTCTGATCAAAAGCTATTAAATAAATAAAAAGGCATATTATTTAGCTTATAGTCTATTGATTTTGGAGAGGTGCTTTGAATAACATACAAGGTGCATATTCTTTTTTTGTTGCATTGTGCTAATGAAATCTAGGACACAATTGCTTTATGATCTGCAAGGAGCAAAATAGTCTTTCACCATTCATACTGGAATTATTTTAAGTGTTACGTTAATATTTTTGTCCAGGAATTAGTATATGGATATTTTCCTAAAATGCTTGTTAAAGACAACATTAACATTTTTGTTTTTGAACTCCTATGATATTCCAGTGGCAGAATTTTCTCAATTTGTGTGCAATTATAATATATGAAATGTCTTAACTTACTGAACACCTGAAGCTCCTGTTTAATAAAATATGCTTCCAGAAGTGTGGAAATGCTCTAGTCTTTCATCCATCCCCATGCAGGATGTTTGGACTGGAAACACAAAACTGCTGCCATTTGATGCTCTTTAGAAGTTCATTTTACTAATGAAGCTGGCTCTAATTAATGGGTGCACCTTGTACTTGCAAGGACTCTTGCTAAAACAGTTGAGCTCTTTGTGTGAGCAGGAATTCACTCAAAATGAGCTCATTACAGGATCAGGGTTTTTTGTTTTTTTTTTCAGCATCAATAATGGCAGTAAGCATTGGGTCAGATTTATATCTGGTGTTAGTCCATTTTCTTCATGCCAGGTTACACCAGAGCTGAATTTGTCCCAAATGTTTTCAATGGGAGTTTTGCTTGAGCAAGATCATCAGGACTGGGCTCAATGCAAACAGAGGTTTCAAATCAGGAGACCCAGTTCATTCATTGGAGGCTGTTGAAAGAAGAATGAGAAGGAGTGGTGATTATTTATGTATTTGCTAAATAAAATGGTACATTTTATTACACAATCACTCCTCAATATTGAAAATATATTAACATATTGTATTTTACTTTAAATACCTTATGGTTGTGTCAGGGAAAGCTAATATCTTCTTTAAAATGAATTTATGTTTTGTTTTAAAATGAGTCAGGTGTTTTAATATTTTTGGAGCTCGAGTATTCTATTTTCTCTCGTGGCTTGTTCATTGTTTCCATTAAAGCCCTGTGTAGGCATACAGACTTCAAGAATATAATTATCTAGACTGGGGATGAGCAACCTTTGGCCCACAGCCCGCCAAGGTAAGCACCCTGGCAGGCCGGGACGGTTTGTTTACCTGCTGCATCCACTGAACCAGTGTACTGGCCAGCAGAGCTAAACTGGAACACATTACTGTCAATTCTTGTTCTGTGATAGGTGTTGTTTTACTGTTGTGACAGCCTGGCCTACCTGTAGTGTCTCAGAGTGAAAACTGTTGATTCTGTACTCTGCTTTCTCAGGTTAGAAGGAAAAAAATATGTTTGCATCAAGAAATAATTGTTTATTCTCTAAGGCTATGATACAAGGTTCACATGTTAAAGTTAAGTGTCATATCTAAATATATTAAGTTAGTATTTTTCGACTTTGGAAGCCATGGTGCTGGAGCTTTCCACAGAGGAGCGCCTTTAGCCCCAGGCTGGCCATCCATCTTTGTTCTGCCTCCAGACTGCAGGAAGAGGGGGAACACCCCACAGATCAGACTTTCAGACATGGAGGATATTAGAAATCTTTGAATTTTCTAAGAAAGAAAATTTTATTTCTTATTTTCTATGCATTTTGGGGAACCAATGTGAAAGAATTGAGGCAATATATTAATCTTTGTTAATGATAACTTTAATCGAAAAAATGATGATTAAACAAGATACATCAAATACATCAAGATACAGTAGAACTTCAGAGTTATGAATGCCAGGGTTACAAACTGACAGATCAACAGACATCTTATTTGGAATCAGAAGTATGCAATCAGGCAGCAGCAGAGAGAGAGAGAGAGAAAAAAGCAAATACAGTACAGTGCCATGTTAAACGTAAATGACTAAAAAAAAAAAGGGAAAGTTTAAAAAAAAGATTTGACAAGGTAAAGAAGCTATTTCTGTGCTTGTTTCATTTAAATTAAGATGATTAAAAGCAGCATTCTTCTGCTTTCTGTATAGAAAGTTTCAAAGCTGTATAAATCTATGTTCAGTTGCAAACTTTTGAAAGAACAACCATAATGTTTTATTCAAAGTTACAACCTCCATTCCTGAGATGTTCGTAACTCTGAGGTTCTACTGCACAGAAATTGTTTATAATGTTGGTGATATGTTTATATTGGTTATAAGGTTTTTATAAGGTTTATGACATAAGAACAATCAAAACTGACCATTCCTGCCCAGTGACTGTACAAATGTTTGTGCAGTAGTGTCCTCAAATCATGTGTAGTGCATAATATAAACCTTAAAAGTGTCAAGAGATGGTAACTGTTGGAGGCTATCATGTAGTTCTCATTCAGAAACACAGGAAGAAATAAACAAGAATTCTATAGAGTCTTAGGGAACAAAATGTATCTCATGAAATATGACACATCACAAAGTCAAGTGCAGATAAGCAAAAGTGATTGACTGTAATAAAGAATTAGTTGTCTTATTAACTCCAGGTTTAAAAGTACACATACTCAGGGAAAATCATCACTAACAGGAGATGTGTGGAGTGAGCAAAGAGAGCGTTGTTACCCCTGGAGGTTGCTGAGAATAATGGAAAATAGAACTATTGCTTAGATGGGATGAACAGAAATCTAGATAAATGCAATATCCATGACAATACTATTGCTGAGAATTGATTTAATGGCATTTTAAAGTGCACCCAGTGTATTAATCTCTCTGTCTATCTTGCACTCTTAACTATGATATATGAGGCTTAGGCGTTCCCTTTTATTTTTAGCTTCAGTTCCTAGGGAGGGAATTTTCAAAATACCTACAGGAATTAGGCGTCTTTCTCCCATTATAGGTCACTGAGTTTGGACACTGAACTTGCTAAGGTGTGTTTTAAAATCCCACCTGTAGTGCATGCTTCTGTCATAATTACAGACATGCAATCAGCGGCTAACTCAGTAGTGACCTATGAACTGCCAGTGATCTGTAAAGCACTTGTTGGTGGCCCATGGAAGGGTATTTTGTTACACATTACCACCTCTCCTTCTTGTTTCTATATAACATCAATGTATTCTGGGCTTCTTTTAAACCCATTCCTAACATTTGCCATGTAAACAATTGTTAATATAGCTGTAGGTATTTTATTTGATCATCTCTCAGAGAGAGGAGGTGGTCCAGGTAGCTGAATGGGAAGAGAAGTGTCCACAAGGCAGTGTTTCTATTAAGATTTGGATCAACTGTGAAGGAGTTTCAGAGCCCCAGGAACTAGTTATCTACAATATTGTTTAAAGTTAAAGAATTATTTGTCAGCATCATCTCTATGAGCATGACAATTTATGTGAGCTAGTTCAGTGAACAAATTAATTCTGAACTCATCAGTCAACCACCTAATGGTGTTTGGAAATCTCCTGAGCAAGCTACTGTGGTGGATTTAGTATATTTGTAAAATGAATAAATCATGGTTGGGGCATAGAGATTTGACTACACTTGTAATGACACGTGGCTGTTAAAGATGGCCTACATACTTACACTGTGGTAATTCTATAGAGCTTGTTAATGTCTAACAGGGTTACTTTGGGTACTTGAGTGCACTGATAGCCCTTAGCTTAATGAAGATTAATCCCATAGCAAAAGAGCAGTCTCAATTTTCGACTGCTATTGCTGAGCAAATGAAAACTAAAATGTGTCAATTTCACAAGCAAAGGCATGAAAGTTATGCAATATTCAGAAGAGGTGGAATTTCAGCATATTCTGTTAACTATATTATCTTATTAGTGAATGAATTGAACTGATTGTTTCTGGTCACCATGTCCTTCAAGATTTTAGAACTTTTTTATTCATAGTTTGGTAATGGAAAAAAAGTTTTCCTGCTTTTCCAACTCCCAGTTGGGTTCTAAACTTTCAATGAACTAGTCAACAAACTGAACTAATTGAATGAACTGAAATAAAAAAATATATTTAAAAAACCCCTATTTATAATCAAATATGAAATTAACAGCCTCTGTTAAGGCCTAAACTACTTTTAAAAATATTTTAAAAAGAATTGAAAAAAATAAACCTATATTTAATTAATATAAAAATAATCTGATATAATATTAAAAAATCTGATGTTTTAAAATAAAAGACCATTGATATTTATCCCCCCCAGGCCAGTCAACTAGATATATAGAGACCTATCCCGGTCCAACATTCAGGCAGGTGACATTTAAGTCTGGGAGTGGATCTTAAGAAACAGGCATGGAGTAGGAGCTGCAAAGAGAGCATATGAGATAAAAACAATGCATTCCACATTAGATAATTCATATCTCATAAGACTCTGTAGTGCTTACTAGGAAAGGAAAACAAAGGGTTTATATTCTTTTCTTTGTGTGTGTGGACTTAAATATGAAACATTTCTGTGTATTGAAAAGAGAATAACCTCCACACACACACCTCCCCCCACCCTGCTCCCATCAATGTGAGGAGAAATTTCATTTCAGCACAAGTAGATTGTGATTCTCTGTTTATGTCTTACATTTGATTGGAGTGGTGGGTCCTGAAACAGAAAGGAACAAGTGATGAGAACAAATCCCGATTGGAGCAGAATCTAATCAAGTCATTGACTATAGTGTATTTCCTTATGATTCTAATTGCTGTATTTATCGTAAATGCATCTTCTGTTGAGAAAGGGTTGAAATAAGAAGGGTAATAATATTTCAAGCATCAGCACTGTGTGACTGGACACTGAATGCCAGATTCTTCTCTTTCTTTCACCAGCTTTACACCAGTGCAGTGTAATTTACACCACTATACGTAAGAGGAAATCTGGCCTTTTCTATGATGACAATTTTGAGGGGTTTTTGAGCTTTACAATTTACTTCTGAAATTAAAGATTTTTCTGACTGAAATAGCTGTGCCTGATTGTAATTCCTCATAAGGCAAGTGAAAAGGGTTCTGCTAATTTTAATGGATTATTTTTAAAATTGAAGAGGTACTCTTTAAGGAAAAATATTTTTGAATCTTAAGCTTTTTAACTGTTTGAGGTAGATAAGTCTTAAAGAGACATTGTCAAATACTTTTTATTTTTAGAATTGGAAACTGGGCCACTAAATGAATATCCTATTCCTTATCCCTCCATGTAAAAATGAATTTAACATCCTACTCTCTTGATTTTCTGCATGGTGAAAGTATCTACCCATTCATTTCTGTTCTTCTGCGTCTCTGTGTATGTTAGTTTTATTCCCTTCTTGGGATACTTAATCTTTTGACAAAGGGCCAGAACCTAGCCTGCTCTATGGCCCCTTTTCACTGCCAGAGCACTGCAAAGGGGCTGTAAAGCTGAGATAAATGGGCAGATGGAGAATCCCTTAGCACAGGGAAATTTCTTTTGGCATTGAGCCAGCATGACTGAATCACTGTCATCTCTGCCCGCCCGTTGCCTCTGATGTGGGGGTGTGAATGGAGCATGCTGGCATTATAATTATTAAAATAACTTTTCATTTTTGCATCTCTGGCTTGGAAAATTTTAGGGCTTGTCTACACAGGGGGTTTAAACCAGATTGATTTGACATACACTGTTTTACTCACAGCAGGTAAGAATCACTAACAGTGTGCACATGGGATGGCTGTGTCTCTTTCAATTTGCATCATTGTGTACAATGGGGGCAGCTTGCTGCATACTAAGTATGTGGCATTCTTGGAGGATATTCCACAATCCTTTGCTTTACTGCTGAGCAGTGTGCATTCTGTGATTTCTTTCTCTTTGCAATGAGGGATGCATAGTGGAAGCCAGAAGGGTTCAAATTTTTCAAAAAATCCACATTTCCTTTGTCTTTGCCCCATGATTCCTTTCTAGCTGGGCTAACATCACTTTTGAATTGCTATGGGCCAGCATGGCCCCCAATGCTCCATGCCACTATGCTGACAACCGCGAATCTGCAGGCAGCTTTGGCTGTATTTCAACACTCAAAGTAGGATGAATTTGGTTTTGAACTTCACTTGCTGCATCGCTGAGAAGATGATTTGGCAGCAGCAAATGCTCCTCCAGTAGCACCAGAAGTTTCAGGAGCAGTAGAGGAAGTGGGATGCGGATAGGGTGACCAGATGTCCCAATTTTATAGGGACAGTACCAATATTTGGGGCTTTTTCTTATATAGGTGCCTATTACCCCCCCACCCTGCCCTGATTTTTCACACTTGCTATCTGGTCACCCTAGATGAGGACAAGGAAGAAGAGGCGGACACTGAGCAACTGATACGAAAGGAGTGGTTCCTTGACCAGCTTCACACCATGCAGTGCTTTTTCTGGCCTGGGAAACCAGTGTTGATTAGAGGGAAAGGATTGTTCTGCAAACGTGGGATGACCAGCTGTGGTGAAAGAAAAATGGTATGGTGAAGGCAACCTTTTTTTATATGTGCTGAACTAGCCCCAGAGCTCCAGTGACAAGAATACCAATATGCAGTGCACCATACCCATGGAGAAGTGGGTTGCCATTGCCATCTGGAAACTGAGCCCCCACCCCAGCCCCCAAGGATTCGAAATTATTAAACAGAGAGGGGTATTTCTCTTTGGTGCTCTAAGGACTGGTTGACCACTGTGGCAGGTTTACAAACATAAAAGAAGAATTGTCTGTATGATGTTTTGGAACTCAGTTCTGTGGACTGTTTGCCCCCCAGATCACTAAGGACATTTATAGTGTGGAGATTGCTCTGGTTATCCTGAGAGACCCATCTTATTCTCTGCTTCCATGGTTAATGAAACTGTTCACAGGAGGCTAGGGCAGAAGAATGGAACTGTTTAACTGCCACGTCAGTAACTGCACAATGGCAATGGAGCGTGCATTTGGCCACTTGAAAGGGAGATGGCTCTGTTTGTGGAACAAAGTGGAAGCTGAAAAAAAAATGCTTAAGAATGTAGCTGCATGTTGCATTTTACACAATATTTCTGAAAGGGAGAAAGTCTTAAGGAAAGATAGGAAACTGAGAGGCAGAGATGTCCTCTGCCGTTTGAGCAGCCAGCAAGGCATCCAACAGAAAATAGAAACAGAAAGGTCGACACTGTTAGAGACCCAGACTGGGTTTCTGGCTGGGAACTAGGCTCAGTTGCTGCATATCAGGGATTTTCTCACCTTCTGTCTGTCTGGCTTCAGAGTCCTGAGTCCCAAAGAGATCTTGGCTTTTCAGGTACAGTTCTTCATTGGCCTCCCCATGCTCATCTTCCAAAGAGTCTTGCTGGTCATCCTTCCTGGGTTTCATGATTGTATATTTGATTAACATCATGTCTGGCTCTGCAAAAAATGGACAGGTCACATTTCCACTGCTGGACCTTTTCTGGCATCTGTGGTTTGAATGTACATTCTCCTGAGCTGTTTGCTCTTTATCCTGAACTGGTTTGTGTTCTGACTGTGCCTTCTTGCAGACACCTGCTTAGCAATGTTCTCAAAATGATCTTTATTCTGGTGGCTGTCCACAAAAGTATACTGCACTAATGCTTCTCCCCAAGTGGGAAGGAGATCCAGGGTCTCAGCACAGCTCCAAATGGCTGACCAAGGCATGTTGTAAGGCTTCTGGAGTAATATTGCAGCAATGCTGATAGACTTGAATATTGGAGAAAATGGGCAAATTCTGGCCATGAGCAAGTTTTCAAAATGGGAGAGGGGACATCCAGTCAACTTGACACCACAGCCCTGGAGGGCACACAAGTAAATAGACAGACCAACAATGGTTTCCCACAAAGCTTGGGACAGCAGTCACAGGACTGCCACAGTAGTGCACAGCACCTTTGAGTGTGCACAAACAATAGGCTGACCTAACTCTATTCACATCAGACTTAGTTCACTTTGAAAGAGGATTCCAGAGCTTGTGATAAATATGGAATTAGTGCATTAAAATTAATTGTGTGGTGTGTACACAATCATTTTCACATCTGCTTAAGTCAACTTAGTCTAGTTTAACACTCCCCCTCCACCGCACTCTCTTGTGTAGACAAGTCCTTAAATTCCATCTGGGACAAGAAGAGGAAATGCCACAGTAGTACCAGAAAGGCTGTTTACAAGGTATTTCTGCTTCAACTGTGAAGCCAGAAATTCCAGAAATGTAACAAAGAAACCTGTTCTTCTGAGATGTTCAGCTTTCTCTTGCTGACTCATGAAGTTAGGATATTATAGATAAGATTCCAGACTTTAGGATACTTACCTGAAGTGATCACATTAACCCATTGCTAACTCATCCACTGCCAATTATTTTTAGCTTTTAAATTTACCATTGGGAGATATAAATTGGGAAAATATTGATAATAAATTTATCTTCATGAGGTGGGATGGCCTGGCCTTATCACTCTCAGATAGGGCAATGAAGAGATAATGCCTAAAAAAGTCAGGTAAATTAGACCCTCGTTCAAGCATCTACACAGTACACCACAAAATACATTTCACTAAGAATAAAAGGTAGAGAAATTTTTGTATACCTTATGGTTGATATCTTTATTCTGCTTCCCGTGGAGGTAGGTATAACTACAACATCTTATCTAACATAAATTCATTTGTGGTCAGGTCTGACACAGAAAAATAACTCTGCGATGTATGTTAATTGACTGATTAGGGCATATGAAAGTGGTAAGGTAAACTAAGTGAGTGTTATGTAGGAGATAATAGATGTTTGAAAAGAAGATCAAACATATATATGTAGACCCTACAAGAGATAAGATGGTCAAACTTGTCTAATGGAGAATAAACTTTGAGTTTATGTGTGCTAAAGGGAAAAGTGTGATTGACAGGACTATTAAAACCAAACTCCTATGTCTAAATGAGGGTAGACTTTTCACATCAACACAATCAAGTCAGTGAAGGAGATTTAATTTCTCATCATTCTGACTCTGCAAAATTCTAATTCTGCCTTGTACACAAAATGTCAGCTTTTATCAATGTCTGATGTTACTCCCTGATTTGCACTTTCTCTTCTGTATTCTCAGGCAGGAGACTGTATTTGATGTATTAAAGAAGATAGCAAATAGTTAAGAAATCGCAATCCACACAAACATCTTTTTCCTGAAAGTCTTAAAGAAGGAATTTATCTTTTCTGGAAGACAAAACAACGAAAGAAAGCATTAAGACTGCACTGATGTTGGGTCGTGTACTGGAGCTGAGTTGGAGGCTGATATTCATGTATATCTTTTAATGTTTGGTCCTAAATTCAGATATAAACATATTTATCTAACAATGCAATTGCGTTCATGATCCAGCAACCAACATCTGTGCAGCCAGTCAGCCATTCCAGCCTGGCTAAAAATCTAAAGGAGGTCTTTACAAAATGTACATGACAACAACTTCCTTTATCAATCTATTTGTTGACTGCTCAAACGGAAGTTGACTGAGACAACCAAAGGGAGACGGATTTAGGCAGCAGGCAACTTTCAGTCTGTACTCAAATTTGTTCATATTCAAGACAAAATGCAAAGCAGTCCTGAGGTTTGTTTCCATGAATATTCCGATGGGAGAAGACAATTAAAGCAATTCCCACTTGAACCATTTACAATGCATTACGATGAATTACTTTTTTTTTAATTTTACAATTGCAAAACACAAAACCCTGCCAAAAAAGAAGAGTGCACTAACCTTTGGCTGCTAACTTAAGGAGCCATTTTTCTGTGTATTCACATGCGGATCCCTAATACAGTAATCATGTAGCCAACTTTTGCTTCCATTGAAACAATTATATCTCACCAATTTAACAGAATGTCTTTCATATATAAAGATGCAACTTGCTGTTCTTCTTTTGACAAAGGGTTTTGAGTGAAGGAAAGCTATTGCAAATACATCTCCCTTCTGCAGAAAATAAAATGGAACAACCTATTAATATATAGACTCAAGTTCCCATAAGCAATTTGGTGATTTAGTATGGGTTGTCAGAGGAAGAGTCAGAAAGGCAAGGAGGCCCTAGGGGAAATAAGAAAAGATAGGCTTAAAAGAGTAGAGCAGTGAAAGACTGAAAATACCTACTCTTGCAATCTACATCTCTTCTTCTTAATAAAGTTTTTCAAACTCATGAGCTCCCCCTGCTCATCCTCTACAATAACTTTTAAGGCAGCAGGTACTTCACAGATGTCTCTTAGGTTGCTTAGCAAAGGCAATGACAATACATTTTCAGAGGACTTTTTCAGTCCAATTTTATTTTCTCACTCTTCACACTTTCACTCAGATTCCACTGCTGCCACATATAGACATCTTTATTTTTTTCCTGTTTAGCTGCACCCCACATCCATGCTGTCCTCAGTTTCTCACCAACTGCTGTATTTGAGGCTTTTCACAGGCCACGTATACACCTGTAAGCTTTTCTTTGATCCTTGATCTACCACAGAGCATCACAGCCTTATGTTTTTCCCTTTATAGTTGTATCCCTTATGAATGAAATTAACAGGGAAATGTAGGATGAGACCTGGCTATTCTCTTATTTGAAGCAGAGTCTAAGAGATGCTTTTGTGTCAGAGGTAAAGCTTCAGGTGAACAATTCATTGCAGGTTTTTAAACAAGACTGAAGAGATGGAGCTGAATTCGGAAGTGATGCAGAAGGTTCTGTAAGTCTACCTTAAACTCCCTTCCACCAATTTATGCTTCCTTAGACATATTTCCATCTGCTCTACTTGTGAGTAAGCAAATCTAAACTAATGATCTTACATGACAGAGAGCCAGAAAGTGTAAGTTAAAGCACTACTTTAGCTTACACCTTCTTCCAGCTCCTTGGCATAGAAGTTACACTAATTTACATTGTGAGAAGTGATATAAGCAGGTCTAAGGTAGTTCAAGTGAATGCAATAGGTTTTATTTTACAGAACCTTATATGTCAATTCTGAAATTGGCCTGAAGATCTTAGTAAACCAGAAGAGAGCCCAGAATGTCCCCAGTAGCCAGTAAATGAAACCAAAGTATAACATCAGGGGAAAATATTAAGGTGAACAGTGATTTTATGATGTGAATTATCAGGATAGTAATGTGATAGGGAAGATAATACTGTAATAGCCCCAACTCAAGTGAGACAACAGCTCAGTAAAGATGACATGAAGCTGAGGTCAACCTTTAACCCTGGACCCTAGGGGAAAGAGCATATTAAATCATCACTATAAGAAGTGTCTAGTTTGGGGAAATTGTATTTACAGAACTCAGTTTAACTCATCTCTGGTTGCCCAAACCTGAAGTGCAGTGAGGCGTTGTTGGCCGGCTTCTCCAAAGCTGACTGACACTCTGAGGTGTCAGACCTCCCTACCATGCCAAGCCCAAAGTGCAGTAACAGTGTACTGTTCAAGTTTTGCGTGCATGTTGGCTTCAAAGGGGAAATACTAATTGCAACCTGGATTGCTTTAGAGTGAACTGGTTTGCATAGCTGCTTGGTACCCTCTAAAAGAAACCCATGGAGTAGTCAGAGTTACCAATTTGCATTCACAAAAGCATGTTATGTACTCACAGTGACCAGTTTGAGCATGAGTGCACATATTATGTGGGGGTATCTACACTGAAAAATTTGCCCCTGTTGTTGAATCACATTAGAGAAACTTGGATATCACAGTAATGGGTGTTTACCTAGATAAACAATTAAAGTTGTAAGACAGTTTCTCTTATAAACCCTATTTTTCTGAAAGCAACTCCATTCTAGATGACATTTTTCATGCGAAGTCTCTGCCTAGAAAGATATTTTTAAAATAAATGCTCTGAGATTAATTGGACAATCTGCTTTTGAGTTATGAGACTGACATTTTAGTTTCACGTTCTAAAAATTCTGTGTTTGTTCAACTGAAAATTAAAAAGAGATGATGTAAACATTGCAAATATTGTTTGTATGCCCTAATCCTCAATCAGAATTAAAACACCAGACTACTACTACTACCGTGTCAGAGTGGTGAAGTTCTATTTATTAGAGATGATTTTCATAGAACTTCCATGAGTGACATGATAAACTGTACAAGTGCCACTTCTCTTATTTCACTGTAAGTTTCCTTATTTTAAAAAGGTTAATAGACCTTTTTCTTGAGAAGTGAGCTTTCCAGAATAGAAACAAATCTCTTCATTTGTGAGGTTTGCACTAGATTTGAGTGAGTTCTGCCAAAAAGTGTTGGCTAAAATTGTTGTATATAAAACCTACTGATTGTCTTAATTGATATGTACAGCCCCTTTTATCTGCCTGTTCATCAGTTAGCCTCTTCCATCTCCTCGAAGCAGATATGCATTGATTGTCCTTCATGTGGGAACGAATGATATGGCTAGATACTCTCTGGAATGTATCAAGGGAGACTATGCCAGATTGGGGAAGACGCTTAAGGAAATCGAGGCTCAGGTGATCTTCAGTGGGATTCTGCCGGGCAACAAAGGTGTAAGGGCAACAAAGGTGTAACAAGATTATGGCAATCAACAGAGAAGGGCAACAAAGGTGTAACAAGATTATGGCGATCAACAGATGGCTCAGGCAGTGGTGCTATAAGGAGGGCTTTTGGATGTATGGCCATTGGGAAGGATTTACGGACAGAAGACTGTTCTCTCGGGATGGACTTCACCTGAGTAAGGAGGGAAATAGACTTCTAGGATGGAGGCTCGCCGAACTGATTAAGAGAGCTTTAAACTAGGAATTTGGGGGAGATGGTTGGGAGATGTCCAGGAGATCTCCACGCCGGAATTTAACCTTGAAAGGGAAGTAAACAAAGTAAGAGGGGATACAGTCGTGGACAGAAGAATTGGCATAAGGAGGAAAGGTAGTGTAGATAGCAGATTAACAGGTGATGCTGGTGGTAGAATGTCTGTGCCTAACAGGGTAAAGAATGTCAGTGAAGCCAAACGGCAAAAATTAAGATGTCTGTACACTAATGCGAGGAGCCTAGGGAACAAAATGGAGGAAATAGAGCTACTGGTGCAGGAAGTGAAACCGGATATTATAGGGATAACAGAAACATGGTGGAATAGTAGTCATGGCTGGAGTACAGGTATTGAGGCTATATGCTGTTTAGGAAAGATAGAAATAAAGGCAAAGGTGGGGGAGTAGCATTGTACGTCAATGAGGAGGTTAACTGTAAAGAAATAAGAAGTGATGGAATGGACAAGACAGAGTCTGTCTGGGCAAAAATCACACTGGGAAAGAAAGCTACTAGAGCCTCCCTTGAGATACTGCTTGGTGTGTGCTACAGACTGCCGAGATCTGATTTGGATATGGATAGAGCCCTCTTTAATGTTTTTAATGAAGTAAACACTAATGGGAAATGTGTGATCATGGGAGACTTTAATTTCCCAGATATAGACTGGAAGACAAGTGCTAGCAAGAATAATAGGGCTCAGATTTTTATGGATGTGATAGCAGAGGGATTTCTTCACCAAGTAGTTGAAGAACCTACAAGAGGGGATGCCATTTTAGATTTGGTTTTGGTGAGTAGTGAGGACCTCACAGAAGAAATGGTTGTAGGGGACAACCTTGGTTCGAGTGATCATGAGCTAATTCAGTTCAAACTAGATGGAAGGATAAACAAAAATAGATCTGGGACTAGGGTTCTTGACTTCTCAAGGGCTAACTTTAAAGAATTAAGGAAATTAGTTAGAGAAGTGGATTGGACTGAAGAACTTGTGGATCTAAATGCAGAGGAGGTCTGGAATTACTTCAGGTCAAAGCTGCAGAAACTATCAGAAGCCTGCATCCCAAGAAAGGGGAAAAAAACCACAGGCAGGAGTTGTAGACCAAGCTGGAGGAGCAAGCATCTCAGAGAGGTGATTAAGAAAAAGCAGAAAGCCTACAAGGAGTGAAAGAAGGGTGGGATTAGCAAGGAAAGCTACCTTAGTGAGGTCAGAACAAGTAGGGATAAAGTGAGAAAGGCTAAAAGCCAAGTAGAGTTGGACCTTGCAAAGGGAATTAAAACCAATAGTAAAAGGTTCTATAGCCATATAAATAAGAAGAAAACAAAGAAAGAAGAAGTGGGACCGCTAAACACTGAGGATGGAAAGGAGGTTAAGGATAACCTAGGCATGGCCCAATATCTAAATAAGTACTTTGCCTCAGTCTTTAATAAGGCTAATGAGGAGCTTAGGGATATTGGAAGGATGACAAATGGGAATGAGGATATGGAGGTAGATATTACCACATCTGAGGTAGAAGCCAAACTTGAACAGCTTAATGGGACAAAATCGGAGGGCCCAGACAATCTTCATCTGAGAATATTAAAGGAACTGGAGCATGAAATTGCAAGCCCGTTAGCGAGAATTTTTAATGAATCGGTAAACTCAGGGGTTGTACAGTATGACTGGAGAATTGCTAACGTAGTTCCTATCTTTAAGAAAGAGAAAAAAAGTGATCTGAGTAACTATAGGCCTGTTAGTTTGACATCTGTAGTATGTAAGGTCTTGGAAAAAATTTTGAAGGAGAAAATAGTTAAGGACATTGAGGTCAATGTTAATTGGGACAAATTACAACATGGTTTTACTAAAGGTAGATAGTGCCAAACCAACCTGATCTCCTTCTTTGAGAAGGTGACAGATTATTTAGACAAAGGAAATGCAGTAGACCTAATTTACCTCGATTTCAGTAAGGCATTTGACACTGTTCCACATGGGGAATTATTAGTCAAATTGGAAAAGATGGGGATCAGTTTGAAAATTGAAAGGTGGATAGGGAACTGGTTAAAGGGGAGACTACAACGGGTCGTACTGAAGGGTGAACTGTCAGGCTGGAAGTTCCTCAAGGATCGGTTTTGGGACCAATCTTATTTAACCTTTTTATTACTTGTCTTGGCACAAAAAGTGGGAATGTGCTAATAAAGTTTGCAGATGACATGAAGCTGAGGGGTATTGCTAACTCAGAGAAGGACCGGGATATCATACAGGAAGATCTGGATGACCTTGTAAACTGGAGTAATAGTAATAGGATGAAATTTAATATGAAAAGTGCAAAGTCATGCACTTAGGGATTAATAATAAGAATTTTAGATATACATTGGGGACACATCAGTTGGAAGCAACAGAGGAGAAGAAGGACCTTGAAGTATTGGTGATCACAGGATGACTATGAGTGGCCAATGTGATATGGCCGTTAAAAAAGCTAATGCAGTTTTAGGATGCATCAGGCGAGGTATTTCCATCAAAGATAAGGAGGTGTTAGTACCGTTATATAAGGCGCTGGTGAGACCTCATCTGGAATACTGTGTGCAGTTCTGGTCTCCCATGTTTAAGAAGGATGAATTCAGACTGGAACAGGTTCAGAGACAGGCTACTAGGATGATCCGAGGAATGGAAAACTTGTCATATGAAAGGAGACTCAAAGAGCTTGGCTTGTTTAGTGTAGCCAAAAGAAGGCTGAGGTGGGATATGCTTGTTCTTTATAAATATATCAGAGGGATTAATATTAGGGAGGGAGAGGAATTATTTAAGATTAGTACCAATGTAGACACAAGAATGAAAGGGTATAAACTGGACACTAGGAAGTTAGACTTGAAATTAGACGAAGGTTTCTAACCATTAGAGGAGTGAAGTTCTGGAACAGCCTTCCAAGGGGAGTAGTGGGGGAAAAAGACATATCTGGCTTTAAGACTAAGCTTGATAAGTTTATGGAAGAGATGGTATGATGGGATAGCTTAATTTTGGCAATTGATCTTGATTACCAGCAGATAAGTATGCCCAGTGGTCGGTGATGGGATGAGGGATGGGATGGGATCTGAGTTACTGCAGAGAATTCTTTCCTGAGTGCTAGCTGGTGAGTCTTGCCCACATGCTCAGGGTTTAGCTGATCGCCATGTTTGGGTTCGGGAAGGAACTTTCCTCCGGGGCAGATTGGCAGAGGCCCTGGAGGTTTTTCGCCTTCCTCTGCAGTGTGGGGCATGGGTCACTTGCTGGTAGATTCTCTGCAGCTTGAGGTCTTCAAACCACAATTTGAAGACTTCAATAACTCGGACATGGGTTAGGGGTTTGTTATAGAAGTGGATGGGTAGGGTTCTGTGGCCTGCTTTGTGCAGGAGGTCAGACTAGATGATCACATTGGTCCCTTCTGACCCTAGAGTCTATGAGTCTATGTTTGGACAGGATTCTGTGAGAGGCAGCAGGGAATAGCTACCACTGTGCTTCTATCTCCTTCATCCCCCTACATGAAGGAAACAAGTGACTGTGCACTTAAGAGTTGTGTATACACAAAGAATATTTACATGTATGCAAAATTATTATGTTACCTTGAAATTATTATAGTACATATACACTTGCTTATTAACATTAATATCTTGAATGTATGCATATGTTTTTATTTTCAAAGAATATGAGCCAGTGTGCTGACCACCTCAGCAATCCTTTAGGCTTTATAATCCTAAAAGGCAGAATGTATATATGCCAACACTGCAGCTGCAATGGAGAAGGAGAATGTAAGAAGGAATGCTCCCTCACAACCTCCATCATAAAGTCCAGCCACAACTGCAGTCCTTTCACTCACCTATGCACCAGAATTACATGGGTCTAGTAAAACTTTCAGAACTCTTGCCAAATAGATATTATTAGTGGTATTTAGCATATTTTCTGTGCTATCAAGGAAAAAGAATTTTCTCATGGATAAAGTTAGGACTGGGACTTGGGAGTTATGGGTTTAATTCCCTGCTCTACCACAGTTACTCTGAGTGACCTTGGGAAAGTTAATCTCTTTGTCTCTCAGTTCCCCATCTGAATAACAGAGAAAATATTTTCTTCCTCACAACCCTTTGTCTAGTCTATTTCGGAGTGATCCAGAACCAGTGGGACTCTGTGCACTTACATTTTAGACAATTTGAGGTAGGGACTGTCTCATATTATGTGCTTATACGTCACCTAGCACAATATAGCCCTAGTTGTGGTAGGAGTCTCAAGATACCTCTGTAATACAAATAATGAAATAATAATAAAGGTATTGTTATGTGGTTGCCATAGTTTCACTAAAGCAGGTTTTCTGGAAATAAACATTCAGATAAATTGTGTTTGCACATTTGCCAATTTATATTCACAAAAGGAGCCACAATTGAACACACCAGTATACCCATCCAGAGCTGAATAGACATTTCAAGAAGTGCGAACACAAGCCTTCCTGCCTGATCATTTTTGAAATGCACTCTGCACTATCTAAAATCAAATAAAGTAACATTATTCTGGAATTGTTTTTTAAACCCTCAGTGTCAAATTTAAAAGTTAAGGAATAATGTGAATTGCCAGGAAATTTAATAAATATAGAACAAATATTCATTCTACAGTCTACAGTACTGTGCTCTACTTTTAACAAAGCCAAGGTTTCATTTCAAATAAACTGCCATGAGATATGCCATTTGATACTTCTTGCTTAAGTTTATGGAGCTAATGAATATTAAGGGAATCTGCCCAATAAAGTAATACACTTCTCCCAAATCTGTTTCCAAGCTATTGGTAGTGTATGTAGCTTTAACAAACTAAGGTGACTTTATCTGGTTACTACACCTCTAAAATCTGTACCAGTTGGGCCAGCTAAATTGTCAGCTACAGATGAAACAGAGACAGAGCCTAGGTAAGGATGGGATGGCAGCTTGTAAGGAGTCTCTTACTTGCTCCATTTTATATTTTTATTGTCTATTTAATCTGTCTAGTTACAGTCATTTTAGTTTATCTGAAGACATGATTGGTTCATGGATTGCATGAGACATAACATTATCCCTGGAATGTTCATCATAGAGGTTTTCTGATGTATTATATAGAGAGAAGTTTTTTCGTCTTTATAGCAGCTCTCACTTATATCATGGTAGTGTGTCATATACCGTTCCCTTTCCGCCAATAGAACTCCCCACATACCTGCTGTGGTGAAAAATTTAATATTTGTGTCTGTAATGTTCCGTCTGGTTATGCCTGAAGTATCAGCTTGGAATGATAGTGTTGTATTAATTTGGATAGAATATATAGGCCAAAAACAGAGTCAAAGGTGTTAATATGACCCCACCACTGTCTAGCAGGTTTGTGGTTTGGTACGCAGAGACCTCAGCCGGCGTACAACCATGGTAAACACATTATTGAAAATCTCTTAAACTTTTCATTAAAGTCGTAGAAAAGGAAAATAGTTAAAGCATTTGAAACATTAAGTTTTAAGTAAGGCTTTCACTGTACAGAGTTTTTATAAGGAAACCCATTGTTTGACAGTCTTTCAGATGATAGTAAAGATGACGATAACTGACCTTTTGGAAAAAAGAGAAGTTGATTGAGATGGGCTGCAGCTGTTGTCATTGCTGTTATTAAAGTCCAGTCCTGTATTCTAGAGCACAAAACAAGCAAACACACACAAAAGGGGAAAGAAAAGAAGAGCAAAGATAGAAAATTCAGCTTCTCTCTCTGGTGTTGACTCTCACTTGCAGCCTTGCTGCGGGAAAAAACACAGGAAAATTGCATGGTCTTATCAGCCACAGGGAAATGCACAATAGGAGGAGAAGGGGAAAGTAAAGGCACTCTCCCCCCACCCGATAATAATCAGGGGCACAGAACTACTCCAGCTCTGGGGCTGCAGTGCAGGGAGAGCGAACTCCTCCTGACCATGGGGCTGTGGGAGGAGAGTGAGCTCCTGCTGGAGCCGAGACAGGGAAAGAGAGGGAGGGAAGAACGAGCTCCTGACAGAGCAGGGGGTGGGGCACAGAACGTGTGCCCCCTCCACCCCCCAAAAGGGGTGAAAGTAAAATTTATGATCATGCCCCTACACCACTTTGAGGCCTGGCAATCTTGTACCAGCTTTGGGATATTTATGGCATTGCATTTAGCTGCCTTTCTGGTCACAGGCTTACAGCAATGTTGCAAAATATGCAGTCTTCCTTATTAGAAAGAAGGAAAGAGAAGAAATAATGTAGGGAAGGAAAAGGGCAGATTTTAAGGGTGGAGACAAAAATTCACATTCCAAGTGGTGGTCAGGATTTTGATGGAGCTAGTGGAGGTAACAGAGTCACTTGGGCCCCTCTCTCTGTCCCAAACTGGTCAGTGCATCTCTCAGGATTAGGATGAAGGCGGCCCAGGATCCCAGAAGACAGTGGGGCTAGCTGTCATGATGGCGAAGCTTGCTCCTTCCACTTCTTTTGTCTTTCAGTCAACCAGAATTTGTATCCCTTCATTTCAGTCAGCCACTGTTATGGTAGCCAGTTTTTCCCCCCAAAGTCTCATTTTAAGGACCCCAAAAGGCAGTGATGGGCAGAATAGCCCTTTCTCTCATTATTTTATCTACCAATAAGCCTAATTTCTGAGACACTAATTTTGCTTCACTGATTTCCCACACTTTTCTTGTTTAGCAGGCATGATCTTAACTCAGTCCTTGAGTTATGTCAGCTGCCTTTTGTTTTGACTAATTTAGGCTGCCTTATTTCCCTTTTACATCTGTTTCCATCAACTTTTGTTGTTTATAGATTATTGTGACATTTAATGAAATTGTACTCACTTTTTACAGTTGAGATTGCAATTAGGGTAAATTTGTAGACCCAATTATTACAATAGAAGCATTTTTAAAAATGACATCAGTGTATCTGCCAGTCAATGGATTGATTAAGGTGCAGAACATCCTTAATTTACAGTGAATTCAGTGGAAATGGAGTATGCTTAGTACCCATCAGGACAAACATATTTAGACATATGATATTATTCCTAGTCCTTTTTCTTCTTAAAAGTCATAGTTCACCATAGCTTCATAGGGGAAAATGTGCCCAGATATGTACCACTATCTTTACCCAAGCTCCTTAGAGTCCTGGTTGTGGGTTTCTT
This sequence comes from Gopherus evgoodei, assembly GCF_007399415.2. Taxonomy (NCBI): domain Eukaryota; kingdom Metazoa; phylum Chordata; order Testudines; family Testudinidae; genus Gopherus; species Gopherus evgoodei. The sequence continues at coordinate 289,654,755 of NC_044322.1, read as the reverse complement.
TCTTTTGTAACAGCTCATGAGTCCAACACTTTTCCTAATACAACCTGGCAATCTTTATTAGAAAAGAGAGAGAACACTTAAGGAAACTTGCATTTGACAAAGTGGGTATTCACCCACAAAAGCTTATGGTCCAATATGTCTGTTAGTCTATAAGGTGCCACAGGACTCTTTGTTGCTTTTTAAGGAAACTAAAAGTTAAATCAGATACATTTGGGTGAGTTTGGTAGCTATGCATAGCCTAACACCTCAGCTTAAAATTTTGACATTCCAAATACTTAATTGTACCTCCAGCTAATGTTGATCAGAACACAGGGAAGCCTCCTGGAATCTTTGGATAATTTGGCTGCCAAACTCGAACAAGTTTCTACTGAGTATAGGCAAACTGGGATTTTTTAGAGGTTTTTAACTTGGGCTAAATTAGGGAAGATTTTCACAGGAATGGCACATCCCTGACATCGAGGACCAAATTGCTCCTTTGCCAAATTTCAAGTCCATGCTCCAATGCATGGAAGTGCTACAGCATCTAAAGAAAAGAAGTGAGAAATTATTTTTTAAGTCATGGACAAAACACTATATTTCCCCCTAATCTTCTTCTAAGGAATAACTCAGCTATTTTAGCAGGAACTTTCTAATAAATAAATAATTACATGAAGCCATAAATAAATTCAGCCCTTAGGCAGACAGCCAATATGGAAACTTTGGGCCAAAATGGTTAAAGTTTGGGTAAGTTATAAACAAGAAGAGAAAACAAGATTTCATACAGTGATGTGTTAGCTGCCTTTATAGTGTTATTACCTATGTTGCCTATATTAAATAATACAAATATCTTACATATCTGTAGTGCCTTCTCCTTGAGAACTTCAAATGTTTTATAAGCAATAGTTAATTAAGCTTTTTCACAAAATAATAAATAATAGCTGCTGAAAGTTGTTACTGTATTCTGATAGCTATTTAGCTGTGTTTGTTCATTATCTCAGTCTAGCAGCAGATTGTAAAAATAACAGAATTGGAACTAAATGAAAACCTCTTTGGCACTCCCAGCAGAGTAGCTAAGTAGCCAAATGGGAATGAGGATTGAACTATCCATTCATTCCTAAAGATAATTGTGACATAGCAGAGTACAATCCAGACTAATGAGAACCTGTGTTATCCCTGCCTTGTAAGCCTGAGTGCTTTACAATGACTTGCTGAAGTTTCCCCCACCTGGGCCACTCATAAATAGCCTTCCAGCATGCAATCCACTCCTTGAGTGTCTGTGTGTAACTGTAGCTTGACAGCCACAATGGATTGCACTCTGGGTCTCACCAGTGTTGGCTACACTGCAAGGTGACCCCAACACAATACCAGTCTTAGATTTCCCTCCAGAAACGTATGTCTTGTACTACAGAGGGCTGTGGAACAATGCAAGTCACATTAAGTCTGTTATATTTTAAAGAAAATAGTATGCACACAGCTTGTTATCCCAAATGGATTATCAATTTAAACACACTGGAGTAGATAAAACAATAAAACAAGAGTATTAACTGTAAAGAAACAGATTTTAAGTGAGTACAAGTAAAAAGGCATAAAGGTCAGAAATGGTTACAAGAAAAATAAAGTTAAGACATTTACTAATACCTAACAACAAACTACAGCAGATTCAAGCAAAGTTTCTCACCATATGCTTTTAGCAGGCCTACTGACCAAACCTTGTAGGTCAGGACCCCTTCTCCCAGAGTCCAATGAAGGCTTTCTTTGTTGCTTCAGGTGTAGTGAATGGGACTGGCAGGGAGAGAGAAATGGGGTATCTGGGGGTGTCTATCTGTCCTTTTTATAGTTTAAATCCTCCTCTTAAAAAACATATCCAGCTGGGCACTGGAAGACAAAAAGTCTTTGTGGAGGGATGCTCCCTGCTGCTTTTTTCTAACTTGTTTGATCTTCCTTTGTTTTCCTTCCTGCTTGATGAACCTTTAGTGTTTAAAAGCAAATCAAGCAGAGCACACATTCCTTTATTTAGGACAGACTTGTTTGCCAACTTCTGTTTGGACAGGGTTGTGGGGTTTATAACATGTGATAATAACACCATAGAGTGGAAACTTATAACTTCACACACAATATTGCCACACCTATTTTAGCAGGGCAATACTGAGCAGCATATTGTGAGTTTTCAAATGATACTTTGCAAGGCATGCTTTGTACAAGGATTATTACAATAATGTGTAGGGTGTAAATACAGAGCTATATTCTATCACAGTGCTCTGATCAGTTCATGATTAAGTTACATTGGTAGGGCAGTGAGGGAGCAGTTTGCAATGCTGCTTCCCAGAGGATATGTGTTCTGAGCTAAATACTTATTTCATCCTCATGCGAGCTGTCCCATTGCCATCAGTAAGTCATCTGTGGTAGCAGAATATGGTGCTCTGTAGATAAAGAGAAGATATACAATTCCAGAGCTGTCATGCTGACTTCCTTGAGGAGTAATAGTGTTCATCTGGGGGATAAAGTGAGGCATTCTGATTAGCAGAGGACTAACAGTAAGGTGGGAGTGAGCATTGCTGAATTACACTTATAAGTGCATTTTAAATTGGACATCAAAGCACTATTTAATTTGCAAAGTAGAAGAATAAGAGCATAAATAATAAAGAGCAGTGATTTGTTTGGAGGGGAGAAATCCAGAAAATTGTTGCCTCACTCAGTAAACAAACAAATCTGTTCACTGGCTCAGGGCACTCACTAACAGCATGCCTCCTTGCTATGTTCATCTGTGGCTTGCATTATTATTTGACAAATATATTGAGTGAGATTTTCAAAAATACTCAATGTTGGCTGAACTGCTCCCACTGGAATTAATTGTAAAACTCTCATTCAAGACTGGTATTAGGCCAACACTGAACACTTTCTAAAATTCCACCCATTATGTCTTTCCATTTTAACTTGGTTCTCAGATTCAAGCACACTGGGTAGGATTTTCCCCTCCTTAGGAGTTTCATAAATAAATCACTGCAGAGAGGAATATTAGATAATGAGGAAAGGTATAAAAAGGAGAACTGATTGTTCCTATTCACCTTTGCCAGCAATATAAGAATAAAATAGCATTCAGCATTAAAACAAAATTAATTTTAAAATGGAAAATGTTTACACATATATATAATCCTTGAAACTCATTGACCCAAGATATTAGTGAGTCAAACAGCTTAGTGAATTTCAAAAGAGGATTGGATCATTATATCAATGAGAAAAATGTCTTTGCTAATACAGTACTTGCTAGGGTAACATTACAAGGGCTATTAATCATGTTTCAGAAGGTAGGCTGATCACTAGTTGGAGGTAGGAAGAAATGTTTCCTATGGTTCTGATGGGCCAATACTGAATAATTCAAAAGACAGTTCAGAACCCCATAGTGAGCCTACTTGATTTATGCATTATGAAAAACATTATATTAGACTACAAGAACTATTGGCTTGTATCGACATAGCAAGCTTTGTGTACTTCTTTTGCTTTGTTAAAACATGGAAAGGGTGAAAGATGGATGGGGTGTTGTGCTGGTGAAAGAAATGAAAAAAAAACACACACAATGATATAGTGGTAGAAGATCTGTGCACGACGGGGGAAAGAATGTCACTGACCCCAAACGCCAAAAATTAAAATGTCTGTACACTAATGCGAGGAGCCTAGGTAACAAGATGGAGGAACTGGAGCTACTGGTGCAGGAAATGAAACCGGATATTATAGGGATAACCGAAACCTGGTGGAATAGTACTCATGACTGGAGTACAGGTATTGAAGGCTATGTGCTGTTTAGAAAAGACAGGAAGAAAGGCAAGGTGGTGGAGTAGCCTTGTATATCAATGACGAGATTAACTGTAATGAAATAAGAAGCGATGGAATGGATAAGACAGAGTCTGTCTGGGCAAAAATCACACTGGGTAAAAAAGCAACTAGAGCTTCCCCTGAGATAGTGCTTGGGGTGTGCTATAGACCGCCGGGATCTGATTGGGAAATGGATAGAGACCTCTTTAATGTCTTTAATGAAGTAAACACAAAGGGGAAATGTGTGATTATGGGAGACTTCAACTTCCCGGATATAGACTGGAGGACGAGTGCTTGCAAGAATAATAGGGGTCAGATTTTTCTGGATGTGATAGCGGATGGATTTCTTCATCAAGTAGTTGAAGTACCTATGAGAGGGGATGCCATTTTAGATTTGGTTTTGGTGAGCAGTGAGGACCTCATAGAAGAAATGGTGGTAGGGGATAACCTTGGTTCGAGTGATCATGAGCTGATTCAGTTCAAACTAGATGGAAGGATAAACAAATGTAGATCTGGGATTAGGGTTTTCGACTTCTCGAGGGCTAATTTTAAAGAGTTAAGGAAATTAGTTAGAGAAGTGGATTGGACGGAGGAACTTGTGGATTTAAATGCAGAGGAGGCCTGGAATTACTTTAAGTCGCAGCTGCGGAAATTGTCGGAAGCCTGCATCCCAAGAAAGGGGAAAAAAACCATGGGCAGGAGTTGTAGGCCAAGCTGGATGAGCAAGCAACTCAGAGAGGGGATTAGAAAAAAGCAGAAAGCTTACAGGGAGTGGAAGAAAGGCAGGATTAGCAAGGGAAGCTACCTTGGTGAGGTCAGAACATGTAGGGATAAAGTGAGGAAGGCTAAAAGCCGCATTGAACTGGACCTTGCAAAGGGAATCAAAACCAATAGTAAAAGGTTCTACAGCCACATAAATAAGAAGAAAACAAATAAAGAAGAAGTGGGGCTGCTATACACTGAGGATGGAATGGAGGTTAAGGATAACCTAGGCATGGCCCAATATCTAAATAACTACTTTGCGTCAGTTTTTAAGAAGACTAGTGAGGAGTTTAGCGATGATGGAGGGATGATAAATGGGAATGTGGATATGGAGCTGGATATTACCGCAACTGAGGTAGAGGCCAAACTTGAACAGCTTAATGGGACAAAATCGGAGGGCCCGGACAATCTCCATCCGAGCATATTAAAGGAACTGGCGCGTGAAATTGCGAGCCCGTTAGCAAGAATTTTTAAGCAATCGATAAACTCGGGGGTTGTGCCATATGACTGGAGGATTGCTAATGTAGTTCCTATTTTTAAGAAAGGGAATAAAAGTGATCCGGGTAATTATAGGCCTGTTAGCTTGACGTCTGTAGTATGTAAGGTCTTGGAAAAAATTTTAAGGGAGAAAGTAGTTAAGGACATAGAGGTCAATGGTAATTGGGATGAATTGCAACATGGATTTACTAAAGGTAGATCATGCCAAACCAATCTGATCTCCTTCTTTGAGAAGGTGACGGATTACTTAGATAAAGGAAATGCGGTAGATATAATTTACCTAGATTTCAGTAAGGCATTTGACACGGTTCCACATGGGGAACTGTTAGTTAAATTGGAAAAGATGGGGATGAATATGAAAGTTGTAAGGTGGATAAGGAACTGGTTAAAGGGGAGACTCCAGCGGGTCGTACTGAAGGGTGAACTGTCAGGCTGGAAGGAGGTCACTAGTGGAGTCCCTCAAGGATTGGTTTTGGGACTGATTTTATTTAACCTTTTTATTACTGACCTTGGCACAAAGAGCGGAAATGTGCTAATAAAGTTTGCGGGTGACACAAAGCTGGGGGGTATTGCTAACACGGAGAAGGACAGGGATACTATTCAGGAAGATCTGGACCACCTTGTAAACTGGAGTAATAGTAATAGGATGAAATACAATAGTGGAAAGTGCAAGGTCATACACTTAGGGATTAATAATAAGAATTTTAGATATACGTTGGGGACGCATCAGTTGGAAGCGACAGAGGAGGAGAAGGACCTTGTGGTATTGGTTGATAACAGGATGACTATGAGCCGCCAATGTGATACGGCTGTTAAAAAAGCAAATGCGATTTTAGGATGCATCAGGCGAGGTATTTCCAGCAAGGATAAGGAGGTGTTAGTACCGTTATATAAGGCGCTGGTGAGACCCCATCTGGAATATTGTGTGCAGTTCTGGTGTCCGATGTTCAAGAAGGATGAATTCAAACTGGAACAGGTCCAGAGACGGGCTACTAGGATGATCCAAGGAATGGAAAACCTGCCTTATGAAAGGAGACTCAAAGAGCTTGGCTTGTTTAGCCTGGCCAAAAGAAGGCTGCGGGGGGATATGCTTGCTCTATATAAATATATCAGGGGGGTTAACGTTAGGGAGGGAGAGGAATTATTTAAGTTTAGTACTAATGTAGGCACGAGGACGAATGGGTACAAACTGGATATAAGGAAGTTTAGACTTGAAATTAGATGAAGGTTTCTAACCATTAGGAGAGTGAAGTTCTGGAACAGCCTTTCGAGGGAAGTAGTGGGGGCAAAAGACTTTTCTGGCTTTAAGACTAAGCTTGATAAGTATATGGAGGGGATGTTATGATAGGATAGTTTAAATTGGGCAATTGATCTTGGATTATCACCAGATAAGTCTGCTCAATGGTCTGCGGGGAGATGTTGGATGGGATGGGAACTGAGTTACTGCAGAGAAATCCTTCTTGGGTGCTGGCTGGTGAGTCTTGCCCACATGCTCAGGGTTTAGCTGATCGCCATATTTGGGGTCGGGAAGGAATTTTCCTCCAGGGCGGATTGGCAAGGGCCCTGGAGGTTTTTCGCCTTCCCCTGCAGCGTGGGGCATGGGTCCCTTGCTGGTGGATTCTCTGCAGCTTGAGGTCTTCAAACCAATTTTGAGGATTTCAGTAACTCAGTCCTGGGTTAGGGGTTGTTATAAAAGTGGATGGGTAGGGTTCTGTGGCCTGCCTTGTGCAGGAGGTCAGACAGGATGATCATATTGGTCCCTTCTGACCTATGAGTCTATGAGTCTATATGGAATCTCCAAGGGAAAATATGCTTATATTTATTTTATCTAGGACAGTGGTGGGCAACCTTTGGCTGGTGGGCCGCATGTGGTCCTTCAGGGTAATCTGCTGGCAGACCACCAGTTTGTTTACATTCGCATGGCAGCCTGCAGCTCTCAGTGGCCACTGTTCACCATTCCCAGCAGGGCCAACTCTAGCCATTTTGCCACCTCAAGCACGGCAGCACGCAGCAGGGAGCACTCTGCCACTCGCCGGTCCTCCGGCTCCAGTGGACCTCCCGCAGGCATGCCTGCGGATGCTCCACCGGAACCGCGGGAACAGCGGACCCTCCGCAGGCACTCCTGCGGGAGGTCCACCGGAGCTGCCTGCCGCCCTCCCGGCAACCTGCAGAGCGCCCCCCAAGGCATGCCGCCCCAAGCACTTGCTTGGTGCACTGGGACCTGGAGCCGGCCCTGATTCCCAATCAATGGGAGCCATGGGAAGTGGTGACCAGCACGTCCCTGCAGCCTGCGCTGCTTCCTGCAGCTCCCATTGGCCAGGAACGGCAAACTGTGACCACTGGGAGCTACGGGTGGCTATGCAAATGTAAACATGTCTTGCAGCCTGCCAGCAGATTACCCTGACAGGCTGTGTTTTCCTTTGACCATTACATACTGATTCAGTGTACATCATGTCCAAATATGTGAGGCAAAGCCTTGGTATACTAACTCTGTTTGAATTTGAGGATATTTGTTACAGTGTGAATTTGTTTTGTGAAATTCTTTACAGCCGAGAAGACACCCTACTGAATATAGTACATTTGGTAATATTCCATAAATCTGTAAAATCAACTTCCAAGGCTGTCTGCCTCATTTTGCCCTGAGGTCAGGATAGCTGTCATATTTCATTTGTTGTTTTCTATTATGTGTGCTCATTACTTTTTTTACCCTTTTTAAAGTGATTTATGCCTATCTTAAATATAAAGATTCCTGTCCATATTCTTCATTCTTTTAAGGACTTATTCTAATTCACAACCTCCTGCCGTTATCTCTTTTGTGTTATGTCTATTACTTCCAATTCATTCTTGCTTTCAAATAGTGCAGCAATTAATTGATCTTCCTTTGTTTGTCCAGAAGTGAGTGACAGTTTTCTGAATATTTCTTCTCCAAGATATGTAGCATTTCAACACCTTGTAATTCTTACCAAAATATTTGTTTTTTTCCCAGCAGCTCCAAACAGCTTAAACTGTTCTGTTCTTTCCCTCAGAAGCACTTGGCATTGGCACTGTCGGAAGATAGGATACTGGGATAGATTGACCTTTGGTCTGACCCAGAATGGCCGTTCTTATGTTGGTTTTTTTGTTTGTATGCTTTTTTTTTTAAACTGTGATAACCTTCTAGTCTCAGTTTCTGGGACACAGTTTTCATTTTACATTATTTAAATAAAGTCTTCCAAGGATACATGAGGTGACAGCTAGGCCTAGCTTTACTTTTCTAGTATAGTTTTTTCTTTGTTTCTTAATCACTTGTTCAAGATGAGATTACTTTAATAATTTTCTTGTGAAGAGTGAGGATATTAAAGGCAGTAGAATTAATTCTCCATTGTCTCTAATGAAAATAGTTTCATGGTAGTGAGCAGAATGAATGAAAAGGTCATTTCAAAGGGACATGAGTATTTTAAAGAGACAATATATTGATGTCACTATTCTGTATGTATGTTGTTCTATTAATTTGATTTGATATATGTTATTTTCACTGAGGTAGTCTGCATGTGAGACGTTCTCTGCTACATACTGACTCTGAGACCCATTTCACACATAGTGAATGCACAGTGACATTCTTGCTTCACACACAAAAACTATTTTGCCCTTTTTTTGTCCTGTATGTGTGTATATCTATCTATCTATCTATCTATCTATCTATCTATCTATCTATCTATCTATCTATCTATAATTTACTCTAACTGGGAAGTTGGTAGCACCCTGCTACTCACAGAGATCTGATGACTGTATTCCTGTATGATGGCTCTTTCAACAAAAGCTCACTGTTATAATGATTATGGTTTTGTTTCAGATATGTACCTGGCAAGGATTTGTAAACTTGTTAATACTTCCTAAATAAATAAATAACTAGTTTTTAAAACAGGAAGATGTACTAAATTAAGCACAGAAAGGGTCAGATACACATTCACAATTTCAATGTGGGTTACCTTCTGATTATCATTGCTCTTTTATTTGCATTTTCATAGACTTAAGATCAGAAGGGACCATTATGGTCATCTAGTCTGACCTCCTGCACAACGCAGGCCACAGAATCTCACACACCCACTCCTGGAACAAACCCCTCACCTATGTCTGAGTTATTGACGTTCTCAAATTGTGGTTTAAAGACTTCAAGGTGCAGAGAATCCTCCAGCAAGTGACCTGTGCCCCTCGCTGCAGAGGAAGGCGAAAAACCTCCAGGGCCTCTGCCAATCATCCCTGGAGGAAAACTCCTTTCCGACTCCAAATATGGTGATCAGTTAAACTCTGAACATGTGGGTAAGACTCACCAGCCAGCACCCAGGAAAGAATTCTCTGTAGTAACTCAGCTCCCACCCGATCTAACATCCCATCACAGACCATTGGGCATATTTACGTGCTAACAATCAAAGATGAATTAATTGCCAAAATTAGGCTATCCCATCATACTATCCCCTCCATAAACTTATCAAGTTTAGTTTTGAAGCCAGATATGTCTTTTGCCGCCACTACTCCCCTTGGAAGGCTGTTCCAGAACTTCACTCCTCTAATGGTTAGAAACCTTCATCTAATTTCAAGTCTAAACTTCCTAGTGTCCAGTTTATATCCATTTGTTCTTGTGTCCACACTGGTACTTGTTAGGGGGCTTATTCCTTCACCCTCTCACTTCCTTGGTCCTTCTCGTATGAACAGAGAGCAACAATACCCAAAGTCCAAAGGTGCAAACAATTCGATGTTTATTGGGGTGAACTTCAAGCAAGCATGATTCCAGTTTCCTTCCTTAGTGTACCCCTTGTCAGCTCTGACACCGCAGAGCCTTGTCTGTATCCTTGTTTCTGTTCCCATCCCCTGTTCCCATTTCCCCCTTTAGCAAAACATGATCCCAATTCCCCCATCCCCAGTCCTTGTTCCCATTCCCCCTTCCTACTTCCTGACTGACTGCAGAATATATAGTAAAACATGAGTTTTGCTTAGCTAGACCTTAACCAATCATTTTTACTGAAATTTAACTAACCAATCCTAACATATTATAACATGGTTATTTAACCAATTATATTCCACCACCTTCATTGGTTTATACCCAACAAAATTAATTATACAGCAGACAGAAACAATTACAGAACCAGAGAGAAACCATGCAAATAAACATACAAAATAATACAGAAGGAGGATTTCACAACTACATCTTTATAGACATAAGGGTTTTCCAACTGTGTCTATTGATAAGTGAGTTCTTGCCAGACAGGATGCTATCAAACTAAGTTTCCCTTTACATCTTCTAGGCTCTACCCTTCCTCTGGAGGTGATAGGAATATCAGGACAGGATTGTATTCCTAATAGCCCAATGGCACCTTATTTCAGTGTGACTAGTTTGGAATGTGAGGATGTGACCATACACTTCCCAGCTTATGGCTGCCTAACTACATCTTAGCTGAAGGTGTTAGCCTGTCACAGTAAGAGAAGTCCATTACATAGACAGTGATTTTGATTCTTTCTTTTATACCTCTATACTAGCTAAGTGATAAGAATACACCTAAATTCTTAAAGTATAGGCCTTTGCAGACAGGCCTGAATATCTATATCCTAACAGTACTAAGCTTAAATAATTCCTCTCCCTCCCTGATATTTATCCCTCTGATATATATATAAAGAGCAATCATATCTCCCCTCAGCGTTCTTTTGGTTAGGCTAAACAAGCCAAGCTCTTTCAGTCTCCTTTCATAAGGCAGGTTTTCCTTTCCTTGGATCATCCTAGTAGCCCTTCTCTGTACTTGTTCCAGTTTGAATTCATCCTTCTTAAACATGGGAGACCAGAACTGCACACAGTATTCCAGGTGATGTCTCACCAGCGCCTTATATAACGGTACTAACACCTCCTTATCTTTACTGGAAATACCTCTCCTAATGCATCCTAAAACCACATTAGCTTTTCTAACAGCCATATCACATTGGCGGCTCATAGTCATCCTGTGATCAACCAATACTCCAAGGTCCTTCTCCTCCTCTGTTACTTCCAACCGATGTGTCCCCAATTTATAACCAAAATTCTTGTTATTAATCCCTAAATGCATGACCTTGCACTTTTCATATTAAATTTCATCCTATTACTATTACTCCAGTTTACAAGGTCATCCAGATCTTCCTGTATGATATCCCAGTCCTTCTCTGTGTTAGCAATACCTCCCAGCTTTGTGTCATCCACAAACTTTATTAGCACATTACCGCTTTTTGTGCCAAGGTCAGTAATAAAAAGATTGAATAAGATTGGTCCCAAAACTGATCCCTGAGGAACCCCACTAGTAACCTCCTTCCAGCCTGACAGTTCACCTTTCAGTACGACCCATTGTAGTCTCCTCTTTAACCAGTTCCTTATCCACCTTTCAGTTTTCATATTGATCCCCATCTTTTCCAATTTAGCTAATAATTCCCCATGTGGATCCATATCAGATTCCTTACTGAAATCGAGTTAAATTATATCCACTGTGTTTCCTTTGTCTAAAAAATCTGTTACCTTCTCAAAGAAGGAGATCAGGATGGTTTGGCACGATCTACCTTTTGTAAAACTATGTTGTATTTTGTCCCAATTACCATTGACCTTAATGTCCTTAACTACTTTTTCCTTTAAAATTTTTTCCAAGACCTTGCATACTGCAGATGTCAAATTAACAGGCCTATAGTTACTCAGATCACCTTTTTTTCCTTTCTTAAAAATAGGAACTATGTTAGCAATTCTTCAGTCATACGGTACAACCCCTGATTTTACTGTTTCATTAAAAATTCTTGCTAATGGGCTTGCAATTTCATGTGCCAGTTCCTTTAATATTCTTGGATGACAATTATCTGGGTCCTCTGATTTTGTCCCATTAAGCTGTTCGAGTTTGGCTTCTACCTTGGATGTGGTAATATCTACCTCCATATCCTCATTCCCATTTGTCATCCTACCATTATCCCTAAGCTCCTCATTATCCTCATTAAAGACTGAGGCAAAGTATTTGTTTAGATATTTGGCCATGCCTAGATTATCCTTAACCTCCACTCCATCCTCAGTGTTTAGCGGTCCCACTTCTTCTTTCTTTGTTTTCTTCTTATTTATATGTCTATAGAACCTTTTACTATTGGTTTTAATTCCCTTTGCAAGGTCTAAATCTACATGGTTTTCGGCCTTTCTCACTTTATCCCTACATGTTCTGACCTCAATAAGGTAGCTTTCTTCCACTCCTTATAGGCTTTCTGCTTTTTCTTAATCACCTCTCTGAGATGCTTGCTCATCCAGCTTGGTCTATAACTCCTGCCTATGAATTTTTTCCCCTTTCTTGGGTTGCAGGCTTCTGATAGTTTCTGCAGCTTTGACCTGAAGTAATTCCAGACCTCCCCCACCTTTAGACCCACAAGTTCTTCAGTCCAATCCATTTCCCTAACTAATTTCCTTAATTCTTTAAAGTTAGCCCTTTTGAAATAAAAAACCCTAGTCCCAGATCTATTTTTGTTTATCCTTCCATCTAGTTTGAACTGAATTAGCTCATGATCACTCGAACCAAGGTTGTCCCCTACAACCATTTCTTCGATGAGGTCCTCACTACTCACCAAAACCAAATCTAAAATGGCATCCCCTCTTATTGGTTCTTCAACTACTTGGTGAAGGAATCCATCAGCTATCGCATCCCAAAAAATCTGAGCCCTATTATTATTACTAGCACTCTTCTCCAGTCTATATCTGGGAAGTTAAAGTCTCCCATGATCACGCATCTTCTTGTGTGGTATAGGCCACTCACTTGTTGACAGTGAGCAGAAGTATCAGGCCGTAACCTGCTCCCTGTGGCCACCACTGTCCAGTATGTCTGAGTGGAGAATTGGGGCCAATATACTCATTTTTGGACTTCTACTTAAAGATTCAAAGGTGCCCTTTTGTTTGGTTCTCCTTCTAATCTCCCTCTATATTTTCTTCTAGTTATAACGTATGTCTGTAATGAAAGCAAAGCTTGAATCTGCCTAGTTAACATTCATTTTTCTCCTTATTGATACTTTGAAACAAAAAGCAATCAGCTTTTGAAAAGGCATTGCAAGGGCTTCAGTTTTAGGATGTCACATAACAACCCTGGATGAATTAAATCACATCTGTTTAAAGATGTTTCATTGCATCTGAGGCTACTCTCATTACTGAGACTTGGTGTAAGACTTCACCTTACAGGAAGGTTTTATTCTACTGATAAGATGCAACTGGTTAATTAACAGAAAACTAGACTTTGTAGTCTGCAGGAAGCTAGAACTTGAAGTTGATGAGATGTTCAAAATGATGTATTCAAGACTTATTCAAGCAAAAAACACAAGAGTTTTTGTTTGGGTAGGTTGCAGATGGCAGGACATGATGATGATAATGGAGATATTCAAAGAAAACCTGAAGAATGCATTTGATTGTTTTGACCATAAACTTCAGCTTAATATCACAGTCAACTTTTTAAGTGTTTTGGACAACCCAGATGAGATCTGTTTTTACCAATTACATTTATTTTTGAATGCCTTTTATGTTGTCACATATTTGTCTGCAGCCACTTAGAATCCAATCTGAGATTCATTTTGTTTATGTCAATAATTCTGGCAGATCCTTCTGTGCTGTGAATTTTGCCATTTTTTTAAAAAAAGGATCTTGCATTACAAAACTCCTAGTATTATTTTGATTTGCAGATTGTTGCACACTTCAGAAACATATGGTCAGTGCATAATTACCAGGTTGCTGCATATCTGAGGGTAAATGTAGCCATTTTTTGTTAATTCAGTTGACTTTGTCACCACTCTGTCAAAGAACAGGAGATGTCAGGGCTTCCCCTGCTGGAGGGGAAATTAGTGACATGGAGTCTGGGTATCATTTTAGCGTACCTTGTTTTAATTACACATATACACCAGCTCCAATTTCAAAAGATATGTAGGACCAGATTTTTAAAGGTATTTAGATGTCTAAAGATACACATAGGCTACTAGCAGGATTTTCAAAAGAGCATGAACAGGTTCAGGGCCTACCTCCCAGTGATTTCAAAGGGAGTTAGGCCCTAAATCTCTTTAAGTGCTTGTGTAAATGCCAGTAGGCACCTGTCTGCATTTTTAGGTGCCTAATTCTCTTTCAGAAACTAGCCCTAAGTTATTAATGTGATTTTGAAAATGTTACCCTATTTTACTGACTTGATTAAAACATGCATGCCCCTTTTTGATATCTTGCTACATGAAATCATAGCAGCAGAGTTGAATTTGGTGAAAACTGCTCTGAGGCCTTTAAAAGAATAAACAACACCACATTACTGAAGGACCTGAATAATGGAGATCTAGGCTCAGGCAATCAAAAGAAAACACAGTTCTACGCTGGGAAGTGCCTAAAAGTGGCACCTGCTTACCTAGTACATCTGCTCTTCTCAAGTAATAAGAGTCACATCTTCTGAATTTAGTGGCAAAAAATAGGTTTTTACTATTTTTCCTCATGTTAACCTGCACCCTAAGCTACTAAGAGTGAGGAAGCTGGATTCAGTCCTTCTTGAGCGCCAGCTAGATAGAGATTAACTAAGTTCCAATTACAGAGCTAAGTAATTACATTTGTATAAAATCTCTGGTGGCATTACAATAGCACAGATGTCAATGAAAGATTAATCTGAAGACTATGAGGTGACACAACTGTAAATGAGGTGTAATTTGGCCTGGAGAACCTTTGTTACTGTATAAAACAAAAGGATGCAGCTGGGCTCTGAGGTTGAGTTTCCAGGGTTGGCAGTTAAAAATGTCTTTCTACTGGTTAGCTAAGCACTTTTGATATGGAATCATTGAGGCATAGTAAATGTAGAATCTATGACACCTTTTTCACGCTTGCAAACTAGAATAACATTGAAAATAATGTTTTGGTTGAAACCTACTCACTGAATGATGAGAATTGTGGTCAATTTAATCCTAGGAAAACAAAGACTGAAGAACACAACATCTTCCCAGGCCCACTAGAGAGGAGGGTATTCAGTTCCTACAGAAACTGGACTCAGTGGGGGCCAGGGGTGTCACAAGGTGTGCCTGCCCCGTAGAGTCCCCTCGTGACCTAGTGTGGTGCTCCAGGCACTCCTTGACTCAGTTTCCCTTCTCTCAGGACCCCTTAAAATCTCCATACTGTCCAAAAGAGAGTGATACAAAATCCCTTTGCTGGGCTTAAGAGTTGTACAACCCTCCTCCTTGGGGCCCTGTATTTTTCTGGGAGTGCCTTTATCTACAAGCTTTTTAAATACATTTATTGCTTTTTAAATGTATTTTCTGAAATGCTTTTGCCCTGCAAATAAATGTACTCTGCTGGGAAAGAGTTGTGTGGTAACTTGTAACTGCTGGGACCTGCTCTTTGTCCTTAGAGAGGAAACAAAGGAGCTGGCTGCTAGGCAGACTGGCTTGCTGCAGATATCACACTGTAAGGCAGAGAGCAGCCTTAAAACACTGGTAGTGGAACATGAGTCCCTGCCCAGAGACACAGAAGAGCTGGAGGCCTGAGACCTGGATACTCCTGAAGAGGACCACAGGTGCTGTCATCCTGAAACTGCCACAAGATGTCACATGCAAATGTTAAAGAATCACAAACAGATTTGCTTTCTCCTAACACTGAGCAAGGAACTTTATTAGAATAAGGGAAAATAGTAGTATCACTAAAGCTACTTTTTGTCTCTCTGCTTCACTGTGCAGCTTTCTTTTAGCACATTCCCCAGCACCCCTCCTAGGCTTACTGCTACAGGAAATTCAGGGTGAGCTTTCAGATGTGGGTAGGACCCAGGATATGCTAGGCTTCTTGTGGAGGTTTATCTTTACATTTTAGTGGGGGAGTCTGGACTATGAATTAAGAATATAGGACTTGACAGACTGGACCCATGGTCAGGTTAGTCAAGTCTGTTTTTAACAGGGGCCAGCATCCCCACACTGTGGTGTAAATTGTCCCCTGTGAAGGATTTATCCTAATCCCTAAAAATTAGAGATTGGTTTATATCCTAAAGCATGAGATTTTAATCCCTTCCAAAACTCCTCCTTTGCATTAACTATTACAACTGAATGCTCTGCTTAGCATTGGCTCATGAGTGTCAACAGCTATATTTGGATTTAAAATGGTATCCTGAAATCCAAATTGAATGTAGGACTTAGTCTTGAGGCATGATCCTATCCAGTATATCTGTTAATTCAGGTGATACAACCCCATGTATAGTGCATTTTAAAAAAAAGAATCTATCTGCATTTGTATGTCAGCAATAAAACACAACAAACTGATTTGGTTTGCTGAACCAAAAGTTTGCTATAACAATTCTTCCATAACAACAGTTCGTTCACTCAATCCTACAGCTACAGTTAAAATTATAGCTTACATTCTTGTAGTAATAGCTATTCACTACACACATTATTATCTACACTGAATGCTTTTCTTCCTGCATGTGACATAAAGACCCCAGTTTACAAAGGCTGAATGCCAGGTTATTACTGGCTACAACAGAATTTATTCTTGAAATACCACACCTTGACAGTTAACACCAGAAAGGGCAACATTGAATCAGACCACATGAGTTGTTTCTAGTATACTATCTCGTGACGCTAGGTTACACTGTTCCTGAAATCGTGTAGCCCTTTCTTAGTGTTGTGATGAATGCAGCTGTCTATAGCTGGTATGCTACTAGAAATATGTAATAGAAAGGCAAGCTCTTGTTTGCTTTTTTTAATACCTTGCATTCTGAACACTTTAGGATTATTATTTCAGAATATCAGACATCGCTCCCCCTGGACATGATTTAAGGGATGATCTCCCTTTGCTTTCAAAATTGAGAGACTGTGTATAACACAGATTTGGGATAGGGCCTATTTTTTGGTTCTGTGTTTGTATAGCATCTAGTACAGTGGGGCCCTGGTATAGTACAGGGGCTCCTAGGCTACTACCAGAGTATAATTAAACAATGTTTAAACCAGCAAGTGTAGGGTAAGATTGTCCCTGACCCATGTGCAGTGGAGAGTTCACCCTTGTGAGGTCTGCATGAGTCCCAGAAGCAAGCGCAGTGTCTGGACTTGGGAGAGCACAGATTGCTCCCATTGTGCACAGCCCCCAAACCAGGTGGGTGGGGGGCAGGAAAGAGATATGGCCCTTCCATACTGGGGACAGTAGGCTGAAGAACAGTGTAGCCTGCAAAGCAGGGAGCCTGGTGTTAGTCACCCAATAGTATGCAAGGACCCAAGTAGTCAGATGCACACCTGTTATCTACCAGATTGCAGGGGTGACCAAACGATAAAGGTTCGTTTTTGGATGTTTAGAGGGGGAACAGTTGTGGCACAGTGTGCAGGCACTGAGAAGTATGGTTTTACCTTAATGGTTTATTAGTGATACAGAAACAATATTGACTAACAACTCTATTTATACAAGGAAACACACAATATACTCATACAAAGAAAGACACACTATACAGTTAACCCAAAAAGAAAATCTTGTTAACTTCCAAAAACAATTAATTACAAAGCATACTTACTAATACAAACCAATGCAAAAACATTACGGCTGGCAGACATGTAAGCTCCACTGGAACACGAGAGCTGAGAGAGGCTTCGAGGTGATCAGGCTTGGTTACAGGTGCACTCAGGGTGCAAGTGACTCAGGTGCATTCTCCTCTCTGCCTGCCAAACTGTGGGCAGGACAGATATACCCAAAGTGACGCCCCCCCCCCCAAGATCTAGTGAAGAAATTGCTGACAGCTATATGGGGCTTCCCGTCTACCAAATAAGGTAAAATTAACTATAGATAGGGTTTCGCCGAGTTTCCCCGAAGAGCGGGGGCTATTTTGTTGCAAGCTGTTTGCAAAATATCTGTAAAGTATCTGTAAAGTTGCAACAGAGTGGTCAAACATCAGCCTTAGCCTTTACTGGAAGCTGTTTGCAAAATATCTGTAAAGTTGCAACAGAGCGGTCAAACTTCAGCCTCAGCCTTACTGGAATGGTCAACCCTCAGCCTTTACTGGCAATGACAATAACAGGAAACAGCTCGGTGTATGTGCTGGCTTTGCATCTAAGCATGGAGGCCAGGGCAGACATGCAGAAGCAGGCCTGGTGTTACAACACCTGGAACGAGATTATAGCTCAGGGAGGTTCCCCTTGGGCAGGGGAGCTAGGAACATAGGGGCTGACTCCGTGGATGCTCCGGGGCTGGAGCACTCATGGGGAAAAACTGATGGGTGCTCTGCACCCACTGGCAGCCAAGATCCCTTCCCCTCTCTGCCTCCTCGCCCTACCTCACCTCTGCCTCCATCTCCTTCCCTGAGCGCGCCGCATCCTCACTTCTCCTCCCAGAAAACAGCGGTTTGCACGCTTCAGGGGTGGGGTGGGGGGAGGAGTGGGAATGTGGCACACTCAGGGAAGGAGGTGGGGAAGAGGCAGGGCCAGGGCGGGGATTTGGGGAAGGGGTTGAAATGGGGATGTAGTGGGGTGGAGTCAGGGCAAGGCTGGGGGCAGAGGGGGGTCAAGAACCCACCAGCGCCAGCAGAAATCTGTGCCTATAGCTAGGAATCTCACCAATGCATTAGCAATTGGTGTAGCAATCATTTTCCTTGTGAAGTGCTTGGTTTTCACTTCCATATAGTGGAACAGCATCATCTGTGGCAAATCAAGTGCAGAGACTTTACACAAGAAAATACCCCAGTTATTTTACATTTGTATTGTGCTGTTAACAGAGGCTAGATTCTACCTGGCATTCACTTGGGTGCACTGGGCTTAAGCAGCCTTGTCCTTTCCACTATACACACCTGGTGTGGCTCACATAAAGGCCAGACAATCACAGTGCCTGTGGTCTGGGATGCCTGCCCCTTGTGCATGGTTGGTACCCCAAAAGGGAAAAATAGAGGGAAAGAAGCCAGGGCCATGGACCCATCCCCCTCTGCACCAGCCTGTGAAGTAGGACCAGCATACAGCTGGGATCAATACAAATGTAGTAGCAGGCCCCTCCCTATGTACACTGGAAGCTGTGGAAGATGTTTGCACCCCTGAAGCAGAAAACTACTTGGTGCTTCCCCAGAGTGCTGCAACTCCACACCATCTCCAACGGTGGGCTGTGTCTAAGAGAACTTGCAGGCTGGAGGAACATACATACCCTCTGTGACTGGCCAGCTCAGGTGGTTGATGCTGTAACATGCTTCCCTTCCAAATACCACTGTCATAAACAGATGGTTAAGTGTTAATGTCTCTTTTACCTGTAAAGGGTTAAGAAGCTCAGTGAACTGGCTGACGCCTGACCAGAGGACCAATAGGGGGACAAGATACTTTCAAATCTTGGTGGAGGGAAGTCTTTTGTTTGTGCTCTTTGTGTTGTTGTTGTTTGCTCTTGGGACTAAGAGGGACCAGACGTACATCCAGGCTCTCCAAATCTTTCTGAATCAGTCTCTCATGTTTCAAACTTGTAAGTAATTAGCCAGGCAAGGCGTGTTAGTCTTAATTTTGTTTCCTCAACTTGTAAATGTTTCTTTTTGCTTGAAGGATTTTACCTCTGCTATAACTTTGAACCTAAGGCTAGTGGGGGGGGCCCTGTGGTCTATAGGAATCTGATTACCCTGTAAAGTATTTTCCATCCTGATTTTACAGAGATAATTTTTACCTTTTCTTTCTTTAATTAAAAGCTTTCTTTTTAAGAACCTGATTGATTTTTCCTTGTTTTAAGATCCAACGGGACTGGGTCTGGACTCACCAGGGATTGGTGGGGGGAAAGGCGGGGGGATGGTTAATTCCTCCTTGTTTTAAGATCCAAGGGGTTTGGATCTGTGTTCACCAGGGAAGTGGTGAAGCCTCTCAAGGCAACCCAGGGAGGGGAAAGTTTTTGGGGGACAGAAAGTGCCCCAGACACTGAAATTCTGGGTGGTGGCAGTGTTACCAGATCTAAGCTAGTAATTAAGCTTAGAAGAGTCCATGCAGGTCCCCCCACATCTGTACCCTAAAGTTCAGAGTGGAGAAAAAAACCTTGACAGCCACATTGATGTATACTCCATAAAGTCTTCCAGTAATAATAAAAATGCCCCAGATCCTCAGCTGGTATAAATTGGCCTAGTGCTATTGAAGTCAATGGCTCTGTGCTGACTGACACAAGTTTAGGACCTGGCCAAATAATAATGATTTAAAGGAAGTATATTCAGAATTTAGTTAAGGTTTAGATGCGTTTTCTATTTAAAGCTGGACAATTCCAAGTGCTCTAAAATCCACACAGTTACTCAGATTGTCATGAAACTTGGGGTGCATCATGGGATTATGGTCTAGGATTATTGGTCCAAATTTGAAGTCATTTGACTAAGGAGTTTCTGAGACACAGGTCCCTGAAATAACAGTTTTTCTAAAGGGTCACAGATTCTATCAATTTTTATTCCCCACAGATCTAGGAATCAAAACAAAGCTTTGGTCCTGGCACAAGGGTCTCTCTTGCTCGAGAGTTACCCCCAGTGAGTGCATGGCACCCACTACCCTTTGTGTGTGTGTGTGTGTGTGTGTGTGTGTGTGTGTGTGTGTGTGTGTGTGTGTGTGTGTGTGTGAATTAAAAAGAGTATTTGCTAAAGAGTTTAGCGCTCAACATTGGTCCATGCCTTTAGCTCATGTTCCAGAGTATGCAGCTTGAGTGGCCAAGAGGATTGCCAGTCAGCTGTGTATCATAGAAGCCGTATAGCTTCGGGGAAGATGTTCTTGCCATTGTACTTGAATTCTACTTTGACATTGTAAGTTGAAAACCGAACCCTAGGCAGAAACCCATGAATAAAAAAGGGGCCATGTTCCTGCAATTTGCCTCTATCAATGATTTTTTTGTACTTTGAGGATTTATTTTGAAAAATTCAGAAGGCACTCAATTAATTTTTGAAAAGAAAATGAATTACAAATGTGAATACTTGCAGAGAGGGGGTAGGGAATGAGGATGGGAGGAGCAGCAGGCAAAAGGGGAGGGATTTGGGGCTGCAGTGAAGGGAGAGGAATAAATGGGGAAGGCTAGAAGGTCAGGGAACAGGGGTTGGGTAACAGGTTAGGGTGATGGTTTGGGGAATAGAGGAAGTGTTTGGATACTAGGAGAGGGTGACATGGAAGTGGGTGGCAGGGCCAGTGGAAAGCATTGGGGCAGTGAGTGATTGTTAGCCCCACATTCTCCCCTCCTATGTGTGTACCAAGATGTGGGGAGGGGGGCCTGTGCCTCTAGTGATGGCAAAGTCCTACCTCTTGACTCGCCTATGGGACCAGGATGGAGCTTGCACTTCTGAGGGGTGAGGGGTGGTCTGAGCTACTTCTTCCCCCATCTGTGTGCCAGGATATGTGGGGGGGAAGGCTGCCCCTCTAAGGGGTGTCTCAGACCCTCTCCCTGCCTCTCATGTGAGTTGGGATCGGGGGAGGAGTACGGGGGGTGTGTGTGGTTTGTTCCACTAGTAACAAGGAGGGTCAGAAGAGCCTCAGGGGAATAGGGTGACCAGACAGCAAATGTGAAAAATCAGGACGCGGGGTGGGGGGTAATAGGAACCTATATAAGAAAAAGATGCAAAAAATTGGGACTGTCTATATAAAATTGGGACATCTGGTCACCCTACGGGGGAGAGTCTCACCACCTCCATTCTGGGTGTCTGCATTATAACAGAAGATAACCAGACAAGCAAATTACATTATCAGGAAGAATTTAGCAACTCTCCTTCCCTGGCCCTAGAGAGGAAATTTTATTCTTCACACAACTTATTTCTTTATATCAAACTCCTCCCCTTTTGCCTGAATTTCTTCTAGTAATAAACTTTAGTTTTGCTCCCTCTAGAGATGGTGTGTTTACTATTTGGTGAGCACTGTCCATTCATTTTACCTTACTCCAACCTCAGATACAGATGAAAAAACTCTTCCCCACCCTGTGCCTTGCCTGTGCATCTGTCCATTGACTTCTGTCCATCCTGCCACTCTTGATCTCCTCTGATCATTTCACTGGGATGAAAATTCAGTGCCTACATCTATGGTGAACAATTTTTCAAAGTATCACTTAAGTTTTAGAAACACAAAAAGAGCCAGGTAGCCCCTAGCACCTTCTGTTCCTCTCTCCCTGTGCAACCCAGATGGTTCCAGAACCTTTCCCAATTTGACATCACAGAAGAACTGTGGATTTATGAGGCAACCAAAACCGGCAAAGTGCCACCACTGGAAGCTGTGGGGGGCCGTGTCTGCGGACAGTTAACGTCAGCAAAATGTCTCGCGACCTGCAATCAGATTACACCGATGGGCTGCATGCAGCCCATGGGCCACAGATTGCCCACCACTGGACTACACTGTCACTGTGTCAGCCTAATTACATCAACCATGACTCTACACCGCTCAGGGAGGTAGTGTTACTAAATTGGTGTAGACAGGCACTTACATAGGCAGGAGCCAAATTTAAGTTAAGATACTTCCAGAGTTAGGTCAATGCAAGGTAGTGTAGGCCAGGCCTTAGTGTCAGTGGTTTTTGTTAGCATAACTTAGGCATTTAACCACACATCTCTGCCATACTTTGCATTCTACTGCAGCATTCATGATTCTTAATTGATATAGCAACACCTCTAATTGTAATGACAGAGCAGAATCCTGAGTGCCATTGTATAAGACAGACAGAGAATATTATTCATGAGCAATCCATAACCTTTAACCACTGTATTAACACCATTAATTGAAGCTGGCATAGTAGACTGGAAATCATCCCAACAATATGGGCTGAGCAATTATGATTATCCCTTTAAAGTGACAGAATGCTTTTCTGTCTTAATGGGAAAAACATCTCCCTATTCACATGCATTGCTTGTGTAAATAAATAATTAAAACTTAACTGATCTGTGCTATTATGATGAGATTATGTGACATTCCTTGCTACTATCTTGAGTTTCCGCAAGATCCCTTCAAAGTATACTCAATAGTCTCCCACAGGAAGTCCTCATTTGGATCCCTTAAATGTAGATTTTACAAAACACACGGGGAACAATTCCTTCCTTGGCAGGGAGAAGGATGAGATGATCTAATAAATCTTTTCCATTTCTATTTTTTATGGCTCTGCCATTCTCATCTTTGAAAATCCTCTTCTAAGTGATTAAATCATTAACAATCCTTAGATCACTCCTGATCATCACAGAGATCAGTCATGATTTAAATTTTTTCAAATCAGTCCATACAATGCTTACTGACTAGAATAGATCCTGAGAGGTGCCAAATGCTCCCACAAGTTTCACTAATGTTACTAGAGCTCCCTAGAAAAATCAGATGAAATTTTTTTTGTCTGAAAGTTTTGAAACAGGAGCAGATTTTCATTTTTCTAAGGGTGGCAATATGAATGATCTATTTTGACTTTTTTCAGCACATAGTGTTTATAAAAATATTAAAAGTCACAATTCTGGAGGTTTTACATTCACGATTTTACTTATTCAGATATGAACTGGTGACCAGAGAGAGGGACCTGTGAGTCAATACGCTTTCCTAATTCATGTGAACAAGTCTCTTCCAGAATTATACGATACTGCTCAAGATCATTGAACATCTTCTTTCCCCCTGGAGAGGTTTAACTATACTGGTCTGTCACATTAACACATAAGGTTTGAGGTGTTTTTATTGTCCAGTTATTTCATGCCAAAATGCATTCTCTTGAATACTCTCTATTTACATTTCTTATGTCCTCGCTGAACTCTTAACAACTTCTCGCTCACTGATTTCAGAATTACTATTTTTTTTCATTCTCCATTACCTTGCTTTCATCTTACACAGTTCATCTCAATAACTCCAATACTCTCTTAAAGTAGCTAGAATACCCTTTTTTTCCCCCTTGATAATCCAGTTGTTTTGTTAGGTCTTCATTTAATGCCGTTGTGTAAAATCTTTAGCTTCAACTGGTTTTAAATCACTGTAGCCCCATTGGCTTCAAGAGCTACACCAATTTACGGCAGCTGAGGATCTGCTCCAATGCCTGCTTCCTTCTTGATTTTAGCTGGCTCTCCTGTGTGGTGCTGATATATTGTTACATAATGTGCCTGTGTACATCAGTTTCTCCATTTATTTCTGGTGTCATTGGTGGGTACCATGATCTCTCATTGGTGGATACTGTTGATGTTAATTAGTGTTTTAATACTGACTTCAACAGGAGCAAGATTAGATCCTTAAAGCAGTAATGGACTTCCTCTTGCCCATTAGCTGGGTTGCAGATAACTGTGGTTTGTGAGAGAGGAGGGGGTAAAAGGAATTGAAGCTAACGCCAAGTGTGTATGCAGTTTTTGTACTGATACAACTAGGCTGGTTAGGAGAGTGATTTTTTACCAAAATAGTTATACTGGTTGAAGCCCTAGTGAGGATGCAGTCACACTAGTATAAAGGTGCCATATACCAATATAACTTACTTCCCTTCCTATACAGGAACAAGCTACATCACCATAAGCACTTGTATGGTAGTATAACAGCCTCCATATTATGGGGCATGTACCACTTTAACTAGACCGAGACAGTAACTATTGTGTGTAGAAAAGGCCAAAGAAGTGTTTTGCTGGATGAGTACCACCATTCACTAGCTTAGGAGAGAGGTGTGTGAGGGGTCTGCATTAAAGTTTCTTGGAGTTTTAGACAATGTAGCCTCATCTCATTTTTTTATACATCTGATATTACAATATTAACCCCCCCCCCCCACAGAATTAATGCTGTATAGAGCTCATAAGTAATAGTTTGGGGCTTGTAGCTGGGAAGTACTGAGCACTTCCATTGATTACGGTTATTTATGACACTTATAGGGGCTCAGTGGCTCTTGATACCTGGCTCCTTGGGCCTGACTGCTGTGCTGAAGTTAGTAGCTCAACTCCCATTGATGGGAGCAAGATCGGGTCCCTTTTTGCCTCTGCATAGTAACACAATTTCTACACATTGGCACATGGAAGTAGTGCCATTAGTGCCATGGAATCTACACACAATATTCTTCTGGGTTATTTTGAACAATTTTATATGTTTACATTTGCCTGTTCCTGTTTCTACTTTAAATTTAACTATAGTTTTTCAAGCATATAGATTCCCTTACTAAGAACGTAGTGAATTCTACTGGACCATAGCCCTAAGCATACCTTATTTTTATTGTTTCAGCCAGCATAGTTCTTTTATTCCTTTATACTATACTCTGATTTCTAATGAGACAGTTTTTACATCACACCATGGGCCTTACTTTGTCTTGAATTATGCTTGTCTTCACAGTTTACACATTTACATTTATTGTTTTGGAGGCTGCACAACTGTCTGTATGGGAAGGAAAAGTCTCCAAAAGGCAGGGATAAAAGCAGCTCATCATCTTAAAATGAAATGTTAAATTGTCAGATGTCATCTCTTGTGAAATTATGATTTTCCATATTTATATATAGTTCCTCAAATTATGAACATTGTGCTTCAGTAATGACTATCACCAGCTACTCCAATTAATCTATTTCATTGGTTTCCAGTCAGTTACACATCTTCAGGATCCTAGTGGAGTCTTTGAATAATGTGTGTCTGATATTAACAGTGTTTTAGGCATGTTAAAATCTATAAATCTCCATAAGTGATTTTCATATTCCAAAACTTTGTTCAATCTAATTATTTTCAATGTTTATAGTTATTAAAGAAAAATAAGCACAGCAAAGGGCTAAGAACTACGAACTACGAACTCTCATGTAGAGATATGTAACCTGGAACCCTTTGGTAGGATTCTGCTCTCAGATATGCCTATAACTCTGTTTAACTGAGAGCAGGATTTGATCCTTTACTCGTCCAAGAATTAACTCTTAATGTCTGAATTGTTTCTATTGGCTGACATCACTTTCCATTTTCTGCATCACTTTTATAGTGTATTCTAATCCAGCATTTCTCAAATGTGGCCATCATGGAGGCATGCGGCCACTGGTGGCTTTTCTTGTAGCCACGGCCTCCTGGGTGGTGACTGGGGAGAGGGGCAAAGCAGCGGCCCCTCCCCCATGGTCACTAGCAGGTGCTGGTCCATGCCTCTTTCTGGAGTCACAAACACTGTAAGAGCAGGCAACCACTGTGAATTCCCCACCTTCTCAGGGGTGCTGCTTGGGCTCAGGGCCAGCTTTACGCCAATTCCCCTGATTCCCTGGAAACAGGCCCTGCGCAAAAGAGGGTCCTGTGCCCATGCCTAAGGGAGCCCCACTCTGGGAGTATTCGGCGGTATTTCGGCGGCGGGGGGTCCTTTGGTGCCGTGGAAGACCTGGAGCATATCCCCTGCCACTGAAGTGTCCCTGAAGCCCCCAGACCACCGCTGAGTATTCCAGTCAGGCCCCATGGGTCATAAAGACAGCTCTGCTTGGTCTTCAGCCTGGGATGGTGGGTGGCATGCTCTGGCCCCAAGCTGCAGGGCTTCGGGCCCTGGCCTCGGGGATCCAATCCCAGGCTTACCCCCTGCATGTTACCCCTGGCCCCTGCTGCCTCCTCCAGTACTCAGCTGTTCAGCGGGGCACCAGGCTCCAATTCCGGGCTCACCTCCACTCTCCATCACCCGGACCCCCACTGCTGCCTCCAACCCCCTCATTGCCCCTGGTCCCCCCACCTACCCATCCAGGGCTTAATTGGTCGCTCAGCTTGCTTGGGCTGAGTAAGTATGCTGTGAAAACTGATATTAACATATATACACATATCACTTTTCAAAGTACCAGTCTTACTGGCTAGAAAGTCTAAAAAAAAAACATAAACAAAAAAAGCAAAATATACAAAGCATCTTATTTGTGTTTCTATTCTGTTCATGTCCAGTAAAGAATAGAGACAACTGTACGTTATTTTTATTATTAAGTCTGCAAAAAACCCTACATAAACAAATTACAATGATTTGGACACATATATGTGCATATTTATTTGGTTTTCCTAAAGTTAATTAAGTATTTTAGGAAAAATTGTCAGAGTGGCCACCAGCAAGAGGCCACCAAAAATTTTATTGCGAGTACCCTTGAATCATCTTAAACAAGGGTCCAGTGACATTCTGCAGCACTTATGTGCAAGGTCTAATGCCTTTGTACTTCAGTTTCCAGGGAGCCATAAATATTCCGGTTATTAGGTTCTGTGCATGGCAAATATGTATACAGGACAATCATAGAATAATAAATAATTAGTAGGGCTATTAAGTTTTCTTTAATAAGAATAAAAAAGACACTGATCTAAAATTTTCTGTTGTGAACAATAAAAGTCACAGAGTTTCTTATTAGAATACAGCTGGACTGAAATATAGAAGGCTGCCTTTATTATACAGAAGAAGCAGACTCTTTGCATTAAATGGTGTATGACCAAACAAGCTGCATTCATTTGACTTCCCAGACAGCTGGAGTTGAATTCAGAGGCAGCTAATTGCCTTTGGGACCCTTCTTTGGCATGTTGCCCATTGGTACTCTTCAGGGGTGGAGCAGCTTCACACAGAAAGCTTAAAAGCATCTGGACTGCTGTTGTGCAGAATGCTACTGCTGACAGATTTACCATCTGTCTTTGAGAAAGACAACAGTTTTGGGAGGCCAGATACTACCAATCTCCAGTATAAAGCCGTTGTCAGTCAAAACATCCTCATTAGAGCAGAGAATACAACTTGAATTATAGCTAACTATGTGAACTAAAAAAAGAAGTATCAAGACATTCTTTATTTTTATTTGTATACAGCTAGAAGAAAAATTGTGTAACATTAGGAAGCAGCAAATTGTAAACACGTTCGTATTATCCATCAGTGGGGCTTTCTTTGTGTGAACCAGTTTTACAGATGTGCCAGCATTAGCCTGTTACTTTCCTACTTACACTAGAAAGAGATGGAGTACTATAGTCTGTTTAATTCATAATGCATCAATCATTCTATATTAGAGGACTCAGCTCGACATTTCTGTAGAATATGTTTGACTTTCCAATGAAAGTGTTTTTGTTATTATGCTTGTGTAGCCTATGAAATGGTTTGTCTCTGATTTACAAAGGACTCAGTATATATATAGCTACAGAAATGGGGAAATGATTAATGTATTTAAGCACCTTCGCACTCCCAGAATGATGTACACCCAATGTATACCACAAACTCACACAATTATGACCCCCTCTTCCTAACCTACTGTAAGGTTACAGGGACAATTTCAAGTTAGGTTCAAAATTTACATGTGGTTTTTCCAAAAAAAATAAAGCTATATAGAAACATTTTCATGGTAGATAGATAGATAGATTTCAAAAAATCAGCAGCATTTGTTTAGTAGTCCCCTGTGCTACAGATGTGAATGGTAAACATTATGCCTCAGCAACAAGAGTCCTAGAGATAGTGAGGAGCGATATTATAGAATGTGTGATTACCATGACCCATTATAAACAAATAGGCAGATTTTTTAAAAATAGTGCTCTGTGCTTAAGCTTGCAGATGAATGCATAGATTTCCATATGTAGTCTAGATTAGGAATTTTCAGAGTGGCATTTGAGAAACGCTGGATTAGAATACACTATAAAAGTGATGCAGAAAATGGAAAGTGATGTCAGCCATTAGAACAGAGCTGCTGTTTCCTGACAATTTAATTACAGCATTATGTCCAAACATTGAGCACTTTACAGTCAGATGCTTGTGGGGGAACTATGTGTGTGCACATGTGTCTAATGGGGCTATTCAAAGGGGTTAAGGATTTACCTTGTGTCTCCTCTTTCTCAAAGTCATGTTTCAATCTCTCCTGAGGTGGACACCAAGAAAGTAACAATATTAGTAAATATACCTGTTTTGTCACAAATGAAGGCAGTTGAATATAGATAGCTATTCTTAATTCTGAACTGCAGTTATAAACCAATATTTAATTAGAAATTCTCCAGATATCTTACCCCAAATACTTTACTACAAAGCTTAGGGGAGAGCTGTAGAGAATATGCATTTTTTCCCTCCAGGATCACTTATGTCTGCATAATGATGAGAAACTAGTTGATTCCTCTATATATGTGCAGTGTGGAAAGAATTTATTGCCCCATGGGTGGAGAAATGTATAGTAAGATGCAGGTTAGTAGTTAGGTTTCACACTAACCCACTGTATGTCCCTCTCACTCTGCAGGATAATCAGTCAGTCAATCCCCTGACTATTGCTAGCGCTCCCCTAATACAAGAAATTTGCTCTTTACAGCTAGGATTTTCAAAGGGGAAGTCAACTCCACTTGCAATGGGATTTGTGCACCTAACTCCCTTAGGCTCTTTTTGTAAGTCCCAGTCTACAGTCAATGTTCACTTTAGAACTGCACAAAAGAGTGATGTCATGATGTTATCAGTAATGACAGAGGGAAAGTGTCATCTGAGAGATAAAGACAATGGAAGCCACTGACAGCGGCTGCAAGTACTTTTCAAGCAGCGGTGGGGGCGGGGGAATAAGGGGAATGGTTGGCTCAGGGAATGTTTGCCTCGACCACCACAAGTTTGGAGAAAGATCAAATCGAGGGACAGAGGCTATTTAAAATAAGGCGTTAACAAATCCATGGCCACTCCCGCAGTGAATGGAAGAGTTGTACCCTTTCTACTAGACACACAGTTGCCTTATGTGTGGCCCAGGCTCCTTTCTGAAAATCTCATGGATGCATATATAGGAAAGGAAGTCAAGTCAAGTAGTTAGAGTGCTAGCCTGAGGCCTGGTCTACACTACACGTTTAAACCGATTTTAGCAGCATTAAACCAATTTAACGCTGCACCCGTCCAGACAACGAGGCCCTTTATATCAATATAAAGGGCTCTTTAAACCGGTTTCTGTACTCCTCCCCGACGAGAGGAGTAGCGCTGAAATGGGTATTACCATATCGGATTAGGGTTAGTGTGGCCACAAATCGACGGTATTGGCCTCCGAGCGGTATCCCACAGTGCACCATTGTCACCACTCTGGAAAGCAATCTGAACTCAGATGCAGTGGTCAGGTAGACAGGAAAAGCCCCCGAACTTTTGAATTTCATTTCCTGTTTGTCCAGCGTGGAGCTCTGATAAGCACGGGTGGGGATGCAGTCCAAAATCCAAAAAGAGCTCCAGCATGGACCGTACGGGAGATACTGGATCTGATCGCTGTATGGGGAGACACATCTGTTCTATCACAGCTCCGTTACAGAAGATGAAATCCCAAAGCATTTGAAAAAATCTCCAGACAGAGGCCACAGCAGGGACTCAGCACAGTGCTGCGTGACAAGCATAACGGAAAGCCAAAGAATCAAATGGACGCTCATGGAGGGAGGGACGGGGTATTGAGGACTCCAGCTATCCCACAGTCCCTGCAGTCTCCAAAAAGCATTTGCATTCTTGGCTGAGCTCCCAATGCCTGTAGGGTCAAACACATTGTCCGGGGTGGTTCAGAGTATAGCTCGTCAATTTACCTCCCCCGCCCTTCCCATGAAAGAAAAGGGAAAAATATTGTTTCTTGACTTTTTTGAGTGTCACCCCATGTCTACTGAATGCTGCTGGTAGACGCGATGCTGGGGCACTGAACAGCAGCATCCTCTCGCCTCCGGCAGATGGTACAATATGACTACTATCTATTGTCATCATCAGCCCATGAGCGCTCCTGGCTGGCCTCAGCTGAGGTCAGCTGGGGGCGCCTGGGTAAAAATAGGAATGACTCCCGGTCATTCCCAGTAGATGGTACAGAATGGCTGGTAACTGTCTTCATCATAGCAACTGGGGGCTGAGCTCCATCAGCTCCCCCCCCATGTCTAAAGAAAAGATTCTGTACTGCCTGGACTATCATAGCAGCGGGATGCTGAGCTCCTTTCCCCCCCACCTTTTAACGTCCTGCCTGGACTATCATAGCAGCTGGAGGCTGCCTCGCCCTCATTTTATCTCACTAACAAGTCAGTGTTTCTTATTCCTGCATTCTTTATTACTTCATCACACAAATGGAGGGACACTGCAATGGTAGCCCAGGAGGCTTGGCGGAGGAGGGAAGCAACGGGTGGGGTTGTTGCAGGGGCACCCCCTAGAATGGCATGTAGCTCATCATTTCTGCCGGATCTGACATGGAGCAGCTGTGCTGTCTGGTACACTGGTTCTCTAGCACACTTGCCCCATATTCTAGGCAGTACTGACTCTATTTTTAGATACAACATAAAGGCGGAAATGACCCTGGCAGTCATTCCCATTTTTGTCTTTGCGCCCCCGGCTGACCTCAGCCAGGAGCACCCACGACAGCAGCAGACAGTACAGAATGACTGATAACCATCTTCTTATCTCCAATTTACAGTGGCATGGCAGACAGTACAGAATAATTGATAACAGTCTCTGCTATCTTGCAAAGTCAAATGAATACTGCTGTGTAGCGCTGCAGTACCGCCTCTGTCAGCGGCATCCAGTACACATACAGTGACAGTGACAAAAGGCAAAACAGGCTGCATGGTTGCCATGCTATGGCGTCTGCCTGGGCAATCCAGGGAAAAAGGGTGCAAAATGATTGTTTGCCGTTGCTTTCACAGAGGAAGGAATGAGTGACGACATTTACCCAGAATCACCCGTGACACTATTTTTGCGCCATCATGCATTGGGATCTCAACCCAGAATTCCAATGGGCAGGGGAGACGGCGGGAACAATGGGATAGCTGTGGGATAGCTAGCCACAGTGCAACGCTCCAGAAATCGACGCTAGCCTGGTACAGGGACGTACACTGTCGAATTAATGTGCTTAGTGTGGCCGCGTGCACTCGACTTTATACAATCTGTTTTACAAAACTGGTTTATGTAAAATCGGAATAATCCCACAGTGTAGACATACCCAGAGACTCAGAAACCTTGAGTTAAGCTTCCTGCTCCATCACAGAATTCCTGTGTGACCTTGGACAAACCACAGAGTCTCTCTTTGCCTTAGTTCCTCATCTGTAAAATAGTGAGACCAGTACTTCCCTACCTCACAAAGGGGTTGTGAAGATAAATATGTTATTGTGAGTCACTCAGATACTGTGGTGATGAGGGCCAGATAAGGAGAGGGATAGAATTGCCCTTGCATGCCAGATTGGGTGAATATCTTCTGGTTTTGGTGCCCATCCAGCTGTGAAAAATCTGGCCATAGTGTTTGAGTCATAGGTAAACTAAGCACAAAATTGCTCCAGTTTAACTAAGATATTTCAATCAATTTAGTTAAATCAGTGCACATCCCTGCAACTGGTTTATACTGGTGTAGCAACCAATTTAAATGTGTTCATGCAAAGGGTGCATAAATTTAACTGAGTTCAATGTAATAACTATTTTACTTAAACCTATGCAACTTTTGTGTGCAGGCAAGGCCATAGTCTATAGCTATGGATATGGGGCTCAATCTTGCACCCACTGAATTCGATGGGACTGCTGCTGTTTTCTTCAGTCTGACCCATAGTCACCTGCCAATGGATTTGCACAGGTGTAACTGAGGGCCTGGTTTGAAGAAAATGAGTATCAAACAAGTATAACTGATAGCATCATTTGGCCTGCAGATGGTAAGAAGGGAAACCAGCTTGATTTCCATAGCCCAGTTAGCAGGACTGGCAGGTAGGAAAATTGCTTTTTATTTGTAAACCAAGCACATTTAAGCCTGAATCAGTTAGCCACAATAAAAACTGTCATGTTTAGTCACTTTGCAGAGTAGAATCACATTTTGTTCTGGCTTGACAGAAGCTATTAAAACTTTCCTCAGGGAATCTGCTTCATATCTCAGATATGATTTAGCAGGAATGTCATGGGACTTGGCCACTTTTACCTGCAACAATAGTTTGCAGACTGTACACTTGCTATGCAAAATCCTGGCAAAAGGTCAACCGTGCACCAGTTTGAAAGAAGCAATTAATATATCAAGGGAAGAACTATAATGCAATTAACAGTTATTGGCTTGATAGGTGAACATAATGAATATAATATGGATACTTTCTTAAGTATTGTGGGTTTCTTTCACAAATAATAGTCCAGATCCTGAGCTGTGGAGTGGCAGGGAGATCGGTGCTTTACAACTCCTGATCCTTGGCTAACTCTGTCTGCCAATGATACCCAGCAGCTGGTCCAGCATTTGGACACCACCAGAGAATAGGGATATTCAGGCTATGGTCCCTGCTGTCCAACCACAGACCTGCACCAGGGTCCACCAGAAGATGGTGGTGTAGGAACAACTATAGCTGCTCTATTTCACCCAAGATGTCCTCAGACAGGCAGAATCATCAGGTAGTCCATTAAACAAGTTTTAGGTCAGCAGTATAATCCCATATATCCAACGCAAACTCTTGGTGTATCAACTTTTCACCATTATTAGTGGCTGCATTATCCCCTGCACAGGACAGTGGCAGGCATCTGAGAGCCAGTTACTTCTCCCTGATCCTGTTGACTGGTCTATACTGAACTTGACCTTAGTCTGAGTAACAGCAGATCTCATTCACCTCCTCCCTTCCTCACCCCACCCCTAAAAGAACTTCTTTCTCCTATGCTATGCCTCCAAGGGGGCAATGGTGCAGGAACCAGCTCCATTGACTTTGCACCTGTGGGAAGTTTTTTTTCCACCAGAAGAATTCCTTTCTGGCCAGCTATGAGCAGATACTGGCTGTCAGGGTTCCCCCCACACACTCTGAACTCTGGGGTACAGATGTGGGGTACCTGCATGAAAGACACCCTATGCTTATATTCTACCAGCTTAGGTTAAAAACTTCCCCAAGGCACAAATTCATTTCCTTGTCCTTGGACAGTACTTCTGCCACCACCAAGTGTTTTACACGAACATTCAGGGAAGGGTCACTTGGCGTCACTATCCCCCTAAAATATCCCCCCAAGTCCCTTCCCCCCCTTTCTTGGGGAGTCATGAGAATAATATACCAACTAATTGCCTTATCAATGTGAGTACAGACTAGACCCTTTATTTTTAGGACATTACAATCAATCAGGTTCTTAGAAGAAGAAATTTATTATAAAGAAAAAAGTAAAAGAATCACATCTGCAAAATCAGGATGGAAGGTAACTTTACAGGGTAATAAAAATATTCAAAACACAGAGGATTCCGCTCTGGACTCAGCTTCACAGTTACAAAAACAGGAATTAAACTACCTTTATAGCACAGGAAAATTCACAAGCTAAAAAAAAAGATAACCTAACACATTTCCTTGCCTTACTTACAATTTCTGTAATCATAGATGGATTATTCCAGGTATATTTTTAGGATATGTCCCTGCTTGGCTTCTCCCACCATCCAGAGAGGGAACAAACAAAGAGAGCCACGAACAAATTCTCCCCCACTCCCCCTGATTTAAAAGTATCTTCTTTCCTCACTGGTCCTTCTGGTCAGGCGCCAAGTAGGTGATTTGATCTATTTAACCCCTTACAGATAAAGTGATTCAGTAAAGCTGCCAAGGAGGGATTTTATGCTACCCTTTTCTTTATATTTATGACACTGGCCCTATATCTCCAAGATGTCTTGGACCTATATATCCATGGTGTCTGACCCCCTCTTTTGTAGGTCTGGAAACCTGAAAATATTTAACACATTTTACAGTTGGGGAAATGAGGAACAGAGAGACTAAAGGTGGCATTTAAAAAAAAAGAGACTAAGGATCTTAGGTCAGCTAAATTTTTGGGTGACTGACTTGAGAAACCTTAAAGGAGCCAGATTTTCACAAAGTGCTGAGATTCCACTCTTGGAGAATCAGCCCTCTTTTGGGTGTTTCAAGTTGGGCACCTGAAAAAGCGAGGCACCCCAAATCATATGTCACTTTTGAAAATCTTAGTGTAAGTGACTTGTCCAAGGTCAAACAGTCCTTGCTGGAGTCAGGAACTGAATGAAGGTCTTCTGAATCTCAGGCTAGCAGCTTAAGCACTGGATTGTCTTTCTTGTTCTTGTTGGTTTTGATTGGACACACGTCACAGAGTACAACACCTTTCCATTATAAGATGAGTGCAGCAGCTGGGAGTCATATTTCTGGTATTAAATTTTAAAATTCAGAATTGGCTTGCCATGAACACTCTCTGAGATGCTAATGATGTTAATTGTTTCCATCAATATGCCATCAGAAGGCATGTATGCAAAAGGACACCATTACAATTTGAAAGGATATTCCCAGAATATTTTGTTGACATTTGTCCATTTTACTCAGTCCTTATTATTCTGAACGGACATACCACTGATTTTAAAATTATTTTGTTGGTTTACCTCTGATTCTTTTGAAAGGTCATAAAAGGTCATAAATATTGCACTGGCAAAATCTGTATTTGCATTGAAAGGATGTGTTATTCAAAATGTAAGTGCTGATTTGCATGTACACATCAGATGTGCTTGTAAATTTTATTGGCGCAGTTAAGGAGGTCAGATTAAAATGTGGTCCCTCACCATCATTGTGTTGTTTTGGTGTCTAGCATTAAAACCTAAGGTCTTTTAAATCAAGAGTATGGTTAAATTAAACTATGCAACTCGGTCATGTAGAGATACTAGCTGATTATCAAAGTATTCCTGGCCAAGATTTTCAAAGAAGACTAATGATTTTGGGTGCCTCAGTTCTTGGTGACCAACATGAGACACCTTAAAAAGGTCTAATTTTCAGAAAGTGCCAATCCCCCATTCTCTGAAAATCATGTTCCTTTAACATCTCGGATTGAGCACCCAAAATCATTCATCACTTTTGAAAATGTTGGCCACTATTTTTAATATCAGTTACAATTATGAAAATAAATGGAAACAAAATATATTCACAATCTGTACTTTCATTCAGGGCTTGAATTGTGTGTGTATTGGGGTGGGTGTGGAAAGATGGCATATAAACAAATAAAAGTGATTGTGTGCATCCCTTCCTACATACCTTCCCCATTCTTTGCAATATTTTCCTTTTCCAGCTGACAACACTGATACAAAGGACATGTTCTATCCACTCACTTCCTCCCCTCATTCAGGCTCTGCTCTCAGGGGTATCGTATCCCTTTGATGTGCATTAGCTTCCATTAATACTAATGAGAATTCAGTGAACACATCAAGAAGGCAGTATATATCTTTCTCAGTAGATAATGTACTCTTGGATAGTTATTTAACCCAATATATATGTGAAAATAATGTGAGGGATGAACTTGAAAATTAAAGGGGAAGAACAGAGGTAAAGGGCAAATTTAACCATGGTGTTAAATCTGTTGAGGTTAGTAGAGTTAAATATAAAAGTATTAAATAGCAGTTACCATATCACATGATGTTAATATAATAAACCAGGCATTTCAAAATTCAGATGTATCTGTTTTATTTATATTTCCCCTGTAATCAATCCAAATTTACTATAAAGGCAAAAAGAGGGAAGTGGAGACAAAGAAAGAAAGAAAGAAAGAAAGAAAGAAAGAAAGAAAGAAAGAAAGAAAGAAAGAAAGAAAGAAGTCTACGATAATACTTAAGTCTATTAACAGTCAGAAGTCAATAGATCTGTTTCACTGGTCCTGAAAATTGTGATGACTGTGGATACAATAAGTGGAAGGAATGGGAGCCAGAAATTGAGTGAGATGATACTGTGCAGAAAACTAACTGTAATAAGCTGTTGTATGTTCCTTCTAATCTTTTTGTACTGTAACATCAATGTTCTGATTGCTGACTATTTGGGGTCATTTCTGTAAGAGCTTAGAGGGATTACCTCTGATCTTCTGTATAAATTTCATAACAGGTGTTACACGCTACCTATTTCTTATCCTTGCAGTTTGAATTGAATACAGTGTTCGTCATCTCTTCTTGTCCTAAACCTATGTGTAATGGTCCTGTACACTGTTAAACAATTGTTGTGTTCTGTCCCATGCAGTATTAGCTGCATTTCATTGCTCAGTGAAGTTATTGTTATTATATATACTCCTTAACTATTTAACAACAGTGTTTTAAGGATTAATTAAAGTATGAAAATATTCTTAGAGATACTTAGATGAAGGGGGGTATAGATGTATGTCCTTCACTCTCAGTGCATGTTTAAGACGGTACATGATATATGTTTTTTAGAGCATAGAAAGCGTAAGATGAATTGATGTATTTATTTTTAGCTAACTGATATTTTGCTAATTTCTTAGGACAACTACGGTGGCAATTTAATAATATGCAATATTCTTTTTCTTTGTGTGTGTGGGGGGGAGGTTGATTTGTTTTAATTGCCTGGTTAGTTGTTTTATTCTCTTTTTTTATTAAGCAGTTTAGACACATTTTTTAAAAATAAAAACAATTTTTTAAAAAAAGTTTAATTTTTCAGAAAATTAAACAGATAAATCAAATAAAATTAATAAATTCTAAAGAGTTTGGAAAACAAAATAAAAACATGAAAACAGAACAAAAGTTTTCAAATTTTGATTAAATATCGCCACTGTTTTCTGTTCTTATACTTATCTTTGTATAAGTATTCATTTATGGAAATTTTCATGGTATCTCAGCTGGTCAGAGCAGAGGATTTTGGTAATTTTCTAGTCTTGTCCCTCCTGAATCTCATTGCTTGATGGGAGTTTTTACATATGTCTTAAAATTCTTCTGTCAATTAAAGGCTGCTTTGGACATTACATGTATGTTCCAACAGTGAGACCTGTGGTGCCTTGTCAGCCACAATCATACATTCATGGAATGAATGCTTGAAATATGAACAGCAGAGAAGGATTGCTGCCAGTGGAAAAAAGATGATGAAATTCCTAAACAAAATGCAGAGATAAGGAAACATGAGCGCCCTCGATACTTTTGTCACCTGTTCTTGACCCTATCAGTCATACCTCCAACTTTTCCTCCTTTAAGGGCTTGTCAACTCACAGATGTTGCACCAGTTTAACTAAAGGTGTGATGTTGCATTGATTTAGTGAATTTTCTCCTTCTGTAAAACCTATAAACTATAATGTTTCCATAATAGTTGCAATAGCTCAGCTTTTCTCAGCAAGGAAGGTATTGATGCAATCTATTACCTGAACAACTAGTTGATTTCAACCAGCTTCCTTCAGGAGTCCACCAAAACACTGCCTAAACCCCATCTTGTGTTCAATCTCTTTTGATGAACCAGGACAAGAGTTCTCTGACCTCAGCCCAGAGGCTTGTGCACTCAGCATGGTCATAAACAGAAGGAGGGAAAAGTATTACCATATCTGGAAAGGATGAAATGCGTGAATGTGCAGATCCTGTCCTCTGCAACCTGCAAAGTGATGTTCAGCAGGAGCAGCTCATGCTGATTAGGGATCTTGCTGTGCTGCTATGCTCTGATTTTCTGCTCTCAGTTGCACTCTTGACCTTTCTTCCAACTGTCTGGAGAGCTATTGAATAAGAGCAAGAATTGCTGAATCTAACCTAATCTAACCTCATACAGGCAGCAATGCACTATGGGTGGCTGAAGCAGTGGCATTAGTGAACATTGGAAAGAGCTAAGTACAGAGGACTCTCTCTTATGGAGTCCCCTAAAACAGAAGACACTGGATGTTTGGAGGTTCAGATAGCTCAGTTATGATGACAGTTGCAAGTTCCAGCCTTTAATGTGAAGAAACCATATGTGAAAGAATTGGTGGTACAACAGTTGTGCTACCATACCTTAAATCCAGAGCAGAGTTAGAGCTGAGTTACAGATTATGGTTTGAAACTGTGTCACATGTGGAGATAATCATCGTAATCTCACATACTTACAGCTGAGAACAACAGTGGAGATGAGACCTTCATTTAAAAGTCCTTTTTCATAATGCAGCAGTTGTGTGTGTGTGATATATAAATATATATATGAAACCAGGCTTTCCTTTTCAGATCTGTGTGTCAAATACATCCTCATCTGAAGTTATGGTTTCAGTGAGTGTCGTAAAAACTGCTGGATATATCAATCACACCTCCTTCATGAAACCAGCCCGGATGCAAGCCAGCTCTTCTTAACTGAATCTTGCATGTTATATGCATGTTTCCTTAGCATCACTCTCTCTCTGTTTTTGCATTCCATTGCTGCATTGGCTTGGGGTTCCTGTTTTTTTTCTGTGCATTTTTCGTATATTTAAAAACTAACCATTTGAAGGAGTATTTCCATAACCATGGAGACACTGTAATATTATAAGTACAAAAGAAAACTTCCTAGACTGGTATTTTCTATGATAAATTGCTGGAAATTTAATATAATAAAATATTATTTTATGTTTTACAGGGGAGAGAGAGAGAATGGAATGTGCTGAGTATTTCCTGATCTGCTTATTCTGGAGTCACTGCTATAAAACCATACCACATTTTTGCAGCAAGAGTGCTACAGTGCTGCCAGTTATCCTGATTTTATCTTTTATCTTGCAATATTTGGTATTTTTCTTAGGGTCCCAGCTCCTGGAGTCATGTGAATATATGAGAAGTTCAGGTTTCATTTGAAAAAAAAAAGGGTAAATTTCTAGTCTACATAGTTCTATATATTTTAGGTTTGTATGTGGTCCCCAATACTGTGGTATCTGAGTGCATCACAATCTTTAATATAT
This sequence comes from Gopherus evgoodei, assembly GCF_007399415.2. Classification (NCBI taxonomy): domain Eukaryota; kingdom Metazoa; phylum Chordata; order Testudines; family Testudinidae; genus Gopherus; species Gopherus evgoodei. The sequence goes on along the minus strand of NC_044322.1, from coordinate 289,615,349 downwards.
TTATCCTCCCAACACCTCTTTGAGGTAGGGGGACTCTTTGAGGTAGGGGAAGTGCTATTAACCCCATCATAGAAATGGGGAACTGAGGTACAGAGAAGTTAAGGGACTTGTTCAGGGTCACACACAGGACTGGTGCTAGGGGTTTGAGCGCCCTAGGTGCACGGCCATTTCACCGCCCCGCGCGCTTGTCCCCCGGCTCCGCAGTCCTGCTGCAGCCGCGGCTCCGGTGGAGCTGCCGCAGTGGTGCCTGTGGGAGGTCCATCACAGCTGCGCGAGCAGCCGACCGTCCGCAGGCACCACTGCAGCAGCTCCACAGGAGCCGCGGACCAGCGGACCCTCTGCAGGCAGCACTGCGGCAGCTCCACCTGAGCCGCCTGCCGTCCCCTCTGGCAAAATGCCGCCCCCTAATAGTGCTGGCACCCTAGGCGATTGCCTAAGCTGCCTAAATGCAAGCGCTGGCCCTGGTCACACAGGAAGTCTGTGGTAGAGCAGTGAATTGAACCCTGTTGTCCAAAGTACTAGAAAAGCTTGAAAACTTAACCAGTAAAGGCTCAAAAAACAGAAGACTAAAAAGAACCCAAGATGTACTGAGTCTAAAAATCTTGTGATTTTTTTTAGACAATCTCATGATTTTTGAAGACTCTGAGTTGACAATACTGCTCTGCTTAAATTGGGTTGGAAGTTGCAAGAAGCAGATCCCAGAACGCTAACAACGCATCTGAAAACAGCTGGGAAAGAGTCTAAAATGGAGAGCATGTAAGGATCTGAAAGTTGGAGCAGAATTAATGTAAATTACCTGATAAAAACAGCCTGCATAGCACTTGCCCTGACTAGAATCTCAATTGTAAACAGCCTGAGCTTCTGTTTTTGTTTGGTTGCCTGGGTGTTTTCTACTGAGATACTGTGTACTCCACAGATATTTAAAAAACGGTGGTTTGCTCCACTCACTAGATTGAACAAATGGATATCTTTAATTGAATCCCTATAGTATGTGATTCCTATCTTACTCCCTTGGTTTTACCAAAGCTAAAGAAACTTTATTAACAGCCCAGTGACATCTGGCTCTTACAGTATATTAAATGTGTTATTTCTAATCAATAATGCTTTTGCTGATGAGATTCTGACTTTTTGTTTGTAAACAGAACTTTCCTGGACTCAGGGAATAACAGCAATGTACAACTTTGAAAGATGCCTGAAGGTTTTTAGTTATGTTATTATAATAGCAGGATTGTGATATAGTCAACTTGAACCACAGACTATTTCTGGCTGATTTACTGTTTTGGTAATAACAATGGGGCCAAAGCAAGTCAGGCAGCTTTTCTAAAGTATATGCTATAGCACTTGGTTCTAGCTAATTGTGAATGCTGCTCCTTTCAGAGTGAAACAATAGAACGGTCTGTATTTCAGAAAGAGAGTGATGATGATCATCAGACTTTTTTCTTCCACTTCCACCTCACAAAGGAGACTTAACAACAGAGCACCTTGGGGAAAAAGATTTATGAATCTGAACAATTTCCTAGCACTACACCCACTCTCCAATTGAAGAGAATGATAATAGTCTCAGGGAACAGTAACAATGAGGTGGAGGAATAGCTCAGTGGTTTGAGCATTGCTCTACTAAACCCAAGGTTGTGAGTTCAATCCTTGAGAGGCTACTTAGGGATCTGGGGCAAAAATTAGTTCTGCTAGTGAAAGTAGCAGAGTGGACTTAATGACCTTTCAAGGTCCCTTTCAGTTCTAGGACATTAGTACATCTCCTGTTTTTTATATATATAATTATTAATGAGTGCAGATGCAGCAAGAGTTGTGTCCCACTCAAATCAGTAAGGGCCACCACTGATGGAATATTTAACTCTCTACGTGCAGCAAATGAAATGATACTCTGAAGATGCAGTTACCCTGCTTCTCTGTGTGATTGAATGCTTTTCTAGTTATTAAATTATTGTGAAAATTAAAGGGGAAAGGAAGAAAAAGTATTATGATGACTGGCTTTATTAAAATGTCCTGTTCTATACTTGATTAGGTCTCTTATTTTGTATTTTGTGCTGCCAGCAACACTTCTTAAGAGGAGGACCTTACTGTAATTGATGCAGAAAATATCCAGGGACATCCTTATCTAAAAAGGAATCTTCAAGATGTCCTTCATTTAACATTCTCTCAAAACCTTCTCATTACTTTTGGAAAGATACATATAGTAATTGCAATGCGAACTGGTTCATTAAAGTAATCATCTCTTACAGTCAGTGGTGTACATTGCCAGTGGTTACGCTTATTACATCGATGTAACAATACACCATCTCCTGTATATAATTATTTTCCATGAGGTAGGATTTGAAGGCTAGAAGTTTCATCAGTTTCAGATCAATGAAACTCTTCAGACTTTTCTTTTTTGTTGTAGTGTCTGTTATCCACATGTCATATGACCTCATTATCTTGTGGCTGTTGAATAATACTGTATGCTGAATGAAATTTATAGAAACACAGATGGGGATTGGACTCTGCTAACAACTTCTGAATACTTTCAAACCTGAGAGAGTATTCCCCTGATTGATGGTTCATGGGGCTATTTGGCTAACCAATGCACCTGCTGCTCATTGAAAAGTCAACTCATTAATAGACATAAGTAGTACTTACATAGTGCTTGCCATCTTCACTGTCAAGGTTCCTTCCCCACTGTGAACTTTAGGGAACTGATGTGGGGGACCTGCATGAGAAGCTCTAAGCTCAATTACCAGCTTAGATCTGGTCTGGCTGCCACCACTCGCAAGCACTACTTCCCTTTCCTGGGTAGCCTTGAGAGACTTCACCAATTTCCTGGTGAACACAGATCCAAACCCCTTGGATCTTAAAACAAGGATAAATTAACCATCCCCCCTCCTTTCTCCCACCAATTCCTGGTGGATCCAGATCCAACTCCCTTGGATCTTAAAACAAGGAAAAATCAATCAGGTAGGAAAAAAAGCTTAAAGAAAAGAAAGGTAAAAGAAAAACCTCTGGGAGAGATTAGCATACCAGCTACTCTCACAGACAACAGATTCCAAACACAAAGGATGTTCCCCTGGGCAAAACCTTAGTTACACCAAAAAAAATACCCAAATACCCAATCTGATTCTTCCTCTAATTGCACAAGACAGGTTACAAAGAAATAAACATAAACCTATTTATTCCTTTCTAAAACTTACTACTCTGATAAGAGGCTGGTTCCTTGATCTTTTTTCCTCTGGCTGAAACTGAAACTGACACTGACTAAACAAAGGAAACTTCCCTCCTTCCTTTTGAAACATCTTGTTCTTCTGGCCAGGTGTCATCTAGGCTAGGTGAACTTCTTAACCCTTTACAGGTAAAAGAGGCGTTAACCCTTAACTATCTGTTTATGACATTCACAATTAAGTAACACCCACAACAGTCCTCTCAGCTATGTCAAGTTTACTATCCCTGTTTTATAGCTGGGGAAAAGGAGGTAAAGCAATTTAGAGCTAGATCAGTGGTTCTCAACTTATTTATCATTGTGGGCCGCATATGTGGGCCATAATGTGTTACCTGGGCTGGAGGGGCCGGGTGGCAGAGCAGCAGCAGCCCAGGCCCTGCCCCTGGACCCCAGATCTTGGCCAAGTGGGGTGGCTGGGTACCTGGCTGCCCTGGACCCTGAACCCTGCTGGACGGGGCTGGGCGGCCGCCATGGAGCTTGTGGGGCTGAGCGGCAGCCCCAGGCCCCAGAGCTTTGCGAGGTTGGGTGGCAGCCCTGGATCCCACATCCCCGACCCTGTAGGGCTAGCCAGAAGCCACGGATCCCACTGTGTGAGGCCAGGCAGTGCTCTGGAGCCTGGAGTTTGCGGGTCTGGGCAGGAGCTCTGGACTCCGAACCCACAGGGCCGGCTAGGAGTCCTGGACCTCCCCATCATGGGGCTGGCCAGCATCCCTGGACCCCAGGCCTCCAACCCCATGGGGCTGGCTGGCAGCCTTGACCCTGGACCCTCCACCGTATGGGCCGGGCTGGCTTGGCATGGACTGGCAGCCCAGACACCACCACACTGGTCAGTGGGGCATCCCAGATCCTACTGGGCCAGGCAGCCAGGAACCCTGACCCCGTCATGCAGGCTGGCCTTTATCACACAGCTGAGCTGGGCCCCAGGCGGGATTGAAAACCCCTGAGCTAGATTTTCCCTTGTTGGCACAGACCTGTGAGGACAGAGTGGAGCTGCATGGTATTCTGTATCAGAGAGGCAGAATGACTTCCAGAGCTCCCCATTGCATGGGCTGTAGCAGACGGTCCTCCTACATTGCCAGACAACCCCACTGGCCTGCACACAGGGAGAAGAGAACTATGATTCCACTTGTCCTTGTCCTCTCTGAGGTGCCATACTCAGGCACAGAGACTGCAGTTCTGCCCGGCCTAGGAAGGCCATGCATAGAAGAGAGGATATTTTTTCCACCCCTCTTCCTATCCTCAAAGATCCTGTGTAGGGAAGTGGCAAAATCTGGCTCATAGTGAACAAGTGGCAGCCTCAGTGCTTGTTATACTACTTTCAATCCCTTTATTAATTCATCTCCTTCATGGACTTAGAGGTATTAATACCACTAGCCCCGAAGCTTCTATTTCAAAATATACAGTGTGTAACAGATGTCCAAGAGAAGCTTGGAATGACTATATTATAGATACAGAAATGCTAACACGTACCTCGTAATCACATTGTCTCCTGCTCATGTGATGAACATATTGATGACTCAGAGTTTGGCACTAGCCTTGCCTTATTCTCTCATCATCATGATTACTATTTTATTTATTATTTGAATTACAGTAATGCCTAGGAGCCCTTATCCTGCATCTCATGGTACTAGATGCCATAGAAACACAGAACAAAATGATGGTCCCTGCCCCAAAGAGTTTCTTGGGAACAATTTCAGGGTTTTCTCCCAATCTTTACATGCCTTTAATAATACATACTGTATAAATCAGTAGCATCTCCAAAAACTTCCTTTTTATCAATCCCTTTTAAATGTGCTAAATAGAATGAAAAATATAAACATTAGAGGGGCACTGTCAACTTAACACTCACTCTGCTCTCTGGAAGTATTTTTACAAGTGGCACCTAAGATGATTATCAGTGAAAGAAATTAAGAAACATTTACCAGTTTAATTTATTTTTTGTTTTGTGCATTTGAGAATACTTTGTGTATAGTCAGTTAGCCTGATCCCACGCAGACTTAAGAAAATGCACAGAAGTCAATGGGACTCCTCATGCATATGAAATTACACGTTTAAGGGTTTTCAGGATTAGTTTTCCCATTTGTCTGGATCATTCACAAAAGAACAACTGAGAAAAATGGAAAATATGATTGCAAAACCACATTTTGGCTAGGGGACTTGAAAGCAGGTATGGGGTCTGAAATTATTGTGAGATCATTCTTTTAAACTATCTAGATTTCAAGTTGACAATGTTTGATTAAAAAAAGAGTTGTATTTAAGAATCAAGTATGCATAACAAAGAACAGGTTTGTAGACCTGAATAAAGAATACCACAAATTCAATGTTCTTTAAAAGTCTCTGGATCAAAACATCCATCCCTTTTTGTGACCTCAATATGCTCACTGTTCCCTCCCCACAGACCATGACAGTTACATTCAGCCAAATTGGATAAGCATATTAGCTGCATATTTTGATTACAATAAATCAGTAGTGAAATGGTTAATGAGGTTGGCATGTTTAATTAGGCTTCACATTTAACACTCTATAGGGATGAATGGGAGAATTTCACACTTTTCTCAGTGCTACTGTTCCAATGTGTTTGGCTATAGACTTAAAAAGACATAAGTGCTTCATTTTACATTGTCAAGGTTGTCACTGCATCCCAATGGAGGGAAACTTCATTTTTAAATCAGACAGCTTATATTCTGGAGCACTCTCCAGAAATTCACAGGAAGAAACTAATTCATTGGAATTAATGGATTTTTCACGCTCACAAACTTCTATTGTTCCTGCACATGGGTATTTTGATTCTGGCCCATGTCTAATTAACAGCTGTTGTGGATTTATTTCTCTCTCTTTTTTTCAGTTGGATGAATATGGTTTCTGATTTACTTTCCCCTTCCCTGTTGACAGTTATATACGACTTGGCAGACACCATAAGAATTTGGGCAGCAGATATCCATCTGATCCTTTTTTATTCCCTTTTGATATATCATTAACATATGTAAATATTCAGGAGAAGTAGACAGTTTTAATCATCCTATTAGTGCTCAAAGGAAAAATGCAATACAGAAAATAGCTTAGTACTACTTCATTTTGTGAGAAAGCTAATTAAGTATCTAATAATATAAACACAAATGGATTGCTTTAATAACTGATTAACAATGATTTCATGCAAAGGTGCCTGTCACAGGGTGCGCTGGCCCTTTAAGTGGAGGAAGTTCGGTTTAGTGCCACTTGTGCTTCGTTATCTCCTCACGGTGATGGATTTGGGAATGATGGTTGAGTCAGGCGACGAAGCATCAAGAAATGATAACACTTTTTCCAATGAGAGAGCATGCTCAGTAAGAAACAGAGGAGGAAAAAGACGTCCATGGGATCTAGTAGGGTACCAGGGTCAGGGGAAACTGCTGAAGGGGCTCTCCATACCAACCAGAGGAAAAGGCCTGGCTGAAGCTATCTTGTAAAGTAAAAAATAAAAAATAAAAAAAAATGTGTGTGTGTGGGGGGGGATTTAGAAGGCCCTGAAAAAGGGTATTTCTAGAAGGAAGTAACCTGGACAGGATAGTATGGTGGGTATTGAAGGGAGCTGATACTCTTATTTAGAGTCCAAGCTGGAAGTTTTAGAGGGTGAGAGGAGATCCCCTTCAACAGTCTTCTCTGAACCTGCCACATTCTCGGATGCAATTCAGAGCAGTGAGAGTTTTGTCACCACTTGTATTATAACCCTGAGTACCCCCAAATACCTCTGTTACTTGTGACTCCCTACCTTGGACATACATACAACCAGGAAGCACTCCATGTTCTGTATGCTATACTGCTTTGATCCAGCCACTTTGAATCCCACAGCCTGCCAGCTGTTATTATGGACACACTCTGATCTTAACATAGTTGGTTGATGTTAACAGGTGACCCCAACACATATCTAGTCACATACTTTCCCAAACCCGTGTGTTCTACAATGTTCATCCCTCCTCCTGCAACATTCAGAGGAATAATAAGATCTGTTTGCTCCTTTAAAGAGACAAACCCACCAGCTTGCTACTCGAACTGAAATGAACATTCATTTTAATTCAAACACAGCCCTAGTGGTTTAGCTTAATAGTAAAACAAGTTTATTAACAACAGAATATAGGATTTTAAGTGAATTCAAGTGTAAGAGATAAAATTAGAAATGACTACAAGCAAATAAAAGTAAAAACATGCATCTAAAATTGTAAAATGTAATCTAGCAAGGTGCAGGCTTTGTTCAAGATAGCTTTTCTCACCCACAATCTTCCTGCAAGATGGTGACTGAACCTCCTTGTCAGAATCTCCTCCAGCAGTCGAAAAGTGCTAGTTCCTTTGTCTTAGGTGAAAGAGAGAGTTTGGGATTTTCTGCCCCTTCCTTTTACAGTCCAGTGAACCTTTGCAATGAATTTTTCGGAAGGTTACTCCTTAAAGTATAGTTTAGGCAAGCTGTGAGGAAGGTGACATGGAGTCTGGGGGTGAAGGATGCAACATGCTGTTCCCCCACCCCCACTGGTGTTTGTTAAAATGCAAATTGCTCTGTTTCCTGCAATCTTCTCCCCCTGCTGTTTTTATCTAGGCAAGGCCATCCTGGTCTTGAGCATGTGTTAGTGACATTCTGCAGAGAGAATCAATAACTTTACATATAATGTTGCTCTATACATTTTACCATAATGTTAACCAGCAAGTAACTAATTTTCAAATGATGCCTCACAATCATATTTTGTACAAAGATTATTACAATAGTGTGTAATGTCTGAATACAGGGTCACAGGGACTGGAAGAAGAAAGATAGCCCAGTGTGGGTGAAAACACTGTGGGGGCCTGTGAGAATCCACCCACACCTGGCTGCAGTAAATGCTTTAAGGTCTAGCAATAACTCCTATCTAATACATCTCAAAGCAGACAGACACTTCTCCTGACAATTTTAAATGTGTAATCAAAAAAGGCTAAAACTTATCTTCCCTCCTAAATAACATTTGTTTCAAAGCATGAGTGGAAATGATGAGAAAATATTGGCTGCAATGTCACCAATACATTAATGTCACCCAGCTCTTTGTTTTTTTTGTTTTTTCTTTATCAGGAGCAGACAATGCCATCTGCCCAATTTTCCAAATCTCTGCAAAAACAAGCATTTTCAAAGCTCAGGATGATGAAGATGCTTTTATTTTTTCACTTTGAGCTGGATTATTTGGGCAGTACCTGATGATTAATTTTATGGCACATTTTCTCTTTGTGTCTCTTTTAAGCCTCAATCCTGCACAGAGATATTTATGTACCTGCTTAACTTTACACAGTGAATAGTTCTATTGACTTCACATTGTTTAGTAAGAAATTGTTTTATTTTTAATTATTTTATCTATGGAATTCCACTAATTTGTTCCTTTTTAGCTGTTCCATCCAGTTTTGTTTGTTCCTTAGCTTTCTTATATATATATATTATTGTCAGCTGTTTGCTCTTATTTTCAGTTGGATAACTAGACCATTTTCATAAACATGTTGTTGGTCAATTGAGACTTTGTGTACAGTTACTCAAAGTTACTTACAGAGCGAACAGCCATGATGTAACTTGATGTTCTGACTGGTAAAGACTCCAACTGTAGCCTATTGAGTTTATAAATAAGATGGATTCTGAGACCTGCCTGACTAGCTGATAACAGAGTTATTAACTCTGTTCAAATGCAATTATACATGAAGAGATTAAAACTCAGCAGCCAAACCATTAAAATAGCAATGGCCAAATTCTGCCTTTGGTTACATCTGTGCCACCCCATTAGAATCAATTTAAATGAAAAATAAATACTATATTTCCTCACTGAATGACTGTCCTCACCTAAAAATAATAATAAAAATCTTGAATGTGAAACTGAACAAAATACAATATAATTTTCCAATAGTAGCTTACTTAGCCCCAATTTAGTAAAGCTTACCCTGAGGTAAGTGCTAAGGATGCAAAATGTTAACCGGTTAACCAGTAATCATTAGTCTTAGTGGTTAACTCCCTCAACCAGTAGCCCCCGGGCTGCTGGTTGGATGGCCCCAGCAGCCCCATGCTGGCCCCAGTGGCCCTGTGCCAGCTGGCCAGCCCACCGACTCCAGCGGCTTCAGGCGGTTAGAGCAGTCCCAGCCATGCCGCCTGGCCAAAGCAGTGCCACCTGGCCAGAGCAGCTGGAGCCTGCCGCCCAGCTGGAGTCGTGCTGCCTGGCTGGAGTGGGCCAAGCCATGCCGTCTGGCCTCAGCGGGCCTGCTGGAGTTGCGTCGCCCAGCCAGAGCGGACAAAGCCACGCCACTCAAGCAGCCCCAGCTACACCATCCCCAGCCGCTTAATCGATTAACCGTTTAAACAAAATATTTTTAATTGTTTAAACAGTTAACTTTTAAAACAGTATTTACATCCTTAGTAAGTGCTTTCCTAAACTAAAGTCTTAGGCATGGTTTACACTTAAGTTAGGTCAACATAACCAGAGTGCTTAGGGGGTGTGAAAAATTTCACTGACTCTGAGTGCTTAGCTATGCTGACCTAATCCCAGTATAGATTCAGGTATGTTAACGGAAGAATGTTTCCCTTCACCTAGCTACCATTGCTTGAGGAGGTGGAGTTTCTACAGTGACAGAAAAACTCCTTTTAGTGTTGGTAGTGTCTACATTACAATGTTGCAGCACCTGTAGTGTAAAAATGGCCTTAGACTATGCCTTTTATCTAGAGAAATCTAATTGGAGGTTAAGCATTAATTTAACTGGTCCTCACAACTCTGGATAGGCAGAAAAGGTAGATTTTTAGGTTTGTTGGATTTGCAGAGCTCTTAGACCTCAATAAAGTACCTGCCCTCCTCCCCCCGCCCCCAATCTGCAGTGCCAGTAGGAGAAAGGGAACACTGAATGCTAAAAGAGCATGAATGTGGCTTTGTGTGATCATGGTCATTGCATGTGCAACATGCAACTCTACATTGGTTAGTCTGGTTGTAACTGAGGGCAAGATTTGTTCTTTCTGCATATTATTGGGGAATAAGGCAATTCCAGTGTTAGGAATCATTGGACAGATGATTGGCCAAATCCTTTGCCATATAGCATTCATTTCAGTGGACTTGGGCAGAACATTTGGCCCTAAATTAGTCATACATTTGATCAGATATAATGTATGACTCTAGCTAACAACATGTTGCATTTAAAAAAAAATATGGATCCATCACTCCTGAAACACATCCATTAACTCCAGTGGAACTTTACATGGAATAAGGCACCCTGACTCTCACTGAATAGTGAAGCAGGACATAAGGAGAATTTACTACACAGTGCATGTCTGAGAACTATATCATAATTTTATTTCTAATCCTGAATTTAGAAGTGTTCTATTTTAAACCAACTCCTGTCAAAATTTGCCATACATACATATATATGTGGCACATTCCTTTCTATAAAACCCTGGTTAGCATTATTGTGCAATATAATCAGATGAATTAATAGTTACCTGCATTTGAAAAAGAATAATCAATCATCATTTTTGGGGTGCAACCATCATGTATTGTCAGAAATCATATCCTCATCACAGTCAAACTACTACTAAGTTGGTGCACTGCTGGGACACAGCAGTCTTTGCAATGATTGTAGATAACAGAATACAGTGCAGAATAACTTATTTTTTCAAAAGAAATCTGTTTTAATTTTAATTTAATTCTAATTTTTAAAAAAATCTACAAAATAATTCTATTATTATTAGATTTTGTGTACTCATCTCCAGACCAATGAAAAATGAGGGGTGGTGTGTGTGTGTGGGGGGGGGGGGATAGGACAAGAATACCTCTAGATTTTAGACCTAATCTATTTGACTGTTTCTTTTAAAGCTTGGAAGGATTAAGTTGTGGCTTTGCCACAAACTCTGTGTATGGGTCACGTGGTTGTTGCACTGGCCCAGAAGCAAATTGTGATTCAGTTGCAACCTATCTCCCTGCCTGACCTATTTCAGGTGGGACATACCCTACAACAGCTTTATACCTAGTGCAGCTATGTGGCCAGATACACTAGTGCAGCTTTGCTTCCCAGAGTGATGGGGAGGATTAGAGTCAAGGCTCAACCCATGTCCTCCACACTTGCACAGAAGAGAGGAGTAATGGGCCTTTGGAGCTTGTTCACCCATCTCGGGCTGCTACCTGCCATGTACTTAGATTTATGTTACAGGTCAGAGGAGTGTAGAGTTAAATTATGTAGACCTTTTGAAAAGTGGAACTTTTGTCCAGTGGAAAATTCAGATCTTTCAACATTCATTTTTGTATCTAGTCAGGAGGAAAAATTGAAATATTGAAATTTCTCATGGAACAATACACTGCAAAATAATTTTAATTGGAAACATGAAACAAACATATAACCTCAAGTCAATTGAAAGTTAAAGTGTGTGTCTTTATTGTGGCACACTCTTTCATGGGAGCTGTAGTTCGTGTCTGATGCCCCCATCTTCCCCAGTGGGCCAGGTTCCTAGGCAGACTACATCTGATATATCTTTGGTCATGTGACTTTCATAATGCACCTTGTTGCTCAGTCTGGGGTGGGACTTCATTGCAGCATGGGCAATAAGCAATAAGCAACGTACTCTGGTCAGGGATTTTGGCCCTTAGGAGAGAATGGGATCATCATGCCCAGGGCCAGTTCTACCATTTTTTGCCGCCCCAGGCAAAAAAAACAAAAAAAACAAAAAAACGCCCCTTAACATGAGCTGCCCCAGGCACGTGCTTCCTCTACTGGTGCCTGGAGCCAGCCCTGATCAGGCCTCCAAACTGCAACTCCTGTAAGTCATAGCACCATAGTAGGGAACTACAGTTTAATGATGAACTGTCTCAAAAAAAATGCTTTGGGTTAGCTCAGCAAACCAAAATATTTTGATTCAGTTCAAGCGCAAACAGATATTTCAGTTCAGTTTTCCCAACAGAAATTTGGGGAAGGGAAGAAAAACTGAAAATTTTATGTAGAAAATTTTGATTTTTTTACATAAATAGCAATGTCCAAAAATCATTCAGATGGAAAATTCCTGACCAACTTTATTATAGTCACCCTTTTCTGCAGCTCAGCTTACTTCTCTGTTGAAACTCATACCAGACTTCTTTCTTCAGGACTCTTCAGAAAAAGAGTTAAATTGCAGAGTATGGTGTTAGTCAGCTAACCTCAGAGAGAGTACCATACAAGTTCTTCATGAACAAACATGTAATTTATCCATCAACATTTGAAAATGGTGTGTGGAATATTTTTAAATAATTTACTAAACAAAAAAATAAGTCAGTAAATCCCTTGGTGTTCCTCATACAGGCTTCCCTATTCTGTTGCTCTCACATATACTTCAGTGCAAGGTTTTAATAGACAGATATACTTTGGAACACACATATAATTTCTCAAGTCTCTATAGTGCGGCCTCAGAATGTTGTGTGTATCACCTGGATTCACCAGTACCTGAGGAGGAGGGCAGCCTCTCAGTTCATTTCCAAACACTTTAGAATCTCTTCAGCACAATAATAGTCCAAAGATCCTCACAAGCCAGGAGCAAATGCCAGATCCAAAGCTAACAATTGGCTGTCTGCTGTGTTTCTAGAAAGACAGGGAATCTGTAGTTTATGATACGGGTATTGGAAAGCAAACATGTTTTTTGACTTCAGGCCTGAGTCTACAGGGCTATGTCCAATATCCATATATATAACCCTGCCCCCAGCCATGATTGGCTCAGCTCTCAGATGGTGAATGTGTGGAACCTGCAAGCCATCTTGCCCTGAACAGAAACTTTCTGTACAGCTACTGAGCATGCCTGCTAGCTACTACACTCCTCACTCCCTCACCCTTAGATATCTCTGGGCCTTTCTAACTAAATTATCCTGTCCTGCTCCCTGCATGTGTGAAGAGTCACAGAGGATTCAATGAAAATCCATGTCTCCTTCCCACTGTTTTGCTCCCTTTCTCTGGAATTAATCCAATACTACAGTGTAAACATATGGATTACACTTGGATCCCCTTTCTTCTTTGCACGAGAGGATTAGACAGGCCACAATCTGGCCATAATGGAGAGAACAGATAAATACCATTAAAATTTTATCCCATATTTAGATTCATTATATTAGCACTATATAGAATTCTGAAAACCAAGGTGGCGATATCATGTTTTTTTTGGCATCTTGCAAATAGAGGATAGTCAGTCTAATCTTATAATTTGCTAAAAATATTCATAAAAAAACACACCACATATGGTGCAGCAAACCACAAGGGAAATTATACTTCTTTTCTGTAAAGCATTCCCAGTAGAAAAATGGTAAAGCCTTCTGTTTATCATTAAAGTTTATGAGGTAACTTCAATGATATCATGAAAGTATTATCATATGAACTGCAAAAGTCTTCATTTATTTTCTGCCAATACACTAACATTATTCTTTCAGGTATATTGTAGAGATGGAGTCAATTTTCTGTAATGAAATTTGGGTCAATAAGAATGGACTGGTTAGGTGACACAGGGCTCATATTCCTTTGACAAGAAAGACAGAGATGCATTAGGTTGCCAATGTTTTCATCAGAACTTTTATGTGGGAGAGGGTACATATTTGATGTGCTCAATTCAGCATCTACATTTCCCTTCATATATATTTTTATACGGAACTAGCATATGGCCAGAATTTAGGATCACTCTAATGTTCCAAGGTATATATAAAAACAGCGAGGTTTTGCTGGTGATGTCATTAATACAAATATCCCTAACCATTTTACTGCTTTCTTTTACCAACAAATGAACAAATAGAAATTAAAACAAAAACAAACAACCAAACAAAAATCCTCTTTCAGGGCATCTTTCTGAATTTATAATATGTAGGTATTTTTTTTGTTTTATAAAAAAAAAGTGAAGAGCAGGAAAAGGAGAAGTTATTCACCCTCCACTGTAATTGTAGATCTTCAAGATGCGTCCCCCCTCTGGGCGCTATACTTCCACTTCAGATGTGGCTGTTCCCCATGCACCTTTGATCAGAGATTTCAGCCCATGCACATGCCTTACACATCCTCAAGCCCCGCACTGAGGCTATATAGTCCTGCCCTGAGTTCTTTCTGTACCTCTAGCTCCCTAGTGGAAATATAGGAAAAGGAGGGCAGGTAGTAGAACATAGGTTGGATAATCTCTTGTTCTTCAAATAGTGTCCCTACGGGTGTTCCACTTTGGTGACTACTGAGCAGTGTCCTCTAGAGGAGTGGGGAGCTTCAGAATCAAGTACAAGACTGAAGATAGTATTGTAGAGAGAAACATAGCATCCAAAGCTGGTTAAAGGATCCATGCATAAATTTTTGAGAAAGCGTGTATGGCGGTCCAAGTTGAAACTCTACATATCTCATAAATGGGGCATTCTTAAGAAAGACCACTAAAGTAGAAAGGGGTCTTTTTGAATGGGCTAGTACTGTACCCTAGAAGGTGAATATCATTAGATTGATAAAAAGAGATGATGCATCCAGATATCTACATAGAGAGTCTTCGCTTGGAAATTGAGGATCCTTAGATCTGTCAGCAATGGACACAAACAGTGTGTAAAATTTCCTAAATTGTTTAGTACTGTCCAAGTAAAAGGTTAATGCTCTCTTGACATCAAGTGTATGCCATACTGCATCTTCCTTAATCAAGTGTGGTTTAGGGAAGAAAACTGGAAGATGAATGGTTTGTTTAGCATAGAGGTTGGATGACACCTTTGGTAAGAATTTGGGGTGCAGTCATAGCAAAATCTTTTCCTTGAAAAATACTATGAAAGGGATGTGTGCCATCAAAACCCTGTCTCTCCAACTCTTGAAGCATATTTAAAAGATACCAGGGAAGTTGTTTTCATTGATAAGTTTAGTAGAGAACAGGTTGCCAATTGATCAAAGGATGTCTCATAAGATATAAGTTAAGGTTCAAATCAAAGTATGATGTTTTACTTGAAGGAAGTGTTCTCCAAGCCCTTGAGAAATCTCACCATCATCAGGAATATGTAAACTGAAAAACCCTCCACCGGGGATTGAAAGATAATAATAGTTGCCAAATATACCCTACTAGAGTTCAAAGACAACCTTTTTTCTTCAATTCTAGGATGTAATCTAAAATATCTGACAGCTGGGAAGAAGCAGGTGAAAGGTGTTTCAGTACCAGTGATTGAATCTCATCCATTTTGTAGGTAAATATTATGGGTAGACTCCTTCCTACTGCATAACAATACCATTTTCACTTCCTTGGAACAGGTTGTTTCTAACCCTGTGCACTATCAATAAGCCATGCTTTCAGGTAAAGAACTCTGAGGATGGAGTGAAGGATTCAGCTGTCATCCTGACAGAGAAGATGAATGTGATTGGTCAACAAGCTGGCAACTGGGTATGATAAGTAAATCATGTTCATCTCTGGCCTTGGCTTTTCTTATATTGCCTTTGATATTAGAGGTTTTGATGGAAACACATATAACAGACCCACTGTCAAATGAAGGAGAAGGGCATCTCCCAGGGAGTGCAGACCCAGTCCCCCTCTCAAACAGAACTGGGAGCACTTGTTCTTGGGAGTGGTGAAGAGGTCTGATATGTGAGGTGGAGAATAAGGGGGTTTAACTCCCATTCATAATCCTTAGAGAAATATCTGCTGAGGGCATCTGCAGTGATGTTTTGAATACCCAGACGGTATACTGTTCAGACATGGATGTTGTTGAATATACACCAGTTCCATAGTCCCACTGCTTCAGCATAGAAGATAACTTCAATCCCCCTTGATGTTTGATATAAAACATGGATTGCATGGATGTCTTGTGGGATCCAGAAGAGCCCCATTAATCGGTAGCACAATTCAAGCAGATGATGCTGTGTGTAAAATGTCTAGCAGTTTACCTTGTGAGTGCTTAATCACTTCAAATGGTGCCTGCTATTCTTCTTGTGAGGTCCTGAAACTGCTTGAAATAATCTGCTAGTGATGGCAGAGAAGGCGTGACTGATTCATCTGGAGATAAAGATGAGATGTTATTTAGTGGGGTGATTTTGTTATCCTTTCTTACTTCCTGTGCCTTGAATGTATCTTCTCATGGTTCAGGCCTTTGGGAGTGTGTGTGTGTGTGTGTGTGTGTGTATGGGGGGAACTATCTACCTCTATCATAGCACAAGTGAGACTAGAGGTTCTAGAAAATTGTTGGTGATATGCCACCCAGGGATCCCAGCATGGCCATATGGGATAGGAGGAGGCATCCAAAGATGCTTATATTATCAGGATGGGGCTTGATTAGTTTAGTTCCACAGGAAGGAAGTTCTGGGATGTGTCCTTCAATCCAGGAGGCTAGAAAGATCTCTGTAGAGCCCTGAATGGGACTGGGAAAGGGAGCTAGAAGTAGGCTAAGGGAGGAAGTAGTACAGGAAAGCAACAAGAAGTTTTGGAATCAGATCTAATCTGCTTGCCACAGGACTGGAACCCAGAGTACAGAGAGAGGAATGGGAAATCTGGGCATCTACCCATGTTTATTTAAAACACAATTCAAAAAATAAACTTTGATTAGTGTATTAGGTGCTCTCCCACCATCAATCAGTACAAAAAGATTGTTGGGACTAGACTCCTGCGCCTGATTACAAGCCCAGAGGCATTGGTGGTGAAGGGCCACATTCCCCAATGCTGAGGGATGTATATGGTATCATCTCCATTTGAAGAGGGTACTTTCTTCCCTAACTGCCACTTGGCGATGGTCAAGTCTTTTGACTAGCTGGTCATCTGTCTTTTTTATAATTATATTATTTACCTTATGATAACATAAAACCAGTAGAAGATTAGTCACTGTGCTCCAAAGAGCTCCAAATTCAGGTTATGAGAGTAACTGGAACTGGCAAATGAGACAAACAAATGGAGGAGGAGGGCTTAGGAGATGAGATTGCTTTAACTGATCGATGCATCAACTAATGTCATTACCAAAAGCACAATTGCCATAGCAATTAAACTGAGTAGAGACTTTAACTTAATGCCTAGAGGGGAGCTGGCTTGGTGGCGCTATAAATCACAATCAGAATTAAATAGCTAGTTTTGAGGGGGAGGGGAATAGCACTCCACATAGGTCTGTGCAGCTGCACAGCCCAAGAAGCACATGATTCAGAAGCCATAGAAGTAGATTTGGGCTGGATAGAATCCTAAATAGGTAATGTGCAAGTGAAAGCTAACCTAGCTAGATCAACACAGTCAATGACATTTTTAAAATTGCCTATTAACCTCATATAAAAGGTTGTACATTGAGTGAATGGAACATGCTACTTTATTTCATTGCATTACACTTAAGCTCTTGAACCCGGAGGGGCAAAGTGATTAATGAGACATTAATACACAAAGTAGGAAGGATTTAAAGAATAAGGAAATTGTGGAACAGAATAATTTCTCTTGTATGCTTCACATTTCACAGTTTCCCCTGGGAACCTGTGCAGATTATGGAGAACATTAATTAGCAACCTTAAACTGCCTTCAAAATGTGGGTGGATAAAGCGTGCAGTCTGAGAGAAAAAAAATCAAACAAAATTTCCTACCTTCTCTACAAAACAACACTAAGGCTAAATTAACTACTCAGCAAGGCTAGGAACTACAGAGGTGGGTGAAAGACACAACAACAACAAATTCTCCACTTATGTAGCTCAAAATTAGATTTGACATCTCTTCAATTTGGATTGAGGTTTGAGCAAACCTAACTGACTCAGCATTCCTTATCTCTAATAGCAATTATTATTCACTGCTATAACCTTTTTGCAAATAAAAACTACATCAAATCACAACATACGGGGTTTCTCTTGTCAATTATTATTAAGCTCTCAATAGGAAAATAATAAAAAATGTCATTCCTGTGAAATGTGTTTAGAGAGAATCCACTATGAACAGAACTGATTAAGAATATACAATGATCATCTACTTAAGCATATGAATTTCTGAGATTCATTCTGTCTTTCATGAATCATAAAGGCATTGTTGTAAATCTTAACGATCTATGTTTAGTCAATATCAGTGAAAATCAGAAAGAAAGCAGTGATAGTAGCAGTGATCTTCCATAGTTTTCTCCTATTCAACGAGCTTACATTTTGAGAGGTCTTTCATATTCAACTTTATCAGGTTTTCTTAAACATCAGTAAGTAAAGTGGTTGACAAAATAAAACATTGACACCATCTGAAATTGCCTTAGAAAATGATTATCATGCTATGCCAAAATAATCTTCAATGCTACCTATATCCTAGCAACACTAAATACAAATCAAATTGCTATGTTTTCATAGTACTCAGAGGATTGTTATGCCTTTGTGAAAGAAAGGCTTAAAGATTAGGTGTTGACAGAATAGCACAAGAGGTAAATAGTAGGCAAGAAACCCACTCTGCACTATCTCTACAAATTTGTGCATAAGCATGAACATAATGCTCATTACTACTGGGTTCTGGACAACAGTCAAGAGCATGACAGTCATTTGGAAAAGGAGAGGGAAAAATAGTGGATCATTGTACATCTGGAAACTTTTCTATAAGATGACAAAGAATATCTCACCCCAGTCCACGTGATATAACATGACTGAGAACAGTATTGGTAATGTAAATTATGCTTCATTATAAGCAAAAGCTGAAATAAGTGTCTTAGTTTCAGATGATTCATATTAAAAGTATGTTCATCTTATGAATGCAAGTATGAAAATGGAGCTTGGTAAAGATGAAATATGAGGGTTAGACTGGTATTTTAGGTTGAGCCCTGAGCAAGGGTTGGAGCATAAACCAACTGTACTAATCCAGAAGTAGGGTTGGGAGGCATAAAGATTGAAATGCTCCTCTGAGTCACAGTTCATCCACCATCCTCACCCCATTTGCTCCAAGCAGACAACAATTCACTGCTTCCCTATACCAGTAGTGACTTATCATCCCCAATCATGGTTCAGCAAATGTGAGGTTGAGCGAAAACTCCTTCCCTCAGTCTATGCCCATCTGCTCTTAAGAGTAGCTATGTGAGTAGTCCTACTTACTCTCACAAACCTGGACCCAAAGTTTGGGCAATAAGTGTGCAAGGATAGTTCTTATACCTTGTATAGTTGTATAGTCTGTGACACATCACATGCCAGAAGGTTCCTTCAAGTCAATGATCTATAATGGAGATGCTGCACAGTCATTTCATATCAGGGGAAGTCAGGGTGGCACAGTCCATCCACAAGCAGCTTGGTTCACTAGGAACCTATCTAGGCTGCAGCCTACCCACAACCTGGTACACAGACTGCTTGACACTGTCCCCAATGGAGGCTATGCATAACCATACAATCTATCCCTAAGAAAACATTGTGTTTTAAACTTAACCATTGCTTTGAATATAATTTGTCTTTTTACTCTCCTTTGTTTTTTATATGCTTAAAATATTGTTTCATCCTGGTCATGTCCTATTTTGTCTTACTATCTTACCATGTTCTCCCAAGCCTCTTTACATATGGAGCATGAAAAACACATGGCTTTGTCTTATTTATTTTCTTCGTGTTACAGTTCAAGATCATGTCAATTATGGGAATAGGGTTTAAGGTATGCTGTTTTTACATGGTTGGCGGGTTTAATATTTTGAGAAACTTCCTATTGCATTACAATTTATAGATATTTATTTATCAAATCCTATTTTACAGACTATGCCAATTAAGTCTGATAGGCTGCCTAAAATAAATTTCAACTGAAAATGGTATAGGTTGATGACAGATCACAGGATAATAACTACTCAGCCAATGATATATGCAACTTAATTTTCTTCCTACAAACATTAAATAAAAAGTCTAATGCTTTCTATAATGATAAACTGTAGAGGCTAAGCATCATAAGATTCTGCCCCCATTGAGACACTGTTCTTGAGCAAAAAACTTTAAAGGGATGGACATGCATTAAAATTAATGTTAGGAGTTGCTTGTAGTGGAGAAAGCATTATAATTGGGTTATGATCTGTACATTATGATACTTAAATGAGTGGTAGAGCTAACCACTTTGAAATCAGAATTAATTCCTTGTATCCTATAATAACAAAGGATTAATTAAGATCTCATTGTTTGGTGATATGGACTCTGTTAAGTGACATGTGAGATCAGATTCTCTTCTTGGATACATCAGTGTTGTAACTCCATTGGGTTACTCCTCATTCACAATCATTTATGTAAAAAAAAGAATCAAACTCATAATTTTTTTAGCTATTTATAACTATAAATATAAGGACCATGTTCTCTGCTGTGCCCAAGGTGCAATAGAGTGAGAGGAACCAGTTCCCTGCCTTTCTGTCTCAGTACTAGTACTGGAATAAGCTTGAATGCCCTGGTGGCTGTGGTCCAAAGGGATCATATGCCTACTGAGGATACTTTCAGCCCAAGAACAGATTCCATCACCATAGAAGCAGATAGCTCATTCCAGATATGATTAACATTACTTACAAAGTAACTTGAGAACAGCTCATGCCAAGAAACACTTCGCTCTGTCATTGGATCACCAATCTCTCTGGAGAAATTCCATTGATCAGGGCTTCTGGTAGGGGTAAAGAAACTTTTCCTTGCCTCCTGTAAATCCAAGGCATAAGATCTCCAAAAGTCTCTGTACTATATTTCAGGTGTGCCCAATCTATGGCCTCTGGGCCATACACAGGCCACCAGAGCACATCATAAGACCTGCAGCCTGCTTCAACACAATATACTAACAGTTGATTCATTAGCGTTTTGTCATCATGTTTACATCATTTTCATTTACACAAGTGTTTAAATAGACAAAACTGTACCTAGAAACAAGCTATCTAAATATATATGAAACAAGCTGAACTTAAAATATAATCAGTACAGGTGACTTTAAATCTTATTAAATATGGAACATCTGTTTGACCCACAAAAGGTTGTGCTTAGGTTTATGTGGCCCTTCTGTGTAATAAGGTTGGACTCCTCTCCTCTATTCAGTCCATTTCAACCTGAGAGTTCTTGCCACTGGCACTCTATGTATCTTTTCACTACTTCATCTGCTTCAGAACATCTGAACGGCACAGTGACTGGTGAGGACAAAACAAAGAAAGATGACATCTAGGAGCCACCCATTATCATTTCAAGGGCATGCAGTTATTCTAAAGGTCCACCAAGCCACTGTTTTAGTTAATTCAATTATTGGGATTGAATCTGGAACATTCAGAGGAAAATCAGAACCTTTGGGTTTGTTACCATTAATCTGCATTACCTAACACAAACGACACACTGGAAGTCTGTAAGGAGGGTCTTCAGCTTGCTCACTCTTTTTGTCCCTGGTTCCCATTGATTAGATGTATATATAATGTTAACAACATGTCCGCAAAGCATCTCATTTTCTAGCATGGATAGCCATGCTAATACAGCACAGTGTGAAGAAGAAACAAGTGCACTGGAAACACAGAGAAATGTAGCTTCCAAGCAAGAGGATAGAAAAGAAAGAGATGATTTTAGCTGGGCCTCAAAACATGATTGCTTTGCTACCTGTGAAGTGGCATAACAAAAGAAAATGAAATGACTTTTCTGTAGAGAATACATATTTTCTAATACATTGAGATGGTACATACTGTCTCCAGGAGTATTTGTTTTTGAAGGAGTTGCTGTAGGCATTGCTGCATCTGATGTCCCTTGTGAGTTTCCTGTAGTAAACTGAAGTTTTATTTTCTTAAGAATCTGGTTTCAGTTTTATATATATATATATATACATATCCTCTTACTTACTCTTTTAAAAATAATATTTCTTCTTTATCCCCTTCTGCAGTCTGAGTGTATCCAGGTTCTTTTTTCTCCCTATTTCAAAACATTTTCTTCCCCACTCCATCATTCTTATTAGAGATTCACATATTTCTTCTGTCTTCTTTATGTGCAGAGTGATAATGTCATACATTGGACATTACTACACAAATTATCACTCCATCCGTCATATTCCCTGCCCAAAGATGGGTATAAATTCCATTTAAAACCCCAAACAGCTCTGTATGAATTCCCACTACCTTTAACATTACCTTACTGACTCATGTATACAGGGCACCGACTTGAAAGATCTCTTTTGTAAGCAAAGTCTCCCACCCCCAATAGTTATTGTGCAGCCTATGGGCAATACTTTGGACATTCATTAATACTAATTAGGTGGAAGTGTTTATTGAATTACATGCTATATTACATTCGGACTAAAACCAAATGAACTTGCCATGATTAATGTAATTACACCAAATGCCAAGGGAATTAATAATTAGTGTTCATTTGCTGTCTACTGGCAATATATTTTTTTCTTTTTATAAGTGTAAATCATTATTAATTCCTTTTATAGTCACTGGGTAAATATTCATCATGTTGAACTTATTTTTGGCATTGACATAGATGGCATAAATAACTCTAAGAGTCTTTCTTTGTAAAGTATCAGAGGGGTAGCCGTGTTAGTCTGGATCTGTAAAAGCAGCAAAGAATCCTGTGGCAACTTATAGACTAATAGACGTTTTGGAGCATGAGCTTTCGTGGGTGAATATCCACCTCGTCAGATGCATGTAGTGGAAATTTCCAGGGACAGGTATATATATGCAGGCAAGCTAGAGATAATGAGGTAGTTCAATCAGGGAGGATGAGGCCATGTTCTAGAAGCTGAGGTGTGAAAACCAAGGGAGGAGAAACTGGTTTTGTATTTGGCAAGCCATTCACAATCTTTGTTTAATCCTGAGCTGATGGTGTCAAATTTGCAGATGAACTGAAGCTCAGCAGTTTCTCTTTGAAGTCTGGTCCTGAAGTGTTTTTGCTGCAGGATGGCCACCTTAAGGTCTGCTATAGTGTGGCCAGGGAGGTTGAAGTGTTCTCCTACAGTTTTTTGTATATTGCCATTCCTAATATCTGATTTGTGTCCGCTTATCCTTTTCCGTAGCGACTGTCCAGTTTGGCCGATGTACATAGCAGAGGGGCATTGCTGGCATATGATGGCGTATATTACATTGGTGGACGTGCAGGTGAATGAACCGGTGATGGTGTGGCTGATCTGGTTAGGTCCTGTGATGGTGTTGCTAGTGTGGATATGTGGGCAGAGTTGGCATCGAGGTTTGTTGCATGGATTGATTCCTGAGCTAGAGTTACTATAGTGTGGTGTGCAGTTACTGGTGAGAATATGTTTCAGATTGGCAGGTTGCCTATGGGCGAGGACTGGCTTGCCACCCAAGGCCTGTGAAAGTGTGGGATCATTGTCCAGGATGGGTTGTAGATCCCTGATGATGAGTTGGAGAGGTTTTAGCTGAGGACTGTATGTGATGGCCAGTGGAGTCCTTTTGGCACCCGCATGGCCCCACAATATGCCAATATTTTTAAGGCTGACCTGGAACAACGCTTCCTCAGCTCTCGTCCACTCACGTCCCTTCTCTGCCTATGCTACATTGATGACATCTTCATCATCTGGACCCATGGGAAGGAGACTCTGGAAAAATTTCACCACGATTTCAACAGCTTCCACCCCACCATCAACCTCAGCCTGGACCAATCTACATGGGAGGTCCACTTCCTAGACACCACGGTGCAAATAAGTGATGGTCACATTACCACCACCCTATACCGAAAACCTACCGACCGCTACGCCTACCTTCATGCCTCAAGCTTCCATCCCGGGCACATCACACGATCCATTGTCTACAGCCAAGCACTGAGGTACATCTGCTCTAACCCCTCAGACAGAGACCAACACCTACAAAATCTCCACCAAGCATTCTCAAAACTACAATACCCGCACGAGGAAATAAGGAAACAGATCAACAGAGCCAGACATGTACCCAGAAGCCTCCTACTGCAAGACAAACCCAAGAAAGAAACCAACAGGATTCCACTGGCCATCACATACAGTCCCCAGCTAAAACCTCTCCAACGCATCATCAGGGATCTACAACCCATCCTGGACAATGATCCCACACTTTCACAGGCCTTGGGTGGCAGGCCAGTCCTCGCCCACAGGCAACCTGCCAACCTGAAACATATTCTCACCAGTAACTGCACACCACACCATAGTAACTCTAGCTCAGGAACCAATCCATGCAACAAACCTCAATGCCAACTCGGCCCACATATCTACACCAGCAACACCATCACAGGACCTAACCAGATCAGCCACACCATCACCGGTTCATTCACCTGCACGTCCACCAATGTAATATACGCCATCATATGCCAGCAATGCCCCTCTGCTATGTACATCGGCCAAACTGGACAGTCGCTACGGAAAAGGATAAGCGGACACAAATCACATATTAGGAATGGCAATATGCAAAAACCTGTAGGAAAACACTTCAGCCTCCCTGGCCACACTATAGCAGACCTTAAGGTGGCCATCCTGCAGCAAAAACACTTCAGGACCAGACTTCAAAGAGAAACTGCTGAGCTTCAGTTCATCTGCAAATTTGACACCATCAGCTCAGGATTAAACAAAGACTGTGAATGGCTTGCCAATTACAAAACCAGTTTCTCCTCCCTTGGTTTTCACACCTCAGCTTCTAGAACATGGCCTCATCCTCCCTGATTGAACTACCTCATT
Source organism: Gopherus evgoodei (assembly GCF_007399415.2). NCBI lineage: Eukaryota > Metazoa > Chordata > Testudines > Testudinidae > Gopherus > Gopherus evgoodei. The sequence goes on along the minus strand of NC_044322.1, from coordinate 289,590,648 downwards.
ATCTCTAGCTTGCCTGCATATATATACCTGCCCCTGGAAATTTCCACTGCATGCATCTGACGAGGTGGGTATTCACCCACGAAAGCTCATGCTCCAAAACGTCTGTTAGTCTATAAGGTGCCACAGGATTCTTTGCTGCTTTCTTTGTAAAGTGGCTGCACTTGCATTGTGGTTAAAGCCAAATTTATTTCCTCCTCTTTCAATTAGGAAAAAAATAAGCTGACTATGTTGCAGGTTGGTCTGGAGGAAGAGTGTATTTGTGTGGTGAGAATACAATGGAGAGGTGTGTATAAGAAATTGGGGACAGGGTATCGGATGAAGACTGAGAAGAATCCATTTGTTTCTACTTTGGTCATGCTGGTTTATGTCTATCATAAAACACTGCAGTACATTAATTCTTTGCATGAGTTTTCAATGCAGATGATGAGAAAGAGATTCTCACAACTGACCCATTGTTTCTGTGTGACAAATCTGAGGAACTGTCCCAGATTGAGGTGTCAATAGAAGATCTTTTGGAACAAACTAATAAATTATACAGTATTAAGTCACCAGGACTAGATGGTATTCACCCAAGAGTGCTGAAGGAACTCCAATATGAAATGATAGAGCAACTAACTGTGATATGTAATCTATTGTATAAATCATCTGATGTACCAGATGAATGGAGGGTAGCTAATATAATGCTGATATTTATAAAAGGCTCCAGAGGCAAACCTGGCAATTACACACTAATTAAGCCTAACTGAAGTGACAGGCATATTGGTTGGAAACTATGGTAAAGAACACAATTGTCAGACACATAGGTGAACACAATATGATGGGGAAGAAACAACACAACTTTTGTAAATGGATATTGTGCTTCACCAATCTATTAGAATTCTTTGAGGGTGTTCCAGTTGATATAGCGTGCTTGGACTTTCCGAAAGTCTTTGACAGCATCCCTCACAAAAGGCTCCTAAGTAATAAGGGAATCATGGGATAAAGAGAATGTCCTCCCATGAATGAGTAACTGGTCAAAAGATAGGAAACAAAGGGTAGAAATAAATGGTCAGTTTTCACAAATGAGAGGGGTAAATAGTGAGGTCCTCCAAGGATCTCTACTAGGACCAGTGCTATTCAACATATTCCCAAATTATCTTGAAAAAAGGGGTAACAGTGAGGTGGCAAAGTTTACAGTAATACAAAATTACTCAAGATAGTTAAGGCCAAAGTTGATTTCAAAGAGTTAAAAAGGGATCTCACAAAACTGGGTGATTGTACAACTAAATGACAGATGAAATTCAATACTGATAAATGCAAAGTAATGCACATTCTGAAACATAATCCCAACTACATTACAATAATGAGATCTAAATTACCTGTTACCACTCAAGAAAGAGATCTTGGAATCATCATGGATAGTTTTCTGAAAACATCTACTCAATGTGCAGGGGCAGTCAAAAAAGCAAACAAAATGTTCGGAACCATTGAGAAAAGGATACATAATAAAACAGAAAACATAATAATGCTACTGTGTAAATCCATGGTATGCCCCCACTTTGAATACTGCAGGCAGTTCTGGTTGCCTCATCTCAAAAAAGATAGATTAGAATTCAGAAAAGTACAGAGAAGGGCAACAAAACTGATTAAAAACTTCTATATGAGGAGATATTAAAAAGACTGGGCCTGTACAGCTTAGAAAAGAGACAACTAAGGGGAGATATGACAGAGATCTATCAAATCATAAATGGTGTGGAGAAAGTGAAAAAGCGTGGTTTACCTCTTCATATAACACAGGAGCCTTTTAAATTAATAGGCAGCAGGTTAAAAACAAACAAAAAGAAGGATTTCACACAATGTATAATCAACCCGTGGAACTTTTTGTCAGGAGAGGTTGTCAAGGCCAAAAGTATAACTGGGTTCAAAAAAGAGTTAGTCATGTTCATGGAGGATAGGTCCATCGAGCTATTAGCCAAGGTAATCAGAGAAACAACTGATGGAAATGATGTGACGATAGACTGGTAGAGCAATCCTCAGTGTTTTTCCTTCTGAAAATGGGAAACAGCTTGCTGAATGTTTCAAGGGAAAGGAGATTCTGATACGAGGAATCCTGACTGAAATACTTTGATAGGACATTACAAGCATTCTTGCACTGTTACTGTTTGCCTAGTTTATAGCTATATTTACTTAAAATGATCTTTATATAAAAAACCAAAAAGACAGAACAGGCATACAGAGTTGTTACTTTACATTTCAGTCATTGCCTTCTTGCAAATCTCTCTTTTTCCCCTTTACTCCATCATTAATAACAAGCCTTGATTCACCAGTATGTTGCCCATTTCTTAGATATGCTGACAGCCGGTCCATTGGCCAGAATACAGAAAAGCATTTCCAGTACCTATCTGACATTTTTATTGATGTATTTGGTATTCCAGTGACATCCATCATTATCCTTCAACAAGTATGTCTTAGCAACAGGTTTATATGGGATTCAGTAAAAGACAAACATCATGGTAAAGGTCATTGTTTTGAAACCCACTTCACCTTTAGAAACTGTTGAACATGAAATGACTCTTGTTCGAGAGCAAAAATGTGCTAACCCTTAGGCTCCGAGGTTTCCCTGTAATTTAATTGAAAGAGACGCATTACACAACTCATTTAATCTATGCAACATCAGTATTGTACTGCCAAAAATGTGCATTTATGGGCTCCAGTTCAGTAATAAAGGTAGATATGAGGAGAAAGTAGGAAAAAAGAGCAGAGAATGGCCTCCATTAACAAGAGTAGTTAACATGTCTCTAATTTTAAGCAAACAAGTATTCCCTTTGAAATCAAAGGGACCCAAAGAGGAAGGTAACTTGCAGAAACAATAATATTTTGCAGTTCTGTAGTACATGACAGCCAGAGATCTCAAAACACTTTCCAAATATTCAATAACACTAGTCTACAATTTTTGAGAAGTCATCTGCTTCAGAGATAAAATGTGCTATTTATTATGTATTTTGATGTGCTGAATTCAAATGTGACAATTAAAACAACTGATTGGCTACTGTTTCTAAGATATTTAAGTTTTTACATTTGATGTCTATGTATATTGTGTAGATAGTAGAGTTTTAATCATAAATTGTAAACCTAGGTCTTTTCATGTGTTTATGGTTGCTTTACATGATAATATTTCACCTGTCCTGTTTATGTAACACTTTAAAAATCAGCAAAAGGGTCATATAAATAAAATTTATTATGAAACAAAAGGCAAAAAGCTATTATGTACATAGTTTAGTCCTATTCAGTGTCTACTTGGCACTTCTTGGCTTGTCTCTTGTATTCATTAAATGGAGCATCTCTGTCACTGTCCAGCAATAGTCTGCAAGCCTTGATAGGCTCCATTTGCCCTGATAGCCTGCCAGCAGATTCCACTGCTGTAGTCTGGAGCCCAACAGCTCTGCCTTCCTCTTGGTTAGTTCCAAATCCCTGACAAGGTCATTCAGTTCACCTTGTGTTAGGAGGTGTGGTTCAGACGAGGAGGATGGGAGAAAATGTGGGTCCTGTGACATTGATGGTTCAGGACCAGAAGTTTCATCCTCTTCCTCTTCCTCGTCTGACTCAAGTGAGAAGGATTCTGGTGCATCAGGAACCGGCAGTCCTTCTCCGTGGGGTACTGGGCGTATAGCTGATGGACTGTTTGGATAATGCACAGTCCACTTTTTCCTCTTTGACACACCTTTCCCAACTGGAGGCACCATGCAGAAGTAACAATTGCTGGTATGATCTGTTGTCTCTCTCCAAATCATTGGCACTGCAAAAGGCAGAGATTTCCTTTTCCTGTTCAACCATTGGCCAAGATTTGTTGCACAAGTGTTGCAGCATATGTGTGGGGCCCACCTCTTGTCCTGATCTCCAAGTTTGCAGCCAAAACAAAGGTGATAGGCTTTCTTAACGATGTGGTTATATTGCACTTTTGTGATGCAAAAGTCACTTCACCACAAACATAGCTGAAGTTATCTGCACTCTTCACACAAGTATGAGGCATCTCTGCTCACTTTGGCTAAACAGAAATGTGTCCCTTTGCAAAATCAAACACTGACAAAGAAGAGAGCACAACACTATATGATTTCTAGAGCTTATATAGGGCAATTTGTTTAGCAGAGTGATGTAAGCTTCTTTATGATTGCATAATCCATGACTTCTAGGAATAATAGGATGCAATTCATATCATGTATGATGCAATACCAGCTTCAGATTGCATCATTCATTGTTTTGCCTCAAAAGCAAGTACTGTCCAAACCCAGTCATAGATTTATTCCGAGATCCAGTCAAAGATGTATTTTAGTCATTTCTGGTTTAAATTGAGATCCCTTCCCTTTATAACTCACTTACCCTCCGCTATTCCCAAGTCAAGGGTCATATATACTGACCCAATAGCATATCTTGAAAACTAGAGCCAATCAACAATTTTAAGCATCATTTTTGTTCTCAGTGACCCAGAATTAGTAAAGTTGGACTACATTTATTTCAGAAGCATTTTGGCTGTAGAGCAGTGTAATCCTCTCATTTCACCAATGAGTTAGATAAGTATTATTGAATTTTCCTTATTTCACAGATGGGGAAAAGCCTGATCCAAAGCCCTCAGAAGTCAATGGAGAAAGTACCATTGATTTTGATGGGTTTTGGATTAGGCCTTCATAAGCAGGGAAGCCCCCAGAATTTTTTCACATGGCATGCACAATGCATGGCACCTCCAGAGATTCTGGACCAGAGTTTCTTCTCTAACAAAATGGAGAAGAAATTCTGTGTTAGAACCCCTGGAGACACTGTGCATTGTGTGTGCTGTATGAAAAATTCCTGGATGTTTACCTGCCTATGAGCAAGACAGCAAAATAGAGCCAGCCACCAAGAACCATCACTGGGTCTAAGACAAAACCCCCTTGAAATTGCCTCCATCTGGGGCTCCCAGCTGGCTCCTCTGTCTGGGCATTCACTGCAGCTCCCCTTCCTTGTATCAGGTCTTGAGGCTATTGCTGACCCAATCCTGAGGGTAGAACATTGTACATGGGCTGTTGGAAGTGGGGTGAGGCCTGGCAGGCCCCCAGGGGGGATCCCTGGTGCAGAAGCCAGTCCCTGGGCAATGGCGAGGAGAACAATGCTGGGTGTCCCACTGTCCACTCAGTCTTTGTACTGCAGCACCTCCATCATGGCGGGGGATGAAGGGGTGAAGCCAAGCTTGAGTGAACAGCACTGAGGTCCCCTTGCACCAGGTTGCAACACCACTCACTCAATTTTTGACCTGCTTCCTCCTCCTCATGACAGAGGGCCAAGGGCCATACCTGAGTGCCCAGTGGGGCAGCCAGCACTGATCCTCTTTGCTGCTGCTGTGGGGCCAGCTCTGCTCTTGTTAATAGTACGTACCATGCATAACTTTCAAATGGTGCTGGTGCCACAGATCATAGGCAATGGCTTCTGTTATCCAGTTCCTCCCCTTGCGGGGCTGTGTAGCTGCTGTATCAGTGTATACTGCCTGGCAGGAGTAATGGCTGAATTAGCCAAAATTCCTCCTGGTAATTCTGACTGAAGTGAGGCCCCATCCTTTCTTTTCCAGAATGCCTTACCATTTGTTGAACTGAATGAGATCGCTCACCTGTGGTTATTTTGTTGTTTGATGATTGCATGTGTGTTTTTGGGGTATTGAGCAATGAGACACTACTAAGAAATACAAAAGGCTTATTTTCACATGGATTTTATTTTTATTTTGGTAGAAGAAAAATGTCATTTCCTACAATAAATATTCAATAACTGCTAAAATTGTGTGAGACTTGGTACTTGCTGAATAGTCACCTTTAAAACTGCAGCTAAGAATACAGGAAGGGTGCATTATTTATCCTGGACAGGTGGCTAGTAATAATTCAATCTTCATAAGTCAGTCTGTTGTGCTGACCTTCCAGGTGTTTATAATTTTCTGGTAACCAGCCTACAACAACGTTGTTAAGGCGAATACTCTAGAAAATGACTTGGCACTCATATTAGCAGACAGTTTTATCACCTATTGGTTCATGGGAATAACAGTCCATGTATGTATTTCTGTTTGCAGGATCAGTGAGTAGCTGAAAATAAAGTAAAGACAAAGATAGGCTGTAAGTGGTGCAAAGTGGACTGACAGCTCTGGCTAATCCCCTTCTGAAGGGAACTCTCTTCTAGCTGGTAGAAGTGTCTCTCTCTTTCCCATGCCAGCTGCCCTTCCAATCCTCAGCATAAGAGGAAGGAGAGGGCTTGTCTTGGGCGTTCCAGGGAGTAGAAGGGAAGGAGGTGTGGCACAACAAAGCTCTGCTATGCCTGAACCTCCACTGGTACAAGTTTCGGCTGTTGCTGAGCAGCCCTGAGTGAGTTGTCTCCCTGCAGCCCCCTTGGAGTGAAAAATTTTACCCAACAAGAGAAGGTGAATATTGGGGTGTGAGAAGAAGATGAAAACAAAACAAACAAATAAAAAACAACCACCAGGCAGTGACAGGAGCAGTGCTTCCTTCGGGAGAGTTTGAGTTTAATTTGTCTTTCAATTCTTTTATTTTAAATATCTAATTAATATATTTTAAATTAGCGAGGTGATTGCAATATCAATCCTAGTCCCCGCCATATCAGTTGACATACTCAGGCCAAATGTAAGATGACAAGCTAGTTTTGTGGGTTCCAGCCTGCAAAAGCTTATATCCAAATAAATTTGCTAGTGTCTATGGTTATAAGCATTGTGAGATATGTGATGGAGAAATTGCTGAGAATGCTATTAGAATGCAGGATGTGCATAAGTATTAGAGACAAATAGAAATGAATTCTAAAAAGATTATGTGCTCAGAAATATTATTATTCATTATTTAAAAGCTCTAGAAGTAAATGGTCAGCATAGGAAGCTTTGAAATAGCTGGGTCTTAGCTACTGAACTCTGAGGCATGATAGAGAGCAAATAACACTAAAAGGCCAGGTTCTGGTACCTTTATGCTTACTGAGTAGTAAACCACCAGTCATCTCATTGATTTCAATGGTACTATTCATGGCAGTACATATGGAATGGTCTCCAGTCACTCTGTGGTGGAATTTCCTCTGTGTGGGAAAAATGGTTTGTTTTGTTTTTTTCTTTTCACCCCAAGAAGATGTTAATGCTGACAGGAGCAATATGAACTTCTGATCTGCCCTGGCCTTTCTCTGTGGAAGACAGCGAGAGTCCAAGAATAGTAGGGGCATCCAGGGGAACATGCTGTCATAGGAGAGAGTCAGTCCACAGACACATATGGAGGGTCCAGGATTTGTGTGATTTTGCTGACCTGGCTCCTGTTAGATTTTTCTTATTTCACTATCTTTCAGTAATGATGTGGCATCTGATGTGTATTTTCAGATAAGGTCATCCTTAGTTGGATGCTGTCTGCTATAAATCAAAAACAGAGAGGCTTAGGGAGGAGTGTTCTGAACCTAAGTGTTCTGTAACCCCCTGTGAGGGTTTGCAGGCCTTTTTTTCATAATCTGAGAACCTGAAAGCTTCTCCCCAAGGACCCCAGTCTCTTTCCAGACACTATTTCTACTGAGAATATGATATTTGGCCCTAACTGCAGTATGATTAAAGCACACAACCTTTTGGATACTTATCTGAGTCTTTGCTCTGAGTCTGCAGAATTGGAATGGAAAGCTCACAAAATAAGACTCTCATGAGATTTCCAGTATTTCTTGCTTCTGACTGAGGTACAAATACTTCCAACTCTGACAAAGCAATACACTAAAGCAGCAGTTCTCACATGGGAGGTCGAGATCTTAAAGCAGGTCACCATGGCTGGCTTAGACTTGCTGGGGCCCAGGCCAGAGCCGAAGCCCAAGCTCCACCGCCTGGGGCCAAAGCTTGAGCCCCACTGCTCGGGACCAAAGCCAAAGCTTGAGCCCCACCACCTGGGGCCGAAGTTGAAGCCTGTTACAGGCCCCCTGCCTGGGGCTCAAGCTTCCCCGCCCTGGTCGGTGGGGCTTGGTCTTTGGTTCACCCCTCACCACCATCACCCCTGGTGCTCGGGCAGGCTCAGGCTTCAGTCCCATCTCCTGGGGTCATGTACTAAGTTTTGTTATCAGAAGGGGGTCGTGGTGCAATGAAGTCTGAGAACCCCTGTATTAAAGTATGCAGAACAGATGCACAAACCGCTGAAAAATATTCTTTATAAATTATAAGAACTTTCTAAAAATTTCACCAGAACTTCAGTTTGGATCCTGTTAGAGTTTGCCACTAACTTTTAGGTTGGTTCTTGTTTGGTTTGCCCACCTCGTTACAAAAATATCTTCTATTGCAAAATAGGTGGGAGAAGAATAGACAAGTGAATAATTCTGCATGTTTCTGGAAGGGTTTTTAGGTTTGATATATATTCATTTTAGTATCACCATTTAAGCATATTTTAGGAATAGAGGGGAGGAGTGAGCTTCCATTTCCCAAAAAATACTGATAGATTATCATATGTAGAACATGTTAGACCTGCTTCACCACTACTGCAGTTTTACACTGGGTAATTCCATTGATTTTAATTGAAGTAACAAAATGAAGAATCAGGTCACATATTTCTGCAGTGTTTCCTGTAGATTTTCATTTCTTTTAGTGGTCAAAATATTTTTTCCACCAGAGCTCTGAGATCATCTAAGTATTACTCAAAATTTTCGCCTTTCTGCAGCTTACACTATGACATGAAAATAAGTCAGCAAATGTTTTGGGGAACCACTAAAAATAATGCAGGAAGATTTGTTAAGCAAAATATTATAGGATAAAGAAGCAAAGAGAGAGCATAAATGGAAATAGAGCCTTCACTTATAATAGAAAAGCTGATTTATTCCCCGTTGATATTGACAGTACTATATTGACATTGCAGTTTTCTCCTTAACCTTCATATGGTACAACAAAGGCAAGAGAGTAATGCATTTTTATTGGAAAAGAGCCGATTAAAATGTTTACAGGGCTAAGGGAATAGTATCCATATGATCGGAGGCTGACATTTCTGTCTCATGAATGGAATTATTTAATTCTTTGATTCTGCTGCTGGTGTCCGGTGAATAATTTTAAATCTGACACACATTTAAAATAAAATAATAATAACAACAACAGCAATCTCCTGACAACAGCCAAAGGCAAAGCTAAAGCCTTAGCTTTCTGGAGTTCCCTTCCCTTCAGATGATGTATAAAGTGAATTTGAAGTCTGACTTACAGAAAAAGAGAAGAGGTAGAATTTCTTTGCTCACCTTACCACTCTCCTAAGAGCCATTTAAAAGATAGAGATAAGGAAAATATTTTGAAATATCTCTAATGTAAACATGCACAGCTGTTTTAGACATTGCCACATGTATAAATTCAAAAGACACATCAAACAAATTTGTGGTGAAACTTCATTGTTATTGCCCTCAAATAAAGGTCAAAAGATTTAGATGTTAAAAGTGAGTTAACTCCTTGCTTATCTGACCATTAAACTGTCAGCAGAGAGCTATTTTTTCAGTTTATGATAGTCAAAAACTTAGTGCTAAATAATGTCTGAAGACTTATTAACCTGCCTGGGATGTGAACCAGAGACTGGTTCAGCTTTAGTGCAACTACACCAGGTCAGTGAAATGGTTATTAAGGGGTGAACAATGTAACTGAATCTTAGCTCCTTTTGTCATAATGCAGCGATGGCAAGTTATTGTCAGCATTAACCTCAGATTAACATCGTAGCGTTACTGAGACACGAATCTGATTTCACAGTTTGTCACAGGCTTCCACTTTTCTTTCTATGATTTCTACAACACCAGAAGTAAAAGGACACTAATATTTAGCTCATTTCCACACATTTGTTTTTGGAAATGCTATGTGGATTTATTTTCCAATTTATTTATGAAAACCTTAACCTTTATGTTTTTCCACAATGAGGTCTTGTCTACACTGCAGTTTCAACCATATGCGTTAGGGGACTCAGCTACAGTGCAATAGTGTTATAACTATGTTAAGGCACTCTACCTGAATGGTTAGTACTCATAACAATCATATTAAAACCATTTGGCCTGATATACAAAGGCAAAACCAAACTGTGATAAAGCATGTTTAGGACACAACTGTATTGTAACTAGATTACATAAAATGGTTGTAACTGAACTTCAGACAAGACCTATATTGTTTTTGGTTTTTTAAATTAATTTTAAAAATAACTGTATCTTACCTATTGAGTAGCTGCAAAATAAAGTTGCATATCTAGGTGGTTGGAACATCTGAAATTTCAGCAAACTATGCTGTGTTGTCAACGCCAAAATATTTCGGTGCAGACTTCATCAAATAAGTCTTTTTGTGGGGTGGGGGAGATTTTGAGAGGGATGTAAAAGGTAAAATAGACTCTATAGCTTGGTGGTTAGGATACTGGGTGGACTGTGGGCAACCCAGCTTGAACTCCGTGCTCATCTTGATTTGGAGTGATGTGGGATGAAAAAGTCTGCTCTGAATTAGGTAGAGCAGTGACTTGACCTTGCATTGCCAATGCCCCAGCAACCTATAGGGTGTGATGTGTGCACACACACAGAGTTCCATTTTCACAAAACCATATGAAAGATTTTGGTTTCATTCTAATGCAGAATGAAAACAAATTCCAAAAGTTACTGTGAAATGGAATTGCTGTTCCCCAGTTGCATTTAATGTTTAGTCACTATTAATTAGGATATTTACCAAAATGTTTTATCAAGATTATGAAACACTTTGATCTAATGAATGAAGAATGATGAAACACATAAGTAAAATAATATAGGATTATTCTGTGCATGTGGAAAGATGGAAACAAACTGAGTTCCAGTTAACATGTATCAAATGAGACATACAGTTATGACAGCTCCAACAAGCTTACATTTCACAAAACTATTTCACATTTTCCTATGTAGATTGAAAAGTACTTATTCTTGGAGTGCAGCTTTTTCAGAAATTTTTAAATGTGACACATGCCAATTGTTGATCCTCATTTATATTGTCATGCCGTGGTATTCCTTCAAACACACTATAAAGGATATGGAAGTTACCCTGAAATACAGTTGCTATCATGCATTAATTTTTTTCTTTCACTTTCTGTAGAAAGCCAGACCAGAGCACCACACACAAATTCAGACATGGCTGTTGAAGGATTCACAAATATTCTCCTGGGCTATTACCTGCATTTTGCACAACCATGGACTGCCAGAAATATTCTGATCTCAGTTAAAATCTCAAGTGACTCCACTGACTTCAGTGGTTCTATCATGGATGTGCAACACTGTATCTAAGATCAGAATCTGGCCTTCTGTCTTCTTGCTAGCCCAAATTGCAGGGTGGGGTTGGGGGGTTCCACATAGCAAGCTCGGCTTAAGGCCTGTCCTCTCATCTTCTCCTGGAAATTGGGACCCCCCTTTTTATTCCCAGTGGGACCAGGAGTTATCATACAGCAAGATGACACTGTCACTTGCCTTGGAGAATAATGGACTGTCTTTTCCATAAAAAGATTCAGAAAGAAGGGGATAGTGGGCATATATGCCTAGCCAATTCACTTTCAATTTGAATATTTATTGAGTTGGCATGACAAGACATAAGGGTGTTGCCAAAGCTAATACATAAAGAACAGTATGTGTGTCTATGACAGGTTTCACAATAGTAGCATTAGAGAAGGTGCGTTTTCATATACATATATCTTTTTATACTGACTACAATAATCCTCATTACTGAGGTGGCACAAAAGCTCTCACTCTTCCCAAATTGACCCACTGTCTCCCACCCATATTGGATTCTAGGATACATCTTGCACTCCCACACTCCAAACCCTGGATTCTGGACAGTAAAAGTGGAGGAGCAGCCCAAAGGGAAATTTCCCAAGCACAGGGACTGTGTAGGGCTTGTATTCACTTGCTGCCGACAGATAATGAGATTTATATTTCCAATAGACAATCTAGGCAATGTGGTTTGTTGACTGATTACACTTCTTTTTTGCACTTTGATAATTTGGATTCAACTGGTTTGTCATGAGGTACCCAAGCTCTCAGGAATGATAATTTCAATAACAAGTGTTTTATTTTTTGTTTTTTTGGTTCTTGCTGTGCTGCCATTTATGGCATGAGTCCTCCAGTCCAGTGGTGGCACTATTGTGTAGTCTCTGCCACACAAGTTTACTTTCCTGTCACCAACTGATTGCATATGGCATAGAATAGACTCAGTACAGTGCAATGGTAGGATAGAGAACAACATGTCCATATGTCCTCAATGCTGCAGACATTATGTTAGAACTGCAAATGTGGTAATAATCTTATGGTTTTCATATGCCACAGCAAGAAGGATCCAGGAAAAGGGGGCGAGGACTGGTATTTTTAACAATCTGAATACATCTTCTATATCCAGATAGGTATTTTTGAAGATGAAAACAGCTCCCACTCTGTGTCCGTCTTCCTCTTTGTAAACAGGGATATGTAATAATAAGCAAATAGAAAACACTCAGAAAATAGGATAACTCTACCAGGTAGAAGTTCAATCACAGAATTTCAAAACCTGAGAATAGATTTTGACCCTTTTTATTCACTGTAAATCATCGTCCCTGATTATTTCCATGTGTAATAATGTTGTTACTGTATTAAGGGAACTTAAAGTGTTACCAGATATACTCTATTGACCTCTATTTCACTTGAAACTAAAGTTCAGTGATTTGACTTTCCTTGAAATTACTATTATAATACTTGCCTATGCTTACTTAAATTCAACATTTGATTTGAAAAAATAAACTCTTTCAGAACATTTTACGTTTTAAAATAAACATCTGAACTAGACTAAATGCTTTTAGAGCATTCAGTCATTCCCACAATGTGAGCCCCAAACTACAGTAATAGATCTTTAGAAGGATGCTCTGCTTTCTAGATTGTTAATATATCTCAAGGATCTGTTTGCACACAGTCCTATATTTCCACTTAGTTTGGATCTGTTTTATTTCACTGAGTGTAATCCCACAAAAATGTAAGCTCAAAACAACAAGGCTGCCATTGCGTCCCTAAGTAATAGATATACAGCAAGAAGAAATGTGCACACCGCACACAGGGAAAATATACTGCATACAGGAAAGAGAGAGAAAATTAAATGTAAAATGAAATCTGTCTACAAAGGATCTCAGAAGGATTGTTGTCCCGGTGTCCAGTTTAGAGACAGAGGTTTACATCCAAGAAAAATAGTTTTTCATACTAAAAATCTTTGATTTTCACCAGGGAGTAGAATAAACATGTATGGACCATTACTATGGGATTTTCTACACACATTAAATCCCTTAGAAAAATATCACGTATTAAATAAAAAAAAATTATATCAAATGCTGAGATTTGCCAGGGTTCAGCAACCCCTTATCTTCCAAGTTATCTAGAAAAGATGGAAATATCTGGGACAAGTGTGAAGAATGAAGCCAGAGTGTCTGCTGTGGTGTCTGCCATGAAGGCATTGCCATTGGACAACTAGACGAACATGCAAAATGAACCAACTGCAAAACTCTCTCCATCTTGTACACTGGTCAGAGACGGAAAATTTATAGGACTGAACAACATAGAGGCCATGCAAAGAGCAGCCCAGGGTAGAAGGGACAGCAGAGAAGTTTTCATGCCTGAAGCAATGTCAGTATGGAAAGGAGTCAGATTAAATAACCACTCGTTTCTTCCAGGAAGTTCATTTTTTGACTTTGTTCTATAAAAGTCCTGATCATCATCCCATAAAAGGTGATTATACACCTCCCCTGGGACAGAGTCATTGGATTAGTATGGCGTGATGGGGGATTTCATGGCCCCTTACATGCCATTATTTTCTTTATGGTCTTTCTTCTTTCAGAAAGTCAATGAATGAGCTTCATTATTTGTAAATGGCAGCTAGTGCACTTAACACATGAGATATTTTCTTCATGGGTTTGGAAATATAGTTGTCAGAATGGGGACCAGATATGAACAGCCTTTCCCTCTAGGTCATTGCTTTGAATATTGCCCCTGTTTAAAGTGATTAAAAGTAAATAACTTTCAGCTGTGTGGGGAGGCTCAGCCCTATTTCTAATGGACAAGGTTCACATCACATAACCCATCTCAACTGACACTAATCTCCCACTCTTACTGCTACTATCAGAGAGGTCACAGAATGAATGGCCAGGGGGACTGTCTCTGTGCAGGTGACAGACTGTTCAATGCAGTGCTGAGGTGCATTGCTGGGGCAGTGCAGGGATGCTTAGAGCAGCTGCTCATGCTGTACCAAACCTGTGAAGAGTGCTCCAGAGCAGCCATTGCCCAGCCATGCCAGAAGGAGGACAGGAGGAAATGGATGTAGTTTAATTAGCCTGTGACTCTACTTACCTTAAAATATCTGGGAATACCTGGCAATAAATTGTACAGTGCAGGTCCTCATTATTTCTACCTATTTTGGATCTGCTGTCAGCCATCAATTTTTCCTGCCTGACTCTAGTCATTCCATTGCTGGGCCCCCACTACTCTCCCCTTGTATAGGGGTTAAGGGGTCTGAAAAGGAAGTGGGGTTGGCTCCTTGCTTTAACAGATGTTAGGAGTCCTGAACCCAAGTTCTCCAGCTTCCTTAAGGGATGTTTTTCCTCTAAATTCCCTTCCAATCCATTTTATCTGATACTTGGATCTCTTCCATACTTAGTACTTGCACTGGACATCTGCCACAAGGAGGCACCAGTGATTAGCCTTATCAATCTGCGAAGGCTTCATGCCATGCCCTCGTCTGCAACATTTCAGACCAAATAATCACCCTCAGGAACAAATCCTTGATCTGCCCTCAATCCTTCTTAGCCCTGATAATCAAGTCAATCCCTTACACATTCCTAAATAGTTTTCACAGAGCTCATCCAAGTTGTGGACCACCCACTGTGAACCAGACTCCCGTGCCACTACCCGGGGCAGCACTGTGCTGAACTTTTCACATGCTGGGCATAATACTTTATATCCCATTGGCATTGCTTTACTGAAATAAAAAAGTGACTTCCCAAATTTCCCAGGTTCAGCCCCAAAATCATTTGGATTGCTCGTTGTCTTGCTTGTCCTGTCCCAGCTTATTTTCTGCCAGAGCTTTCCTGTGCAACAATGACAATATGTTAAGATATCGAGAGCTGAATACATAAGGTTTAGAAGTAAACAGAAAGTGAACTCCCATGGGAGCTGACACTCACACATACCTGTACTCCTAACTTACTGCCATGAAACCCACAATGATCTGAGGCTCCCTAAATATCCCCTGGATAGTGATCCTATCCCATGTATTTACATTCCCTGGCAGGAGGTGGGGGGTATTTTGGTCACCTATCCAACTCTCCATATTAATTACTCTTACCTATTGCTTGAGGACTGCATTGTCTGGTTATCCCCAGAATTCTAAACCTGAGCCCATGCTGGTTGATAGTTAACTATACCTGCCAGCCTCCCCAGCAAGAAAAGCTCCCAACTTCTGTAATAGCTGTAAATTATCCTGCAACAACTGTGTAAAACTGTTGACCTCTGTAAGAAGCCTGTGTACCCTGAGTGCTCCAGACCTAGGCCCTGCAACAGCAGATTTCCCCCTGAGCATACTGACCAACATTTTCAAATTAATCTCAAATAGATTTTGTGGTGATACTTAATCTGCTAATAAGCCTATCTGAACAGATCCACAATACAAGTTTCCTTATATTACTTTGTTACATAAGAATATAGAAATATGTACCTATCTTATTAATGATCTTGGTGAAGTTCAGTGAATGTTGCACTCTGCTTTCTTTAGCATCTCCTTACTCAAATTGAACTGGTAACTATTTGCATGTAACACTTGATTCCCAAAGACACTCTCTGGTTTGATCTGATGATCCCCAATTAAAGCCTGGTTCTCAGGGAATGAGAGGTGGTTTTCCAGAAACAGCATCAGGTACTGGGAGATCTCCTATGCTTGCTCCCATAGTCCATAGGTAGTGCAATCACTAGGACTGAAGGAGGATGCTTCCTAGAGAGAGGACTGGAGATAGGCTGGCAAGGAGAGCTTTGGAAAACCTGTAGGAAGAGTGATCATTTATAAATTGGCAATTCTGGTGGCAACCTCAGAAGGCTGCAGGGGAAAGTTGTTTAGAGGCAGTTAGGTCCAGTCGAATAGTCCAATCCCTCCTGCCCCTCCACACACATACACAGTGCAGAGGGAAACAGACTATGTGCTCCATGAATATTTTCAGGAGGCCCTGGTGATCCCTGCAGAAGAGAGTGGGACGCTACTATGTCTGAGCTGGCAAGAAGGTCACTGCAGGTATTAGTGTGGCAGTCTTTAGTCCCCACGGGAGGCATCTGCAGCCACATCACTCTTGAGCAGCTTGCCCCTCATCTGTTCTACATGCAGAAGTGTATAACTCTCAGTTCCTCTGGGCCCAGCATGCTGGTTTATCTCCTGTGTAGTGAATGCTCTGCAGATCACCTCCAACATGATGGAGGGGCAACTGAACCAAAGTTGTGTGAGTGGCATTGTGACCTGGCATGTGGAGTTGCAGTGCCACTCAGGTTTGACCTGGCTGCCCCTCCTGTGAGAATTCTTAATTTGGGAATAGGGAGATTCTGCGTTGTAAACAGGAGTCTCCCTGACATGCAAGTCATTATGTTTCCGGGTCATGCCAGTGTCCTCTGTGATTTACCACTGGAGCATAGGAGGAGAGGGGGTCAACATCACCAGCACCCTTGCACTGTCCTATTCCTTCCCAGCCCCATGGCTCCCCATTAGGTGCAACTCCAAGCTGTCCCCAATCCTCTGTCCCCTGAATTCTCCTGGTCTTCACCCACCCCTTGGTGCTGATGCAGCTCACACCTACCTGCAGTAGCTGTGTCTGTCTCTGATCATTTGTTTCCTCCTGAATTCTAAAAATAGCTCATTTCCCCAATCTGGCACTGCTTGTCCTGAAGCATCCTGTAATACTTGAATTACTGTTGAAACAATCTCTGTTACTCAGTTGAGGGGAGAGGAGTTGCACCTAACGGACAGCCATGGAGCTGGGAAGGGATAGGACAGTGCCAGATGTTGACCTTCTTTCCTCCAGTGCTCTAGTGATAAATCACAGGGGACATTGGCGTCAACTGATGACATAATGAACAAGTCATCTAGTATGGTTGGGAGGCTCCTGTTTACAACCGAAAATCTCCTTATTCTCCTTGTCCTGCAGCACCTTGTAATGCTTGCATTGTTGTTGAAGCAATCTCTGTTACTCATTTGAGGAGAGGAGTCCTCACCTGGTTTCCCCCACCCCGTCATCTGCTTGGAGAGCAGCCCAACAGCCCTGAACCATGCCAGCCTGGCATCCTTCCCTTATAGGCCAGGAGGGCTCCCCTTCCTCCTATGCATCTGAGATCATGCGTCTGGGATCACGGGTCTCCTCCTTTGCTGGCTGGGAGGTTTTCCCCTCCTCTCACTTTCTCGGTACCCTGATCCTGCCCCCCTTCCCACGTGTATGAGGGAGGGATTCCCTACACAGGCCATACTGACCCAGTGCTCTCCCTCCACTCACATATTAGGAGGGGGGATTCCTCCTTCCTCTTCCTGATCTCACCATACTGTTGCAGTGAACACTGTGAAGGCATCTGGAGCTAATGCTGTCTGCTCAGAAGCAAAGACGCTGTTAACACCCCACAGGCTCACAATGGCACTGCTTATGGCACCTTTCATGAGCACTTCAAATAAAGAATGATAGTTGGCTACTAGTAAGCACCTGAAAACTACTACAATTATATTGAGGTTTCCACCTCCAAACTGGATTACTCTAAATCAGAAGAAAGGTGCTCTTATTCTAGAATGTCCAAATGCTTATTAATTATTCTGGAATAGCTGTTCTGGTAGATTGTCAAGTGCCAAAAAGTTACCTTATTTACCTTCTGTGGATTGTTCTACAGGTTGGCTATGTATTCCCTGATTAGAAATATTTTATTTTATTGTTTGTTTTTTGTCCTGTAATTGTTGCAGAATGGGATATGGGAGTGTCTGTTTGGTTTTTGTTGTAGATTTCAGAATCTCATATAACATAGTTAAATCTTCTCTTACTCTTTCTCTGATCAAGAGTAAAGAATCACCATTTTTTCTATTGCTTTACTCCACTCTAATACGTAACTCTACAGTATCTAATCGCTGTTCCCTAGACTTCTTCTAGCAGTTCAGAGATGAAGAGAAGCAAGGCCTGGGCCAATGAGTCCATGAACTATACAAAACCACTGGCCACAACTCCCATAAACATGTTGAAAAGTGGTTCACGCTCTGTAGTAGCTAGCTGAATAAATTTTTAAGGCCTAATTCTGCTATCAGATGTTCACACAGAAATTCCATTGACTTCAGTGGGAGTTCTGAGCAGAATTTGGCTCCGTGATCACATTATTTTGATCATTTCTGATGAAAATTAGCTGCTGCAAATGCATCAAATTTTTCAAAGTTTAATTGCTCCCCCATAACATGAACTGCCCCAACTGCCAAATCTGATTCTTTGACTAGAACAAAACCAATAAAGTACCATCCACACATCCAACATTTTGGATACTTCTCAGCCATTTTTGGATTTAGTGCTGTCAAAGCCAGTCATCATGTTAGCAAAACTGGCACCTAACTATACCATAAATTAGTATACTGGAGCTGGTGCACACTGAAACAGATAATACACAATAATATATCTTCACCCTGATAGTCCTCGTGAATTAACTAAACGGTATTCTTTAAGAGGGGCCAATGTTTCAGCCATGCAATCTTTATCAGGGGTTTGTTACAGGGAGTAGATAGACAGCAAGTTCATCAAGTCTATAAAATTAGTTGGCATCACAGGGGACAGAAGACATAGTGATAGCTTTATTTGTGATGTTATTTCCTTAGGGAACTTTGTGTAACAGCATTATTTAAATATACCTCCCCAGTATGTGTATGTTATTTCTGATTGACTTGATTAAAATTATTTGGTTTAGACATGGCTTAGTCTAGTGATCTGAGCATGTGGTTTCCTTGCTACCAGCCCTAAAGTCTAGTTTGGCTCTGTAAATGGCTTGGTCTAAGGTCTATCTGTGTCTCAGATCTGTACTCCATCTGTAAAATGCAAAAAACAGAAGGGTTGCACGAATTAATTAGTTAATGCATGTAAAGAGCATTGGAGACTTAGGGCTCAATCCAATACCCTTTGAAGACAATGTTAATTTTTCTATTGTCTTCACTGGGCATTGACTCAGTCTGTCAAAGTGCTACATACACTGAATAAGATGATTATTATGGTTGTATAACTGCACACCATCTTATTTTACCAAGATCTTTTCTCTTGTAAGCTAGCTGTTTGTGTTTAATTCAGTAAGAATATACAGCAACAGTAGAAACATCCTATATATAGAAACCAAACAGAGGGACATGTTCAATATATAACACACCGTGCTGAATACTTTGATTCCCTAAGTCAATTGGAGTTTTGCATAATTAAGAATCACAGAATTTGTCCTATTGATATTAGTTTATCTAAACTAAATAGAGTGTAGTCATTTTGTATTCAGTTAGGCTTAATGCAATTGCTGTCATTTACTTCAACAGACCTACTTAAATGCTTAAAGTTACACCCATGCTTAAGCACCTTCTTGAAATGATGCCAAAATCTAGAGCTGGAAGACAGAGAGGAAAGACTGGTGAAGGTTCAAGACAGAAGCTCATGATGAAATACAGAGAGAGAGAGGATAGTTTAAGGATAACAAAGTTCTCCTTCTTTGTTTAAAATTAGAAGAAAATGGCTGTCTTTGTGCCTTTATGCCATTGTCAGGTAATACATGCCACATGATACTGCTTCTGTTTCCTGACTGAATGAGCCCACAAGCGATTCTGACACAATTACTTGTGTATGCACAACTGCCATCAGAAATACATCCACCACTCCAGAATTTGTTGGCTGCAAATGTTTGAGCTAGTAAATTTGATCACTTCACTGTTCATGGAAAGTGAACATGAAAGGGGTGCAGCCACATCTGAAATAAATTACCAGTTAGAACCAATATTGGCAGACAATTTTCATATTATTTATCCTGCTCTATTAAATTTCATAAATGTCTTGATAGATAGATTTGCATAATTATATGTTATTCATAATTAGTTATCTGCAGCATACCTAGTATTGTGCATTTTTTTTATTTTAACATCTCACAATTAAAACTGTGTACACATGCACGCACACAGTCATCTATATGATAATAGAAAACACTTACCCCGATGTTAGGTTTTGGCAGTTACTATAAGAAGTATTTCCAAAGTGTATAGGATAATAATGCTGGATAATAATTTCTTAACTCTCCCTTTAAATATTATGCTACTTGAAAAGGGACATTGAGCTTACAGCTCTGATTTTGTGATTTGAGTATGTAATATATATACAGGGCTACGTGACTTCAGTACAACTACTGAGATTTATATCAGCTGAAGATCTGGTATCTTTCAGTTTTCTTACCCATAACAAAGACAATTATGAATAGTAGGAAGTCTGCAGAACCACACCAACACCAGGAAGAGGCAGGTCAATGTGATTTGTGACTTCCTACTAAAAAGCACAGACAGGCCTCTCACCAGAGCTGAACCAGAAAACAGAAAGGTAAGAGCTAAGTTATTGGATGTGGATCTGAGGCTGAAGAGGATCCAAATGGGAGCAAGGAAGAATTGACTGATTTTCCTTCACATGGGAACAAATGATACTGCTGGATTCTCTCTGGAATGCATCAAGGGAGATGATGCTAGGATGGGGAAGACACTTTAAGAAATGGAGGATCGGGTGATCTTGAGTGGGATTCTATCTGTCCCTAGAGGAGGAGAATGAAGGCAAGACAAGATTATATTGATCAACAGATGGCTCAGGCAGTGGTGCTATAAGGAAGGCTTTGGAATGTTCAACTACTGGGAGGCATTCATGGACAGAGGGCAGTTCTCATGGGATGGACTCCACTTGAGAAGAGAGAAAAATAGACTTCTGGGATGGAGGTTGGCACAACTGATTAAAAGAGCTTAAACTAGGAACTCAGGAGATGCTCTTGGAAGATGCTCATGTGATCTCCATGCCTGATTCTAATACTGACCATGAGAAAAATCCAAAGAGAGAGACTGCTTCAGGCAGACCTGCTTTTTATACTTCCTGTCCTGCCCACTGACTTCTGGTGGGAAGGGTGAGCATGCTATGGCTCTGCCCACCCAGGCCCAGAGAGGGGCTCCATCCTCTTCGGGTCCATGGGAGGCCACTCCACTTCACTGCACTCCTGTAAATGTAAACAAACTTGTTTCTCTTAGTGATTGGCTGAACAAGAAGTAGGATTGAGTGTACGTGTAGGCTCTAAAGTTTTACATTGTTTTGTTTTTGTGTGCAGTTATGTAACAAAAAACCCTACATTTGTAAGTTGCATTTCATGATAAAGAGATTGCACTACACTACTTGTATAAGGTGAATTGAAAAATACTATTTCGTTTGTTGATGATGTTTACAGTGCAAATATGTATTCTGCATTATAATTGAAATCAATACATTTGAAAATGTACAAAAGCATCCAAAATATTAATACATTTCAGCTGATATTCTATTGTTTAACAGTGTGATTAATCACAATTTATTTTTTGAGTTAACTGTGTGAGTTAACTGCGATTAATCACCAGCCCTACTTTAAACTAAATGGAAGGATGAACAAAAAAAGTTTTGCAACTACAGTCCTTGATGTCAAAACAGGCAAACTTTAAACAATTAAGAGAATTAGTAAGGGAAGTGGACTGTACTGAAGAACTCAAGAATCTGAATGTGGAGGAGGCTTGAAATTACTTCATGTCAAAGTTGCACAAACTATACGAAGCCCGCATCCCATCAAATAGGAAAAAAATGTAGGGAAGGCCAAGCATATGAAACAGGTTATTAAGCAAAAGCAGGAAGCCTACAAGGAATGGAACATGGGATGGATCAGCTGGAAAAGCTATCTCTTCAAGGTCAGAAAGTATAGGGAAAAAGTGAGATCCACTGAAAGCCAAGAAGAGATGGACCTTGCAAAGGAAATTAAACCAATAGTAAAAGGTTATATAGCCATATAAATAAAAGGAAAACAAGGAAAGAAGTGGGACTGCTAAACACTGAGGATGGGGTGGAGATTAAAGATAATCTAGGCATGGCCCAACACCCAAACAAATACTTTGTTTCAGTTTTAATAAAGGTAGTGAGGAGTTTAGGGATAATGGCATAGTGGATAATGGAAATAAGGCAATGGAAGTGGATATTACCACATCTGCTGTGAGAGTCAATTAAAATATTTTAATAGGACTAAATCAAGGGGCCTGGATAATCTCCATCCAAGAATATTAAAATAACTGACACATGAAATTACAAGCCCAATAACATGGATTTTTAATGAATGTGTAAACTTTGGGAAGGGTCATACCGTATGAGTGAAGAATTGCTAACATAGTTCCTATTTTTAAGAAAGGGAAAAAAAGTGATGCAGGAAACTCTAGGCCTGTTTGACCCCAATTGTATGTAAGGTCTTGGAACAAATTTTGAAAGGGAAAGTATTTAAGGACATAGAGGTAAACAGTAACTGGGATAAAATACAACATGATTTTACAAAAGGTAGATCACGTCAAACCAACCTGATCTCTTCTTTTCAGAAATAACTGATTTTTTTTTTAGACAAAGGAAATGCAGTAGATCTAATCTAACACATTTGACACAGTTCCACATGGGAAATTATTAGTAAAAATTGAAGATGGGGATTAATATAAAACTTGAAAGGTGGATAAGGAACTGGTTAAACAGGAGACTACAGTGGGTTATACTTAAAAGTGAACTGTCAAGCTGAAGAGACGTTACATGTGAGTTCCTTAGGGACTGGTCTTGGGACCAATATTATTTAACATTTATAATTTTTATTAATGATTTTGGCACACAAGGTGGGAATGTGCTAATAAAATTTGTGTTTGACAGAAAGTTGGGAGGTATTACCAATGTGCAAGGGGACTGTAATATCATGCAAGAAGATCTGGACAACCTTGAAAAAGAGTAATAGAAATGGGATACAATTTCAAAGTTCAAAAGTTGCAAAGTTCAAAGTCATGCACTTAAAGACTAACAAGAAGGCTTTTTGCTATAAGCTGGGGATTTATCAATTGGAAGTTACAGAGGAAGAGAAAGACCTATGTGTATTGGTTGATCACAGGAGGACTATTAGCCACCAATGTGATGTGTCTGTGAAAAAAGCTAAGGCAATCCACAAACGTATCAGATGAAGTTTTTCTAGTAAAGGTAAGGACATGTTAGTACCATTATACAAGGCACTGGCAAGACCTCATCTGGAATACGATGTGCAAATCTGGTCTCCCATGTTTAAGAAAGATGAATTCAAACTGGAACAGGTGCAGAAAAGGGCTACTAAGATGATCAGAGGAATGGAAAACCTCCTTTATGAGAGGAAACTCAAAGAGCTTGGCTTGTTTGGCCTAACCAAACAAAGGCTAGATATGATTACTCTCTATAAATACGTCAGAGGGATAAATAACAGGTTGGAAGAAGAGGCTATTTAAGTTAAGCACCAATGCTGACACAAGAACAAATGGATATAAACTGGTCATCAAGAAGTTTAGGGTTGAAATTAGGTGAAAGTTTCTGAGTATCACTTGAATGGGTCACTTGAAGGTTTAAACTAGGGTTAAATGGTGCATTCTCTGTAATTTTAAGTCTTTAAATCATGATTTGAGGATTTCAGTAAATCATCCACAGATTAGAGGTCTATTACAGGAGTGGGTGGGTGAGATTCTGTGACCTGCAAAGTGCAGGGGGTGACACTAGATGATAACAATGGTCCCTTTTGGCCTTAAAGTCTATGAGAACTTTTAAGCATTGGTCTGAATTCAATGGGACTTTTGCTCAAGTAAAATTTAAAAGATTACTCATCACTAAATTTATAACTAACACAGTCAGATGAGCTGATTCCTCGTTGACCTGCACCTTATATAGTCAGAATGTCTATGCAAATCAGATTAGTAACATTTGATATATTCATTTTGCACTTGTAAAAATAATTACACAACACATAAGGTTGAAGTTCATTCTCTTCAGTTTAACTATGCAAACAGGAGAAATTAAAGGCAAGTAATATTGCCCTTTCTACTTTTGCAAGTTTTGCAAGACTACAATGCTGCCTTTTTAAAAGAAGTATTTGTTACATACTATTCTACATGTAAAGGAATTATCTTATTGCTTCTATATTTTGCCAAATCTGTACAATAAAACAGGTTCCCCTAAGGGAGCCCAAAATACATACACTGTTTCATGTAAACTTTTTTTAGACTCCACTAGAATTACATTGACCACAACACGCACATTTAGTTCTGAAAATGTACTAGTCTCAAAGCAGTATACTTGCTAACAAGAAACACTTGACCCATCTCTCAGTACAAAGTGGTTTTGTATCTTTTATATTGTCAATGTGCAAATATAAGCAGACTTTAACGCGTGTTTTGAAATCATCAGATATGGCTGATGATCCCTCCATTCTTCACAAAAAAAGAAGAGCTGTTATATTAAAATATTCAAAAAATACTGTACACAGGGCATATGACTTTGGTTAGCATCTTTTTCAAATTAATGCAATGAAGGAATGATAAATATTCATTTTCTTCTTTCCCACTGGCACCAGAATGTAAATAAAGCTAATTATGGCCTTCTAAATACAATTGTTAATCAGTTTTGTAGCAACATGTTATTTGTTCCCAGATGTACGCAAGTGTTCAGGTTCCTGTCCCAGATGGATTTCATTAAGTTAAAGCAATCACAAGCTGAACAAAGCTCTGATCAGTACTGTGTTATCAGTTCTCTCTCTCTCTCTTTCTCACACACACACACACACACACACACACATGCACGTGCACAAACGCACACGCCCTCATGTTAAAACAACATCCAGGATCCAGCATCATCCAACTACCACTGGAAAATATACCATAAGACAGACTTCAGTATATTTTCTCAATGCCCTCTGTGGCAATGGCAGAGGGATTTGTTCCATGGAATCTGCAGACCTCAGACCAAGGAATCTGAAGACCTCAGAGGAATCCTCTAGCCCAATTCCATCAGGATGGGAGACTTGAGTCTTCACACTGCCTACTGGCCTTCCTCATTTCAGTGTCAGAAGAGCTTTGATGGACTCCTGCTCCTACGAGCTTGCATGCTAGCCGCTAGTTCCACAATCTTCTTTGGTTGCAGGGGGCATGGTAGTCCAACCCCCACCCCCCAGGAAGAATCCATTCTTCTAAAACCAAACAAGTCAGAATTAATTTAGGTGGGGAATCCCAGCAGCATGAGTCAGAACTACCTGGAAAACATCCATCCCTCTTGCTCCACCTGTTTTGATCTTAATCCACCACCTACCCACCTGTGTGGATCCCACACTATATTGGATCTGCCAGTTTTTAGATCCAAAAAGGCAAAGGAGATGATCTGACCCACTGTACATAGTGACTTTGGTGAAAGATTGAAACATGTACCAATATAATAAACTGAGTTATTAGTAACTAGGTACTTTTTTTTTTTCAACTAAATTGCGAGAATCTCTAAACTGAACTAAGTAAATTAGTGCTAACTAACCTTAACTTAAAAAAGAAGTGCCGGAATGCAATTCTAGGACTATCATTCATAAATGATACTAATGGAAGAAACAGAATGTACTTTTGGCTCCTAAAATAAAAGAATGGTGTTTCCTGAGTGTTCTGATATGACTCAAGATCTGGGATTAATTGATGGATAGCAGGTGGAATTAAATTTAGATTATGGAGCAACAGCAGTCACTCCATAGTTAAGGCTGAAGTTAGCTCTCTAATACAATATCTTGTTATACAATTCTATAAAAAGATACTAAATTCCTCAAAGCTGAAGAGCCATATTGCTATCTAGGTTACATTTTTTTCCTGGGATGTGGGAAAAGTTAGAATTCTACAGCTATGACGTTGTGAAAATTTGATATTTGAGTAGTATGATTGGCCACATTGGCTACCGCTTATCTTTTATTTATGAATATTAACGCTTTATGTAAACACACATCACAGGAGTATCTAAAGGCCTCCCAGATTAATGAACTGGCATAGCCAGGTCCCACATGGATGCTGTGGAGTCCTTATATCTGTTTCTTTTCCTGGTTATAGAAAATTCTGCTTGAGGTAATATTTTTGGTTCAAATAGTATTGTTTCTGTTCCATGTCAGACACTTCAAGGTGGTCCCAGAAGCATATTCAATATGAACCTTCATATTTATTCTTATTTACAAAAGTATTCATGAGAATTTCACGTATAACAAACATTTCTATTCAATGAAAAGATTAATTACCAACTATGTCAGAAAGGTTAGGCCAATACCATACCAGAATAAATGCTTACAAGATGGTCATCTTTAGAATACAAATAATCATGAGATGCTCCATGAAACATGAAAGCTTTTTTTGGACTATGACATCATTAACTCCATTTTTAATTTTGTATATTGCATGGTACATCAAAACATTACTTACTTTGATAGCAGGTACAGTTTTATTTCCAATGCAATGTTACATGGTTACTGTTGATAATCCATCCACATAATCTCTCAGATCCCCATTTGTAATGTGAAACATATGACTAAGACAGTGTTTCCCAAACTTGGGATGCCACTTGTGTAGGAAAAGCCCCTGGCGGGCTGGGATGGTTTGTTTACCTGCCGCATCCGCAGGTCCGGCCGATCGCGGCTCCCACTGGCTGTGCTTTGCTGCTACAGGCCAATGAGAGTTGCTGGAAGTGGCGTGGGCCGAGGGGTGTACTGGCCGCCACTTCCAGCAGCTCCCATTGGCCTAGAGCAACAAACTGTGGCCAGTGGGAGCCACAATCAGCAGAACCTGTGAACGCAGCAGGTAAACAAACCATTCCAGCCCGCCAGGGGCTTTCCCTACACAAGCGGCATCTCAAGTTTGGGAAACACTGGACTAGGGGAATTCACTAGTATGGTAGTTAGGTTTACATACATTCACCTTAAAAAACTGGAAAGGTTAGACAAATATGTCGGAAGGTAGTATTCTATAAATATGATACTTAAACACTGAGAGACTCACCCTATGGGAAACCCATAATTCCTACGCAAGGATGCCAAAATGTTGCTCTGCAAAGTATAATGCATGTTCCTCAGTAAACTCCCCTTTTTTAAGATACTTGTTTGAGTGACCTTCACTTCCTCATTGTGCTATTTCCCTCCTCAGAAATAAGACACTTATGAAACCTTTCTGTATTCCTATAATTTTTTAAAAAAATAATACTTTGTACCTATATAACACATTCCATCAGCAGATCTTAAAACCCCCTACCAATATTAATTCTCGCAACACCTCTGTACAGATAATTGAAACACAATGTGGTTAGCACGTGACTTATTCATGATCACATAAGGCAGTTGCTGAGTCAGGAATAAAACAAATAGGCTTCAGATATAGCTGTAAAATTGAACTGCCTTAAAATCCACCCTAAATTGTATCTGTGTAGCCTTATTAACCCAGGATGCACCTGTGCAAGTCCATTGTACTGTGGTGTTGCACAGGGATGCCTATGGACTGAATTTTGTTCTGCACATACACCTTTGTTAGTATCTCTTTTTAAATTATAAAAGAAGGAATAGAAACTATTTAATGATCTTGTATCTGCTTTGACTCTGAGGTGTTAATGGGAATAATTTTTAATTAAAGTGAGAAGATCTGACTCATAACATTCCCAGGGAGCAGATCTCTTAAGTAAGACAGTGCCACTTTTACACAGTTTTTCTCTTTAGAGTGCAGCCACATGCTGCAGCTGTAGGTCCATAGAGAACACAATAGTAGGCCAATATAATGGAGATGCTTTCGTGGATGCCATGGACATTTCTCTGGAGATGAGACACACTGGTGCATATCAGTTTCAGTCAGCAGAAAAGAATGTCTCCTTTGATTTCTTGCTAAGAAGAGTAACAGTCATGCTGCTTAAATAACATTCCCTCTTACATATTAAAACTTGTTCTTCAACACACTACACAATTATATATGTGGCAACTAATGATACAAAAAGAGGAGAATGCTTTAATCTATAAAATTTTCTGATATATCCGTACCTGTATGTATTTTCCATATGCCCACCATGTTTGGACACAAATAATTCAATGTTTGATACTGTTTGATATTTGGTATTTGAGCTGTGTGCAACTCTCTCACAGAGTTGTAGTACATGTAGTAGGTTTTGCCATGGGCAGGTTTCAATAAACCAGTGGTTCAATCTTGCCTTCAGTTACCAGAGTGGAGCTCCTCAATGATTACAATGGAAGCTGCAGCCATGGAGTTGAGTGCAGAACTGGGTTCAATGAACAGCCATAGGCTGGAAGTCTTCATTGAATAGCTAAGACAGCTCAAAATGCAGTTGGCAATGGCAACCGTAAATTGATCCACACATAAAGAGTTTCAAAGCTGCCTAAGGGAGCAAGGTAGTGCACACCATTAAACTTATTTGAAAACCCCAGCCATTATGGCAAGCCAAAATCAGATACTTAAGAACTCAACTGGCATGTTGAACATCAGCATTATTATTGCCAAGTAGCAGTTTCTGATTTCTATCAGCGATACAGAGTTGGGAACAGCAATGTCGTAGAGCAGCAGTATCACAGGTTTTCTTAAGTTAGTAGTATCTTGAAGATCACTATACATATATGGAACTCTCAGAAATTTGCTTTATTCCACTTACTAAAATCTCAATTACAATGAAATAATGTGATGCTAACCAATGATAGTTTTTTAACTATTAAATTATACAGATACCTTGGGTAGTCAGATCTTGTGCTCATTGCAATCCAAACACTTTATCCAATATGAAATGAAAACAGAGTTCATATGTAGCCTGAAATGAAATAATCCATTATCACTAAAGATAAATATCATTTATTTGCTCTTAGTTGTGCAGCAGGGGGCCTTCAAAGCTCCTTACTCTTCCAATAACTAGAAGTGAGTAGATGACTATTTTGGCAAGAGATTCGTTGAATTTGCTTTGCCTTAAGGGATTAATTTTTCCTCAAGTTTTGTAAGAAAACAATTTTCTAACTATGTACTTGTTGAAGTGCTTCAAAAAATCATTTAAAATTCAGTTGCTAGTAAGGGAAGACTAAGATCTTGTTGCCAAATTTTTATGCACAAGATGTTTTTGCACAAGAGGAGAAATGAGTTAAAGGTTAGAAAAGCATATTCTCTATCTTAGAAATCCAACAAAGCAGTTTTGTTTTAATTTTAAATCAAAAGTAAAATAATGTACCAGATGTAAGCAGAATACCACTGGTGTAACTAAACAATTTACTTGTTGGTAGATTTTAGTGTTCTGAAGAGTATAAAGTTCATTCCCTTTGATGAATCACAGCTATATAGGAATTCACAGTTCATTTCTGGGATTTCTCATAACAGAAAAAATATATCACTTTGGAAAGCCACAGTATGAAATCAGGAGTGAACTTCACAGTGAAAGACAAAGTAAATAACAAGATGTGATACATATGGATTAGATGGTCCATCTAAAACCTCAGATCTGAACATCTCAGACTTATGAGAATCTGAGATCCAGATGTCAATACCAATTCTGCAGCTGTCCCATATCTCTTTAATATGCCTGAATCAAAATTCTGGTTCCAACCAGCCCTTTGGCCACTAACTACCTCTAATTATGAGCACCTAAGTACATGCAGTATCTGAGGGTTGACAATTTGAATTGGGGTCAATAAAAGGAAACAAGGCATGGTAGAAGGACTGGGGAGTGGTAAAAAAATGCCAGGAACCAGGCTCTTTAGTTTCTTGCTCTTCAGACTTTTTTTTCCTGCTGGCACAGAAGATGTTATCACTGCAAAGAGTGGACACAGTAATGGGAGTGGATCTTAAATGCACACTCTCTTTTACAAAAAATATGGCTGCCGCACCCAGAGAAACTGCCTCTGGCTCTCTCTTCATTTTTCATATCATGTGAATGTCAAGGAAATTTGGCTCCAGAAGTTCTGTTCTAGTAGGCTCAGGCTTTTGTCAGAGAAAAACAGCTCAGCATGGGATGAATTTAGTCTGGAACTGTTCTTTTGAGGCTGGGGTTACCAGTTCTTCCTCAGACTGTGGACTTGGGCTTGGTCCCTCTGGAAGCGATGTAAGTGATGGGGTTGTTTCCGTTGCTGGTGAAGCACTCTCCGCTGGTGCACCTGAGGGTATTTCAGGCTCTGGCTGAGCCTTTTGGGTATGGCTGTCTGCTGCTTCTGCCAGTTCTGGCTCACTGGCGCCCTCTGGTGTTGAGTTTGAAGATGTGGTTGCAATTGCTGGTGCTGGTTGCTGTTCCAGTTCCGGGCCTGGGACTGGAGGTGCTGTGGCTGTTTCAGTGGTTGGCATGGAATCCGGGTCCACTACCTCTGTCTGGGTCTCTGGTAACACAGACGGGGCGTCTGTGGACGGCTCAGGAACAGGAATGGGTCTGGAAGCTTGCCTGGTTTGGCTGCGTGTAACCATTCTCACTCTCTTGGCCCGCTTCACCTGGTTGGCCAAATCTTCTCCCAGTAGCATGGGGATGGAATAATTGTCATAGACTGCAAAAGTGCACATTCCTGACCAGCCTTTGTACTGGACAGGCAGTTCAGCTGTAGGCAAGTCTACAGCTTGAGACATGAAGGGGTAAATTGTCACTTGGGCCTTTGGGTTGATGAATTTGGGGTCTACGAAGGATTGGTGGATAGCTGACACTTGTGCCCCCGTGTCTCTCCACGCAGTAACCTTCTTTCCGCCCACTCTCAAATTTTCCCTTTACTCCAAGGGTATTTGAGAGGCATCTGGGCCTGGGGATCTTTGGTGTGATGGTGGTGTAATGAACTGCACTCAGTTGGTGTTCTTTGGGCAGTTGGCCTTTACATGTCCCAGTTCATTACACTTAAAGCATCTTCCAGCTGACTGGTCACTGGGTCGAGGTGGGTTAGTGGAGACTGGTGAGGTGGAAGAATAGGGCGTCTGTGGCTTTACTTGGGTTGTAGGTGGGGTCTTTGGCTGTCCTTGGTTGTAGGGTTTATGGTCGGTGTGCCCTCTGGGGTATTCGCTTCCCTTGACAGTAGCTTTCTTGCTTTCTGCCACTTCCATCCATCTGGCTCCAATCTCCCCTGCCTCGGTGAGATTTTTGGGTTTTCCATCTTGTATGTACCGTGTTATGTCCTCAGGAACCCCATCCAAGAACTGCTCCATTTGTATGAGAAGGTGCAGTTCGTCTACAGATTTAACATTGTTTCCTGATATCCAGGCCTCACAATTTTTCCCAACGTAGTAGGTGTGTTTGGGAAATGACACATCTGGTTTCCACTTTTGGGTTCTGAAATGCCGACGGGCATGATCCGGGGTTATCCCCATTCTGTATCTGGCCTTGGTTTGAAAAAGTTTATAGTCGTTCATTTTCTCCTTAGGCATTTCAGCCGCCACCACTGCTAAAGGTCCACTGAGCTTTGGACTCAATTCTACCATGTACTGGTCTTCAGGGATGCTGTACCCAAGACAGGCTCTTTCAAAATTTTCCAAGAAGGCCTCAGTGTCATCACCTGCCTTGTAGGTGGGAAATTTCCTGGGATGTGGAACCATAATTGGTGAAGGGTTGTTAGGATTGGCTGGAGCCTGTTGCTTAGCCTTTTCTAATTCCATGGCCTGTTGGTGGGTCTCCCTTTGGAATTCTATCTGTCTTCTGTAGGCTGTCTCTTCTTCTCCTTGTTTTCTTCTGTGGACCACCTCTTCTTCTTCTAGTTTTCTTTTGTGGGCTGCCTCTTTGGCTGCTTGTTCTCTTTTGTAGGCTGCCAGTTTGATGTTTTCTTCCTTTTCTTTCAGCTCCACCTCTTTTTCTCTATTTTCCAGTTGTCGCCTGTGTTCTGCTTCTTTGATTTGTTCTTCAGCCTCCATTTTTGTATTGGAAGGCATGGTTCCTGTTTTCTTGTGTTGGGGTGCCCTCTGGTGTTTATTGTCTGAATTGCTGGCTCTGTTGCCTCCTGGGGTCTGCCTAGCAACAGTGCCTTTTTCCCTTTCTTCCTCTAGCTAATCTTTTAAATGTAAAGTAAACCAGAAAAACCACATGCTTTTTTGCATGTGTATTGCTGGATACTTGACTCTCAATGGGAGTGCTATTGTCTCACAAAAGACCCTTAATAGTTCCTTAATGGTTCCTTGCTTAAAATGCAAGCCAAAAACTGCAAGACAGAGCAGAAAAAAAATCTCTCTGGTTCCTTTTAAAACCAAACCCTCTCTGCTTAAAAGCCCCTAGCAGAGAAAAGGAAAATAATATTTCTACTGGCTTCTGGATTCTTCTATCTATCCACACCGCTGTGCCACCATGTCATAACATTTTTCCCCGATCTGGACCTTAGCGTCCAAAATATGGGTGTTAGCATGAAAACCTCCAAGCTTAGTTATCAGCTTGGACCTGGTAAAGCTGCCACCAGCCAGGAATCTATACAGTGCCTGGCGCACTGTGGTCTCCCCAAAACCTTCCCTGGGGGACCCCCAGACTCAGATTCCTTGAGTCTCACAACAAAGGGGAATAAACCATTTCCCTTCCCCCCTCCGGGTGTTCCCTCCCTGGGTTCCTGGAGAGATATACAGAAGCAAGCTCCGTGAATCTAAACAGAGGGACTCCACCCTCCTTGTTTCCAGTCCTGGAAACATAAGTACTTCCCCCCTCACCCAGAGGGTATGCAAAGTCAGGTTAGTAAATCTAATACAAAGAGATTTCCCCCCTGACTTCTTCCTCCCACCAATTCCCTGGTGAGCTGCAGACTCAATTCCCTGGAGTCCCCACTAAAGAAAAAACTCCAACAAGTCTTAAAAAGAAGGCTTTATATAAAAAAGAAAGAAAAGGACATAAAAATGGTCTCTCTGTATTAAGGTGACAAATACAGGGTCATTTGCTTAAAAGAAAAAAATGAACAAACAGCCTTATCCAAAATGAATACAATTTAACACATTCCAGCAACTACACACATGTAAATACAAAAAAAAAACAATATAAACCTTATTGTCTTACTATCTTTGTACTTACAACTTGGAAACAGAAGATTAGAAAGCCAGGAGATAGAAAAATCACTCTCATAGCCGAGATGGTCAGACACAAGACAAAGAACAAAGAACTCACACACAAACTTCCCTCCACCCAGATTTGAAAAATCCTGTTTTCTGATTGGTCCTCTGGTCAGGTGTTTTAGGTCACTGTTTGTTAACCCTTTAATAGGTGAAAGAGACATTAACCCTTAGCTATCTGTTTATGACAGGGACTTTCCCCGGGGTAAAGTAGCAATGGCACAGAAGATCAGGACTCTGTGTCCCAAACTGCCGAGGATCAAGGGTGGCGATAGAACTGGCTACACTAGGGATCGGCAACCTTTGGCAGGTGACCCATCAGGGAAATCTGCTGGTGGGCTGGACCAGTTTGTTTACCTGCAGCATATTCAGGTTTGGCCGATCACAGCTCCCACTGGCTGCGGTTCACCATTCCAGGCCAATGGGGGCATGGGCTGAGGGATGTGCTGGCTGCTGCTTCCTGCAACCCCCATTGGCCTGGAACAGCAAACTGCAGCCAGTGAGAGCTGTGATCAGCCGAACCTGTGGACGCTGCAGGTAAACAACTGTCCCAGCTGGCCAGCGGATTTCCCTGATGGGCAGCATGCCAAAGGTTGCCGATCCCTGGGCTACACTGATGATTGGCTGGCAAGAGCAAATGGGAAAAATGCCCTTTTTTGCCAAAAAAGTCAGGACGTCCAGGACAGGGCTTAATAAGGGGACTGTCCCTCTAAAAGACTGTCCCTAAAAGAGGATGTATGGTGACCCTAGTAAAATATCATACCAGTTACTTAAAAGGAAAACATAAGCAGCTTGCTGAGGTGTGCCTTGAGTTGTTCATGTATGGAGGGGATAGCCATATTAAATCCTGCTTTATAAACTAATGTCTCACTTAAAGAAATTTGTGTAGGTTAGTCACTTCCCAATTGTGATGAGTCTTAAACAAGAGTTTCTAAACTTAAAGGACAAACCTCAATATCCATGTTTTGCTTGGGTTTGGTAGGCTTAGGTTTTGAAATGTCTTTGATCTAATGAATTTTTTTTTCTTGATTATGGATAATTTTGTAATACAACACAGCTATTTTGAACTCCTGAGTCATCACTATCTGTAACTCATGTTCCATTTCGTAAAAAAAATTGCTGACATCTCTTTAAGCACTAACACTTCTCCATCTGAGCCTTGAAAAATTACTGCTCAATTTAGGGCTAAATTATAGATTTTCTAGCACCAAATGCATTAGGAGAGATAGAAGGGAAGCCCTTTGTCCCCATGGCATTCCTGCACAATTGACAGGAATAGTGTGGCAGCAAGTGTTCTGCAACAACTTGGGGACATTGGTTAATGTTTTTAAGAGTATTTATCCCAATAGAGCAAGTATAGATTGAGTGGGGGGTCCTGCTTTAACTGCACACTAGGAAGTACTGGGGGCCCAATTGAAAACCCACTGAAATTAATGGGCATCTTTCCATTGACTTCATCGGGCTTTGGATCAGGACATAGTAAAGTATTACTGCTCAGGATTTTCTCCCAATATGCCTCAAAGTGTTAACCATATAGCATTATATCTTAAACAAGCATGATGCCTTTACCCATTCTCAATTTTGCAATATTGTCCCATATCCTCAAGCACAAGTGTCAGCAGCCCAGGTCATAAGTTGTGAGAGCTGGAGTCAGCCCTAGTGGTCAGAGACCAAAAGACGGAGCCAAGGGTTGAGACATAGCCAGAACTAGATTACCAGGAATTAGGGAAGATAGGAGCAGGGGTAGTAGGAGGCAGGAACAAGGCCGGAACAGGTAGGGCTGTGTCAAGGGCAAGGTCTGAGCTGGAACTATGAAGGAACAGAGCAAGACTTGCAGAGACAATCACAGGAAGACAGAAAGTCCAAAGGTGTATGCACTGAGCAGCCAGCAAGCTAATGAGGCTGCTAGGTTTAATTGGCCTTCTGGCTTCCTCAGCCAATTGGACAGAGTGGTCCATTAGGTCAGTTCTTCTGATAACAGGCTCTCAGGATCCATAATAGCTGCATTTTGAATAGGTTGCAAAGATCGTGGCAGTCTAATGGATTTCTCCCCTCCACCCCCATTTGGACTCTTAAGGGGACACAGGAAAGACGGCAATTTTTACAAACTAATTCCTAATTTGGGTTTTTAACAATAAACCTGCTAGAATTCTAAATGTCTGATTTACTTAGTGCTTTTGACTCAGCTTGGATGGATTAGTTCTATTTTAATGTGTAGTCATTTGAACTTTCTAGGTCTTATACTTAGCACAATGCTGTGTTTCCAAGTTTTACAAAGAAAAGTAAAATGTCATGAAAACCCTTCTATTCCTAGTATAGCTGAGCCTTTTTATTTTAAATTTGGCTTGGAATTTGTCAATTTGTTATTCTGTTAAGCAATAAATTGCAAACTTAGGGTGAATGAGAGGAATTTGTAGTTTTAAAGGATAATTTTGTAGAAGCATTATATGATTCCACCACCCATGAACTGAAATACAGAACAAAGATTTTGCACTGCTTTTCAGAATTTATTTTTTGTATATCATGCTGGATGTTTGAGAGTGATCACATTACAGGAGTACAGCATATGTTTTAGTTAATTGATTGGCTGTGCCTAAGCCATATGATCACTAAGCTTAGTGGAAACTATTTTCACTCTGATTCTCAGAAAGAGGAGTTGAGTTTTGATCAGGTCCTCAATTCTGAGGCACAGGGGTTTTCTAAATTCTTCCCATTTGAAGTTCCTCCTCAGTCGTCTTCTCTCTTTTCTTCTCCATAATTCCTTTCTTCTCTTCTAATCTGTTCCATCCCTGTGAAAAAAAAATATTCTAGGATGGCCACTACTCTACTTCCACCTTAAATTTGTTCTGTGATTAAATGAAGTTCACTAATTTTGACAACAATTTAATGGGGATGGGGGTGGGGGACGAGAATGAAAAAAAAAGTAAGATACATTTGTTAAATTCCTTGCAAAATGAAATACATCTCTCATGCTCTTATTCAGAACAGACACTGCGTACCATCCTTCCCTCCTCCTCCTCCTCTTCTTCCTCCTTTTTTTGTAAACACAAAACCTAACCTTGGAGTCTAAGCTACTTGACAGCAGCTCTTTAATCAAACAGGCAATTAGAAATTTTCTCTGTAACCTAAATTGTTAATCAGAATTAAGACTAATTTGATGGAGCAGTTCAGCATGATTATCATCCAGTCTGCCATCTCAAAAGTAAAAAATTCTATTTTGGTGCTATATTCAGAAATATCATCTTTTAAATTGAGGGCTGGCAAACTCTTTCAAGTGTACCTATCAGTATTAAAATATACATGAGTTAACTTCCTTTTGTTTTCCATATTTTTTTTTGTTTGCAAACTATTGGTGGCATTTGTGCCTAAATCCAGATACTTTTTATCCCCCTTTTCCACCTGTAGCCAAGATTCTCAGCCTTGTGGACTTGCAAAACTTGAAAATCTGTGGCTATTTTCTGCTGGAACAAGCTTTCTGTTAGATGGTCATATAACTCTAAGTAATGTGATATACTATTTACTCAATATTTACTTTGCAGTTATTAACACTTCAAATGTGGTATAATAGATACACTAGATTTAATACAGCAGTTGTGACAAGAAGCAGTGTGGCAGAGGTGCAGTTTGGAATAGTGGATTGAGACTGGGGTAGGACGGTGTGGATGTACCATGGCCCTTCTTCCTTCTTATCCTCCCTTTCCCTATGTGACACTGGGGAGTAGAGGTGGAGCAGTCTCTGAATTTCCCAGAGCATACAGCTGTGATTCTGCTAGACCCTTATGCAGGACATGCAACAAATTGCAGCCTCCCCACCACTGCACATGTGCAGAAGAGTCAGGTGGAATCTGGCTCTCTGTGATATTAGTCACATGGATCATATTATACTTGGACAGCCTTCAAGTCGTTTCCAGCAAGGGGGAAATCCAAGTAATTGACTTTGACTATATGGTTGGGTTCTGGCTGTTTTTGACCTTGAGTTCACTGACAGCAGCATATAGGATAGGCTACACATAGGGTGAACAGATGCCCCATTTTTTGGGACTTTTTCTTATAGAGGAGCCTAATTATGCCTCACCTCCTGTCCTGTTTTTTCACAGTTGCTATCTGGTAACCTTAGCTATGCATAGCTATCTTTCTGCTGCCTCCCCTCTGTCTTTCCCTGCTACTGGAGCCTTTCTTTGTCATAATGAAAGGCTCCAGTAGTGCAGAGGAAGTGGGATGCTACACTGCTAAAAATAGTTGTGTAGACATGGGAAGCATGGCTTGGGCAAGAAGAGAGCTTTGTAGGGTATATGCCCTATGTTCAGGCATGTAAGGCACTTTATTCTACTCTACTTACCTAAGCAGTGCCTCACCATCTACACCACTATTTATACCCATGCTAGCTGGGCATGCAGGATCTGTACTCTACATACTGCTATAAGTGTAGACATACCTTAAGAGACCACATCTCCCCTTGTGTTCTATTCAGACTGCTGATATATGTTGAGGTGCTCTTGCTTACAGTCAGGCCTAGGTTTTGCCAGGAAGGTTTGGAATCTGAACCTAGATTTATATTCCACAGCTGGGATTTATGTGTAAAATGAGCGGATCCATTTAACCCGGCATCCAAACAGCTTTGAATTTTGCAGGTTAGACACATTTTTAAATTATCTTCATTACAGCAGTATTGCCTAATAACTTCCTGTTGTTACTATTGTGTACATAGGGCAACTAATGTGCAAAGGAAAGGAAAGTACAATTTTATATTAACAATTCAGTGATTAAGTTTTTTCTTAATAAAATCTAGTTCAGAAATTTCTCACCTTCCAAATCAGAGTTAGCTTTAAAACATTAGTCTATATCATATAAAATTGCACATAGTGTTTGGAAGAATAGGCAGTGGGGTGTTATCTGTCTCTAGTCATCATCATAGATTACAAGGGAACAATCCATTTCTTTTTGATTGCCATAATTCAAACATTTTACTGTAGGGTCCAAAATTGTGGATCCACTACCACACAGACGGTTAACTTAGCAGCAATCA
The DNA here is from genome assembly GCF_007399415.2 of Gopherus evgoodei. NCBI lineage: Eukaryota > Metazoa > Chordata > Testudines > Testudinidae > Gopherus > Gopherus evgoodei. Next base: position 289,552,531 of record NC_044322.1, on the reverse strand, counting down.
TTATTTTCATTACATTTTCTTCAGGTTAATGATCTGAGATTGGTGCCATGCAAGGCAAAAAAGAAAGCTAGCATAAGGAATTAGAGCAATCAGGACTACACATCCTTGGATCACACTGTGAGTCACCTTGAAAATGTTAAATGTAAAAAAGAAAAAAAGTGTCCAAATAACTTGAATTTGAAACTGTGAAGTACCATGAAAAAAACAGACCAAAAGAAACTAGATTAAAGAAAATACTGTTATTTAGTTTATTATTACTGCTAACAAGGAAGAAAGGCTATATCATACTTTCTGGCAGGAAAGACTGAAATAGTTATGGTGTCAGAACAATTTCCACTATAAATACATTGTTTTTCATTTCATAATCATCAAAACACCAATCTTTTGGGCTGATTTTTTTTCTGCTTTGATTTTTCCTCTGTGATTAATTTTTCTGGACATTTGAGTAAAATCTCTTTCACATTTTTGAGTTCAGCTCTGATAAGATGTAAAAAATAAGCCAAATTTGAAGGAAATTGGTTCAGCAGTTTTGAAGTTAGGAATGTGGTGGGGAGAGGAAGAGGGAAAGGAAAGACTTGTGGTTATCACGTGGAACCATGAGACAAGAGATGTCAGCCATGGCCTTCTCTCCATACTGTTTCTGAGGATCCCTGGAGAGATCGGGCCCTTCACTGACCTTCGAACAGGCACATGATTGTCATGCTTAGAGGAGAAAAGGCTGTTTGTACATTCTCCCTCTTCATCCATACAAAGGCTGAGAACAACCTGACCCTCAAGGGAACTACTCAATCATCAACTCAACATACTAAAGTATTTATGTCTTCCAAATACTATCTTGACCCAATCCTGTTTAGCTTGTGAAATTTGAGAGGAACCCAGCATGCAATATAGTTATAAGTCATTCTGAGGTGTTTTTGTTGTATTACTATGTAGTATAAATGGAAGAAACATAACCATGCTGGAAATTTCCATTCAGGAGAGCCACATTTTCAGATAATTTACCTACATCCTGTGGCTTTACAGCTTATAAAGGGCGTTCTCTGAGGTTAGATTCATATGTAATGTTTCTCTTCTTTTACATAATAATTGTAGCTAGTTTAAGAAAGTCTGATGCTACAAGCTCTTTCACTAGCAGCACCTTTTATTTATTTCTGAAATAATAAACAGTGAAGTGATCATCTTTCTGTGTCCTCTGTTTTAATTGCTCTGAAATAAAGTTAAGGATATTACATCCTGACTCGCTTATTAATGATGTCATGTCACATCACAGGTAAATCAAGTAAAAATTATGTTTTAATGGCCAGTTTACAGGCAGCAGTCATACGCTGGAAGCTCTTTGTTTTCATTTCCATTTGATTTATTTTATTTCCTGCATTTCAGTAAACTCTAATATTGTCATTTTCCTACCAGTAATAGAACAGCCTTTACATGTTCCATAATATTCTGAACTGTGCACTAGGTTATCCTATCCGCCCAGAAAACCTTTATGTTTAGAATGGAAATTTAAACTGTGTCTTTAAAGAGATGGAGGCTAAAGCCTAAATAAGTCAATAATTTAATTTCAAAAGCATTTGAATGTTTCCACAGTTCCTTTTCCTCTCTGGGGAACAAGTACTACAAAGGCTTTCCTCTAAGAAATTCCATATAGAGATGTTAAACACACTCTGAAAGAGACAATGAAGGACAAGAAGACTGTTTGTATTTGCTTGGGTATATTCTTGACATCCAACCACAATGTAATTCCTCTCCACTTTCCATCTTCTTATTTCTGGCGTCAGTGAGACAAAGTGAATACTTATGACTGAAAGCAAATTTATATTTAAAGAAAAACAGATTTTAATAAATATATTTATATACTCTTCAATAGAGAAATAAGAGGTTGAGAAAGACCCAACTCTGAAATGATCCTCCTTGGTGTTCAGTCCTGTCATGTCCCATGGCGTGACTCTGATACCATCCCAGAGCACTGGCAAAGGCAATCCACTTTCTCATATCGGTTTCCAAACTACATGGCTTAAGCGCACTCAGTTTCTCTGTTGTCACTGAGCTTGAAGACTTGATTACTGAAAAGTATTCAGCAGACTCAACATACATTGAAGTCAGTGCTTAGCATACTGCTGGGCTGAGGCCTAGCAGAGATCATCAACCCCCTAAACTGGGAGTCGGAAGTGAAAATTGTCCTCAAACTGAACCCCAACAAAAAATACTCCCTATCCTCCGATAAACTTAGACAAAAATACTCGCTGAGGATTAGAAGACAAAATTTCTCTGACTTCACTCTTAAGCTCTTCATTTTAAACCTTAAAATACTGAGTCAATTCATTGTTGCCCAATTATTTCACACTGACAGAAAAGAAAAGCACAGTAACATAATGGGAAAAAAACAGGTCTCAGCAAAGCTTTAGTTAGTATCCCTAAGCATTGACAGACAGAGTCTGCTTGCTTAAAACATGAGACTTGTGGTAACAAACCCTTAGCTCTCTCTCTCCTATTTTTTCCCCACACATGGACCCATGGACATAAGGAGGGCATTTCATGGCTGCTGGTGTGGTGAGTAACAGTGCAACAGGAGGAATGAGAAATGGGAGGTTGCAGAGAGAAAACAGATGTGACCTCCATGTGCTAAGACAATCTACCCAGCATGTCTGAGCTGGCCTTCTTGAAAACTAATGATCCCTGGATGATGGGAAATTCTGAAGTATGTGGTTCTTTTTGTCAGGGAGGAGTGTGAATTCCCATTTGTGGATAAGTAATGTGGCTCTATTCTCCAATTTATAAGATCAGATTATAGCATCTTTTAATGCAAAAATAGGTAATTCTGTATCATCTAGGGAAGTGTACTTGGTACTTTGCTTGCAGCAACTTCAGAGGAAGAGAAGGACAAAACATAATTAAACCATATTTGCATCAACATGTTCCTCAGAACAGCTGGCTCCATCTTTGGTTGCCAGTGCAAGGTGGGGGTGTTCTAAGGCTTCACTATCACATGCTGGCTGCCAGTGGCCCTAAATTGCTATTATGGCAGCTTGGCATTGGGTAGCATAGATGGGCCTGACTCACCCCTGCAGCGCCTCCTGCTGGTCATCCTCAGGAATTAGCTCAATTTCCAGCCCTGAGTGCCTTCTGCAGGCCAGTGATCCATCTGTCCTCCAGCCCTGAGTCTCTCCCTGGACCTCAGTGCTTCTTTTAACTGGGTCTCCCCCTCCCAGGGGAACTCCCCCCCCCACTATCCCCATTTTGCCTCAGTATTGGCTACTGCCCAGTCTCCATCTAGCCTCTGTTCACTGAAGCAGACTGCAGTATCAGCCACTCATCATAGGCAAAGGGGTTTGGACCTGCTTCCTTTGCCTACCCCTGGGTTGCCCCCTGCAATCCCCAGTACCTCTTGGCCTAATGCTAGGCAGCTGCCTGGGACCTTCCAGGCAGAAGCTCCCCAGCTCCTCTACATTTCTCCAGCCCTGCTCCACTCAAGGTACCTTATCTAGCTCCCTACAGCCTGGCCCTTCTCCCTCTACAAACAGAGAGACACTGTCAGGGGCTGACTCTTATAGGGGCCAGCTGGGCCTGATTGGGACCTGACCACGCTGAACCTGCTTTCTCTCAATCAGCCCAGGCTTCTTGCCCCAGCTACAGCCCTGTACTAGTCTGTTTTAAGCCCCGAAGGGCAAGAGTGGGTAGCCACCCCACTACAGGTAGATATAGAAGTTTCTGCTACATTCTCTTTTCCCCACTCACACATTGGAGAAAGTTGTGTAGCAGTTGCCCTACCTCACGCAAGTATTGCCCTGTGTTGAAGGAATCCCAGATAGCTGATGAAGGGGCTGTCCATAAATTACCTAATGCATTAGGGGGTGGGTGGGTCCTTAATTTTGTGTTTGTTTCAGTTTTATAAAGGGTTACAAGACTGGGTGGGTCTTGAAAATCAACAAAAATTGTGTTACCGCAATTCAAGACACCAGTAGTTCACTTTGCTTTCCCTTTTTGAGAGTCTATAGTAATTATTGTATGTTTCAGATATCTAAGATTTGTGTTGTCTGGTCCAAACTGAATGAAACTGGAAAAGTATGAATTCCAATGACCTTTTTTTAATTACAACCTTTATCCACAATCCAGCCACTGGCTAATATTTAAAGGAGAAGGTGATGATAATGCATATGAAAAACATGTATTTCAATTCTCCTTAAGTAAACCGGATTGGCTGTTTTTAAAAGCGACAAGAGCAATCAGCTTAATATGCATTAGAAGGAATGTATGATAAAAAAATATGTAAAGCTGTTTGCTGCTGCCTCTCCCCACAGCCAGCTGTAGCTCCCAGGTTGCTGGCTCCAGTAGCTGCCTTGCAGTGAGGGGGCCTGGTGGCACCATGTGACTGAGCGAGGCCAGCAAACCCTGGTGAAAATCTGGGAGGGTATGTGTCCTTTCCATCCGTTCTCATGCATCTCCTCTGGCTTCTGCCCAGCAGGAAGGTGGTCTTGGGGCTTCAACCCCGTGGGGAGGGGGGCCTCAGGGCTTCAGCCTCACAGGAAGCACCTGCTGGGGCTCAGGGCTTCAGCCCTGTGGGAAGTGGGGACTTGGGGCTTTAGCTGAAACCCTCCCCACAGGGCTGAAGCCCCAAAACCCCATCTCCCTTCAGGGCTGAAGCCCTGAGCCCTGGCAGGTGCTTCCTGTGAGGCTGAAACCTCAAGCCCCAGCAAGTGAGTCCCGGCTCTTGAACATCTGGAGATTGTCGTATGCAGCTCAGAGGATCAGTAAGTATGGCCACCCCTGCTTTAGACTATAGACAAGCTTTCCCAGGAGGGTGGTGGAAGTGTATTTTGGATTTATTACTCTGGTCTTTATCATCCACCACAGGTGTAGATGTTTCAGATAATGTAAAACCCATTAAAGTGGATATTCTATATGCAGTATTTCAGGATATAGAATAACTCAAAATCACTTTCTTTATTAGGCAGCCAGAACAACAAAACATTCTTAAGTTTATCCCCAACTATTGAATAAATGCTAGCTATGCTTTTGTGTGGTTCTGGAAATTACTCCTGCAGAAAGATTCACATTTCAGAGACAACAGTATTTGTCTTGATTTCTGTGATCCTGGTACTGTGCAAAGATCCTTTGACAGCTGGGGGATCTTTGCTCAGATTTCTGTTGGTTCAGTTTGGCCCTAAGTATATTTGTTCAAGAAGTGAGGAGGTCACCATAAAAACATGCATCCGATGAAGTGGATATTCACTCACGAAAGCTCATGCTCCAATATGTCTCTTAGTCTATAAGGTGCCACAGGACTCTTTGCTGCTTTTACCATAGAAACTGGAATTAGAGAACTTTGTCTCTCTAACTGTAATGAAAGAATGTTCATGTTGTATTACGAGAAGAATACTCTTCATGTGTGAAATGTAAAACAGCAGGGTAAGTTATAAAAAGTAACAATAAATGATAGAAATCAAAGAAAAAAGAAGTGTAGTGCTGCACGTGGGAGATCTTGCGTAGGTCCATTTAACATTCCTGAACATAAAAGAAAAAAATCATGTTCTTTAGCAACATTAATTCCTTCAGTACCTCTTCCATATGCTGTTTCTGCTTTAAACATTATATGTGACAGTCTGTTCTACAATTACATGAGGCTATTGCAAATACAATGCTTGAAGCGATGCTTTAAACTGTGAGTTCCCATTGAAGAGATCCATGTGTTTATGGGTAAATTGGATACTAGCATTTTTTGTGAGACTTTATTTATAGAACCAAAGTTAATGTTTCCACGCATGCTCCAACGTTGCATCAGAAGCAGTAAAAACACTAACTGCACTCAGATTGTGCTTATCAAACTATTGAATCATATTATTTGTATGATGCTTGGGGGAATTCCTGGCTCCAGTGAAGCACAGGAACTGTCTTTCTATGTTTGCACCGTGCCTAGCATAATGGGGCCCCACTCTTGATTAGCCTCTAGGCACTATCCTAATAAACATGATAAATGATAATAAAGATATTGTTTCAATGTACTGCATACTTATTAAAATAAAAACAAATTAAAAACCCTGTGAATTATTCAGAAGTCTATATTTTATTTCAGGCTTTTAAGACTTTGTTTTTATATTAGGACAAAATGGTCAAGGATGCAAATTGGCACACATGTGGAAGCACTGAAAGATCATTTATTTTTAAAGAAAGTACCTCACTTTTTGAAATCCACTTGAGAATCCATGTACAGATTTTGCATCCATTAAATTATTTTTTCACTTTTCATTCAACTCACAGAGGGACAATCAGCTTCAGATTTCTGTAATGAGTCAGTCTTTATCATAGAACAGTCTTATAGTTACACAACCGTCATTTGCTTTTCTTTCTCCAACTAGATATGATTGGGTTGCTTGCAGCTTTCTTAATTAAAACTCTGCTTATTTTGACTGGGTTTAGGTTAAGAAGAATAAAGAATATTGTGAATATACAGTTTATGACTAAAATTAAAATTATGTGGGAAGAAAAGCAAAATATGAGTTTAGAACCAGATTCTCTTTTTCTGCAAAATAAATTGGGGATTCAAAATGGGCCAAGTTTTCAAAAGAGATTGCACAGTGAATTGCACCTGTGCTTTTCTATGAGCACAACATAGTAGTCCTATTCAGAGAGCTATATGTGCATTCAGGCAGGCTGGAAAATAGCACAGACAAAAGTGCAGCCAATTTCACACACAAGGAGGGATTTTGTAAAGCATTCACTGTGATGTTAGGCGATAATGTCAGCTATAATGCTAAGATATAATATCCACCCTTTTAATTTCATTTACCTCCACCACGTGAGGCAGCTGCATTTTACAGTCTCACCTTTTTTGCAGCTAAAGCAAGGAAGTTAACTGCCTGGCTACAAGTGGATTAACTCAGGAATATTAAGGCTACGTCTTCACTACCCGCCGTATCGGCTGGTAGCAATAGATTTCTCGGGGATCGATATATCGCGTCTCATCTAGATGAGATATATCAATCCCTGAATGCGCTCCTGTCGACTCCAGAACTCCACCAAGGCAAACGGCGATAGCGGAGTCGACAGGGGGAGCCGCGGATGTCGATCCCGCGCCGTGAGGACGGTAGGAAATTCGATCTAAGATACTTTGACTTCAGCTACGTTATTCACGTAGCTGAAGTTGCGTATCTTAGATCGATCCCCTCCCCTAGTGTAGATCAGCCCTAAGATAGGTCACCCATTCTGCCTGAGGTTATGCATGGCATAGGTGTCTTGGACAGGCTGAGGCAATATAAGTATAATAACAACTTATTCCCCAATGCATTCATGTTTTAAAAAGTCACCAATGCTTGCAGTGACCTGGAGTAACCTTCCTCCGGTTTCTTTACTGCCTGCCTGTAACAGGGTGATTGTCCCTTTAAGGGTAGTAATGTCTAGTGGTTAATCAACATCTGTTCCATGGTATGTTTCTTTATGATTTCTGAGACTCTTAGAGTGGAATAAGATCAAGAGAAGGGTAAATTTAGGTGTTTGGATAGATGAAGATGGCCTCAGGAAAAAGTTAATGTTTGGGGAGAACCAAGATGCTGTTTCTTTAAGGGTCCATGACCAGTAATCTAACTTCTTTAAGGGCTTAGGACCAGGACCCAAACAGGACAAGCGCTGGGAAGAAAGCTGTGTATACTGTGTCTCTTCCCTCAGATTCTCGAAGTCTGTGCTTCTCAATCCTGGTCTCACTGGCCTGTAGTCTCTTGCCTTGGGTTCAGGTGGTTGCACATCCCTACTTTCCTGAGGTCTGTGTTTCTGGGGTCTCAGCAGCTCCTCCAGCCACTTCCTCAGCCATTTCCGTTAGGAACCCTTCCATCAGTTCTCTGCGTAGTTCTTTCCCTTAGCTCCCTGGCCTGAAAAAGTTCCACATGTAGCAATCCTTTCCCTTTCTCCTGTTCTGAAGAGCAGTAATAAGGTTTTCCCCAAGCCTCAACTGTTTTCTCGGAACTATTTTCCTTTCTCCCAGCACTGATCTCTGCCTTTCCCTTGGTCTTCCTTTGCTCTAAAAGTCTCAGGGATCCTAAAGGAACACACCATGGTCAGTACTGACTGACCACTAGTCCTTACTAATCGGAAGGGGACAATCACCCTGTTCTACTGCCCCATCTCTCGTCAGTATCTAAGTCCATGACTAAAAGATTGAATTTGCTATAATAGCCTAATATTCTTCTGTTGTTGGAAGTTCATTTTTGGTGCCTGTGAAATACTCACTTTGTCCTCCATATAATGCCTGGATCAATCAATGAACATGCTTCCCTTCAATACAGTGTGCAGCCAACTAAAATATCCATCTAGTCCAGAAAGAACAATGCCATGTGTGAGAAAAGAGGATACAACCAGGCCTGTCTAGTTCCCAGGATGTTCTACCTCCCATACCTTCACAGATCCCCATTGTTGTTAGCTAGAGAAGTGTTAAAGCTGAATTGCACTTCAGTAAATTCAGGCCTGGTGATATTTAGGGATAGGGCATGATGAATTTAAAATTCATATCTGAATGAATATTGGAATTTGAAAATTACCATAAACATCTTCACAATAAAATTCATATGCAATGAAGTCTTATGACCTAAATCAGACTAGTTGAAAGGAAATGTGACTCCGCTGAAGACTGCTTGCATCAGCTCTGAATGTATCCTTTTATGTGCATAGTGACTTCATTGATCATTACACAGATTCAGATTAGTTGACAAAATGTAGATGCTAATGTTCAATACAATTGGCTGAAAAACTAAGAAACATTTTGAAAGAAAATAATTTGGACTGAATTTTTCATTGTTTGATGAAAAATTTTGATACTGTTTCAAAAAGATTTTAAATCTTTTGTTTAATTTCCACAGGGAAAAATATTTTCTTACACTTATTCCAAAAAATTCTCCCCCCAAGATTTAATAGCTGTACAGAACATCCTCCCTCCATTACTCATTGCAAAATAACAACATATTTTATATCTCTTTCTCAGTCATAACCTCAAATTTGTGTTCTAAAGATACTAAGTTGTACCAACGGGGCGGCTCTAGGTTTTTTGCCGCCCCAAGCAGGGCAGGCAGGCTGCCTTCGGCCGCTTGCCTGCGGGAGGTCCCCAGTCCAGTGGATTTGGTGGCACGCCTGCAGGAGGTCCGCCAAAGCCGCAGAAGCAGCAGACCCTCCACAGGCACGCAGCCGAAGGCAATCTTTCTGCCATCCTCATGGCACCCAGCAGAGTGCCCCCCTTGGCTTGCCGCCCCAGGCACGCGCTTGGCATGCTGGTGCCTGGAGCCGCCCCTGTGTACCAAGCATTCATGCTTAATTTTGAAAACTTTACCATATCCTAATATTTAGTTAAAGGGGAATATAACTGGAAAAAATCACTACTAGTTTTTTAAATTTAATTAAATAATCATAAAGCAGGGCAACTGCTTTCACTGTTATGATTCTACAGTGTATATCAGCCTTTTTATCAATATAAGTTATTTTGATGAATTCCTGTACCTAAAACCAAAAATTCCTGACATGACTAAAGACAATCATGCTGGTCTGTCAGTGGTTCCTGTATGGAATCAAAAGCAACATAAATCATCAATTTTGTTAAGTGTAGCTCTGTCTATTAAATAGTGGGCTATAATGTGTTCAATCCCATATTTTTTCTACTCCTGTTCAGTCAGAAAATTCTGCTGCTTGTAACAATATATAAACATGAGAAGCTGTGTGGCTGACTGCCACAAATTCTTGTACTTTATCATAATATCAGCATGGCCAATATTAATGGTCTTTTATTTCAGGCTCCAAGATAAACAGCTTTGTAATGGCAAGTATTTAAATAAAAATTTGATTGATAAATTACATTTCTGTTATAATTCTTTGGAAGGAATTAAAGTATTAGTTGGAAAAAGACCACAAATGTTGGCAACAATTGCCTCTAACCAATCATTCCCATGAAATTATGTCTTTCATGGGATAGAGTTATGTCAAAAAGTGCCTCAATAATGAAACCAAGTTTAACTTTGGATGTTGTATTCCACTTAATGTAACCTTGATCAGTAGCTTTCAAGATAAACTATCAAATATCTGCGATACTAGCAAAATAGCTGGTGGTAGGCAAATGGGGAAAGGCTTATCCAACTTTTTTTCTATGTTCAATCAATTTGGAAAAATATCTGTTCTGAGTCCTGGAACTACAGTAAAAGTATTACAGGAGGACTAGTAAATTATGGATTATTTTTTTACCAAAATCAAACCATTTATTATGTTGAATAGATAATCCCAATCACCTTTGTCAAACGTGTTTCAGCGTCGACAAACACAGTGCCAAATAACAATTAGGATTACCCTAATATGGAATACTAATAATAGGCCTCTTTATTCCTTTTCCTCTGGTATCTCTATTATTCTGATGATATCTACCTTTGTACTGGAGGTCTAAACACCATGAGTGAAATCCTGACTGTGCTGAAGTCAATGGAAAACTTCCCATGAGTGCACTGGATTTTCTACCACACTCCCCACAACACCTTTTGTTCCATTTTTCATTCCTTGACATTTATTTTGTCATCAGCTTTATCTACTCACCTTCAATGATGTCATCGCTCCTTTTATCTAGTTCAGGCCAGAGGGTATCTAATTCATTGTTACTTGAGAAATTATGCTCCAGAGGAAGTAAGCAAAAAATTCAGGAGGATGACAAGCTTCATCTCATTGACCATTGGTGACTCTGTCAGCGTTAATTTTACTGGTAAGAATGGGCCTTCTTTTTGTTTCTTAGAACCTCTGTGGCCCCAATCCTGCAAACCTTTCAGCACTTGCGTGATTTTATGTGCATGAGTACTCCCATTATATTCAATGAGACAACTCCTACATACAGTTTCACACATATTTTTCCTTTCCTATCTTAATGGATGACATATTCAACTTTTAATGTATACCTTCTGAAAGGCCAGGTGGTAATATGTTTACACATGTTGACGAATACCTTACTTTCTGAGTGGTCCCACTGGATCAACCCTAACCCTAAATTCTCTTTCTTTCCGTAATATAGAGAGTGATCAAAGCTACTCAGAGAAGTATTTATTGTTAATAAATCCACCAATCAGAATTAATTTATTCATGTATTAATTTCCCAGGGATAGTTTTCCATATGATTTTTATTGATATACATGAATTCTTGGAACTCAATTAATATCTTAACAATTAAAAGCAAGACAAAATTTCAAAGGCTGATAACACTGCTCTACAGCCAAAATGCTTCTGAAATAAATGTAGTCCAACTTTACTAATTCTGGGTCACTGAGAATGAAAATGATGCTTAAAATTGTTGATTGGCACTAGTTTTCAAGATATGCTATTGGGTCAGTATATACGACCCTTGACTTGGGAATGGCGGAGGATAAGTGAGTTATAAAGGGGAGGGATCTCAATTTAAACCAGAAATGACTAAAATACATCTTTGACTGGATCTCGGAATAAATCTATGACTGGGTTTGGACAGTACTTGCTTTTGAGGCAAAACAATGAATGATCCATCTGAGGCTGGTATCATACATGAGGTGTCATACATGATATGAATTGCATCTGCATGCCATCTGAGGCTGAGGTGTCATACATGATATGAATTGCATCATGTTATTCCTAGAAGTCATGGATGATGCAATCATAACGAAGCTTACATCACTCTGCTGAACAAATTGCCCTCTATCAGCTCTAGAAATCATACAGTGTGGTGCTCTCTTCTTTGTCAGTGTTTGATTTTGCAAAGGGACACATTTCTGTTTAGCCAAAGTGAGCAGAGATGCCTCGTACTTGTGTGAAGAGTGCAGATAACTTCTGCTATGTTTGTGGTGAAGTGACTTTTGCATCACAAAAGCGCAGTATAACCACTATGGTTAAGAAAGCCTATCACCTTTATTTTGGCTGCAAACTTGGAGATCAGGACAAGAGGTGGGCTCCACACATATGCTGCAACAAATCTTGGCCAGTGGTTGAACAGGAAAAGGAAATCTATGCCTTTTGCAGTGCCAATGATTTGGAGAGAGACAACAGATCATACCAGCAATTGTTACTTCTGCATGGTGCCTCCAGTTGGGAAAGGTGTGTCAAAGAAGAAAAAGTGGACTGTGCATTATCCAAACATTCCATCAGCTATATGCCCAGTACCCCCACGGAGAAGGACTGCCAGTTTCTGATGCACCAGAATCCTTCTCATTTGAGTCAGATGAGGAAGAGGAAGAGGAAGAAACTTCTGGTCCTGAACCATCAGTGTCACAGGACCCACATTTTCTCCCCTCCTCCTCCTCTGAACCAGACCTCATAACACAAGGTGAACTGAATGACCTTGTCAGGGATTTGGAACTAACCAAGAGGAAGGCAGAGCTGTTGGGCTCCAGACTACAGCAGTGGAATCTCCTGGCAGGCTATCAGGGCAAATGGAGCCCATCAATGCTTGCAGACTATTGCTGGACAGTGACAAGAGATGCTCCATTTAATGAATACAAGAGACAAGCCAAGAAGTGCCAAGTAGACACTGAATAGGACTAAACTATGTACATCATAGTTTTTTGCCTTTTGTTTCATAATACATTTTATTTATATAACCCTTTTGCTGATTTTTAAAGTGTTACATAAACAGGACAGGTGAAATATTATCATGGAAAGCAACCATAAATACATGAAAAGACCTAGGTTTACAATTTATGATTAAAACTCTACTATCTACACAATAGACACAGACATCAAATGTAAAAACTTAAATATCTTAGAAGCAGTAGCCAATCAGTTGTTTTAATTGTCATATTTGAATTCAGCACATCAAAATACATAATAAATATCACATTTTATCTCTGAAGTAGATGACTTCTCAAAAATTGTAGACCAGTGTAATAATTTGTTTTTGTATTAACTACAAATAAAATTATCTCAGCTACAGAATATTTCAATTCAGTGTTCCGATACTCAATTTTATCATTAGTTGATAGGGATTGAGTCAACAAATTAAACAACTTAAAGAATATTCCTTTAAGCATATGGTTAAATCCATCCCTACTCAGCAAAGCACTTAAGTATCTGCTTAGCTTTAAGAGGTGCTTAAGTCCAATTGAAGCCAATCACATGCTTAAATCGTTTGCTAAACTGGGGCCTGCAATATTCACTTTAAGTATATATTTATAAATATTCACTTTAAGTATATATATATATATATATATATATATAAACCGAATATTTATAAATATTCACTTTAAGTATGTATATATATAAACCAAAGATTTATAAATATGTACCTAAACTATATATGTATCACATGGGTTTACAATTAAAGATATTAAAAATGTAGAATTAAACTCATCCCTGGTGAAACTCCACTGAGCTCTGTTCTGTGTTGTTAAACTATAGTAACATTTTGATGTCATAAGTATAGGAAAATTATTTGGGATTTGTATTATTGAGGTGGGTCTTCGAAGATTGTTTGATTTATTATTCAGAGTTATTGTGTTTTATATTGTCCATTGTTTAAACTATGATTAAAGAAAGATCTAGATATTGGTAATGACTCCAATTATTACTACTTTTTAAAGTGCCTCTCAGGAAACCTATTGCCATTTTGCAAAGTGCTTCAGTATTTACTTCAGTAACTGCAGATGTCTTAGTTTCTGCTCCAAAAAATATGAAATTCCTTTTGAATGTTTTTGCCAGATTTGTGTGTTGTCTGACAGATACTGAAATTTAAAACCTGCCAGATAATATAGCAATAAATTATTTCACAAGTAGATAGCATTGGTTTTCCCAGATCTATTACAAATGACAAAAAAGTCATCAGAGACATGAAGTGGCATTGATCCCAGAAATAGAATAAGTTGATGCTGAAATCAAGTTATTCTATTTCATGCCATTGCCATATTAAATATTAAAGAAATATTCTTTTCAATTGCATGATCTAGAATAGACCATCAGCTTTGGGTGCTTGCCTTAGAGAGTTTTCATCTAGTCAAACACTACATATTCCTACTGGAGATTTAAAATTAATAATAAGATGGAACCCATGGGCTGAGACCATTTTCCCATCCAGTAGGCCAGTCTCCTGGATGAAAGGGTGTGGGGCACTGACTTTCAGAAGCACACCTGCTCTGGGTTCAGGGTAGATTCTACTTTCCTAGCTCCAAAGAAGTTTGCCATCCTAAAGCCCAATTTTTATTCACATAGAAAAAATAGTCATTTACATGCTTTAAGCTAAAGAAACTTTATTTTTAATCTATCATTTTAATATGCACCAAATAACCTTACTGCAAAAGATTTCTATTTGAGGGGTGTTTTGGAGAGAGCTGAGAGTATGCTTCCCACAGCAATGAAGGGGTAGAAAGGGCTTTCTGTGACGATCGGGCTTAGGGTGACCAGATGTCCCAATGCTATAGAACAGTCCCGATATTTGGGGATTTTTTTATATAGGTGCCTATTACCCCCCCACACTCTGACCTGATATTTTCATTCTTGTTATCTGGCCACCCTAGTTGGGCTGGATGTGTTCCTGTTGGAATGATTGTTCCAGTGAGGCTGGCATTTCATTAAATCATATGAATAACAAAGATATTGGGTACTTAGAGCCTTGGATAGCTGTCTTTTTACCATTGTAAATCTCCCTCTCCCCATCCCACTGTTTTGTGTTCGGATATGTGTATACCACCACCCTTTTTTTGCAAAGAAACAGCTTAGAGGTGTGACTCCAGGAGAGACTTTTAGGGCTATGAATCCCAAGAGGAGATAGATGCCTTCTCCCAGCCTGAATTTAAGTGCCTAATTCCTTCAGGGGGCAGGCTTAGGACACACCCCTCTCCTCAGCATCTGCTATTGACTGGCTAAAATGACTCCTGGCTTAGTGTGCTGGCTTTCGTGAATCCCATTCTTAGGTGCCTAGCTCTCCCCTTGTATTGAATAGGGAGCCTGGACCCACAACTCAGGGTTGTGAGTTCCACTGGATGGCCAAGTGCCTAAACAGTAGTCACTGCAAAATTGAGCACTGCAATGCATAAATCCCCTTTGTAAATCTAACCCATAGTCCCTGATCTTGAATTTGATAGGGCTACTTACATGATTAAAGTTGAGAATGTATTTCGGTGTTTTGCTGGATTGGGACTGCGTTTCATTTCTAGAGTGAAATCCTGGCACCTTTGAAGCCAATGGGAGTTTTGCCATTGATTTCACTAGGGCCAGGATTTCACTCCACATCTCTTGTTCCTTGACCTAGCAGGGGCTGGAAAGGAGTCTATTTAGCTCCAGGAGAGAGGTAATGCTTCTTTCTCAACAGCATCCAAAAGTGGACATGACAGTCTCTGAATGAGGTCTGGTAACGTTACTCCAGAGCATAGACAGTTATTAAACTCTGGAAACCTGTAAAATGGGGTAGTGCTAATACATTTACAGTGTTCAGTTAAAGGTGAGTTGGGAACACTGAGATTATATTTTGTTCATCCTTTAGTGGAATGAAATTGTCTCATCTGGTCAGGGTGCAGGAGTGCTGTGCTATTACTGCTTTAACACTTTACAAGTGTAGCTGAGATCTGATGGGAGTAAAAGACTATTGTTCCTGATTTTCCTCCCCACCCCATTTGCTATGTGACTTCAGGAAAGTCACTTAACCTTCCTGTGCCTAAGATTTCCCACATGTAAAATTGGGGATAATAATGCTCACCCACTTTCGTATAAAGCTTGGTCATCTATAGCTGAAAGGTAATATTTATGTGCACATGCATTATTTTTATGCAATTGCTTGCACTCCTATTTGTGAACGTTTGATTTGTATAATATCTATATGGTTATTTCTCTACAACTATATTGTATTCAGATCCCTTTTTTCTGATTGGCAGACATTGACTAATTAGATTGCTTGGCTCTACATAATAATCATTTAATAGGTATTTCTGAATAATTACACACAAATCTCTGTACTCTAATTGGCTCTCTAATCTCTCTGTTCTGATTGGCTCCTGGATTCCAAATCTTAAAACTGTTTTCAATTGGCAACAAAGATATGGCCTCAGTTTCTCCTGCTTTTATTGCGTCAGCTTATTTCAGTTGATGCAAAAATCTCCAAGGTTTACACAAAGGGAAGAAAATAAAAGTAAAATAAAATCTTTTCCTCATCTCTCACATTTTTTTCACCATCTTATTTGAAATAATGATGACATCCCTTTTAATACTTTGTATTTTTTCTCTCCGCTCTCATTTAAATTGTGACCAAATGCCTCAGAATATATTCAGTTGAGAATATAGTCTTTAATTTGTACAATCTTTCAGATTACATTTGGTATATTTATATTTTTATGTTGGAATGTTTTCAGTATAAACCCCATTTTTTCAAGGGTTTATTCAGCTAGTTTTAATTTAACTTGCATTAAGTTGTAACTTGGTACAGTGCATATGTGAATGTATATTTCTATATATCCATTTATATATATTGTTTATATATCAAACATATACAGCATATAAAATGTGTGTATGGATATGTCATATTTTGATTGATAAACACATTCAAAGTATCATAAAATTGCCCCATGCTTTACAGATATTAACTAAAAAGCGTGATCCTGTATATATCTTCTAAAGCCCAAACATGCTGTTTTTATACTTAAATCCCTGAACTGGATAGATGGGAGTTACTTAGGTTAAAATTGTGTAGAACTATAAAAAGTTTTAGGAAAAGTGGCTTAACTCTTATGCAGAAGGGGGTGTTTTATTATTACAAGAGGTATTATAAAAACTTTGAGAGGAAATTAGCATGAATTCCATTTGATTCATATTTAGGCTGCTACTAGAGACTCTGAACCTATATTTCTTACTCATATTTTTCATGTGAGTAAAGAAAGGTTTCAGGTTTGAACCAAAGAAAGTAATAAGTCTAGATGAGAAAATATTTCTATATCATTTTATCATAATGTGAAAAAATCTGTTCAATCTGATCTCAATAAATTTATCAGTTCATTTCTATCAGATTTCTCATTCTTTCCAGCAGTAATGCTTTAATTTCATTCATTTATTTGATCTTCTTTAAATGGTTATTGGGATAGCTGCATCTTTGACCCCTCTCTGCTCTCCTGCACACATCCCTCATATCTCATTCCATGTGCCTTTACCTTTCTTGAGGTGGAGATCCCACAATTTTCCAGCTCTCAGACCGGGTCCTATGTTGCAGTACCCTATGTGTCACCCCAGCAGGTCTGATTGAGTTCAGCATTTGCTATTTTCCCCTTTGAGAGCTATGACTAGTGGCGAATACAGTGCCAGACAGGGCCGGCACAACCCATTAGGCGACCTAGGCGGCTAACATTTGGGGGGTGGCGACTGCAGCGGCCAGACCTTCTGCTGCCTCTGTCGGGAGTGGCATTTTGGCAGCAGGACCTTCTGCCGCCTCTGTTGGGGGTGGCATTTCAGGTGTGGGACCTTCTGCCACCTAGGGCGGCAAAAAAGCTGGTGGTGCTCCTGGTGCCAGATAGCCTTTTTAAAACAAGGTATTGCTTAATCTTAACAGTAATGAAGCATAAGAACAAAGCAAAGGGAAAAGTATCAGAGAAAAAGGATTTTAAAACAACAGATAGTCTGCATACACATCTATCATACCTAGAGCTCTAAGCAAGTTCTATCAGAGCACTAATCTCTAAAGTCTGGGTTCCCCTTAGCTTTGTCCTTGGGGGACTGTCTGTAAATCCAGCCAAATTTCTTTGTTCTCTTTGCTCACATCTTGGACTTGCTGCCCAAAGCCAGTTTGATGAGCTCTGCCAGAACTTCAAAGCAAATAGCTCTTGCATTGCTTCAAGTATTTGCTGAGAAGGGTATATCTGGATCCACCTCTCACTTTCTGGGAACATTTCCTGACAGCCCTGCTATTGAATTACATCTGTATATGCATATAGCACACACCACAGTAACCTGGTCATGGTACAGTATTCATGAATTATTACAGGTAACTGAAAATTCATCATAGCTAGTCATGTGAAATTATAAATATAGAGCTAAATTATGGCTTACTCTGAAATAGTATACAGCATGGATTGGAGAAAAATGCAGAGAATTCTTCCTCCTACAGTGTACCCATTCTACACACACCAGGAATTTAAGCCTAGTATTCCCTGGAGCACTGAGCTGTGGAGTAACTAACCTACTTGTGGAAACCTGCTTAGATGCAAGGTCACATGGAGGCTTGATCCTGCCCTGTACAAGTCAATGGGAGTTTTGCCACCAAATTCAAGGGCGGCAGGATCAGCCATGTGATTGGCATAGTTGGATGTAGTCAGGCTCTTCTTGCTGTTTCTGGCAGTTGGTGCTGAGGGTCAGGGATCACACACTGCAGCTTTCAGAAGTAAACCTTCTGCTCCAAGTGCTATCCTAGGCACCTCTTACCACCCTTTCTGTAGATGTCATGCACAGATAGGATGGCTGCAAGAACCTCTCCTGTCCTCCATTACACTGGTCTACAATTTTTGAGAAGTCATCTCTTCAGAGATAAAATGTGATATTTATTATGTATTTTGATGTGCTGAATTCAAATATGACAATTAAAACAACTGATTGGTTACTGTTTCTAAGATATTTAAGTTTTTACATTTGATGTCTATGTCTATTGTGTAGACAGTAGAGTTTTAATCATAAATTGTAAACCTAGGTCTTTTCATGTGTTTATGGTTGCTTTCCATGATAATATTTCACCGGTCCTGTTTATGTAACACTTTAAAAATCAGCAAAAGGGTTATATAAATAAAATGTATTATGAAACAAAAGGCAAAAAACTATGATGTACATAGTTTAGTCCTATTCAGTGTCTACTTGGCACTTCTTGGCTTGTCTCTTGTATTCATTAAATGGAGCATCTCTTGTCACTGTCCAGCAATAGTCTGCAAGCATTGATGGGCTCCATTTGCCCTGATAGCCTGCCAGGAGATTCCACTGCTGTAGTCTGGAGCCCAACAACTCTGCCTTCCTCTTGGGTAGTTCCAAATCCCTGACAAGGTCATTCAGTTCACCTTGTGTTATGAGGTCTGGTTCAGAGGAGGAGGAGGGGAGAAAATGTGGGTCCTGTGACATTGATGGTTCAGGGCCAGAAGTTTCATCCTCTTCCTCTTCCTCGTCTGACTCAAGTGAGAAGGATTCTGGTGCATCAGGAACCGGCAGTCCTTCTCCGTGGGGTACTGGGCGTATAGCTGATGGAATGTTTGGATAATGCACAGTCCACTTTTTCTTCTTTGACACACCTTTCCCAACTGGAGGCACCATGCAGAAGTAACAATTGCTGGTATGATCTGTTGTCTCTCTCCAAATCATTGGCACTGCAAAAGGCATAGATTTCCTTTTCCTGTTCAACCACTGGCCAAGATTTGTTGCACAAATGTTGCAGCATATGTGTGGGGCCCACCTCTTGTCCTGATCTCCAAGTTTGCAGCCAAAATAAAGGTGATAGGCTTTCTTAACCATAGTGGTAATACTGCGCTTTTGTGATGCAAAAGTCACTTCACCACAAACATAGCAGAAGTTATCTGCACTCTTCACACAAGTACGAGGCATCTCTGCTCACTTTGGCTAAACAGAAATGTGTCCCTTTGCAAAATCAAACACTGACAAAGAAGAGAGCATCACACTGTATGATTTCTAGAGCTGATAGAGGGCAATTTGTTCAGCAGAGTGATGTAAGCTTCATTATGATTGCATCATCCATGACTTCTAGGAATAACATGATGCAATTCATATCATGTATGACACAATACCAGCCTCAGATGACATCATTCATTGTTTTGCCTCAAAAGCAAGTACTGTCCAAACCCAGTCATAGATTTATTCCGAGATCCAGTCAAAGATGTATTTTAGTCATTTCTGGTTTAAATTGAGATCCCTTCCCTTTATAACTCACTTATCCTCCGCCATTCCCAAGTCAAGGGTCGTATATACTGACCCAATAGCATATCTTGAAAACTAGAGCCAATCAACAATTTTAAGCATCATTTTCGTTCTCAGTGACCCAGAATTAGTGAAGTTGGACTACATTATTTCATAAGCATTTTGGCTGTAGAGCAGTGTTCTCTGTCATCTCCCAGCATGTCTCTAGCAGCTTATTTAGGTTGAACAACTTAAATATTTAAATGAAAATTACGAGTAATGTGATAAAGTGCTGATTCTGTGTCTGAAAGCTCCGTTCATAACGGGCTACGTTGTGCTACTCTAACTCATGTTAGCAAGCATTTACTAAAATGAGTAATCTCATTCACTTCCATGGGGTGACTAAGTTTCATGAACATGAATGTGAGCTCCACAAATTGGTTAAAAGAGATTACTTTGTATCTATCACAAAGTGACATCTGGCAGTTACTCAGGTCACAGATACTTCTTATAGATGTAGAACCATCGCAGCAAATATGTTTTAAAAGAAAATAAAATCATTTGTGGCTGACTTCTTACAAACTCAGTTGTTCTGGTCAGTTTTTTATTCTTCCATATTAAACAAGAGGCTAGATTTAAATAAAGCAAAATTTCAAGTGATGGCATTGTGTCCTTTTCTGTGCTGTAGGTCGCAACAGTCTTTTGTTTTTGGTTATTATTGAAGCTGGACCTAAAACAGCAAATCACAATTGCAGCCAAAATTACCTCCCACCCTAAAACCTTAAGTGAGAACTATACAAAACTCAGCAGTTTGGTTTCACTTCATTTTCTCTGGTTTTGATCTCTGTGAGTTCACGTTTCCAGAACTCCATAGGCCCATAATTTCAATATCAAACTTAGTTGAAATTGTTGAGTTCTACTTGATTTCATATTGTAATAATCTGATGTCCCAATTCAACAAACATTTAAGCAGGCACTTAAATTAATCACTATTCAGCAAAGCACTTGAACTCAATGGGACTTACGTATGTGTCTAAAGATGAAGCATCTGCTTTATGGATGGACTGAGGTCCAAAAGGCCAAATTTTCTATGAGTTCCATGAAAAATTATAAATCAGACTGGATTCGCACAAGAGGATAGTGAACCTTTTGATATCGTCTGGGTTTTTAGTTAGTAAAAAAATACATTACTGTGGGAGGTTTGTGAAGTTTGGGTTCATTATAAACATTTTACACAGCTTTACCAAAACTAACAAACAAGGAAAAGAAAAGGATCAATCATTCACTTGTGAAAGAAAGAAGAGAGAGGCAGACAGTTATTACAAAATTGGAAAACATGGCTCAGGATATGAATCCAGCTCTAGATCCAAATCCTCCCTGGCTACTTCTATGTTTGTAGATCTGTTTGTGAGAGACAGAAATACCAATTCCAATGAGTGAACTGGAAATGTACAGAGTCTTGATTCTGCATGAATTACCCAATGTGTGGGCAGACAAGGGGACGACAGCAAGTTAGAGCCAACAATTTTAAGAGTACCTTATGGACTTAATTATTAAAGTTCAAAAAGTCTTCAAAAGCCAATTATAACTGCTATTTGTAATAGCTAAAGCAATTAATATGGAAATATAGCAAGAATGAGCCTTTTTAGCTTTGGAGCCCAAAGGAATTCTTTGTTACAGGTCTTTCAAATCACTTTCAGAAATTTGGAAAGAAAATTGAATAGGGATTTCCTGCTGTTGTGCAAAATAAACAGAAAATTTTCCTGCCTGGGTAACCCACTGTAGTTGCAATACTATATTTAAATCTCACGTCTGACTGAGACAAAATGTTACAGGAAAGGTACTACAGAGCCCTACCATTATTAGGCATTAGCTAACAATGCACTTGAGAATCATTTACACTGGAAGATGAGTATTGTCTTTTAATAATCTTATTAAAACATTATCAGATACACTGTGACTGGTAAATTATGAGAAATATAATGGGACAGGCCTAATTTAATTTCAAAGCTAGACATAAGGGGAGATATATATGGACTGTGCCTGAATAAAAAGGCAAAATATTGATTACGTTGCCTGAAAGAAGATATTTTTTAAAAGGCCTAATAAAAAATCTTATTCTCTTTTTCTTTATCTCAAATGTATTCTTCAGGCTTGATGTCTGCCACAATCACAGGTGCTGTAATAATAAGCAGAATTGGAACAGTATTATTTCAAATGCATGTGAGATGTTTTCAGGCAAGGGCAAAGGGCTATTCTTGGCCGTTTTCTTCTTTCTTTTTCAGATTACACTTAAATATGTTCTTTGAAGTGCAGTATGAAAGACCTTTCCAGCTTGTTAATGCAAAATGAAGGCAAAAAGCACACAGTCATTATCCAGGCAATGCTCCCATTGAATCTATATGGTGTTTAACTGAGAAAAGAAAGCTCGCTTCTCCCCATCTATTGCAGCAAAGACAAAGAAATGAAACAAACTGTGAATTTACGTATTTATGTTACAGAATCATCCAGAAACTCCACTCAGGATTGGGGCCCCACTGTGCTGGGTGCTTTACAAATGTTTATGGAGACCCATTCACTGCCTTTGGTAGAGAAAGTGGGGCTTGTCCAGAGCTCATTGAACTAGGGCAGTTATTTCCACTGAATTCAGTGGGCTTTGACATATTCCCTTGGTTTGTTGTCTAAATTTTTATGTTACTCTTTGGTTCAAGTCACAAGAGTTTTCTATGCTTACTTTATTTTTGCCTGATTGTTTTGGAAAACCCTTCCTCCGTCCATAGGTGCTAGAACTAGGGGTGCTGGGGGTGCTGCTGAACCCACTGGCTTGAAGTGAATATCGTTTGGTTGAATGTCTCTCAGCACCTTCACTATACATATTGTTCCAGCACTCCTACCTCCTTTTCATCTTGCTGTATATTCCTGGCCATAGACATCATGCTTCCACTCTAGCCAAACAGATCGTGTGATGCACGTTCCTGTTGGTGCTAATGCCAGTTGCACTATTTACTTTTGTTGGCAAAGGACTGTTGCAAATAGGGTGACTAGACAGCAGATGTGAAAAATCAGGATAGGGGGTGGAGGGTAATAGGAGCCTATATTATAAAAAGACCCAAAAATCAGGACTGTCCCTATAAAATTGGGACATCTGGTCACCCTACCTGCAAAGGAATCTTCACTTTGAATGGCCCCTGCCTCCTTAAGTGCACAGGATGGAACTGCTGTGGGGAAGAATTGGTGTGTTTCACACCCATCCCTTTTAATAAGCACAGTATTCCGTTAAAATCCATTTTAAATGAACCCTGCAGCCCCTTCATGTGATCTCAGAGTTGGGCCAGAATGTATTTGAATGGGAAACACCTCATTGATGTAGGCAGTGATGTTGATGATCTAGGGGGTGAAACTCTTCCTGTTGCAGTACCAGTTTTCAAATGAAATCGCATAGCATTTTTTCATAAAAATAAAAGCATCAGCCCTGGTGTTTTGGCCAAATTCCAGTACTCTGGCACGTGGATTGAGAACCTTTAAAATTAAGAAATAAATAATGTGGTGTATAAATCATGTTGGTTCAAAAATTCTCTATTTCATATATTAAATCACTTCATATAGATAATTGCCTGCAATCAGTGCATAACTTGATTAAACATTTGCAGAAAAAATAAATTAATAATATTTTTTAATCAATATGCATTCTGAAATGATTCTCTCTAAATTAACACTGGTAAGCAGCTGCAAAGTAGAGACAAGACACATGATTCAATGATCTAGAATTTCTTCTGGACCAAGTGCAGGAAAAGAAACCTCTAGGAAGAAAAAATATTTTATTGCAACATCATTCTATGCTGTATATTTTCACTATGTTCACATCTGGACCAGACCATCTCATATGCTAGCATTACAAAGTTTATTTGACCAGTACTTTGCTCAATATCCATTCTTGGGACTTCTGGTCTTGGTTATGCAATGCAATATGCTGGCAGAGTACTGTAGGACCATACAACAAAAGTTGAACCTGGGTTTTGAAGCAATCTCAATAGTTGGTGTTGTAACATTGTTTTATGTGTGTAAGTGGTAACCTAATATAACATTTCTAGACAAAAGCAGCTAGAATATACCAGATTAACTTTATGGAAGGACTTAAAAGAGCTTAAGTTGGTTGTTTCCCTGAACTACACTGAATTTAGTATTTTCCACTATATTTATTTTCATTAATGACTGATTATCCATATTGCTTTTGAATTAGCTATAATAATTCCATTTGATGGCAGTAATCTGCATTAGTCTGAGGGTGGAGATTCTTCATTGTAAGGCCTCCAGCTGTGGAATGCAGAAAAAGGTCACTTTGGAAACTAGCAGATGTTCTCACATTTTTAGGTCAATACAAAAACTCTTCTGCTTCCCTCTCACCTCACACCAGACAATATTCAAAAGAAAGAGGTTTATCTTTGCAATCTCAATGCATTATGAAAAGCAAAAGTCTGGCAAAACTGTCAAAATATAACTATGGCAGGGTAAGAAGCCAACCTTTTATGTAATGCATATCACTGCAGTATAGCCAGTCTATAGCGTTCACATTCTAGTCATAATAATATATAGTTGTTACTGACACACAATAAGTCCTTACTTTTTAAAATATTCTTGAAAAGTAAATATGCATTATCCTGCACAACAATGTATGTGAAGAAATGCATTAACCAATAACGAAATTTGGTTGGATTCAGCAAAGTGGATAATGAGTACATCATCCTTTTCCTTTTTCATAATTTATATATTTTATATATTTTATATTTTCCCTTTTTTCAACAAATAGTCTTCAGAATAGCTGATAAATTTCTGTAGACAAGACAGAAGAACTTGGGACAAGTTGCCCAGGACATTTGCAAAATATTTTAAAACTTTTTCTGTTAAACAATGATTCTTCCAAAGATCAAAAATGTCTTTTGTTCCTTTTGTTTTCCTTCCTAAATTGGAAAAAAAAAATCTATAATGCTTTGAATTTTCAAAGCCAGGATGTTCTCTAATGATGACTTCTGGATTCTATAATCTGCAGTTTATAGGAAAACTGCCTGTATAACACAATTAATATTTATAAAATAATAGGAGACATACCTATGTCCTAGAACTGGAAGGGACCTTGAAAGGTCAAGGAATCCAGCCCCCTGCATTTGCCAGCAGGACAAAGTACTGATTTTTGCCCCAGATCTCTAAGTAGCCTCTGCAAGGATTGAACTACAACCCTACATTTAGCAGGCCAATGCTCAAACCACTGAGCTAACCCTGCCTCTCCAATAGTTAAGATTATAGTGCCTTATCTATCTATTCACCTGTGCAAGAAACTTTCCATTGAAATTACTAAGGTAATATGGATAAAATTGAACAAAATGTTATGGTTTATGGAAATTACTATTATTCTATCTGTTCTAATATTATCTCTGTAATTGACTAGTATCTGATGTTTCAGATGACAATTTTCCCCTTTCATTTTGCACCTAGATAAATGTGAAGTGTTATAAAAGGAAAGGACAAATAATTTACTAACTAATTTTAAGGTAATCAGTTTATGCCCTGAAGCCTGAAATTTGATTACTCACATCATGGTCTAAGTTTGCATAGCAGCAAATGTTAATAATGATTGTAAATTATCCATTTTTTTTTAAATCTAGATATTTAGATGCTGTCCTGTTGATGATGTGTTCTACAGGTTAAGAGCACAGTTTGTAAGCACCACACTTTTATTTCTAGCTGTTTATTCTTAATTTTCATCTAAAACAATCTAGAGCAAAGGGAGTTACTCTCTCTGGGCTTGATTCAAAGCCCATTGAAATGATGGACTTCAGTGGGAGCTGGATCAGATCTTTTCTCAGGGCATATTTAGGAAGGCTCAGTGGAAATGGGCTAATTTAACCAAATGATATTAATGAAAATATATTCTGTTACTCTGTGGATGGAGAAATATTGCATACGTTACTTTACAAACTTTCCAAGGAATTATGAACTTGAAATTCACTGGAGAAGAACATCTTCAAAAATGTTCAGAGATACCTAGATAGAGCAAAAAGTATGTATTGAGCTTTGATAAAAATACATAGAAATGAAGAACAACAACAAACAAATGAACTGTTGCTGGTTTGTGAATACAAGTGAAGCACTAATCAAAGCTGATCCTGCATTTGAGTTTGATGTTTCACACTGCTTAGGGTGAATTATTCTATCTCTATTAATATTCTCAGTCATTCCCCCCAAACTGAAGTGAGATTTGCTGGTCCATAATCACTGAAAATCCATGTGTCACCTTTCTGAAGATTAGGAATCTTTGCAGTTGGATCCTTTCTTATAAGCGCCTAAACCAAAGATGAACATGTGCTGTATTTCCAGTGTATCTAATTACTCTCAAGGCTGGAGGGAAAAAACAAAACGAAGTTATCAAAGACATTTCCAAAGAAGCATAATATTGTCTTTATTTCTGTTGATTTTTTTTCTTTTTTAATATAGAATATTTTGTACTATAAGCATAGTGAACAATAAACATTTGATAGGTAAGGAAGAATAATATGAGCAAGCAGTGGAGCTGATTATGAGTGTAACATGAATAGACCTCAGTCATTGAACCTGTGGTATCTAGAGTTTAGTGCATTAGCCTTTACCATATGAGCTAAAAGCCAACTGCCCATTAGCTAAGGTTGTAGAGCAGACTCATTAATCTCTAAGTGGTCTCAGTGCCACTAGATGGGACATAACACCTCACCTCTGTGGTTGGGTGTCCACCCTGTACAAGCTTTGAGCAGGTGAATGTGAACCAGAAGGGACCAATGATACTTAGATTCTGCACCTGGATGGGAACTAAGGATAAACAGGGCCTAATGGCATATGAAGCCCAACTGTGGGAGGATCTGGACTAAATAAAGCCAGGAAGGGGCTGTAGGGAGGAGATCTAGTAGTCAATCCTTAGAGGGAAGGGAGTTGCCAGGAACAAGGAGGTGATCCAGAAGAAGAGTAAGCCCTGGGGAGTCTCGCAAGAGGCCAAGAAGAGTAGAGTAGTCATGAGGAGCAGAGGAATCTCCAGTGGTAGATCCAGAGATAGGCAAAAAGAGAGAGAGGGAAACAGGAGCAGGATTGCTGGTCATAGGGTCCTGGGCTGGAACCCAGAGTAGTGGGCAGGTCCAGGTTCTCCTGCTATCCATTTGGAAAGTGTCACAGGAGTGAGAGAGTTGGAATGGAAGACCATCTGGACAGCTTGTTCAGTTGGACCTTGTTATCCTGGAGGTGGAAACTATATAGTGACCTGGTCAGAGTGCTGAGTCACGAAGGGAGAGACCACAGCACAACCAATTGATGAAAGGGGGTGCTGTATGGAATGAGAGCTAATTCCTAGATGCAGCCACCAGAAAGTACACCTGTGGTGACTGGAACTCCCTTCATAAGTTGACCCCCTTACAGCTGGGTTAGATTGTCAAAAAAAGCTCACCACGTTAGGCTCTGATTTCTTTTTGAAACTCTAGCCATAAGAGCAGGGCCGGCTCCAGGCCCCAGCACGTGCTTGGGGTGACATGCCACGGGGGGCGCTCTGCCGGTTGCCGAGAGAGTGGCAGGCGGCTCTGGTGGACCTCCTGCAGGCATGCCTACGGCAGGTCCACAGGAGCTGCAGGACCAGCTGACCGTCTGCAGAAACACCTGCAGCAGGTCCACCAGAGCAGCTGCGGAAAGGTCCACCAGAGCCACGGGACCGGCAAGCGGCAAAGTGCCCCCCGCAGCATGCCGCCATGCTTGGGGCGGCGAAATGGCTAGAGCAGGCCCTGCATAAGAGTCATAATGGGTGCTGCTGAGCTCTGTTAAAAATCTAGCCCCAGTCATTGGTGCTGAGCACTTGATAATCTAGCTCTGAGCAATTCTGAAAATTTTGCTCTAATCTTTTTTAG
Organism: Gopherus evgoodei; assembly: GCF_007399415.2. Lineage (NCBI taxonomy): Eukaryota > Metazoa > Chordata > Testudines > Testudinidae > Gopherus > Gopherus evgoodei. Next base: position 289,524,791 of record NC_044322.1, on the reverse strand, counting down.
CTTTAGGCAGGATGCTCCTGCTTCCCATGGAAAAACTTGTCTGCATGGGGCAGGCATAGGAAAACTATAAGACTTTCCTGACAGTGTTTTAAGCCAAGCTAAGAAAGATTTGGAGTTTGTAGGAGTTTGCCCACCACCTCTGCCCTGCCCTCCCCTGCAGAACTCCGTGAACTTGAAAACTCTCATGAAGTCCCATCAGAGTGTTTTTCATCAGAGGGCATCAACAAGTAAGGGGACTGTGCCCAGAAGATTCTTGGAGAAGAGTCTGGGCCAATGCATGGAATTCTGCTTATCCAAACCAAAGATTTTCATAAATCTACATTTCTTCAAAGAATATCTTGATTCAAATTAAATCTTGTCATTTAAAACCAGGCCATTATAAGTATTTAACTAATTTATGGAGTTCTAAAAGATAGAAGTATTTTATCATATGTTTAGGTATGGTTTTTATTCTAAAAACAGGGAATGTTATTTTATTTATGTTTAATTAAAATGTGGTTTGATTACAGAGTTAATTTACAGGACCTATTAGCTCACTAAAACCACAGTCTTTATTACTAGCAATAGCTAGTTTATGTTTAAGCTCCATTCCTTAAAGCCACAATGCCTATGTATTATGCTAAACTTGATTTTAGTTAAAATATTCAAAAGAAAGTCATTGGTTTGCTACCATTCAATATGATACCAGGAAAGTGTCCATTTTCCCCCTTTCTCCTTGTTTTCCTTAATTAATAAAACAAAGTCAGATGTTCTTTAGAAAACAAGATATACCATTTGGGAAAAAAATTGCTCCTAGATCTTCAGCTCTGCTGGCTTCACTGGACAATTTACCTCAGATGAGGATCTGCCCCTGAGATCTTCATGGATTCAGTAGCTTGCTTCATTCATTCACTGATTTCAGATTAACTGTTCATTATCAGAAACAGTTGTTTGTTTACTGCTTAGAGATTGCCGTGTCTTTCGCTAATAGGGATTAAATTCAGTGATATTTAAGTGATATACATCCCAATTTCTTTAGGAAAGGGTTATAAATAGATTTCAGCTGCTTGATTCTACTTACATGTAACATGAAAAGTTAATTTATGATAAACTTTTTTTTTTACATGTTGGAAATTGCTGTGTATCCATAGTCTCCCTTTTTCCTATCTATAATGGATTTTTACCTGTGTATACACACCCACAAAATTTTTTCATTATAAAAATTACAATTAATTTTAGAGAGGTTTAAGGGAAGAAGCATATGGATCATCTGCATCATGGTCATATTTACAACAGTGCTAAGGGGGAGGGAGTGTTTGTATTACTTGCAGTGTGTCACCATGCCTCAGAATCACAGGGTATGGAATCCACAAAGCTACTTAGATTCCTAAACCCAGATTTGGTCATCCCACTTTTAGGTGCCTTAGTCCTCCACTGCTGTCCACAAAACTCCTGACCAACTCTGTATGCATCTACTTTTATTTATTTTTTTTAAATATTAATTCCATCAGGCCTAAATTTCTGGGTCTGGTCATGTGCACTGTTTCCTCACTCTAGGCATCAGGATATCTCTCTCCTACCTAGGCATCAGAGTGATTAATGAACCAGGGAAAGCCAGGAGTTCAGCCACAGAACTCGCCCCACAGACGCAACCCAGCAGGCATATTCAGAGAGGGTCTACTGGATCAGGTCTCATTCAAAATGCCAGTGCAGGAGGTGGTGCTAATCGTATATCTTTTAGCCCAGTGGTTAGAACACTCACCTGAGATGTGCGAGAAGAAGGTTCAATTCCTCCCTCCCTGGCAAGGGGATAAAAGGATCAGAACTTGGCACTCTTTCATCTCAGGGGAGTGCTCCAACCACTGAGAAATGGGACATTCTGATGTGGGGCTCCCGCCATCTCTCATGTAAAGTTGTGGATAAATAATGAAAGAGTGCAAGGTTGCCTGTCCCTGAAATAGATACCTTAACTACTAGACTACAGAGTCATTTCCACCCTCTTTTTCTGGTCCAATCACTCTTTATTTATTAATCGACAATGGAACAAATTCGACAGGAGATACTGAGGGAGCCTCAGGCCTTGGCTACACTGGTACTTTACAGCGCTGCAACTTTCACAATCAGGGGTGTGAAAAAACACCCCCCTAGTGCTGCAAGATACAGTGCTGTAAAGCCTCAGTGTAATCAGTGCCTCAGCGCTGGTAGCGTGGCTCCCAGCGCTGCAAGCTACACCTCTAGAGGATGTGGTTTATGTGCAGCGCTGGGAGAGCTCTCTGCCAGCGCTGGCGCTCCGACCACACTCACACTTCAAAGCACTGCAGTGGCAGCGCTTTGAAATTTCAAGTGTAGCCATACCCTCACATCAGAATATTCCAGTGCTAAGGATTACAGCACTCTCCTGAGAGATGGGATAGCCCAGTTCTAATCCTTTCCCACCACCTGCTAGAGAGGGGGAAATTAAATTCATTCCTGCAAAAAACTACTACAGAGGTTTTTGTTTGTGGACCACTGGCAGAGCTAGGCACCTCCCTGTAGCCTGGACTAAGGCACCTTGCTCTGAGAAAGGGTCAGGGCTTAGCACCTCAACCCCCTTCTGGCTGGCATCTCCTATCTCCTAAACTTAAACAGCTTCCTACCATGTAGGCTTTTACTGATCACATTCTTAGATGCCAATCTCTTCAAATTGATTGTACAGGGAGCCTAGGCACAAAACTTGTGGACATGTAGATTGTAGTGTTGTCTCTGTAATTTTCTAGACACCTAAAAGTTAGGTGTGGATTCCAGCCATGGTGCTTTGCCAGTACAAAGTCTCACCCCCCATCTGAGGCACCTTGCATGGGTTGGAAGCAACTTCCTCCGCTCCCAGGCCTCTGTCTATGGCCTTGATTTACCTGTGGGCTAGTTAGCCCCACCCATTCTCTGTTCTCCTGAGGATAAAATTTTTCTTGTCCTCCAAAATAGTCATTCAGGACTTATTTCCCTAACAATACATCAGATCTGAAGTCTAAGTGCATTTGAACAAAATGATGCTTATTTAAGAAATGGAGGGGTGAAAAACAGCCCAAAGTAAAGAAAACCATTTAAACTTAATTTCATTGAGTTGCAAATTAGAGAATGGGAAAATATATTTGTTAATATTTCTATGGGTTTTCTTGTAGTTTAATTCAAATGAAAAATTTTCATCCAGTCCTATTGCAAACTCTGAAACTACAGTGGTATGGATTAGGAGGGTTAATTATAAAAAATAAAGGTTGGTTAGACTCTATAACATAAAATAGTTTTGAAAAGGTAATATCAGCTTGTGACTTTCTTAATCCACAGCTCCCAAAGTCTCTCCATTTCCTTTCCATGGAGCTGCTAGCAGCTTGTCCCAACATCCAGACATGGAGTCAGCTACTATTTTGTTTTAAATGAATCACTTTCTTTCTTTACGGGAATAACTTTCAGGGAATCATAATAGTTAAAAGTCCACATTAGCATATATAGCAAGCCTAAACTCAGCATGGAATGACAACAATATTTTCCAAATCACAATATATTTGACTAAATCCAGTCTGTCTTGACATACAATCTTTTAAACTATTGTTTTCGTAAGCATTTCAAAGATTTCTTTTGGTCTTTAGTTACCTATTCAAAGAGTTCTCTTCCCCTGGGAGCTGACTGAACAATTTTCTTTTCATAATTGCTCCCAGATGAAGGTAAACAGATAATGTAAAGTCCTGCCACCCTCCTCAAATACACTTTATGTTTTGAGAAATGGAACAGAAATTACGCAGTGTTCCCACAAGCTCAATAAAACCTGATACGTTATATTTTCCAATGCACTCTTCATAGCATTCATGGTAGCCATTGCCTGAGAATCAGACATACTAAAGTGTGTACATGAGTAAGCATAAAAGTGCAATTTTACTCTTAAGTCTCTCTGCAAAGGTGTTATCAAGATGTTCCATGTTTGTTGTGTCTCAGTGATTTCCAGATTTACGTGCACATGGCTTAGATTTCTGTGCAAAGTACAGCCTATTACCTTCAGTATATTATTTTGCATGCTTTTAAAATTACACATAACAATTGTCATGCACACTGAAGGATTTTGGAGTATTTTTAAATAATCAATATTATCTTTGATTTTGCAAGCAGAAAAAGATGGTATGATCAAGGGTATGGCTGTGAGTTGAATAACAAAATCTGAAATAATTGGAGAAGTATGTTTTCTGCATACAAATACTACCTCATATAAAGTTCAAATGTGCAAGCAAAGCCTGTCCTAACTACCATGGGAAATAATGGATGTTGAAACGTTCATCAGTACTTCCCTATAGGTATTCAGCACCTTGAAGGATTAGGTTAATTAGTGTTTTATTAAATGCTATATGATGTTAGGAAGATGATCAGTATGAAGCTAATTCACTTCAGAATGTGTCCTAGGATTTGCAGACAGAAAGAGGCACCTTGAATGAATAACAATGTTTAACTGTTGCACAAATGATAAGCCTACCTATTAGTTAGGTTTCAGAGTTGAATCTGAATGAGGCATACTTGTGGCACTTTAGAGACTAACAAATTTTTTGGGGCATACACTTTCCTAAGCTTATGCCCAAATACATTTGTTAGTCTATAAGGTGCCACAAGTACTCCTCGTTGTTTTTACCTATTAGTTAGTTGCTCACCTAACTGTTCTCCTATTGAATTCACATGAGTAAAGCAAGCAAGATGTAGCCTAATTTGTTTCTAAATGCAGATCGTAAAACCTTTTCCAGCCGACTTTCATATTAGCAAATAAAGATTTTGTTTCATAACAAAAGTGAGATCTGCGCACCTCAGAGTATGCAAGGATGTCCCTTGGGAATCATACAAAAGTCCAAATTCTCCTTTTGGGCCCATACTCTGAGCCTTATCATCCTCCTGTTGATACTTATACAAGTTTTACTGTTGTCTTCGAAGTGAGAAGGATTGTACCTCAGTGATCTGTAAGTTTGTGAACTAAGTAAAATGTGAGAAGATCTCACAGCAACTGTTGGGTTTAACTAACAACTGGCTGCTCTTTTGCCATCCTACACAAACTGAAGCTCTCCAGTCCTGTGGTGATTGCACATTTGGAAGGGATGCAGTTTGGCCCAACCGGACTTTTATAGCAAAATCCTTAAATATTTCCTATGCTACGCTGCCAGTTGCAGTTGGTGGAAAGGAAACCAGTTTAGTAGTAATAAATTACAGCTGAATTTGAAAGCACTAGTTTATAGACTTGGCTTTCCTCAGATGTGTTACTAATAAGGAGCTGTTTGACTACATAGCTTTCTAGAAACTTTCCACTAATTCAGAACTCCAAGTGCAAAATCTAGCACTGAGAATCACTATTGAAGACACTGGTTAATGGTGAGTTAAATTTCCAGAAACAGTTTCTGAGACTACAGTATCTGGTATAGTTTGCTTGGTGGTTCTACTAGTGTTTACTTTTATTGCTTTATGGTAACATTTTAAATGGCTGTATAAACCTCTATATCTAACAATACTGCAAACTACAATTTCTCTTTCAACTTATATTTAATATAATTCAAGCAATGTTTTTGCTTTATGTACATATTTAAATATTTAAACTAATTATGGTAATCATCAAGACCAAACTTTACAAAAAGCAACTAAATGACAATGTCATTATCATAAGCAATGCCAGTGGGAGCATGCACATAACTGTTTTCTTATGACAAAATCTGATTTCTTGTATATACTTTATGATAATCATAGATAACAAGTTGCTCTGTGAAATTCATTTGCACTTTCCAGCAAAACCTCTGAGTTTGTGTATCTTTTTGTCTGTTTTGCAGTGTTACTGTAGCCATGTTGGTCCCAAGATATTAGCGAGACCAGGTGGGTGAGGTAATAACGTTTATCGGACCAATTTCCTTTGGTGAAAGAGACAAGCTTTCAAGCTTATACAAAGCTCTTCTTCTGAAGTTGGTCCAATAAAAGATATTACCTCACTCACCTTGTCTCTCTTAGCTACATAAAATTAGCTTCTGGAACATTTTCCAGACTGCCTTTTACCTGGCTAATTATATATATTTCGGGAGAGAAATAGAACTGTTTGTTGTTGGTTTTCTTTTGTTTTTAATACATGATTTCTTCTAGTTTTCTAGCTGAAATCAGGATCCTCAGTATATCAAAGATAGAGGCTGCGAAAATTATAGCTTCCTTTCCTCTATCATTGCACACTGAATCCTTTGATGGGAGTCTGTAGGTTCTCTATATAAATTGTTTCATCATCTGTATTTATTTCAAATTTTATGTATTAGTGGATGAGGAAATGCATTTAAGTTCTCCCCTTCTAGACTCACAGGAACCCCCCAGCAGCCACACTTTTGTTGCATACTTACTTTTTCAAAGTTCAGTCCTAATGCACTTTCTTTCCTTCTATTTGTCCTCCTGCTAAATGTATAGCCAATTGATTTGGACTACAATTGCAGTTCCGGAGGCTAAATAACCAAGTTTAGCCAATGTATTGCTTAAAGACAAAGTAATACAATACGAAAAAAAGTTATACAGACTACTCCCTCCAGGAAGATGCTTCTCACAGCATACAGTTCAACTAACACAGAAGGCATGCTCCTAAGTACCCCCCCCCCAAAATAACTATATTTATATTATAGCTCTTTATGAGCTTAAAGCACTTTGTGTGTCATCCAAGACTAAGTTTACCTATCAGTTTTTTACCTTGTTTTTCTTGTACCAGAGTGTACCTTCCCTTCTCTCTTCAGTGAAATTTTCAAACTTGCGCCAGGGAAGGACATTCACATGTCTTGTATTTGACCTGTTTTGTACTTGCTAGTGCCAGAGATGACTTAAGCTTTGCAAAGTGTTGTGGGATACCTAACATGGATGAACAGAATTGTGGGTAAGCATAATACAATAATTGACAAGTATCAGAGGGGTAACCATGTTAGTCTGGATCTGTAAAGGCAGCAAAGAATCCTGTGGCACCTTGTAGACTAGCAGACGTATGTGAGCAGAGTTGGCATCAAGGTTTGTTGCATGGATTGGTTTCTGAGCTAGAGTTACTATGGTGCGGTGTGCAGTTACTGGTAAGAATATGCTTCAGGTTGGCAGGTTGTCTGTGGGTGAGGACTGGCCTGGCACCCAAGGCCTGTGAAAGTGTGGGATCGTTGTCCAGGATGGGTTGTAGATCCCTGATGATGCGTTGGAGGGGTTTTAGCTGGGGATTGTATGTGATGGCCAGTGAAGTCCTGTTGGTTTCTTTCTTGGGTTTGTCTTGCAGTAGGAGGCTTCTGGGTACATGTCTGGCTCTGTTGATCTGTTTCCTTATTTCCTCGTGTGGGTATTGTAGTTTTGAGAATGCTTGGTGGAGATTTTGTAGGTGTTGGTCTCTGTCTGAGGGGTTAGAGCAGATGCGGTTGTACCTCAGTGCTTGGCTGTAGACAATGGATCGTGTGGTGTGCCTGGGATGGAAGCTGGAGGCCTAGCAGTTGTTAGGTTTTCAATATAGGGTGGTGTTAATGTGACCATCACTTATTTGCACCGTGGTGTCTAGGAAGTGCACCTCCTGTGTAGATTGGTCCAGGCTGAGGTTGATGGTGGGGTGGAAGCTGTTGAAATCGTGTTGGAATTTTTCCAGAGTCTCCTTCCCATGGGTCCAGATGATGAAGATGTCATCAATGTAGTGTAAGTAGAGGAGGGGCGTGAGTGGACGAGAGCTGAGGAAGCGTTGTTCCAGGTCGGCCATAAAAATATTGGCATATTGTGGGGCCATGCAGGTGCCCATAGCGGTGCCACTGATCTGGAGATATATATTATCATCAAATTTGAAATAGTTGTGTGTGAGGACAAACGCATAAAGCTCAGCAACCAGTTGTTCTGTGGCATCATCAGGGATACTGTTCCTGACAGTTTGTATTCCATCTGTGTGTGGGATGTTTGTGTAGAGAGCCTCTACATCCATAGTGGCTAGGATGGTGTGGGTATTCACCCACCAAAGCTTATGCTCCAAATGTCTGTTAGTCTATAAGGTGCCACAGGATTCTTTGCTGCCTTTACAATAATTGACATAACTTCTCATCACACACACACAGACACACACATTATAATTACAACATTAATGTTAAAGTTATGTGCATAATATCTATTAATGTAAAGTGTATATAACAAATCTGTGTTGGCTGACGACAGTTGTATGAATTCCCTTATTTTCTCTCCCTGCTTCTTAATTTTATTTTCATTCTAAAAATCCTATGAAGTACTCATGTTTTTTTCCAGGACAGAGACCCTGGTAAATAAACCAACCAATATGGCATCTATGGACACAACAAGAGTTTGCAAAGAGTTATTGGACTTTGTCCAATTCGGGGAGCTCTGTAGCAGACAGCTGTGTCAGATCTGTAAGATGGCAAATCTGCCAGCTTCCTCTTCCTTTACCTACATCTGCAGGTTTCTAAAAAAGTCTTGTCCCACTGGGTTCTCATTTTTAGATGTCCTCCTGGCATCACAATGATTTTTGCTTACAAATTAAGAAGCTGGAAGTGGCTAAAAGGGAAACTTTTAGGAATTTTAGTTCAAAATAGTAAGATCTTTCCATTCTGGCATGTCTTTTCCTCTTGGCTTTCCACTCAGATTCTTCCACCTGACTTCTTTAATTAGGCTTTTTGTTGAAACCACTGATTGATATTGGTCAATGAATATGGTTATTTAACTAATGTGTTAAATATATAACAGAATATATATAATAACATTTCTATATGTGAGGGGGTTTGTTTAATAGGTACATTTTATAATTTGAAAAATAAAATACATTAATTCTATAGTGCCAAATAAACCTTCCACTTATCTAAGTGGATTCACCAGTGTGGTCCTTGTCTCTATGATTATATGCTCTAACACTCTCCAGTATAATAAATCTCTAAAGTTAGCGGCCCATTTCTTCATGATATTGTTTGTCTTTTAGCATCAGAACAACCATGCATCATTTATATTGCTTATGTCCATAATGCAAAGGCTGGCTGTGCAATCAGAAGTAGGAACACTTCATTTTGACTTTAAATGGAAGTTTGTATTCTGGAGAACACAGCAGAGTTTCTTAAGATTGTAATTCCATGGTCTCTGAACACAGAGAGTCCTTGTTCTTGAATTTGTAGATTTATGACATTCCCTGGTGGATTTAATATCCCTGGGAATGGAGCATTCTGATCCATAATATGTTGTCTTCTCATTCATGGCAGATATTATGTTCGTATCATCAATTTATTTAACAGTTTTAGTATCCTACCTGGAAAGAACACAGCAGAATGAAAGCTGCCTATACAGCGTTGCAGTATATATTGGCCAGGTCTTTTACATTGCTGGTCTATATGCCGCATATAGTTGCAATATGGACATGTGCAAGAAATGCAGGAAAGTGGGACACTGGTAGTATGTTTGTTAAACCAGAAGAGTGGCCAGCATGGTAAATAGTGAGGAGATGGCCTACACTTTCTGGGTTTCTGTCTCTAGCAAGTAAAAAGACTTGGACCACAATCTTGAGACTGTTCAGCTGTTTTAATAATATTTGTGATAATGGGCAAGTCACTAAATTTAGTTTTCTCCCTCAGTTTACTTTGTAGTAAAAGGGGAAAATATTAATTCCTCACATTCATTCACTAATATTTGTAAAAAACTATAGCGATCCCCATATGAAAAGTGTTAGCTTAATGCGCAGTGCTAGGATAAGTTACATATTTTACATAATCTAATCTCTGAGACAGTATGTTCCATAGAAGCACGCAGTTTCGTAAAATCATCTCTTTCAAAATATCCCACTACCATAATCCACTGTGTTACCCCTTTCCTCAGAAAGAGTCAGTTTTGCCTTAGACTAGATGGTGTGTCAGCTCCCTGCCACACCAGTCTATCCACATCCCTAGCAAACTCCTTGAGATTCTGTGAGTCTTAACCTTGCCCTGCAGGTATCCATCAGTGAACCCCAGTTCCTGAGCTCCCCAGAGACATCTTTCTGTAGTGTCCAGTTCCTCTCCTGGAACACTCACAGAAATTAAGTTCAGTGCCTCCAAAGAGACAAAGTACATCTCAGTCTGTTAGGTCAGCTGAAGACTCACACTCTATTTCAATACAACAGCACCTAGATGGTTAATAGTAAAACTCAGAATAAGTTTATTAATAAGGAACAGAAATTTAAGTGATACTAAGTAAGATAAATTGAACTAGGTATGGCTATTAACAACTCACACAAAAACAAATCACACATAATTTTAGCAAATTACAATCTTTGCCTAAACAGTTTTCTCTCTTACCTCAAGTTACCAACACCTGTAGCCTTCCAGGCCAAGGGATCCAACTTTCACAGACTCAGCGGGTGATGTTCCTCTTTTTCCCTAAGAGATGGATAACTAGAATGCCTTTTTGCTTCCCCTTATTCATAGATTCTAAGATCTATGGAGACCATTGTCATCATCTGAGCTGGCCTCCTATATAGCACAGGCCATAGAACTCCCCCAAAATAATAGCTTGAACAGATCTTTTAGAAAAACATCCAATTTTGATTTTAAAATTGTCAGTTGTGGAGCATCTGCTAACAACCTAGTTCATTTTCTTTGTCTCAAGAGCCAGGGTGATTTCCTAGGTGTGCAGATTCAGATCCCGGGTGAGCTCACTAAATTGTTTCCTTTGCTGTTTGTTAGCTTGATTGCTTTGTTTACCTTATATATGAATGTGCTTTCATTGTACCCTGCCTGTAATCAAGCTGGTCAGCCAGGTAAATCCACAATCCTTTGTTTAGGACAGACTTGATTTTATGCACTACCTCCTAAACTTTTAAAGAACCTATTTACAGCATACATGCATAGTTCTTCTTGTCCCCAGGTTACATGATATGTTACTTCACACCTGTTAGATACATATTATAACAACAATGTGTTGAGGGTAATGTCAGGCCTAATATGTGGTAATGTATAGTAGGCCCTTTGCCAGTTGGCACTGAGGGGCTCTTAGGGTCTAAGAATTCTGTGACGTTTGAAAGATTGTACCTTCCACCAAGAGAAGTTGGTAAAATAAAATATATTACCTCACCTACCTTCTCTCTTTCATATTCTCAGATCAGCACAGCTACAGCAACACTGCAAACAACTATGGAAGATAATGAGTCCTTCAAAATAGTCATAGAATCATAGAACTGGAAGGGACCTGAAGAGGTCATCCAGTCTAGTCCCGTGCACTCATGGAAGGACTAAATATTATTTAGATCAGTTGTTCTCAACCTACTTACCAATGTAGGCTGCATATGCAGCTCTCTGTGTTATGTGGGCCACATCCACACAAAATATATGCTACCTGTTTGGCCCTGAGGATGTCACATGGGCTGCAGTTGTGTGCTGACTGGGCTGCAAGTGTGCTGTGAGTTGAAAACAACTGATTTAGACCATTCTTAAAAAGTGTTTGTCTAACCTGCTCTAAAAAATATCCAGTGATGTAGATTTCACAACCTCTCATGGCAATTAATTCCAGGGATTAACTACCTTGACTGGAAGTTTTTCCTAATGTCCAACCTAAACTGCCCGTGCTGCAATTTAAGCCCATTGCTCCTTGTCCTATCCTCAGAGGTTAAGGAGAACATTTTTTCTCCCTCCTTGTAACAACCTTTAATGTACCTGAAAACTGTTATCATGTCCCCTTTGTCTTCTCTTCTCCAGACTAAACAAACCCATTTTTTTTCAATATTTCCTCAATAGTCATGTTTTCTAGACATTTACAAATTTTTGTTGCTCTTCTCTGGACTGACTCCAATTTGTCCCCATCTTTCCTGAAATGTGCTGCCCAGAACAGGACACAATACTCCAGCTGAGGCCTAATTAGCAAGGAGTAGAGCAGGAGAATTAATTATAGAGTTAAGCAAGAAGGGACAACCAGATCATCTAGTCTGACTTCCTGTATATCATAGGCCACCAAAACCACCAGGACATTCACACTAAACCCTACATCTGAAATGAGTATTACAGCCCACAGGAAAATAGACTATTATATGCCACAGGCAGAAAATAGGAGAGACCAAGGTGCACCAATGCACAAGGTACCTGCAATGGCAGGGAAATGATTAAGTGAGATAATCCTGGCATCTGATCTGCACGCCACACTACAGAGGAAGGTAAACCGCCCTCCCCCCAATGTCACTGCCAATATGACCTGGGGAAAATTCCTTCCCGACCCCACATGTGATGATCAGTTGGGGACCCTGAGCACATCAGCAAGAATCAGCCAGCCAAACACCCGAGAAAGAGAATGTGTGGTGCCACCTCAGAGACCTTGCCCACTCCATCCAATGTCCCACTTTGTTCTGTCCATCACTGATGCTTCAAGGGAAGGAGATAAAAAACTCACAGAATACACTGTGGGGAATCCTTTCCTAACCCGTGCTGATGTCTGCCTAAAACTCTGAAGTATAATCTTTAGGAACATAAACAGAAGCTGGAAGTGAGCCCCTTGACTGTTGATCCCTCTCCCCTACCATCACAAGCAACCCCTTCAAATAATTGCACTCACACATTTTTCCAGCTCTCATTTAAAATGAATTAAGTTGTTTGCCTCCACATTTGCCCTCCCTATTGGGAAGCTATTTCAGAACCTCAAAGCTCTGATGGTTAGAAACCTTCTAATTTCCAACCTGAATTTGTTCATTGACAGTACATATCTATTTGTTCTTGCACCAACATTTTCTTTAGCTTAAATAACTCTTCACCCTCCTTGGTGTTTACCACCTACGGTATTTTTAAAGAGCAATCATTCCCTCTCAGACTTCTGTATTGCTAGACTAATCAAGCCAAGCTCTTCCAGTCTCCTCTCATAACATAGGCCTTCCATTAACCTGATCATCTTAGTAGCTCTTCTCTACACCTCTCCATCTTTTGTGAACATGGGTGACCGGAATTGCACACTGTATTCCTTGAACAATGGCATAAATACATCTCTCTCTGTACTGGAAATGCCTTGCTTAATACACCCCAGGATCACATTTTTCCTTTTTTACAGCCAGATAAAATTGGTAGCTAATAGTCATCCTATGATTGACCCATATACCCAGATCTCTCTTCTCCTCTCTCCTTTTCTGTTGCATTTCATTTACTATTAAATGAAAATATATATCACCAAGAGTGTCTCACATATTTGATTTCCATCTCTCTCATGTGAACTTAACTTGTTGATTGCAAAAGGCCCAAACAGACTATAAAGGAAGGGTAATTAATAGATTCACAGATTGTATGCAGTTTTGTAGTAGCTACGGGGGCGGTGCCTGCTGACAGGGTAGCCCTCAGAATGGCATGGCCCAGCCTCCGCAGTGGTATGGGCCACTGTTTCCAGGATATGCTTCAGGTAAGCACCACCCAGATCCTGCCCTCCCCCCAGCCCTGATCACCCTTCAAACCCTTTGATCCCAGCCTGGAGCACTCTCCTGCACCCGAAATTCCTCATTCCCAGCCCCACACCAGAGTCTGCACCCCCAGCTTGAGCCTTCATCTCCCCTGTGCAACCCAATCCCCTGTCCCAGCTGGCCCGCCATACAATTTCTGTACAGAGATGTGGCCCTCAGGCCAAAAAGTTTGCCCACCCCTATTATAGCTGCATTAGTTCCAGGATATTAGAGAGGCCAGGTGGGTGAGGTAATATCTTTTATAGGACCAACTTCTGTTGATAAGAAAGACAAGCTTTAGAGCTCTCTCATCAACAGAAGTTGGTACAATAAAAGATGTGACCTCACCCACCTTGTCTCTGTAAGGTTCATACATTATAAGGACAGAAGTGACCACTGCCATCATCTGCATAACACAGGCCATAGGACATGCATGAGTTAATTTCAGTGTGAACTAGAGAGTATCTTTTAGAAAAACACCCTTCTTGATTTTAAAACTTTCAGTGATGGAGAATCCACCACAACCGTTAGTGCATTGCTCCAATGGCCAGTTACCTTCACTGTTAAAAGTTTGCTCCTATTTCTAATCTGAATTTGTCTAGTTTCAACTTCTGGCCATTGGAACTTGTTATACATCTGGCTGCTAGCCTGATGAGCCCTTTAGTATCACATTTTCTGTTTCCATGTAGATGCTTATAGACTGTGATCAAATCATCCCTTAACCTTCTTTTTGTTAAATTAAACAGTTTGAGCTCCGTGACTCTTTCATTATGTACCATATCTTCCATTTAATCATTCTTGTGGCTCTTCTTTGAATAGTCTTCAGTTTATTAACATCCACCATAACTGTACGCACTATTCCGGTGGCAATTACACCAGTAAAAAATGCAGAGATACTACCAACTCCCTCTTCCTATGATATTTCCCTGTTTATACATCCAGCAATCGCAACAGCCCTTTGGGCCACAGTGTAGCACTGAAAGCTCTTGTTCTACTATCTATCCACCATGATCCTCAAGTCCTTTTAAGAGTCATTGCTTCACAAGATAGAGTATCCCATCCTGTGTGGCTTACATTCTTTGTTCCTAGAGATATGACCTTAAATTTAGCAATATTGTAACATATATTGTTTGATAGAATCCAGCTTACCAAGCAATCCAAGTTGCTCTCTATCAGTAACCTGTCCTCCTCATTAGCTACCACTCCCCTAGTCTGTGTCATTCACAAACTTTACCCATAGTGATTTTATATTTTTTCTGCATCACTGATAAATAAATAGAATAAGGGCAAGAATCAGTTCCTGGGTGACCCCACTAGAAACGCCTGCGTGATGATGATTCTACAATTTTGAGTAGAGCTGATCAGGAATTTCTGACAAGGTTTTTTTGCTTTTGTTTTTGTTTTCTGAAAAATTCTGATTCAGCAAAACCAAAACTGTTTGTCAAACATTGTTGGTTGCAATTAATTTCCTGAATAAAAAATGTTTTGGTGAAAAAGTTTCAAAATTGTTGGAATGAAATCTTTCAGCATTTTCAGTTCAGAACGTTTGAGTCAAAAGATTTTTTAAATTTTTTTAATAAATTTAGACAAAAATTTCTAAATCAAAATTAAATGCTTCAAAATTTTTGAAATAAGAAATTTTAGTCTATATGGATTTTTGGTTTTCTTTTTTCTTCTTTCTTTCTTTCTTTCTTTCTTTGGTTCATGAAAATTTAAGATTTTTTTTTTGCCCCATTGGGAATGGGAAATTTGTTTGATAACTCAAAATAAAAACCAAGATAGGAAAACTGTTAGCCTGTGGTTAATCCATTTTATGTGTACCAACTTGGGTTTTTATGGAGTTACAGAACAATAGAAAAAGTGCAGAACGTGAGTTACTTAGGTAGGAAAATGTGACAATTCATGGGCCACATTTTTGCCACATAATGTATTTATGTTTATCAATTAGTGAAATTGGCACCTGGGAAGAATCACACCAATATCACACCATGTGCAGTAGACAGCTTTCCTCTTCTAGTTCATTTGTGGCTTAAAGATTTGTGATAGAAGTTTTAAATGACCCAGGGTGAACGTCATTAACTGATTTCCTGGAGAAGTAATTAAAAGTAAATGATTTGCTATTCTGGTCTCTGGTTAGAGTTTTAGGGTCTTAGAGGTGAGATGAATAAAAGTGTGTGTGAGGGGGAAGGCATAGCTAAAAATAATACAAAATCACACATTTTCTTTATTATTATATGTATCGAATTTTATATAGTAGAATTTAGCAGCACTGTAGCTGAACTTATTCAAGCCCCATTAGAGTATTTGGCAGAGAACAGTACACAATTTAGAAGACTAGTGCAACTCTCTTTTTTCATCTCTTCGACCTTTAAACTTAACATGTGTGATACCATTGTGCAGAGGTACATTACTGCTATGACTTTGATGACTTCTCCTTTGATGGTTTGTTTACTCAAATCAATTTCACTCTTGTTTCCAGAAGTAATTGAATTACATTTCTATGCTACAGACTTTACATAAGACATTATACAAATTCTGGGACATCATCTTCCTTAGCTTTCATTTTGTTGTTGCACCTCATTTGCTACTTCTGCTTCTATATAGAGACATTGTACAATGCTTGAGTGCTTGTGTGTGTGTGTGTTTGTATGTGGATCCGCACACTCCTGTGATTTCCTTCTCCCATGCCCTGAATTCTGACTGGACTTTATTATCTGGAGAGAAACTTTAGATGCTGTAAGTTCAGAAAGCAGGAACTGGCTTTTGATAAAAGACTTCCTTTTCTCCTTCACAATACATCTGGGAATTTTCACAGTTGATTACTGTAATTTTAACATAATATAGCATTGACATAGAAATGACAACTGTAATGAAATTTTAACACTGGAAAAAAATTGGCTAGCAGCAGGGACATTAATTGATTGAAACATAGCCAGCTTTGATAATCTCTAATCAAAGTGTCTCAAGCTAGTCACTTCATACTAATTTGTGTGTGTGTGTGTGTGTGTGTGTGTGTGTGTGTGTGTGTGTGTGTGTGTTGGTTTCTTAGAAACTGCTGAAAAAGCTACAGCTTGATAACCAGACAATAGTTTTGACATAAAGGCACTTCCCTGTTGCAGGTCAATATTGGCTGAAATGTCCAACTATTATGTACAGGAATTCAATTTCACTAAGTTTTATGAACTCATTAAAATACCCTTTGTATGTGAGGCTACATCATGTTGCATAAATGAGTTTTCAATTGTTGTTTTTGCCCTGGACTCTGAGTAGTCAGGAAAATTTACAGTTTATTAATAGTAGATGCAGACTTTATCAAGGATATTAGATAGAGGTGGTCAGGAAATGATATTTTTTCCTGTGGAATATTCTGATGAAAATTAAAAAAAGACCTGAAATTCTCCAAACCACTTTCTTTTTAATGAAACCCTCAAAGTTTTTTGACATAAAGAATGTTTTGGTTAAAATTTCCATTTTATTGTAAGCCATTTCTATTGAAAAAATATGTAAAATGAAGAAAAAAAGAGTTTCAGAATTCCTGTAAATAACTTATGTTATTTCCCACACTATCTTTCTTTCTTGTATAAAATGTATCCTTATTGCTCTGAGCTATATGTTTCAATTCCTTCCCAAACACATGAAATCCCTTAGTGTTTTCTGGGCTATCATTCAGAATTGCCATCCTAAATTACATTTTGTCACTCAAAATCAGAGGGGAGCAGGGGACCAACACATCTGATTTTTTCCTGTGATTGGGTATATGTGTTTACAGCTGTTTTAGAACTTGGAAAGAAAGCACACCTGAATTTTATCATATAAATATGTAATAGTTTAGTATGGCTAAATGATGTCTATGGGGACTAGCTGTTGACAAATGAAAACTGATCACAAGTATGTAAAGTGTAAAAACACCAAAAGGATATAACTGGAATTATGGAATAAAGGTAAGAAAAGGTAAATTTAGGCTGAGTATCTCAAAAAAGTCCCAATGGTCAAATCTATTAGACTGTAGAGAAGTTTCCCAAAAGAAAGTGGTAGAAGTTCCATTGCTATAAAATTATATAAGCAAGAGAACAATCCTTTATTCCCAGGGGCTTTAAGCACATGAGAAGTTGTCTCAACTTCAATTCTACTCCTGTTTCAAATGGGACTGTTCACATGTTTTTTGTTAAGCATGTGTTCAGTGCTGTCCTGGTTCAGGCTAGAGTGTTCAGCCCCTCACAGGATTGAGTCTTTTATTGTTTGGCAGGATGACACTCTAGAAGTGAAGTAATAGTTAAGTCACATTAAATGTTGCTGAATGCCAACAAGAGTGCCATTTTTGCGTGTGCCAAACCTGGTGTTTTTATCATGGGAGCTCAAGAAATAGAGTATGAACAGAGAATGGAGCACTTCACTTGACATAGACCACCAAACACTGATTAGTGGATATCAATGCTCAGTCACTTCTACCAACATAGGCAGTAGGCTTATGCGGAAAACTTAATTTCCCAAGGGGTTCATATCAGAGGAGAACTTCTACAGGTTTAATTGGAAGTCATACTGTGAACATCCCCAGGCCCTAAGGAGCCTCCTCACCAATGCTATATTCAGAGGATATGGAGAGGAAAGGCAGCTTGACATTATGGGGTTGCCATATGTTGGCTAGGTTAAAAGCAGGGACAAATAGTTTCCTATGGTCCCTAGCACAGTGACTAGGGACGCCTTAGATTAAATGGACTTTTTGGCATCTATACACATTTGTGTTTCCACTGGAACTACAAACCCTGATTTGAGAGCACAGAGTTTAGAAATCTAGATGAATATTTCCCACAGCTCTACTCTTTGTCCTGTTAGCAGTCCCCTTTGTAATCCCATCCCAAGCCTCTTTTACTAGACATAAGTTTACATTATAAAATACAGGTATTGATGCAAATTGTGATCTATACAGACCATTAGCACAGTGACCATTGAAAAGACCCCTGGTGATCTCAGTTTTCAAACCTTAATCGCATTTCTTCAATCAAAACTGAAGCTCATACTTGGCTGGAAAGGACGATCACATGGGGAGAAACATGATCCATGCTGGAATGGGTTTCTTTTCTGTGAGCCCCTCTGAGCTATTGTTGCAATATGATATTGCGAAGGAAATAGTATCATGTTGTGCTGTTGAGCCCACTGAACCCAGTCAAAGAGGGCCTGCTTTTCCCTTTCTTCGCACTGTGGGTAATCACCTAGAAATTGTGCAAAGTAGTGGTAAAATATTACTATCTGTTTTGGTGGCATTTCACTACCACTTTGCATTAATTTTATACAAAAGCAAATGACTACATAGGCATAGGGCAGTGGAGAATGAGCTCCATTTTACTCTATCAATTTGACCAACTTGTACAGGGACGATTCAGCTAGGTTTCTAAGCTTTTCTCCCCTGTGATCTTATTTCCTGTCCCATGCCCAATATCTTTCCTGTGAAAATCAATTTCTCAAAGACTGCATAGATCGGCAAAGAATAATGTAGCTGGCATGTTTGATGAATAACTGGCAAGACTTTGCTACACGTATGATCATCACCTATGTGCTTGCTGTTTAAAATTAAACAGCCAACTGGTTGCAGATGAGAATTAATGTTTTTAAACAATTCCAGATATGATTGTTCTTTTGTGTTTGAATTAAATACCCACTGGATACTAGTTATTATTTTCAGATCTGAACATGCCTTTCTTCTCATATGGTTTTTCTTTCAGTTACTATGGCTTAAGTCCAAACTCGCAGGGATATGGACAATGTCATAAAAAATAGGGGAAGAGGGTATGTGTATGTGTTAGAAATCTCTAGTACTGTTTGAAAACAGAATTCAATTATTTTAGCTAAGTAATTACTCTTAAGTCTGCTGATACAATCCCAGATCCCTGTCACATTATGACTGCAAGATTTTATCTTTTAAATGTATTTTTCTGTATAAAGAAAATTTTAAAACATTCGTTTTTCAAAAATTGTGGCATATGTCACTGTACATATATATCGCTGTTGTGTTGCTCTGTAGTTGACTGAAAGAATGCAAAGATGCTGTCTCGCCTTTCACATGAGTGGGTGCCACTGAGATTGGTGGTAGAGAGAGGATTTCACCCATTTCAAAAACCTACCTCTAGGGTCTCACGTCCAATTTGTTTTAATCAGTTTGTGAAACCATATGGCACAACTGGTGTGGGTCTGATTTGCAAATATTTGAGAACATATGCAATAACATCCTCCATTTTCTTTAGCATCTGTTTTTCCCTTTGTAAGAATCAATATAAAAATATACATCCATAGAAAGAAAGACAACATTCTTGGGCAAAGAATGACAGATCTTGATGGATCTGGACCAGAAAAGCAAGGATGCAACACACTGGGAAGTATTTTTATGTCATTTAGTTCTTAAATCGTGAATCCTGTTTCCGGGCTTCCTTTGTAGTGCAAGCTTCAAAGCTTCTTTTGATTGTTATTAATGTGGCTTATGCCAAGAAACTAATTACTCAAAGAAGAGGAGCTAGTAAATGCATGATGGAAATTTCACTGAAGTCATGTGAACTTCAAAAAATACAAACTGCATTATATTTCTTCCTCCAGAAGTTGAGTGCCAGAGTGCAAAAACCCCAAGTTTTCTTATCTTGGACTTCAGTTCATGTCTCAGAGGCATAATTTGTGGTTTACATTCAATCTCTAGTGGATGTTATTTTACATCTGTACACGAACAAAGCATAATCTAACTAAACTACCAGTAATCCCTAGAGAAAGCTATCACTTTATATTAATTAGGTCAAGATTATCAAGAAAGTATTCATTAAGGCTCCAGTTCAGCAAAGCATTTCAGCTTGTACCTAAAATTATCCCTATTTAGCAAACCACTTATACACAATGGGATTTCAACATGTATCGAAAGTTAGGCATGAGTTTAAGTGCTTTGCCAAACATGGTTGATCTGCTGAATCAGGGCCTAAAGACTGTGCATTGTATTCAGGTCCAAATATATTATCTAAAGCAGGGGTCTCAAACATGCGGCCTGTGGGTCACGTGGCCCGAGGAGCTATTTCCTGCGGCCCACCATAGGCGCTGACTCCACCCTACCTCTTCTTCTCCCCACCCCAGCGTGCCGCATCCCTGCTCTTCTGCGTACGTCCCAGCGCTTCCTGACACCAACAGCTGTGTGGCAGTACTTAGGACTTTCCAGGAGAGAGGGGAAACAGTGGGGACATAGCACGTTTGGGGGAGGAGGTGCAGAAGAGGCAGGGGCAGGGTGGGGATTTGGGGAAGGGGTTGGAATAGGGGCAGGGAAGGAGATCATGAGCTCTATACTATTCTGGCTTATGCATCATCAACAGAACTTTTGATTATGAGTCTAATCCACCCCCCTTTGAAATCAATTACATTCTTTCCATTATCAAAAGGGTAGCTGTGTTAGTCTGGATCTGTAAAAGCAGCAAAGAGTCCTGTAACATTGAACACTGGATTATTTTGTCACTTACATGCATCCGATGAAGTGGGTATTTACTCATGAAAGCTCATGCTCCAATACGTCTGTTAGTCTATACGGTGCCACAGGACTCTTTGCTATTCTTTCCATTGATTTCAATGGGCGTTAGACAAGACCCTAAATTCCAGTTGCATAATATAGTACTAGTGAAGAAGCATAAGTGAGAAAGAACACTGCTGGACTGAAATTACAAGGTACATTTGCAGACCGGAGTAAAGGGGTCCACTCACCACAGGAGCACCTTCTTGTGGGTACTCCACCCTTTCAGGCCTCTTGTAAGAGCAGCGGCGGCTCCAGGCACCAGCGTGTGCCCGGGGCGGCAAGCCACAGGGGGCGCCCTGCCAGTCCCTTGGAGGGTAGCAGTCAGGCAGCCTTCAGTGGCATGCCTGCGGGAGGTTCGCCCGTCCCGTGGCTTCAGCGGCAATTCGGCAGCTGGTAGGTCGAAGCTGTGGGACCGGTGGACCTCCCGCAGGCATGCCGCCGAATCCATAGGACTGGGGACCTCCCACAGGCATGCTGCCGAAGACAGCCTGCCTGCCGTACTTGGGGTGGCAAAAAAGCTAGAGCTGCCCCTGTGTGAGAGTCTCTAATCCAGGACAGAACCACAGGGTTTATTCTGTTCCTGACCTCCTTCTTGTCTCTGGTCCCTTTCCTCCTAGGGAGTGGTTGAAGACCTCCACCCTGCAGCCTTCTTCCTGCTGTCACTTCCTGGATTTATCATCCTAGCCCAGGTCTTACCCCTGCCGGGCTTCATCTTCCATTAATTCTTATCAATCCCTGGCTTCTCTCCAGGAGCAACATATAAGGTTAACTGCCCTTTCTGGCCCACATTTACCTACTTAGGGCTTGTGTGGGAGGGACACCCCATCACAGGCTGACAGAAATTTTTTTTAACTCATACAATTAACAAATTAACGCTGCCAGTTAAGTGGCCAGAAATGAAATGCTGTCAAAATTAGCACTGATTTTTGCACTAGTTTTGAAAAAGTTAATACATTGAATTTTAATAGCATACTATATTAGTCTTAATCTTTTACTATACTTGTGTATTGTTGCATGAAAAGGTTTCAGTGCTGCGGCCCTCGGGCCAATGTACTAATCCTCAGGTGGCTCTCCTGGTGATTTGAGCTTGAGATCCCTGATCTAAAGTGATGTTTCCCTTAAATAGTTGTGAAAATCACTGTCAATTCCCTATAAATTGATTCCCAAATATGAAGAATGGAAACTTTTCTAAGCATTTTTTTCCATGTGAAAAATGACAAAATTGTCTATCTATGGAAATCATAGAGGTTAGTGATGGAAATGACCTAACTGGTCATCTACTACATCTCCCTCCCAATGAATGGGCTAGTGTTAGATGTGGGGCTTACCAGTTATTCTTACCCTGAATAAAGGATATGAAAAGATGAAGGCCTTGCCTTGTGCCATCAGCAACAAATAAAAATACAGCTAAGCTTCTGTAAAGAGTCTTGCTTTGCCATTCCTACCCCCTGGGATGATGTTCATATTAAAGTTCTATCTGCCCTTCAGACTTCTTCAATTTACCTGTTACTCTACTCTAGGGGATGTTATAAGTTTTGATTCCCCCAAAAATATAAATAACTTGACCAACTCATGTTATATCCCTGATCTATTGTATAGACTACCAACACTTATACTCACACCCCCGGGTCCTGCTGGCCTAGCACAGCCTCTCATCTCACCATCAGCTGCCAAAGAGGGACTTGGCATTAAGCACTGGATTATTCTGTCACTTACAGCCGTGCGCATCAGGAGTAATTCTACTGAAATAAATGATGTTACACTAATGTAAGTAAGAGGAGAATCAGTGTACATGAGTGTAAGTGAAAGGAGAACCAGGCCCCAGATTTGTAGCAGCCATTGAGATAAGCTTAAGCATTAGACAAGAGAATTAAAGAATCGAGCTGAAAACTCTGCACCATTTATTTTATTTAAATTAAATTTCTATACGCCACAGCATTTA
The DNA here is from genome assembly GCF_007399415.2 of Gopherus evgoodei. Lineage (NCBI taxonomy): Eukaryota > Metazoa > Chordata > Testudines > Testudinidae > Gopherus > Gopherus evgoodei. The sequence goes on along the minus strand of NC_044322.1, from coordinate 289,501,940 downwards.
GCATAGCATAATTCACGGTAACAACTTCATCAGCTTTCTTCTTCTTTTAAGTAATATGTTATCAAACCATTGAATGTGCAACCAGGGTAATTTGAAGTCTATGAATGTTAAGAATTTATGTGGTGCAGAAGGATTTTTTTCCAAGTCAGAGTGACATGCATCACTTTGACTAAATTAGTATTCACCTACCTTTCTCTTTGTCTTCTATGTGGTTTCATAAATGGTACGTGGTTACATTTTAAACATCATGGTCTACGGCAAAAAAACGAGTTGTACTAGTATTTTCCTGTACTGCTTTTATGTAGAAGTCAAAGATCATGAGGAGTTTAGTACTCCACTTAAAATAAAAGTATACATAGAGGAAGTGTTCAGGATCTCTCTGAATCAGGCAATTGCACATGAAAGATCATACGGTCACTGTGAAAATAGAAATTCATAACATAATGTAGGCTTTGTACATTATGGAGCAAATTTGATGAAGAAACAACATTTACAGTATTTCTGAATTTGGCTCAGAAATATGACTTTCAATCAGCTATTTCTGACCAGAAACATGCTTTAGAAGAGATCCTGATTCTTCCAGGCCTCGTCCTTTATATTTTCTGCTACTGTTGGTGCTGTTGCTGAAGGAAAAGTGGCAGTATCCATTTCCTCTGTATTGGGAATTTCTTCCATTAATGAAAGTGAAGTGGCTCGAGAATTGTCACATGCTAAAACTTGGAAGGTTAGTTGCATTAACCCAAATCCTAATGCTCATGTAAAGACTGAGTAACAGCGGGCTTTGTGTAAAGAAAGTACTTGGGATATAGGTTAAACTGATCCTCCTCTCAAAATAAATATCGTGCTTGATGCTTCTGCACAGCCATCTGTTTTCACATTTCCTAAATATGAGGAGATGTAGTTGATGTATGTACATTAGGTTTGGGGCTTATAAACACTTTCTGTATGTGGAGCTATTGGCCACTGTATCACCTGTCCCTTTTCCTTTATCCTGTGGAGAGGACCATTGAAAAGCATTGCTCTACAGTGTGCAGAAGATTCCAGAGTTCTCCTTTAGTCTAGTTTTAGCAGCACAAAGATGGATTATTCACTGCATTTCAGGTAGAGTAGGGTGAAATTTTTTCAGTAAATAGAAATTTTACCAAAAATGCATTTTTAGGGCTATGAAATTA